>NW_028136383.1:0-600000 GCF_964662115.1 Mustela nivalis
CTTAAGAGCTGGACCAACTCCTCAGAGAGGGAGACTCTTCCATAGCCCCTGAGGTCACCCCTACATTCCACGGCTATGGGAGACAAAACATCCAAAGACAAAAGCTTGCGTGACTGCCTCCCATTTGCCCTTCTTTCATAAGCTGAGGATCTCCTCTCACGGTCTGTGGGTCCATCCTGCCATGCTCTCGGCTCCGCACCCAAGCCGAGTTTGTGTTTTCAGACTTCTGTGCCCACAGCCCGGACCCACACACCCTCCAGGCTAGGGCCAATGGAGACACACTGAAGGACTGTGCCAGTCCTCTCCAAGAAAACTGTACCCAATCCATTGGCCACAACCCTAGAGATTAGGAGAATCCAATAAGGTCTCCAAGGCCATGCCTCGGCCATGGACTAAGAGGGGCACTCTGACACCAGCTGAGCAACTATCTCCACTTAGATACTCAGACAGTGTCCCCAGAGACAGAAGATTGAAACGGACAGGCATCTAGGCTCTAATCTGAACCCTAGCTTTGGTTTCCAGGTGTCTCTACTCAGAGAACTGGTTTGAAGACCAGTATCTGGGGCTTTTCTGAGGCACCAAAGAGAACCTGTCTCATCTCCACATAGGGATCTCTTTTTAATTGGAGCAATATTACACCCTTCGGTTAGGCGAATACTTCATGGCCCCTGAGCTGCCAAAATATTCCAAGGTCTCCATGCACACAAACCCACATTATGACCCATCCGCAGGAGAGTCCATTTCAATTCAGCCCCCTAGTTAGCTCGCCCCAGAGCCAGTAGTTCAAACATGTCTTGTCACAAAGAGCCAATGGGAATGTGAGGTATGCTGTACAGGCATCCATCCTTCGAATCCTGCTCTCCAGTCTTTCCGTATGGGACATCCTGGAGCCATTCAACAGGACTCGACTGTCCAGCAGATGGAAAGCTTGTGGTATGGGTCAACGCACAAACTAGAGTTTGTGCTGGTGTCTAAGGTGCTGTGCAGGATTCTCCAATCTTGAGGGTTTGGCACAGGTCAAAGGGCATGGTTTCCTACTGGGGACAGGAGATATTCTATTGTGTGGCTCAGGGACCACATGTTGTATCCTAAGTTGGTATTTCAGAACAGGACCCTGAGGACAGATGCCTGAAAACCTAATCTAGTGTTCCAATGACGTCCTAGGAGCATGTCAGGTACAATCTTCTGACCCAGGAACATTGAAATGGCTGTCTGCTTGGATGTAGGTGATTAGGGCGTTTCAGACTGGCATTTGTGTCCAGTGCTGCCGACAATATTGGGTCGGGCTCAGGGCTCTTGCGTGTTTCTCCTAAACTGGACGGTTTGGGCAGGTTTGACGGGCACAGTTTCCTTGGGGATGGCAGGCCCAGTCATGTGTTGTGGATCCAGAGACCCTATCCTGGAGGGCATATGAGCCATGGTTTTGGGAGAGAAGTCTGCAAACACAAATGTGGGTTATGTTTAGTGGAAAGGTGATCACAGGCCCAATGAGTAGACCTGGAGTGCAGCTTGTCAGGAGTAATTAGGGTGACTGGAAGGCAGTAGCACAGGCTTTTCTCTCTATATTGTGTGTCCAGGATGGCCTCGGAATGCAGGTATAGTCTCATGGGTCCATGGGAAACTTTTCCTCTCTATGGATCTGTGCAGCTCATAGTTTGGTGGCTTTTTTGGGGAAGGGAAGAGTGTTGTTTTCCATCTTATGTGTGCCCCAAAACAGGGATTCCAGATACAGGCTCTTTTTCTGGGCATCTGGGACTTCCCACCAAGGGTTAGGATTTGCACCTAGGGGTGTATGAGGCCTGCAATGCGGGATCATGATGGTGCAACTGAGAGGGATTGTTTGAAAGCTTGCTCAGGCTGAGTCTCACAATGCCTGTTTTCTCCCATGGCGGCCCTCAGGAGTAGGAGTGGTCTCATTGGTCATATATCTGGCTCCCTCTTAGAGAGTTGGACACCCAACCCAACAGCCAAATGTCCTGCCATGAGGAAGGATGAGTTCTCTTCTGTCAGGTTCCTCTGTGCTTCAGGTTGCCCCATTGGCAGGGTTTCCAGCAAGTTCTCGAGATAGGTGCCTGAATACCAAGGATGGGTGGAGATGACGTACTTGGGCCATAGCAATCCCAAATGCTAGATATGAGGCCTAAAACTCGGTCGGGGCTCAGGCTCTGTCAGACACAGCGCTAGTGGCCATGGCAGCCTTTATATCAGAGTAGATTCGAGGGCAGAGCAGATTGATCCTCATGTGGAGTTTCTTGGGAAGATTCCCAGGCATTTGTTCATTCAATAGGGAAGGCAGAATGCTGTGTTGTGGCTCCAGGTTTCCCAATCACGAGAGCTTGGGAACCAGTCAGTTTTGGGTGGAATTATAAACAAAAGCTATGGTTCAATTCAGTGCCAAGCAGAAGGCAGTTCCAATTTGTAGCAGTTTACTCGAGACATCCAGCACTGGAATAAGGGTGGATGTCAGATGCTTGCTCACACTAGAGTTTTTGTCTATGATGACCGACAAGTGGAGGGGTGGTATAAAGAGGCCATGGAGGAGTTCACATGCTGAGGCCTGTGAACTGCTGCAAAAAGTAACATTTTTTTGTACAGTGTAGGTGAAGTCTGGTTTGTTTACTCTAGGTTTCCCCATGTGGAAAGTTTGTGAAGAAGAGCTCTCCGGCATGGATGCCAGGAAAGCACACCTCCATTGACAATTGCAGCTGAGGAACATGGCAGATTCGTTCTGGTGGATCTGGGACAAAGTGCCAAGGCCTTGAGTTGACATGGGATCTCTTGCAGATGGGTCACAATGCTTGTTTGTTACCAGGGAGAACTTAGAATGTGCTGGTTGCTAAGGTGCCATGCAGGATTCTCCTACCCTGAGGGTTTGGCACAGGTCGAAGAGCATGGTATTCTTCTGGGGACAGGGGATGTTCTGTCGTGTGGCTCAGAGACCACATGATGTGTCATAGATTGGTATTTCAGAACAGGCCCCTGAGGACAGATGCCTAAAAACCTAATGGGGTTCCATTGAGAGCCTAGGGGCATTTTAGGTTCAATCGTCTATCTCACGATCATTGACTTGGCTATTTCCCTGGATGTAGGTGATAAGGGTGTTTCAGACTGCGCATTTCCATCCCGAGTGGCCGGCAATATTGGTGTGGGCTCAGGGGCCACACAGGTTTCTACTAATCTGGAAGGTTTGGGCAAATCTGATATGCACAGTGTCCTTGGGGTTGGCAGCCAGAGTTCTGTGGTGTGGCTCCAGAGATAACATTCTGGTGGGCATGTGAGCCATGGTTTTGGGAGAGAAGTCTGCAAACACAAATACAAATTAGGGTGAGTGGCGAGGTGATCACAGGCCCAATGCGTAGACCTGGAGGAAAGCTCCTCATGAACTATAATTAGGGAGACTGGAAGGCAGTAGCACAGGCTTTTCTCTTTGGATTGTGTGTCCAGCATGGCCTTGGAATGCAGGTGTGGTCTCATGGGTCCATGGGAGTCTTTTCCTCTCTATGGATCCTGGTGGCTCTCCATAGTTTGGTGGCTTTTTCGGGGAAGGGGAGAGTGATGTTTTCCACCTTATGGGTGCCACAAAACAGCGATTCCAGAGACGGGCTCTGGTTCATGGCATCTGGGACATCACAACATGTGCTAGGATTTGGGCTTAGGGGCATATTAGGCCTGCAATGCGGGTTCATGGTGGTGCAACAGAGAAGGATTGTTTGAAAGCATGCTCAGGCTGAGGGTCACAAGGCCTGTTTGCCTCCAGGGCATCCCTGAGGAGTTTGTGTGGTCTCACTGGACTTGTAAATGACTCCCCCTTTCAGGGTTGAACACCCATCCTAACAGCCAAGTTTCCTGATATGAAGAAGGAGGAGTTCTCTATTGTGCTTCAGGATGCCCCATTGCCAGGGATTCCAGCAAAGGTCTGGGGACAGGTGCCTGAATACCAAGGATGGGTAGAGATGAAATACTTGAGCCATGGCAATCCAAATGCTAGATGTGGGGCTCAAACTCTGGTGAATGACACTAGGTCTGGGCTCAGGCTCTGTCAGACACAGCACTAGTGGCCAGGGCAACCTATAAATCAGGGTCCCTCCGATATAGGGCCGAGCAGATTGATCCTCATGTGGGGTTTCTGGCCAGACTCACCAGGCACTTGTTTCTATCGGGAAGGCAGAATGCTGTGTTGTGTCTCCATAATTCGCTATCAAGACGGCTTGGGGACCAGTCGGGTGAGGAAGGAATTGTAAACACAAGCTACAGTTCAATTCACTGCCAAGCGGAAGGCAGTTCCTGTGTCCAGCAGCTTTTTCGAGATATCCAGCACCTTAGTAAGGGAGGACGTCGGATATTTGCTCACACTGGAGTTTGTGTCTATGATGACTGACAAATGGAGGGGTGGCGTCAAGAAGCCATGGAGGGATTTTCAAGTTGAGACTCATGAGCTGCTCCAAATAGCAAGGTTTTGTTCTACTGGACAGGTGGAGTGTGGTTTATTTGCTCCAGGGTCCCCCATGTGGAAAGTTTGGGTAGCAGAGCTCTACCGCATGGATGCCTGGAATGTTCAACTTCATTGACCATTGCAACTGAAGAACATGGCAGCTTTATTCTGGTGTCTCTGTAGCAAAGTACCAAGTCCTTGATTTGACATGGAATCTCTTGCAGATGGGCCACACAGCTGGTTTGTTACCAGGTAGATCTTAGAATGTGCTGGTGGCTTAGTAGTTGTGCAGGAATCTACTACTCTGGGATTTTGCACAGATTGTAGGGCAC
The DNA here is from genome assembly GCF_964662115.1 of Mustela nivalis. NCBI lineage: Eukaryota > Metazoa > Chordata > Mammalia > Carnivora > Mustelidae > Mustela > Mustela nivalis. The sequence goes on from NW_028136383.1 coordinate 4,765, forward strand.
GGTTTCCTTCTGGGGACAGGAGATGTTCTGTTGTGTGGCCCAGGCACCACATGTTGTATCATAAGTTCACATTCTAGAACAGGCCTCTGAGGACACATGTCTGAAAACCGAATCAATGGTTCCAATGACGTCCTAGGGGCATGTTAGGTTCATTATTCTGACTCAGGACCATTGACTTGGCTGTGTTCCTGGATGTAGGGGATCAGGGTATTTCAGACTGTGCATTTGTGTTCAGAGCGGCCGCCGAAATTGGGGTAGGCCCAGAGGCCTTGTAGGTTTCTCCTAATCTAGACAGTTTGGGCAACTGTGATGGAAACAGTTTCCTTGTGGATGGCAGGGACAGTCCTGCAGTGTGGATCCAGAGACCCCATCCTGGAGGGCATGTGTGCCATGGTTTTGGTAGATAAGTCTGCAAACACAAATTCGAATTAGGGTGAGTGGCGAGGTGATCACAGGCCCAATGCATATACCTTGAGAGCAGCTCATCTGGAACTGTAATTAGGGTGAATGGAAGGCAGTAGCACAGGCTTTTCTCTCCGGATTGTGTGTCCAGGATGGCCTCGGAATGCAGGTGTGTTCTCATGGGTCCATGGGAGACATTGCCTCTCTATGGATCCTGGTGGCTCCTCATAATTTGGTGACATTTTTGGGGAAGAGATGAGTGCTGTTTTCCATCTGAAGGGTGCACCAAAACAAAAATTCCAGAGATGGTCTCTGGGTCTGGGCACCTCGAAAAACCCACCAAGTTTTATGATTTGAACCTACAGGCATACCAGGCCTGAAATGAGGGATCATTGTGGTGAATCTGAGAGGGATGTTTTGAAAGCATGCTCAGGGTGAGGGTCACAATGCCTGTTTGTGCCAAGGGTAGTCCTCAGGAGTGTGTGTGGTGTCATTGATGTTGTAACTGGCTCCCCCTTTGAGGGTAGAACACCCATCCCAAAAGCCAGGTTTATTGCCATGGGGAAAGAAGAGTTCTCTATTGTGCTTCAAGTTCCCTAATTGGCAGGGATCCCTGCCAAGGTCTGGGGACAGGTGCCTGAATATCAAGGATGGGTAGAGATGACATACTTTGGCCATGGCAATCCCAAATGCTAGATATGGGGCCTGCTCTCTAGTGGCTGAAACTCAGTCGAGCTCAGGCTCTGTCAGACACGGCACTAGTGGCCATGGCAGCCTATAAATCGGTGTTGACTCGAGGGCCGACCTGATTGATCCTCATGTGGGTTTTCAGGGCAGACTCACCAGGCATTTCTTCATTCGATGGGGAAGGCAGAATGCTGCATTGTGGCCCCAGATTTCCCTATCAAGAGGGCTTAGGGACCAGTCAGGTGAGGATGGAATTGTAAACACAAGCTATGGTTCAATTCAGTGCCAAGTGGAAGGCAGTTCCAATGTGCAGTGGTTTATTCAAGACATCCAGCACCGGGATAAGGGTGCATGTCAGATGTTTGCTTAGACTGGAGTTTGTGTCTATGATGACCGACCAATGGAGTGGTGGCATCAAGAGGCCATGGAGCAGTTTACACGCTGAGGCCTGTGAGTTGATCCAAACATAAGGTTTCCTTCTACTGGACAGGGGAGGTCTGGTTTGTTTACACCAGGTTCCCCCATGTGCAAAGTTTGGGTAGCATAGTACTCGCACGTGGATAAGGGAAAGCACACCTACATTGACCATTGCACCTAAGGAACATGGCAGGTTCTTTCTGGTTGCTCTAGGGCAAAGTACCAAGGCCTGGTTTCTAATGAAGTTGGGTCACAATGCAGTTTTGTTTCCACGGAAATCTTACTATGTGCTGGTGGCTAAGGGGCCATGTATGATTAGTCTATCCTGATGGTTTGACACCGGTCGAAGAACACGGTTTCTTTCTGGGTATCGGAGATGTTCTGTTGTGGGGCTCACGGACCAAATGTTGTATCATAAGTTGGAATTCCAGAACAGGCCTCTGAGGACAGATGCCTAAAACTTCATCTAGGGTTCCAATGAAGTCCAAGGGGAATTTCAGGTTCAATCATCAGACTCAGGACCATTGACTTCGGTGTCTGCCTATATGTAGGCAATCAGGGTGTTTCTGACTGTGCCTTTGTGTACAGAGTAGCCTCCAATATTGGGGTGGGCTCTGGGGCCTTGCAGGTTTCTCCTAATCTTGAAGGTTTAGCAAATTTGTGGGCACGGTTTCCTTGGGGGTGGCAGGCACAGTCCTGTGGTGTGGCTCCAGAGACTCCATCGTGGAGGGCATGTAAGCCATGGTTTTGGGAGAGAAGTCTGCAATCACAAACTCGGATTAGGTTGAGTTGCGAGGTGATCGTAGGCCCAATGCATAGACCTGGAGGGCAGATCGTCAGGAACTGTAAATCACGTACCTCGAAGGCACTAGCACTGGCTTTTGTATCTGGATTGTGTGTCCATGATAGCCTTGGAATGCCGGTGTGTTCTAATGTTTCCATGAGAGTATTTTCCTCTCTACGGATCCTGGAAGCTCCCAATAGTATGGTGGCTTTCTCGTTTGAATGGAAGAGTGCTGTTTTCAATCTTAGATGTTCCCCAAAAAGGGATTCCAGAGAAGGGCTGTGAGTCTGGGTGCTTGGAAAATCCCACCAGGATTAGGATTTGGGCCTAGGGGAGTACCAGGCCTACAATGTGTGACTTGGAGGTACAACTGAGAGCGTTTGTTTGAAAGCATGCTAGTCTGAGTGTCACAATGCCTGATGTGATTAGGGCAGCCCTTATGAGTGGGAGTTGTCTCCTTGGCCATGCAGCTGGCTACCACTTTAATGTAGGACACCCATCCCAACTACCAGGATTCCTGCCATGGAAAAGGAAGAATTCTCTATTGTGCCTCAGGTTCCCCCATTAGCAGGTATTCTAGCAAATGTCTGGGGACAGATGCCTGAATACCAAGGATGGGTAGAGATGAGGGACCTGAGACATGGCCAGTCTCACATGCCTGACTCTCTGAGTAGCTGACATGAATTGAGCACTCAGGCTCTGTCAGAAACAGAACTAGTGGTCAGGGCTGAGTATGAATCAGGGATCCCTCAAGGGCTGAGCAGATTGATCCTCATGCAGAGTTTCTGGGCAGAATCACCATGCCCTTCTTCTTTCTAAGGGGAAGGCAAAAAGCTGCGTTGTGGCCCCAGAATTCCCTATCAAGCGGGCTTGGGGACCAGTAGGGTGAGGATGGAATTGTAAACTCAAGCTAAGGTTCAATTCAGTGCCAAGCAAAAGGCAGTTCCATTGTGCAGTGTCTGATTCCAGATATCCAGCACCTGAGTAAAGGTGAAAGTCAGACATTTCCTCATGCTGGAGTTTATGTCTATGATGACCGATGAATGGAGGGGTGGCGTCAAGAGGCCATGGAGGATTTCACATGCTGGGGCTTGTGAGATGCTTCAAACAGCAAAGTTTCCTTCTACCACACAGGGGGAGTCTGGTTTATTTGCTCCAGGGTCCCCCATGTGGAAAGTTTGGGTAGCAGAGCACTCCCACGTGGATGCCTGAAAAGCACACCTCCATTAAAATTGCAGCTGAGAAACATGGCCAATTCGTTCTGGTGGCTCTTGGGCGAATTACCAAGGCCTGGAGTTGACATGAAGTCTCATGAAGATGGGTCATAATGCAGGTTTGTTACCATGGAGACCTTACAGTGTGCTGGTGGCTAAGGGACCATGTAGGATGCATCTACCCTGAGGGTTTGACACTGGTCAAAGGGCACGGTTTCCTTCTCGGACCAGAGATGTTCTGATGTGGGGCTAACGGACCAAATGTATCATAATTTGATATTGCAGAACAGGCCTCTGAGGATAGATGCCTGAAAATTTAATCTAGGGTTCCAATAAAATCCTAACGGAATGTCAGGTTCAATCCTCTGACTCAGTATCATTGACTTCAAAGTCTGCCTAGATGTAGGTGATCAGGGTGTTCCAGACTGTGCATTTGTGTACAGAGTGGCAACCAGTATTGGGGTGGGCTCAGGGGCCTTGCAGGATTCTCCTAATCTGGAAAGATAGGGCAATTTGATGGGCACAGTTTCCTTGGCAATGGTGGGCACAATCCTGTGGTGTGGCTCCAGAGACCCCATGCTGGAGGGCATGAGAGCCATGGTTTTGGGAGGGAAGTCTGCAAACACAAATGCGGGTTAGGTTTAGTGGAGAAGTGATTGTAGGCCCAATGCATACTCCTGGAGGGAAGCTCCGTGTGAAATGTAAATCGCATGCCTCAAAGGAGGTAGCACAGTCTTTTTTATCTGGATTGTGTATCCACGATGGACTAAGAATGCAGGTGTGGTCTCAGGTGTCCATGGGTGATATTTCCTCTCAAGTATCCTGGCGGCTCCTTATAATGTGGTGGCTTTCTCAGAGAGGAAAGAGTTCTGTTTTCCATATTAAGGGTGTCCCATAACAGGGATTGCAGAGAAATGCTCTGGCTCTGGGCACCTGGAAATACCCACCAAGGGTTATGATTTGGGCATAGGGGCTTACCAGGCCTCCAATGCAAGTCCTGGAGATACAACTGAGAGCGTTTGTTTGAAAGCATGCTCAGGCTGAGGGTCACTATGCAAGCTTTTGCATAGGGTGGCCCTCAGGAATGGGGGTGGTCTCAATGGCCATTCAGTAGGCTAACACTCTGAGTGTTGGACACCCTTCCGAACTTACAGGAATCCTGCCATGGGGAATGAGGATTTCTCTATTGTGATTCAGGTTCCCTCATTGGTAGGGATTCCAGGAAAGGTCTGGGGACACATGCCTGAATACCAAGGATGGGTAAAGATGACGGCTCTGTTCCGTGGCCAGTCTAACATGCGGGATATGGGCCCCGCCTTCTAGGTGGCTGACACGAGGTCGGGGCTTAGGCTCTGTCAGACACAACACTAGGGGCCAGGGCTGTCTATAATTCAGGGTTCCCTCAAGGGACAAGTAGACTGATCATAATGTGGAGTTTCTGGGCAGACTCACCAGGCCCTTCTTCTTTCTATTGGGAAGGCAGAATGCTGTGTTGTGGCTGCAGAATTCCCTATCATGAGGGCTTGTGGACCAGTAGGGTGAGGATGGAATTGTAAACCCAAGCTATGAATAAATTCAGTGACAAGCGAATGGCATTTCCAGTGTGCAGCGGCTGATTCGAATATCCAGCACCTGAGTAAGCGCAGACGTCAGATGTTTGCTCAAGCTGGAGTTTGTGTCTATAATGACCGACAAATGGAGAGGAGTTGAAAAGAGGTCATAGAGGATTTCCCACACTTGAGCTTGTGAGATGCTCCAAACAGCCAGGTTTCCTTCTACAGGACAGGACAGTCAGATTTGTTTGCTCGAGAGTCCCCCATGTGGAAAGTTTGGGTAGCAGAACACTCCCACTTGGATGCCTGGAAAGCACACTTCCACTGAACATTGCAGCTGAGGAACATGGCAGGTTCTTTCTGAAGGCTCTGGGGTGAAGTACCAAGGCCTGTAATTGACATGGAATCTCATGAAGATGGCTCACAATGCTGGCTTGTTACCAGTGAGATCTTAGAATCTGCTGGTGGCTACGGGCCAAGTAGGATTCATCTACCCTGAGGGTTTGACACAGTTCCAAGAGCACGGCTTCCATCTAGAGAAAGGAGATTTTCTGTTGTGGGGATCAGGGACCATATGTTGTATCTTAAGTTGGTACTCCAGAACAGGTCTCTGATTACAGATGCCTGAAAACCTAATCAGGGGTTACAATGAGGTCATAGGAGCATGTCAGGTTCAATCTTCTGACTGAGAAACACTGACTTGGTTATCTGCCTGGATTCAGGTGATCAGCGTATTTCAGAATGCACATTTGTGTCCAGAGGGGCCTCCAGTATTGGGGTGGGCTCAGGGGCCTTGCAGGTTTCTCCTTATCTCGAAGTTTTAGGCAAATGTGACGGACACATTTTCCTTGGGGATGGCAGGCACAGTCCTTTGGTGTGGCTCCAGAGACCCCATCCTGGAGGAAATATGAGCCATGGTTTCGGGATAGAAGTCTGTAAGCACAAACTCGGGTTAAGGTTAGCGGTGAGGTGATCGCAGGCCCAATGCATAGACCTGGAGGGCAGCACGTCTGGAACTATAAATTAGTTGCCTTGAAGGTGGTAGCACAGGCTTGTGTATCTGGCTTTTGTGTCCAGGATGGCCTCGGAATGCAGGTGTGGTCTCATGGATCCATGGGAGATTTTTCCTCTCAAGGATCCTAGCGGCTCCCTATACTATGGTGGCTTTCTTGGCGAAGGGGAGAGTGCTATTTTACATCTTAGGGTTGTCCCAAAACAGGGATTCCAGAGACAGGCTGTGTTTCTGGTCCCCTGAAAAATCCCACCAGGTGTTAGGATTTGTGCTTAGGGGCATATCAGGCCTGCAAATTTGGATTCTGGAATGCAACTGAGAGTGTTTGTTTGAAAGCATGCTCATGTTGGGGGTCACAATGCCTGCTTGTGTCCAGGGCAGCCCTCATGAGTGGGCGGGTTATCATTGGCCATTCAGCTGGCTACCACTCTGAGGTCTGGAAACCCATCCCAAGAGCCATCATTCCTGCCATGGGGAAGGAGGATTTCCCTATTGTGCTTCTGGTTCCCCCATTGTCAGGGATTTCAGCAAATGTCTGGGGACAGATGCCTGAATCAAGAATGGGTAGAGATGACAGCCCTGGGACATGGCTGGTCTCACATTCTGGAGTTGGAGCCCAGTCTCTGGGTCCTGACACGAGGTCAGAGACGAGGTTCTGTCAGACTCAGCGCTAGTGGCCAGGTAAACCTATAAATGGGGTTCACTCGAGGGTCGAGTAGATTTATCCTCATGTAGGGTTTCTGGGCAGTCTCTCCAGGCTGTTTTTTCTTGCTATGGGGAAGGCAGAATGCTGTGTTGTGGCTTCAGAATTCCCTATCAAGAGAGCTTACTGAACACCAGGGTGAGGATGGAATTGCAAACCCAAGCTACTTTTTTTTTTCAAGATTTTATTTATTTGTCAGAGAGCGAGCGAGAGCAAGCACAGGCAGACAGAGTGGAAGGCAGAGTCAGACGGAGAAGCAGGCTCCCTGCGGAGCAAGGAGCCTGATGTGGGACTCGATCCCAGGACGCTGGGATCATGACCTGAGCCGAAGGCAGCTGTTTAACCAACTGAGCCACCCAGGCGTCCCGCCAAGCTACTTTTAAATTCAGTGCCAAGCATAAGGCAATTCCAGTGTGTAGCAGCTGATTCAAATATCCAGCACTTGAGTAAGTGCAGATGTCAGTTGATTGCTCACGCTGGAGTTAGTGTCTATGATGACCAACAAATGGATGGGTGGCCTCAAGAGGCCATGGAGGATTACCCACCCTCAGGCTTGAGATACTCCATACAGAAAAGATTCCTTTTACCGTACAGGGGAGTCTGGTTTGTTTCCTCCAGGGTTCCCCATGTGGAAAGTTGGTATCAGAGCACTCCCGCTGGATGCCTGGAAAGTACACCTACATTGACCATGGCAGCAGAGGAACATGGCAGTTTCATTCTGGTGGCTCTGGGCCGAAGTACCAAGGGCTGGAGTTGTCATGGAGCCTCATGAAGATGGGTCACAATGCTGGTATGTTGTCAGGGAGATCATAGAATGTGCTGGTTGCCAGGGGGCCTTGAAGGATTCATCTACCCAGAGTGTTTGACACAGGTCCAGAGCACAGCTTTCTTCTAAGGACAGGAGATGTTCTTTTGTGTGGCTCAGTGACCATATTGTATCATACATTGATATTCAGAACAGCCTTCTGAGTACAGATACCTGAAAACCTATTCTAGTGTTCCAGTGAATCCTAGGAGCATGTCAGGTTCAATCTTCTGTCTGAGGACCATTGACTTGGATATCAGCCTGGATGTAGGTGATATGGTGTGTCAGACTGTGCATTTGCGTCCAGAGTGGCCTCCAATATTGGGCTGGGCTTAGGGGACTTGCAGGGTTCTCCTAATCTAGAGGGTTTGTTTAATAGTGACAATCACAGTTTCCTTTGGGAAGACAGGTACAATCCCGTGGTGTGGCTCCAGTTATCACAAACTGGAGGGCATGGGAGCCACGGTTTTGGGAGGGAAGTCTGAAAACACAAACTTGGGTTAGGATTAGTGGCAAGGTTATCACAGGCCCAATGCATAGACATGGATGGCAGCTCTTCAGGAACTGTTAATTGGGTGACTCAAAGGCAGAATCACAGGCTTTTTTCTCTGTATTGTGTGCAGGATGGCCTCAGAATGCAGTTGTGGCCTCATGGGTCCATGGGAGATTTTTCCTCTCTAAGGATCCTGGCGGCTCCCAATAGTTGGTGGCTTTTTCGGGGAAGGGAAGAGTGCTGTTTTTCATGTTAGGGGTGCCACAAAATATGGATTCCAGAGACAGACTCTGGGTTTGGTCCCCTGGAAAATCCCACCAAGTGTTAGGATTTGGGCCTAGTGGCTTACCAGGCCTGCATGCAGGATCCTGGAGGTGCAACTGAGAGGGCTTGTTTGAAATCATTCTCAGGCTGAGGGTCACAATACTTGCTTATGCCCAGGTGGCCCTCATGAGTGGGCGTGGTCACATTGGCCATGCAGCTGGCTCCCACTTTGAGGGTTGGACAACCATCCCAACAGCCAGAATCCTGCCATGGGGAAAGAGGAGTTCTCTATAGTGCGTCAGGTTCCCCCATTAGCGGGGATTCCAGCAAAGGTCTGGGGACAGAGGCCTGAATACCAAGGATGGGTAAAGATGATGGACATGGGCCATGGCCAGTATCAAATCGTGGATATGGGCCCCGATCACTGGGTGGCTGACACTAGGTCTTGGCTCAGGCTCTGTCAGACACAGCACTAGTGCCCAGGGCAGCCTATAAATTGGGGTTCCTTCGAGTGCCGAGCAGATTGATCCTCATGTATGGTTTCTGGGCAGACTCACCAGGCCCTTCTTGTTTGTAAGGGGAAGGCAGAATGCTGTTTTGTGGCTCTAGAATTCACTATCAAGAGGGCTTGTGGACCAGGAGGCTGAGGATGGAATTGTAAACCTAAGCTATGGTTACATTCTGTATCAAGCGAAAGAAATTTCCAGTGTGCAATGTTTGAATCCAATTTTCAGCACTTGAGTGAGGGTGGATGTCAGATATTTGCTCATGCTGGAGTTTGTGTCTATGATGACACAAAAATGGAGGGGTGGCGTCAAGAGGTTATGGAGGATTTCCCAATCTCGTGTTTTTGAGATGCTCCAAACAGCAAGGTTTCCTTCTACCAGACAGGGGCAGTCTGATTTGTTTCCTCCATGGTTCCCCATGTCGAAAGATCGGATAACATAGATCTCCCACATGGGTGACTGGAAAGCACACCTTCATTGACCATGACAGCGAAGGAACATGGCATCTGGTGGCTTTGAGGCGAAGAAATAAAGACTGGATTGGACATGGAACCTCATGAAGATGGGTCAAAATGTTGGTTTGTTACCAGGGAGATCTTAGAATGTGCTGGTGGTTAATGGGCCATGCAGGATTCATCTAGCCTGAGGATTTGACACAGGCCCAAGAGCCCGGATTGCTTCTGGGGGCAGGAGATATTCTGTTGTGGGGCTCAGCGGCCATATGTTGTATCATAAATTGGTAATCCAGAACAGGTCTCTGAGGACAGAAGCCTGAAAACCTAATAAAGGGTTTGAATGAGGCCCTAGGGGAATGTCATTCAATCTTCTGACTCAGGATCATTGACTCTGGTGTCTGACTGGATGCAGGTGATGAGTGTGTTTCAGACTGTGCATTTGTGTCCAGAGTGGCATCCAATACTAGGGTTGGCTCAGGTTCCTTGCAGGTTTCTCCTTATATGGGGTTTTTGGACAACTGTGATGGGCAGTTTCCTTGGGGATTGCAGGAACTGTCCTGTGGTGTGACTCCAGAGACCCCATCCTGGAGGACATGTGCGCCATGATTTTGAGAGAGAAGTCTGCAAACACAAACTTAGGTTAGGGTTAGTGGCAAGGTGATCATAGTCCCAATCCATAGACCAGGAGGGCAGCAAGTCTGGAACTGTAAATCACGTAACTCAAAGGTGGTAGCACAGGTAATTGTATCTGGATTTAATTTCCAGAATGGCCTTTATTGCAGGTGTTGTCTCAAGGGTCCATGGGAGATTTCTCCTCTCAAGGATCCTGGCGGTTCTCAATAGTTTGTTGGATTTCTCCGGGAAGGGATGAGTACTGTTTTCCAGCTTAGGCGTGCCCCAAAACAGGCATTCCAGAGATGAGCTCTGGGTCTAAGTGCTTGGAAAATCCCACCAAGGGTTAATATTTAGGCCTAGGGCCATACCAGGCCTGCAATGCGGGATCCTGGAGGTGCAACTGAGAGCGTTTGTTTGAAAGTATGGTCAAGCTGAGGGTCCCAATGCCTGCTTGTGCCCCGGAGGCCATCAGGATTGGGCGATGTCTACTCAGCCATGCAGCCAGTTCCCATTCCTAGGGTTGGACACCCATCCAAAAGCCAGGATTCCTGCCATGGCGAAGGATGAATTCTCTATTGTGCTTCAGGTCCCCCCATTGGTAGGGATTCCAGCTAAGATCTAGGGGACAGATGCCTGAATACCAAGGATGGGTAGTAATGACAGCCCTGGGCCATGGCCGGTCTCACATGGTTAATGTGGGCCCCACCCTCTGGGTTGCTGACACGAGGTAGGGGCTCAGGCTCTGTCAGACACAGCACTAGTGGCTAGGGCAAACTATAAATAGGGGTTCCCTCCTGGGCTGAGTATATTGATCTTCATGTGCAGTTTATGGGCAGACTCACCAGGTCCTTCTATCTATGAAGAAGGCAGAATGTTGCGTTGTGGCTCCAGAATTCCCTATCAAGAGATATGGCAGACCAGTAGGGTGAGGATGAAATTGTAGTCTGAAGCTAGGCTTAAATTCATTGCAAAGCGAAAGGCAGTTCCTGTGTGCAGCAGCTGATTCCAATATCAGCGCCTGAATATGGGCGGATGTCAGATGTTTGCTCAGGCTGGAGTTTGTGTCTACGATGACCAACAAATGGAGAGGTGGCGTCAAGAGGCCATGGAGGATTTCCCACCCTGGGGCTCAGGGGCCATAATTTGTATCATAAGTTGGTATTCCAGAAGAGGCCTCTGAGAACAGGTGCCTGAAAAGTTAATCCCTCTTCCAATGAGGTCCTAGGGCCATGTCAGGTTTAATTATCTGACTCAGGACCATTGATTTGGGTGTCTGCCTGGATGGAGGTGATCAGGGTGTTTCAGACTGTGCATTTGCATCCAGAGCAGCCTCCAATATTGGGATGTGCTCAGGAGCCTTCCAGGTTTCTCCTAATCAGGAGGGTTTGGGCAACTGTGATGGGCCCAGTTTCCTTGGGGATGGCAAGCACAGTCTTGTGGTGTGACTCTAGGGGCCCCATCCTGGAGGACATGTGAGCTATGGTTTTTAGAGAGAGATCTGCAAACACAAACTCGGGATAAGGTTAATGGAGAGGTGTTCACAGTCCCAATCCAAAGATCTGGAGGGCAGCACGTCAGGAACTGTAAATCAGGTGACTCGAAGCCAGTAGCACAGTCTCTTGTATCTGGATAGCATATCCACGCTGGCCTCGGAATACAGGTGTGGACTCATGGGACCATGGGAGATTCTTCTTCTCAAGGATCCTGGGGGATCCCATTAGTTTGGTGGCTTTCTCAGGGAAGTGAAGAGTGCTGTTTTCCATCTTAGGGGTGCCTCAAAACAGGGATTCCAGTGACGGGCTCTGGGTATGTGCACATGGGACATCCCACGATGTGTTAGGATTTGGGCTTAAGGGCATATCAGGCCTGCAATGCAGGATCCTGGAGGTGCAACTAAGAGCATTTTTTTGAAGGCTTGATCAAGCTGAGGGTTACAATGGCTACTTGTGCCCAGGGCAGCCCTCATGAGTGGGCATTGTCTCCTTGGCCATGCAGCTGGCTCCCACTTTGAGGTTTGGACACTCATATCAACAGCCAGGATTCCTACCATGGGGAAGGAGGAGTTCTCTATTGTGCTTTAGGTTACCCCATTGGTAGGGATTACATAAAAGGTCTGGGGACAGGTGCCTGAATACCAAGGATGGGTAGAGATGATGGACTTGGGCCCAGGCCAATCTCACATGCTGGATATGGGCTCATATCTCTGGGTGCCTGAAACTAGGTCTTGGCTCAGGCTCTGTCAGACACAGTACTAGTACTAGTACTAGTACTAGTGCCCAGGACAGCTTATAAATCAAGGTTCCATCGAGTGCCAAGTAGATTGAACCTCATGTGGAGTTTCTGGGAAGATTCACCAGGCCCTATTTCTTTCTAGTGGGAATGCAGAATGTTGCCTTGTGGCTCCAAATTCCCTCTCTAGAGGGCTTGCAGACCAGGAGGCTGAGGATGGAATTCTAAACCCAAGCTATGGATAAATTCAGTGTCAAGTGAAACGCAGTTCCAGTGTGCAGTGGTGGAAAAGAAAATGCAGAATCTAAATAACGGCAGATTTCAGATGTTTTCTCATGCTGGAGTTTTTGTCTATGATGACTGACAAATGGAGGGGTTGTGTCAAGGGCCATGGAGGATTTCTCCTGCTGGTGCTTCTGAGATGCTCCAAACAGAGGGTTCCCTTCTACTGGTCAGTGGCAGTCTGGTTTGTTTGCTCCAGGGTCCCACATGTGGAAAGAATAAGTAGAAGAGCACTCCCACATGGATGCCTGGAAAGCACACCTCCACTGACCATATCAGGTGAGGAACATGGCAGGTTCATTCTGGTGGCTCTGGGGCGAATTACCAAGGACTTGAAGTGACATGGAATCTCATGAAGATGGATCACAATGCTGTTTGTTTGTTACCAGAGAGATCTTAGAATGTGCTGGGGGCTAAGGGGCTGTGCATAATTCATATACCCCGACCCTTGACACAAGTTGAAGAGCACGAATTCCATCTGGGGACAGGAGATATTCTATTGTGGGGTTCAGGGACCAATCTTCTGACTCAGGACCATTGACTTGGGTGTCTTCCTGGATGGAGGTGATCAGGGTGTTGCACACTGTGCATTTGTGTCCAGAGTGGCCTCCAATATTGGACTGGGCTCAGGGGACTTGCAGGTCTCTCCTAATCTGGAGGGTTTGGGCAACTGTGATTGACACAGTTTCATTGGGTATAGCAGGATCTTTCCTGTGGTGTGGCTACAGAGACCCATCATAGAGGGCATGTGAGCCATGGTTTTGGGAAAGAAGTCTGCAAACACAAACTTGGGGTAGGGTTAATGGCGAGGTGATCACAGGCCCAATGCATAGGTCTGTAGGGCAGCTCGTCTGGAACTGTAAACCAGGTGATTCAAAGGTGGTAGCACAGTCTATTGTATCTGGATTGTGTGTCCAGGATGGCCTCGGAATGAAGGTGTGGTCTTATGGAGCCCTGGGAGATTTTTCCTCTCTACGCATCCTGGCAGCTCCTAATAGTTTTCTCAGGGGAGGGAAGAGTGCTGTTTTCCATCATAGGGGTGCTTCAAAACAGAGATTCCAGAGACGGGCTCTGGTTATGTTGGCATGGAAAATCCCACGAAGTGTTAGGATTTGGTCCTAAGGGCATACCAGGCCTGCGATGCGGGACCCTGCAGAAACAACTGAGAGCATTTGTTTGAATGCATGCTAAGGTTGAGGGACACAATGCCTGCTTTGGCCCAGGCGGCCCTTATGATTGGGCGTTGTCTCATTGGCCATGCACCTGGTTCTAATTCTGAGGGTTGGGCACCCATAGCAACAGCCAGGCTTCCTGCCATGGGGAAGGAGGAGTTCTCAATTGTGCTTCAGATTCCCCCACTGGTAGGGATTCCAGCAAAGGTCTGGGATAGTTGCCGGAATACCAAGGATGGGTAGAGATGACTGGGCCATGGCCAGTCCCACATGCTGGATAAGGGCCCCACACTCTGGGTGGCTGACACGAGGTTGGGGCTCAGGCTCTCTCAGACACAGCGCTAGTGGCCAGCGCAAAGTATAAATCGGGGTTCCCTCGAGGGCCAAGTAGATTGATCTTCATGGGGAGTTTCTGGGCAGACTCACCAGGCCCTTCTTTCTATGGGGAAGGCAGAATGTTGCGTTTTGTCTCCCTAATTCCCTCTCAAGAGGACTTGCGGTCCAGTAGGGTGAGGATGGAATTGTAAACCCAAACTATGCAAGAATACAGTGTCAAGTGAAAGGTATTTCCAGTGTGCGTGACTGATTCGAATATCCAGCACCTGAGTAAGAGCAGATGTCAGATGTTTGCTCATGCTGGAATTTGTGTCTATGATGACTAACAAATGGAGGGTTGGCATCAAGAGAATGTGGAGGACTTCCCAGGCTGGGGCTTGTGAGATGCTCCAAACAACCAAGGTTTCCTTCAACCTGACAGGAGCAGTCTTATTTGTTTGCTCTAGGGTTCCCTATGTGGAATTTTTGTGTAGCAGAGAACTACCTCTTGGATGCCTAGAAAGCACACGTCCATTGACCTTTGTACCTGAGGAACATGGCAGATTCGTTTCATGGCTCTTGGGCAAAGTACCAACACCTTGAGTTGGCATCAAGTCTCAGGAAGTTGGGTCACAATGCTGGTTTGTTACCAGGGAGATCATAGAAGGTGCTGGGGCTAATGGGTCATGCAGGATCCATCTACCCTGAAAGTTGGACATAGATCCAAGAGCACATTTTCCTTCTGGAGACAGGAGATGTTCTGTTGTGGGAATCAGGGACCACATGTTGTATCATAACTTGGTATTCCAGAACAGGACTCTGAGAACAGATGTCTGAAGACCCAATCTAGGGTTCCAGTGAAGTCCTAGGGGCATGTCAGGTTCAATCATCTGACTCAGAACCATTGACTTGGCTTTCTGCCTCGATGGAGGTGTTCAGGGTGTCTCAGAATGCACGTTTGCATCCAGAGCAACCGCCAATATTGGGGTGGGTTCAGGGGCCTGGCAGGTTTCTCCTAATCTGGAGGGTTTGGACAACCTGATGGGCACAGTTTTCTTGGGGATGGCAGGAACTTTCCTGTGATGTGGCTTGAGGGACCACATCTTGGTGGGCATGTAAGCCATGGTTTTGGGAGAGAAGTCGGCAAACACAAACTGGGGTTAGGGTTAGTGTCGAGATGATCAAATGCCCAATGCATAGACATGGATGGCAGCTCGTCAGGAAATGTAAATAGGATGACTCGAAGGCGGTAGCAAAGACTTTTCTCTCTGGATTGTGTGGACAGGATGGCCTCGGAATGCAGGTTTGTTTTCATGGGTCCATGGGAGATTTTTTCTCTCTAAGGATCCTGGAGGCTCCCAATAGTTTGGTGCCTTTCTCAGGGAAGGGAAGAGTGCTGTTTTCCATCTTAAGGGTGCCCCAAACAGGGATTCTGAGATGGACTCTGGGTCTGGGCACCTGGAAAATCCCACCAAGGGTTAGGATTTGGGCCTAGGGGCATACCAGGCCTGCAATGCTGGTACTGGAGGAGCAACTGAGAGTGTTTGTTTGAAAACATGCTCAGGCTGAGGATCACCATGCCTGCCTGTGCCCATGTCGGCCCTCAGGAGTGGGCATGGTCTCCTTGGCCATGCAGCTGGCTCCCACGCTGTTGGACAACCATCCCAACAGCCAATATTCCTGCCATGGGGAAGGAGGTGTTCTCTATTGTGTTTCAGGTTCGCCTTTGGCAGGAATTCCCGCAAAGTTTGGGGGACAGATGACTGGATACCAAGGATGGGTACAGATGATGGCCCAGGGCCATGGCCGATCTTCATGCTATATATGGGCCCTCACCTCTGGGTGGCTGACACGAGGTCGGGGCTTAGACTCTGTCAGACACAGCACTAGTGGTCAGGGAAATCTATTAATCAGGGTTGCCTTGTGGTCTGAGTAGATTGACCCTCATGTGCAGTTTCTGGGCAGACTCAACAGGTCCTTCTTCTTTCTATGTGGAAGGCAGAATACTGCGTTGTGGCTCCAGAATTCCCTATCAAGAGATATTGTGGAGCAGTGTGGTGAGGATAGAATAGTAATACAAAGCTATGGTTAAGTTCAGTGAAAAGCAAAAGGCAGTTCCAGTGTGCAGCTGCCGTTTCGAATATCCAGCACCTGAGTAAGGGTGGATGTCAGATGTTTGCTCACACTGGAGTTTGTGTCTGTGATTACCCACAAATGGAAGGGTGGCGTCAAGAGGCCATGGAGGATTTCCCATGCTGGGGCTTGTGAGATGCTCCAAATAGCAAAGTTTCTTTCTACCGGATAGGAGAAGTCTGGTTTGTTTTCTCTGGTTTCTCCATGTGGAAAGTTTTGTAGCAGAGAACGCCACAGGGATGCCTGGAAATCACCCCTCCATTGACCATTGCAGCTGAGGAACATGGCAGGTGCATTCTGGTGGCTCTGGGGCAATATATCGAGACCTTGAGTTGACATGGAGTCTCATGAAGATGGGGCACAATGATGATTTGTTACCAGGAATATCATAGAATGTGCTGGTTGCTAAGGGGCCATTCAGGATCCAAATACCCTTAGGGTATGACACAATTCCAGGAGCATGGCTTCCTTTTTGGGGAGGACATATTCTGTTCTGTGGCTCAGGGACTATATATTTTATCATAAGTTGATATTCCAGAGCAGGCCTCTGACGACAGATACCTGTAAACCTCATCTAGTGTGCCAATGAAGTCCTCGGGGCATGTCAGGTTCAATCTTCTGACTCAGGAGCATTGACTTGGGTGTCTGCCTGTATGGAGGGGATCAGGGTGTCTCAGACTGTGCATTTGTGCCCAGAGCGGCCTCCATTATTTGGCTGCACTCAGGGGCCTTGCAGGTTTCTCCTAATCTAAAGGTATCGGGCTAAAGTGATGGGCACAGTTTCCTTGACGATCTCAGGCACAGTCTTGTGGTGTGGCTTCAGATGCCAGAACCTGGAGGTCATGTGAGCCATGGTTTTAGGAAGGAAGTCTGCAAACACAAACTCAGTTTAGGTTAATGGCAAGGTGATTGCAGGCCCAATGCATAGACCTGGAAGGCAGCTCGTCAGGAACTGTAAATCCGATGACTCAAAGGTGATAGCACATGATATGTATCTGGATTGTATGTCCAGGATGGCCTCGGAATGCAGGTGTGTTCTCATGGGTCTATGGCAGATTTTTCCACTCAAGGATCCTGGTGGCTACCATGAGTTTGCTGAGTATCTCGGGGAAGGGAAGAGTGCTGTTTTCCATCTTAAGGGTCCCCCAAAATAGGGATTCCAGAGATGGGCTCTGTGTCTGGGCCCCTGTAAAATCCCACTAGGGTTAGGATTTGGGCCTAGGTGTGTACTAGTCCTGCAATTCGGGGTCCCAGAGATGCAATTGAGAGCGTTTGGTTGAAAGCATGCTCAGGCTGAGGTCACAATGCCTGCTTGTGCCCGGGGAAGCCATCATGAGTGCACATGGTCTCCTTGGCCATGGAGCTGCCTTCCACTTTGAGGGTTGAGCAACTATCCCAACTGTCAGAATACCTTCCATGGGGAAGGAGGAGTTCTCTATTGTGCTTCAGGTTCCCCCAATGGCAAGGATTTCAGCAAAGGTGTGGGTACAGATGCCTGAATACCAAGAATAGAAGAGAAGACAGACTTGGGCCATAGCTGGTCTCACATGCTGGATATGGGCCCTGATCTCTCCGTGGCTGACACTAGGTCCTGGCTCCGGCTATGTCAGACACAGCACTAGTGCCCAGGGCAGCCTATGAATCAGGGTTCCGTCTAGCACCGAGAAGATTGACCATCATATGGAGTTTCTGGGCAGACTCTCCAGGCCCTTTTTCTTTCTATGGGGAAGGCAGAATATTGTGTTGTAGCTCCAGAATTCCCTCACAATAGGGCTTGTGGACCAGTAGACTGAGGATGGAATTTTAAACCCAAGCTATGGCTTAATTCAGTCAAACTAAAGGCAATTCCAGTGTGCAGCGATCGAATTGAAATCCATCACCTGAGTAAGGGCGGATGTCAGATGTTTGCTCATGCTGGAGTTTGTGTCTATGATGACTGACAAATGGAGTGGTGGCTTCAAGAGGAAATGGAGAATTTCCCACGCTGGGGCTTGTGAGATGCTCCAAACAGAAGGTTTCCTTCTACCGGACAGGGGCATTCTGTTTTTTTGTCTCAAGGGTCCCAGCCAATTGCAAAGTTTGTGTAGCAGAGCACCCCCGTATGGTTGCCTGGAAACCACACCTCCACTGACCATTGCAGCTTAGGAACATGGCAAGTTCATTCTGGTGGCTCTGGGGCGAAGTACTAAGGGCTTATTTCTACATGGAATGTCATGAACATGGGTAACAATGCTGTTTTGTTACCTGGGAATTCTTAGCCTGTCATCTGTACACATCCTTGGTATTAAGGCAACTTTCCACAGACCTTTCCTGTAACCCTGCCAATGGGGGAACCTGAAGCACAATAGAGAACTCCTCTTTCCATTGCAGGAAGCCTGGCTGTTGCAATGGGTGTCCAACCCTCAAAGTGGGATCCAGCTATATGGCCAATGAGACTACGCCCTCTCCTGAGGGCCCCCCTGGGCACAAAGAGGCATGATGACCCTCAGCCTGAGCATGCTTTCAAACAAGCCCTCTCTGTTACACCATTAGGATCCTGCATTGCAGGCCTAAAATGCCCCTAGGCCCAAATCCTAACACTTGGTGGGATATCCGGGCACCCAGACCCAGAGCCCGTCTCTGGAATCCCTGTTTTGGCATAAGCCTAAGTTGGAAAACAGCATTCTTCCCTGTTTTGGAGCACCCCTAAGATGGAAAAGAGCACTCTTTTCTTCTCTGAAAAACCACCAATCTATGGAGATCCACCAGGATCCTTAGAGAGGAAAAGTCTCCCATTGAACCATGAGACCACGTCTACATTCAGAGCCCATCCTGGACACACAATCCAGATAGAAAAGCCTGTGCTACCAGCTTTCAGTCACCCTAATTACAATTCCTGACGTGATGCATTCTAGGTCTATGCATTGGACCTGCGATCACCTTGCCACTATCCCTGACCCAAATTTGTGTTTGCAGACTTCCCTCCCAAAACCATGGCTCTCATATCCTCAAGGAGGTGGTCTCTGAAGCCTTACCACAGGACTGGGCCTGCCATCCCCAAGGAAACTGTGCCCATCACAGTTCCCCAAAGCCTCCAAGTTAGGAGAAACCTGCAAGGCCCCTGAGCCCACCCCAATATTGGAAGTGGCTCTGGATGCAAATGCACAGTCTGAAACACCCTGATCACCTACATCCAGTCAGACAACCATATCAATGGTCCTTAGTAAGAAAATTGAACCTGATGGGCACCAAGGACATCATTGGATCTCTAGATTAGGTTGCAAGCATCAATCCTCAGAGGCCTGTTCTTGAATACCAAGTCAGGATACAACATATGTACCCTGAGCCACAAAACAGAACATCTCCTCTCCCAAGATGGAAACTGTGCACATCGACCTGTGCCAAACCCTCAGCGTGGCCCATAGCCACCAATACATTCTAAGAACTCCCTTGTAACAAACCAGTTTTGGGACACATCTGTAAGAGATTCCAAGTCAACTCAAGGCCTTGGTACTTGGCACCAGAACCACCAAAACGAACCTGTCATGTTCCTCAGCTGCAATGGTCATTGGACGTGTGCTTTCCAGTCATCCATGCGGGAGGGCTCTGCTATGCAAACTTCCACTTGAGGGACCCTGGAGGAAAAAAAAAACAGACTCCTCCTGTCCATTAGAAGGAAACCTTGTTGTTTGGAGCATCTCACAATCTTAAGCGTGGGTAATCCTCCATTGCCTCCTGAAGCCACCCCTCCATTAGTCGTCATCCTAGACACAAACTCCAGTGTGAGCAAATATCTGACATCTGCCCTTACTCAGGTGCTGGATATCTCGTATAAGCTGCTGCACATTGAAACTGACTTCCGCTTGGCACTCAATTTAAGCATAGCTGGTGTTTACAATTGCATTCTCACCCTATTTGTCCCCAAACCCGCTTGATAGGGAATTCTGGATCCATAAGGCAGCATTCTGCCAGAAAGAAGTGCTTCGTGAGTCTGGCCAGAAACCCTACATGAGGATCAATTTATTCGGCCCTGGAGAGAACCCCAATATATAGACTTCTCTGGCCACTAGTGCTGTGTCTGACACAGCCTGAGCCCAGACCTCGTGTCAGCCACCCAGAGAGCGGGGCCCATATCCAGCATGTGAGAACGGCCATGGCCCAAATCTGTCATCACTATGCATCCTTGGTATTCAGGCATCTGTCCCCAGACCTTTGCTGTAATCCCTGCCTATGGGGGAACATGAAGCACAATAGATATTTCCTCCTTCCCCATGGCTGGAAACCTGGCCATTGGAATGTGTGTCCATCCCTCAGTGTGGGAGCCAGAAAATGGACAATGGGACCACGCCCACTCCTGAGGGCCACCCTGGGCACAAACAGGCATTGTAATGCTCAGCCTGAGCATGCTTCCAAACAAGCCCTCTCAGTTGCACCACCAAGATCCTGCATTGCAGGCCTGGTCTGCCCATAAGCCCAAATCCCAACCCTTGGTGGGATTTTCCAGGCGCCTAGACCCAGAGCCCATCTCTGGAATCCCTGTTTTGGGGCACACCTAAGATCGAAAATAGCAGTCTTCCCATCTCAAAAAGTCATCAAAATATTGGGAGCCGCCAGTATCCTTAGAGGAAAAATCTCCCATAGACCCATGAGGCCACAGCTACATTCTGAGGTCACCCTAGACACACAATCCAGATATAAAAGCCTGTGCTTCCACCTTCGGGTCATTCCAGTTACTGTTCCTTACGAGTAGCCTTCCAGGTCTACACATTGCCCTGCGATAACCTAGCCACTAAACCTAACCCGAGTTTGTGTTTGCAGACTTCCCTCCCAGAACCATGGCTCACATGCCCTCCAGGGTGGAGTCTCTGGAGCCACACCACAGGACTGTGCTTGCCATCCCCATGGAAATTGTGCATGTAGGTTAACCAAACCCTCCAGAGTTGGT
This sequence comes from Mustela nivalis, assembly GCF_964662115.1. Classification (NCBI taxonomy): domain Eukaryota; kingdom Metazoa; phylum Chordata; class Mammalia; order Carnivora; family Mustelidae; genus Mustela; species Mustela nivalis. The sequence goes on from NW_028136383.1 coordinate 25,730, forward strand.
TGAAACATTCAAGACCCCTGTGGCCACCCCAATATTGGAGGTTACTCTGGACATAAGTGCGCAGTCTGAAACTCCCTGATCACCTACATCCTGGCAGACACCCAAGTCAACTTTCCTAAGTCTGAAGATTGAACCTCTCATGCCCCTGGGACACATTGGAACCCTAGATTAGGTTGTCGGGCATCTGTCTTCAGAGGCCTGTTCTTGAATAGGAACTTATGATATGGAATGTGGTCCCTGAGCCACAAAACACTACATCTCCTGTCCCCAGAAGGTAACCGTGCTCTTCGACCTGTGTTAAACCCTCAGTGTAGGAGAATCTTGCAGGCACCTTAGCCACCAACACATTCTAAGATCTACCTGGTAAAAAAAACCAGCATTGTAACCCATCTTCAAGAGATTCCATGTCAACTCAAGACCTTGGTGCTTCGCCCCAGAAGCACCGTAAAGAACCTGCATGTTCCTCAGCTGCATTGGTCAATGGAGGTGTGCTTTCCAGGCATCCATGTGGAAGGGCTCTGCTACCCATACTTTTCACATGGGGGGCCCTGCAGAAAACATACCAGACTCTAACTGTCCAGTAGAAAAAACAACCTTGCTGTTTGGAGCATCTCACATGCATCAGCCTCTTGATGCCACTCCTCCATTCGGTCATCAGAGACACAAACTCCAGTGTGCGTAAACATCTGAAATCCACCTTTACTCAGGTGCTGGATATTTCATTTGTTGGCCACGATAGATACAAACTCTATCATGAGCAGACATCTGACCCTCGCCTGTACTCAGATGCTGGAGATCTCGAAAAAACCACTGCACATTGGAACGGCCATGTTCTCGGCACTGAGATTAAGCATAGATTGTGTTTTCTGCCTTCTGTTCTCACACTCCTCGCCTTCAAGTCCCCCATATTGGGAATTTGGGAGCCACAATGCCTTCTGCCTGCCCACCAGAAAAAAGAGGTGCCCTATGGGTCTGCGTGAAACTCCATATAAGGTTCCACCAGCACAGCCCTCTATAGCACCACAATATCATAGGCCACCTTGTGAACTAATGCTTTGTCTGACACAGCTCGAGCCCCGACCTCCTGGTAGCCACCTAGATATCGGGACCCATATCTGGCAGGTGTGACCTGCCTTGACCTGAGTCCTTCATCTCAAACCAACCTGGTTATTCACGTACCAGTCCCAGAACATAGCTCAAATTACTGTGCATGGGGGAATCTGAAGCACAAAAGAGTACTCCTCCTTCCTCATAGAAGGAAAATTAAATGTTGATATGGTGGTCCAACCCTCATATTGGGATCCAGGTGCATGGAACAAGAGCCAATGCCCACTCAGGATGGGCATCTGGGCAAAAACAGGCATTGTGACCCTTACCCTGATACCCATTTCCAACAAGTCTCCATGGGAGCTGAACCAAAGCCCCACAGAGCCAGGCAGTCAAGCCTCTAGGCCCAAATACTAAGCCTTTGTAGGGTTATCCAGGCACAGGGACCTATAACCCATCTCTGGAATCCCTGTGTTGACGGAAACACTGAAACAGTAAACTACGCTCTCTCCTTCCCAGTGAGACACCAAACTCTTGGGTGCTGGGCAGAATCCCCAGAGAGGTAGAATATTCAATGGACACATGAGGACACCCCACCATTCCAAGGCCATCCTAAACACAATCCAGACAGAAAAGCCTTTGCTCCTGCCTCCCAGCCACACGAATTTCAAATCCTGAGGAACTGCCCTCAGCGTCTGCAGATCGGGGCTGCCATCACCTCCCTCCTAATTGATACACAATTTTGTGTCTGAAGACTTTGGTCCCAGAGCCCTTAACCACATTCCCTGCAGGATGGGGCTGACAGAACCACATTACATCACTGGGCCTGATCTCTGGATGAAATTCTGCCGTCTCAGTTGCACAAACCCTCCAGATTAGGAAAAGCCTGCAAGGCCCCTGAGCCCACCCCAATTTCATAGGCCACTCTGGAAAAAATGCACAGTCTGACACAGCCTGAGCATCTACCTCCAGGAAGACTCACAGGTCAAAGTCCCTAAGTCCGAAGGTTGAGGATGACATGCCCCTACAACCTCATAAGAACCCTAGCCTAGATATTCAGGCCTCTGTGCCCAGAGGCCTGGTCTTGAAATCCAACATATGATCCGACATGTGGTCCCTGAGCCATACAAGAGAACCCCTCCTGTCCCGAGAAGGGAACCTGGCTCCTGGGAACTGGGTCTAACCCTCAGGTAGGAAAATCCTGCATGGCCACAGACCCACAACCACATTGTTTTTTTTTTTATATAGATTTTATTTATTTATTTGACAGAGAGAGATCACAAGTAGGCATAGAGGAAGGCAGAGAGAGAGAGAGGAAGAAGCAGGCTCCCTGCTGAGCAGAGAGCCCAATGCGGGACTCAATCCCAGGACCCTGAGATCATGACCTGAGCCGAAGGCAGCGGCTTAGCCCATTGAGCCACCCAGGCACCCTCACCACCACATTCTAAGGTCTCCCTGGACACCAAGCAGCATTGTGACTCATTAGACTGAGAACATCCGTCAACTTAGATCACTTGGAAATTTGAACAAAAACCAGCAGATCAAGCCTGCAATGTTCCTCAGCTGCAATGGTCATGCAAGGAAGACTTCCCAGGCCCCCATTCAGAGACCTCTGCTGTCGAATCTTTCTATATGGGGGACCCTGGAGCCTTGTAAGCGGACTTCCCCTGTCCCACAGTAGGACACCTTGCTGTTTGGAGCAGCTCACAAGGTCCTGCTTGGGAAAATCTCCAAGAATTCTTGAGGCCACCCCACAATTCGTTGACCATCATGGATGCAAACCCAGCGTGAGCAGACATCTGACCCTCGCCCATACTCAGGTGCTGGAAATCTCGAAACAACCACTGCACAATGGAATGGTCCTGTGGTCGGCACTGAGCTTATCCGTGGCTTGTGTTTTCAGACTTCTGTCTTCACACTCCTCGCCTACAAGCCCTTCATATTGGGAATTCTGAAGCCACAGTGCAGCTTTCTGCCTGCCCACCAGAAAGAAGTGCCCTATGGGTCTTCGTAGAAACCCACATGAGGATCCTCCTGCACGGCCCTCAATGGCACCCCAATATAATAGACCGACCTCTGCATACATTGTCTATCTGACACCGCCTGATCCCCGACCTCCTGTCAGCCACCCAGATAGTGGACCCCATATCCTCCAGGTGGGTCCAACCTTGGCCCGAGGCCATCATCTTGAAGCAACCTGGATATTTAGGTACCTGTCCCAGACTTAGCTCAAATTCCTGCCCATAGGGGACTCGGAAGCACAAAAGAGTGCTCCTCCTTCCCCATGGCCAGAAAAATGAATGTTGAGATGGCTGTACAACCCTGAGTGGGAACCAGGTGCATGGTCCATGAGACCATGCCTACACAGGATGGGCAACTGGGCACAAATAGGCATTGTGACCCTCAGAATGAGACCCCTTTCCAAAGATCCCCCTTGGGATCTGGACCAGGATCCCAAATCGAAGCTTTGGTTAAGTTTTCCCAGTGTCTGGACCCAGAACCCATCTCTGGAATCCCTGTTTGGACAGGATCCCAGAGATGGAATACAGTCTTTTCCTCTTCCCCAGAAAGAAATCAAACTCTTGGGTGCCAAGCAGAATCACCAGAGTGGAAGAATATCCCATGGACACATGAGGTCACCCCTCCATTTAGTGGCCATCCTAGACACAAAATCCAGACAAAAAAGCCTGTGCTCCTCCCTCCCAGCCACCTGAATTTCAAATCCCGAGGAGCTTCCCTCAGGGTCTTCAGATTCGGACTGCCATCACCTCACTCCTATCTCTTATCCGAGGTTGTGTCTAAAGTCTTTGGTCCCAAAGTCCTGACACACATGACCTCCAGGATGGGGCCTCGAGAAACACATGACATCACTGGCCCTGCTCTCCTGAGGAAACCCTGCCCATCTCAGTTTCCCAAAATGTCCAGATTAGGAGAAAACTGCAAGGCCCCTGACTGCACCCCAATATCATAGGCCACTCTGGAAAAAGTGCACAGCCTGACACAGCCTCAGCACCTACCTCCAGGATGACATGCAGGCCAATGGCACTTAGTCCGAAGATTGAAACTTCCATGGCCCTAAAACGTCATCAGAACCCTAGCTTATGTTCTGAGGTCTCTCTCCCTAGAGGTCTGTTCTGGAAATTCAAGCATATGGTCCAACCTGTGGTCCATGAGCCATACAAGAGCACACCTCCTGTCCCAAGAAGGAAACCTGGCTCCTGGGTACTGGGTCTAATCCTAAGGATAGAGAATCCTCAATGGTCAGAGAGCCGCCACCACATTCTAAGGTCTCCCTGGACACCAAGCAGCATTGGGACCTGTTAGACTGAGAACTTCCATCAACGCAAATCACTTGGAACTTGGAATCAGTGTCATTGGTTCAAGCTTACCCTGTTCCTCAGCTGCAATGGTAACACGAGATTGGCTTCCCAGGCCTCCATTCAGAGAGCATTGCTATCGAATCTTCCATATGGGGGACCCTGGAGCCCTGTAAGAAGACTTCTGCTGTCCCTTAGTAGGACACCTTGATATTTGGAGCAGCTCACAAGCTCCAGCTTGGAAAAACCTCCAAGAATTCTTGAGGCCTCCCCACCATTTGTTGGCCATCATGGATACAAACTCCAGCGTGAGCAGACATCTTCCCCTCGCCCAGGTGCTGGAGATCTCGAAACAACTGCTGTACATTGGAATAGACATGTGCTCGGCACTGAGCGTAACCGTAGCTTATGTTTTCATACTTCTGTCCTCACACTCCTCGCCTGCAAACCCTCCAACTTGGATATTCTGGAGCCGTAATGCAGCCATCTGCCTGCTCACCAGATAGAAGAAGTGAAGAAAGGGTCTGTGCAAAAATCCCCCATGAGGATCCAGTTGCACAGCTCTCAAAAGCACCCCAATATCATAGGCCGAACTCTCCACGAATGTTCTGTCTGACACAGCTCGAGCCCGAGCTCCTGACAGCCACCCAGAAAGCAGGCCTCATTTTCTGCAGGTGGGTCCTGCCTTGGCCCGAGGACCTCATCTCAAAGTGAACTGGGTATTCAGGCACCGGTCCCAGAACTTAGCTCAAATTCCTGCCCATGGGGGAACCTGAAGCATAAAAAAGTACCCCTCCTTCCCCATGGGAGGAAAACTGAATGTTGAGATGGCAGTCCAACCCTCAGAGTGGGAGCCAAGTGCATAGCCCATGAGGTCACACCCACTCAGCATGGGCATCTGGGCAAAAACAGGCATTGTGACCCTCAGAATGAGACCCATTTCCAACAAGAACACTCGGGAGCTGTACCAGGAAAACATAGAGCAGGACCCTAGGCCCAAATCCTAAGCCTTGTTGCGGTGATCCAGGCTCCAGAACCCAGGACCCATCTCTGGAATGGCTGTTTGGACGGGATCCCTGACTCATAAAACTGCTCTCCTCCCATCCCCCGGAAATACACCAAACTCTTGGGTGCCGAGCAGAATTCCCAGAGAGGTAGAATCTCACATGGACCCATGAGGCCACCCCTCCATTTCGTGGCCATCATAGATAAACAAGTCAGACAGAAAAGACTGTGCTCCTGCCTCACAGCCGTCCGAATTTCATATCTGGAGATGCTTCGCTCAGGGTCTGCAGATTGGGTCTGCCATCACCTCGAGCTTAACTCTTACCCGAGTTTGTGTCTGAAGACTTTGGACCCAGAGTCCTGACCCATATGCCCTCCAGGATGGGGCCTCCAGGAACACACAACAGCACTGGGCCAGCTCTCCCAAGGAATGTCAGCCTGTCTCAGTTTCCCAACCCACCAGATTAAGAGAAAATTGCAAGGCCCCTAATACCACCCCAATTCCATAGGAAGCTCCAGAAAAAATGCATAGTCTGACACAGCCTCAGAATATACCTCCAGGAAGACACCCAGGTCAATGGGAAGGGATGAAATGGCCTAACCCATGGCAGGCTCGATGTGCTGGGTGTGAAGCCAACTGTCTCAATGTCTCTCACAAGGTCTGGGCTCAGGCTATGTAAGACAGAGCATAGTGTTTAGGGTAGCCTATGCAATTGGGGTGTTGCCGAGGGCTGAGCAGGTTGATTTTCATTTGGGGTTTCTGAGCAATGCCATAGACAATGTTTTTCTTTGGGGGGCAGGCAGAGTGCTTCGTTCTGGAACCAGAATTCCCAATCATGAGGGCTTTTGGGCCAGGAGTGCTAGGGTAGAGTCTGAAAACAAAAGATAGGGTGAAGTTGGGAGCAGGCACAATCTGCAAAGGCTGAAAGGATATCTCATGCATCTGAAGTCAGGCTGAGGATCAGACGTTGGCTGAGGTTGGATTGTGCCCTTGATAGCACCTTCATGAAGCAGGTGCCTCATGAGGCCAACGAAATTTTCCCACGCTGAGTTTGGAGGTTGCCACAAACCACCAGGTTTCCTTCTGCAAGACAGTCGAGTCCTGTTGAGTGGCTCCAGTACATACCATACGGAAGGACTGAAGAGGAGGGTTCAAAGGATGGATCCCTGAACAACATGCCTCGCATTCCCTTTGGCCATTAACGACAAGATATGTTTGATCTGCTGGCTCTGGGGCAAGCTAACCAGCGGGCTGTGTTGAAATGGCCTCTCCTGAGGATGTGTCATAATGTGTGTTTCTGTCCATGGAGACCTTGGAATGTGATGGTTGTACTGTGGCCCTGCGGAATTCTCCGACCAGAAGGGTTTGATACAGATCCAGTAAGAAAGCACTCCATGTGGAGACGAGAGAGGTTTGGTTTGGAGCCTCAGAAAAACCTAATATGCTGGTATACGAAACCAGTCCTCTGAGGACAGACACATGAAAACTAAAGCTAAGGTTCATATTAGGGCCTAAGGGCCTGTCCATTTCAATCTTCTGTCTCTGGGGACACTGTCTGAGAGTCTAAGTGGTGATAATGGCTCAGCTGGTGTCAGAGTGCCCCTTTTATTCCAGGGCAGCCTACACTATCAGGATGGCCTCAGGGGCCTTGGAGCTTTTCCCTAACCTGTAGGGTTGTGGTCAATGGATTGGGCACACTTTCCTTGGAGAGGGCAGGCACAATCTTTCGCTGTGGCTCCAGATGCCCTAGCCTGGATGTTGTGTGGGTCCAGGCTGTGGGCACAGAAGTCTGAAAACACAAACTCAGCTTATGAGTGGCGCCGAGGGTATGGCAGGCCGGATGTACAGATAGAGAGTGAGCTCCTTGGCTTGTGAATCAAGGGCGAGATTCCTTCAGGCTTTTGTCTCTGGATGCGTCCAGGATAGCCGTAGATTGTAGGGGGTGGCCTCAGTGACTGTGGACAAGTATCCCTCTCTGGGGATTTGTCCCAGCTAACAGGAGTTTGGGGTCATTTTGTGGGAAGGGTGGAGTCCTGTTGTCTGGCTCATGTGTCTCTCCAAGAAAGTGATTCCAGAGCAGAGCCCCAGGAACGGGGGGGAGACAGGAAAACTCAAACACTGGTGAGGATTGGGTGTATAGGGGCTTGGCACGCCTCATATGCGGGCTCTTGGTCCAGGCCCTGACAGGCCTTTCTTTGATATTGGGCTCATGCTGAGGGTCACAGAGTGAATTTGTGCCCAAGGCAGCACTCAAGTTTGGGCGTGGTTTCAGGGGAAATGAAGGTTTCTCCCACCCTGAAGGTGTGACTCCATGCCAAGAGCAAGCCTTACAGCCATGGGGAAGAAGGAGTTCTGATTTGTGATTCAGATGCCCAACTGTGTGGGGAATTGATATAATATCTGGGTTTAGATATCTGAAAACCAAGGTTAGGAAGAGATAACGGCATAAGACCATGGCGTGTCAGAAGTGCTAGGTGTGTGGCCAGCTGTCTCCTTGCCTGTCTGGACGTCTGGCATCAGGCTGTGAAAGGCAGAGCATTAGTGCCCAGAGCAGCCTATCAAATCTGAGTGCCGTCGAGGCAAGAGCAGGATGATCCTCATCTGGGTTTTATGGAGAGCCCCACAAGGAAACGTTTTCTACCGGTGGGCAGTCACTGGGCTGACTCGTGGTTCTGCAAATCCTACTCTGGAGGGATTGTTTGCCAGGAGTGTGAGGAAGGAAGTCTGAAAACACAAGCTAGCGTGAGGTTTGGGACCGAGGGCACGGCAGGCCACTCTGCAGAGGCTGAATCAAGATCTCCTGCATTGCGGTCATATCTACTATGAGACGTGCTTCAAGATAGAGTTTTTGTCCATGATGGCCTCTCCCTGAAGGATATGGGGGGCTTCATGAGGCCCGGCAGGTTTGCCGTTTTCTCCTACACTGAAGGTTTGACTCACGGCCAGCAGCAAGGTTTCTTGCCATGGGGAAGGAGGGCTTCTGACTTGTGCATTAGGTTCCCCCTGTGCAGGGATTGGAGATAAGGTCTAGGTTACGATGACTGAAAACCTAGGTTGGGAATGGATGGTGGCCTAAGGCAGTGGCGGGTCCAATGTGCTGGGTGTGCAGCCAGCTGTGTCGGTGTCTGTTGGAAGGTCTGGGCTCAGGCTATTTGCGACAGAGCATCACTGTTTAAGGTAGCCTATGCAATTGGGGTGTTGCCGAGGGCCAAGCAGTTTGATCCTCATTTGGGGTTTCTGGGCAGCACCATAGACAATGTTATTCTCCTGGAGGGCAGGCAGTGTGCTTCAGTGTGGCCCCAGAATTCCCAGTAGGGAGGGATTGTGGGCCAGGAGTGTGAGGACGGAAGTCTGAAAACACAAGCTAGGGTGAGGATTGGAGCCAAGGGCAGAGCAGGCCCAATCGGCAGAGGCTGAATCAAAATCTCCTGCATCTGAAGTCAGGCTGAGGATCAGAAGTTGGTTGAGGATGGAGTATGTGTCCATGATGGCACCTTCATGAAGCGGGGGCCTCATGAGTTTGGGGTCATTTTGTGGGAAGGGTGGAGTCGTGTTGTCTGGCTCATGTGTCTCTCCAAGAAAGGGATTCCAGAGCAGAGCCCAGGTACAGGTGGGGCGACTGGAAAATTCAAACCGTGGTGAGGATTGGGTGCATAGTGGCTTGGCAAGCCCCATATGCGGGCTCTTGGTCCAGGTCCTGACAGGCCTTTCTTTGACATGGGGCTCATGCTGAGGGTCACAGTGTGAATTTGTGCCCAAGAAGCACTGAAGTTTGGGCGTGACTTCAGGGGCCATGAAGGTTTCACCCACCCTGAAGGTGTGACTCCATGCCAAGAGCAAGCTTGACAGCCATGGGGAAGGAGGAGTTCTGTTTTGTGCTTGCGATACCCAGCTGTGTGGAGAATTGATATAATGTCTAGGTTCAGATATCTGAAAACCAAGGTTAGGAAGAGGTGAGGGCATAAGACCATGCCGTGTCCGAAGTGCTGGGTGTGCGGCCATCTGTCTCCTTGTCTGTCTGGACGTCTGGCTTCAGGCTGTGTCAGACAGAGCATGAGTACCCAGAGCATCCTATCCAGTTCGGGTACCGTCGAGGCCCGAGCAGGTTGATCCTCATCAGGGTTTTCTGGAGAGCCCCACAGGGAAACGTTTTTCTTCCGTTGGGCAGACACTGGGCTGGGTTTTGGTTCTGGAGTTTCTGGTCCGGAGGGCTTGTTTGCCAGGAGTGTGAGGAAGGAAGTCTGAAAACACAAGGTTGCGTGAGGTTTGAGACCGAGGGTACGGCAGGCCCACTCTGCAGAGGCTGAATCGAGATCTCCTGCACTGAGGTCATGTCAACTATGAGACGTGCCTCAGGCTAGAGTTTTTGTCCAGCATGCCCTCTTCCTGAAGGGTGAGGGCTTCATTAGGCCAGGGAGGTTTGCCTACGATGGGATTTGTGAACTACTCCAAACCTCAAGGTTTCCTTCTGCACGAGAGTAGAGTCCTATTGGATGGTTCCAGGAGGCCCCATACGGAAAGACTCGAGAGCAGATGTCTAAGCATGGATGCCTGGGAACGCCACCTCATATACCCACTCTTTAGTCAGGACAAGGCAGGCTCAATCTGCAGGCTCCTGGGTGAGCTACCCAGAGGGGAGAGTTGAAATGGACTCTCCTGAAGATGAGTCCTACTGTGGCTTGGTGGCCTGGGAGACCTTGGAATGTGGAGGTGGCTCAGGGACTCTGCAGGGTTCTCCAAACTGAGGTGTTTGACACATCTCCAACAGGGAAGCTTCCCATGTGGAGAGGAGAGGAGTTCTGTTCAGTGCCTCAGGAAAGCCCCATATCCTGTTCTTCGAACCAAAGCCTCTGAGGAGTAACACCTGGAACCGAAAGCAAGAGTTGAGATTACGGCCTAAGGGCATGTCCGGCTCAACCTTCTATCTCTGTTGACATCTGTGGGCATGCCTTCGTGGAGGTAGCTGCTCATCTTGTTTCCGAATGCCCCTGTGTGTCCAGGGAGCCTCCCAGTAGTGGGATGTCCTCGGGGGCCTTGAGGTTTCTCATATTCTGGAGGTGTGTGGCCAAAGGAATGGACACAGTTTCCCAGAAGAGAGCAGGCACGGTCCTGTGGTATGGCTCCAGAGGACCCAGCCTAGAGGCTGTGTTTGCCAGGGCTGTGGGGACAGATGTCTGAAAAAGCAAACTTGGCTCAGCTAGTGGCCAAGGTAATGGCAGGACTGATCTCCAGTCCGTGAGGGGAGATCCTCTGCATATCAAAGTAGGGCAAGTGGGAGGCAGTCACTCAGGATTTACAGTGTCCGGTCAGGGTAGGGGTTGTCTCAGAGGCCGAGGAAGAGCCTTCCTCTCGGGGGATTGTCCAAGCTCCCAAGTGTTTGTGTTCATTCTGTGGGAATGAAGAGTACTGTTTTCTGCCACAGGGGACCCCCCAGGAGAGGGACTCTAGAGCACAGCAGTGGGTTCCCTCAACTGGAATACACACCATCTATTTAGTCCTGGGTGTCTATGGGCATGGCAAACCACATATGAGGGCTCTTGGTCCAGTCACTGAGAGGCGTTACTTGAATAAGGTACTCACGCTGAGGGTCACAATGTGTGTTTGTGCCCAAGGCGGCGCTCACGCATGTGCGTGGCCTCATGGGTCATGCCGTTTTCTCCAACACTGAAGGTTTGACTCACTGCCAGCATCAAGGTTTCTTGTCATGGGGTAGGAGGGGTTCTGACTTGTGTGCATCAGAGGGGGTCCCCCCTGTGCAGGGATTGGAGATAAGGTCTAGGTTCCGATGACTGAAAACCCAGGTTGGGAATAGATGGTGGCCTAAGGCAGTGGCGGGTCCAATGTGCTGGGTGTGCAGCCAGCTGTGTCGGTGTCTGTTGGAAGGTCTGGGCTCAGGCTATTTGCCTCAGAGCATCAGTGTTTAAGGTAGCCTATGCAATTGGGGTGTTGCCGAGGGCCAAGCAGTTTGATCCTCATTTGGGGTTTCTGGGCAGCACCATAGACAATGATTTTCTCCTGGGAGGCAGGCAGAGTGCTTCATTGTGGCCCCAGAATTCCCAGTAGGGAGGGCTTGTGGGCCTGGAGTGAGAGGACGGAAGTCTGAAAACACAAGCTAGGGTGAGGATTGGAGCCAAGGGCAGTGCAGGCCCATTCTGCAGAGGCTGAATCAAAATCTCCTGCATCTGAAGTCAGGCTGAGGATCAGACGTTGGCTGAGGCTGGAGTATGTGTCCATGATGGCACCTTCAGGAAGCGGGGGCCTCATGAGGCCAAGGAGTTTTTCCCACGCTGAGTTTGGAGGTTGCCCCAAACCACAAGGTTTCCTTCTGCGGGACATTCGAGTCCTGTTGCATGGCTCCAGGACATACCATACGGAAGGACTGGAGAGCAGGGTTCGAAGGATGGATCCCTGTACAACATGCTTCGCATTCCAATTGGCCATTAGCGATAAGATATGTTTGATCTGGGGCCTCTGGAACACGCGACCCAGGGGGCTGAGTTGAAATGACCTCTCCTGAGGATGCGTCATAATGTGTGTTTGGGTCCATGGAGACCTTGGAATGTGCTGGTTGTTCAGTGGCCCTGCGGAACTCTCCTACCTGAAGGGTTTGATACATCCCCAGTAAGAAAGCTGCCCATGTGGAGACGAGAGATCCTTGGTTTGGTGCCTCAGAAAAGCCCCATGTGCTGGTCTACGAAAACAGTCCTCTGAGAACGGACACATGGTACAAAGCTAAGGTTCATATTAGGGCCTGGGGGTCTGTCCATTTCAAACTTCTGCCTCTGGGGACACTTTCTGAGAGTCTAAATGAAGATAGTTGCTCTGCTGGTGTCAGAGAGCCCCTCTTAGTCCAGGGTGGCCTACACTATTGATGTCCTCAGGGGCCTTGGAGCTTTTCCCTAACCTGTAGGGCTGTGGTCAATGGATTGGGCACACTTTCTTTGGATAGGGCAGGCACAAAGTTTCGCTGTGGCTCCAGAGGCCCTAGCCTGGAGGTGTGTGGGTCCAGGCTGTGGGCACAGAAGTCTGAAAACACAAACTCAGCTTATGAGTGGTGCCTAGTGTATGGCAGGCCGGATGTACAGCCCGAGAGGGAACTCCTGGGCCTCTGAAACAATGGTGAGTGGGAGGCGTTCCTTCAGGCTTTTGTCTCTGGATGCTGTGTCCGGGATAGCCGTGAATTTGAGGGGTGGCCTCAGGGACTGTGGACGAGTATCCCTCTCTAGGGATTTGTCCCATCTTCCAAGACTGGGGTCATTTTGTGGGAAGGGTGGAGTCGTGTTGTCTGGCTCATGTGTCTCTCCAAGAAAGGGATTCCAGAACAGAGCCCCAGGTACGGGCGGGGTGACTGAAATCTCAAACCCTGGTGAGGATTGGGTGCATAGGGGCTTGGCAAGCCCCATATGCGGGCTCTTTGTCCAGGCCCTGACAGGCCTTTCTTTGACATGGGGCTCATGCTAGGGTCACAGTGTGAATTTGTTCCCAATCAGCACTCAAGTGCTGCTTGGGCACTACCTGAAGGGTTTGATACATCCCCAGTAAGAAAGCTCCCCATGTGGAGACGAGAGGAGTTCTGTTCAGTGCCTCAGGAAAGCCCCATATCCTGTTCTTCGAACCAAAGTTTCTGAGGATTAACACCTGGAACCCAAAGCAAGAGTTGAGATTATGGCCTAAGGGCCTGTCCGGCTCAACCTTCTATCTCTGTTGACATCTGTGTGCATGCCTTCGTGGAGGTAGCTGCTCAGCTTGTGTCCGAATGCCCCTGTGTGTCCAGGGAGGCTCCCAGTAGTGGGATGTCCTCGGGGGCCTTGAGCTTTCTCATATTCTGGAGGTGTGTGTCCAAAGGAATGGACACAGTTTCCCAAGAAAGAGCAGGCACGGTCCTGTGGTATGGCTCCAGAGGACCCAGCCTAGAGGCTGTGTTTGCCAGGGCTGTGGGGACTGATGTCTGAAAAAGCAAACTTGGCTCAGGAAGGGGCCAAGGTAATGGCAGGCCTGATCTCCAGTCCGTGAGGGGAGATTCTCTGGATATCAAAGGAGGGCAAGTGGGAGGCAGTTGCTCAGGCTTTTGTCTCTGGGTGTTGCGTTCACAGTGTCCGGTCAGGGTAGGGGTTGCCTCAGGGGCCGAGGAAGAGCCTTCCTCTCGGGGGATTGTCCAAGCTCCCATGTGTTTGGGTTCATTCTGTGGGAAGTGAAGAGTACTGTTTTCTGCCAGAAAGGACCCCCCAGGAGAGGGACTCTAGAGCACAGCAGTGGGTTCCTTCAACTGGAATACACACCATCTAGTTAGTTTTGGGTGCCTATGGGCATGGCAGGGACTATATGCAGGATCTTTGTCACGAACCTGACAGGCCTTTCTTTGACATGGGGCTCATGCTAGGGTCACAGTGTGAATTTGTGCCCAAGCAGCACTCATGTTTTGGCGTGGCATCAGGGGCCATGAAGGGTTCCCCACGTGAAGGTTGACTCCATGTGAAGAACAAGCATTACAGCCATGTGGAAGGCAGAGTTCTGATTGTGATTCCGATACACAAACTCAGCTTTTTTTGGGGACGTCGGTATGGCAGGCCCAATATACAAACAATGAGAAGAACTCATGAAGATTTGAATATAGAGCGAGTCTGAGGCGCTTGCTCAGGCATTTGTCTCTGGAATTTGTATCAGCAATGGCCGTAGAATGTCGGGGATGCTTCATGGGCCATGGACGAATCTACCTCTATGAGGATTTCGCCCGATTCCCAATTTTTTTTCGTCAAACTGTGGGATGGGAGGACTCCTTTCAGTTTTGTTACCTCAGGTGTCCCACGAAAAGAGGAATTCCAAGCAAAGCCGTGGGGAAGACTGAAGGGACCACCAGAACTATGGTTCAAAATTGGGGACTAGGGGCATGGCAAGCCCAATATGCTATCTCTTCATCCAGCCACTGAGAGGCCTTACTTGAGGACTTTGGTCAGGCTGAGGGTCACAATGTGTGTTTGTGACCAATGTAGCCTCCGAGCATGGCGGGGCCTCATGGGCAACACTGGATTCAACTACACTGAAAGTTGGACAACATGCCAACCACAAGGTATCTTGCCATGGGGAAGGAGTTCTGATTTCTGCATCCCGTTCAACCCTGGGCAGTGATTGGAGGTAAGGTCTAGAATCTAAAGCCTGAAAACCGAGGTTGGGAAGAGATGATGACCTAAGGCCATGGCGGCTCGATGTGCTCAGTGTGCGGCCAGCTGTCTGGGACGGGCCAGGGAGTCCAGGCTCAGGCTGTGTCAGAAAGGGCATTAGTGCCCTGGTCAGCCTATGTGTTTGGGGTACAGCCAAGGTCGGTGCAGGTTGATCCTCATTTGGGGTTACTGGGTAGCCCCAGAGGACAATGTTTTTCTTCTGGAGGGCCGGCAGAGTGCTGCATTGTAGTTCTGGATTGCCAAACTGGAGGGCTTGTGGGCCAGTAGTCTGACGACAAAAGTCTGAGAACACAAGCTAGGCTTAGGTTTCTGGGTGAGGCCATGGCAGGCACAATCTACAGACCTGAATCGAGATCTCATGCATCTGAAGTCAGGGCGAGGATCAGACGATCGCTCAGGTTGTAGTTTCTGTCCCTGATGGCCACTTCATGAATGGGGGGGGGATCACGAGGCCATGGGGGTTTTCCCACGATGGGAGTTGTGAGAAGCTCCAAACTGCAGAGAGTCTTCTGCATGACAATTGAGACCTGTAGTTTGGCTCCAGGCCAATGATTCTGAGCAGGGTTCTAAGGATGGATGGCTGAGTAGCCCACCTCACATTCCAATTGTCTCTTAGCAACAAGACAGGTTAGATCTCCTGGATCTGTGGGGAGCAACCGAGGACGCTGCATTGAAATGGACACCCCTGGGCATGGGTCATAATGTGCTTTTGTGTCTATGGAGACCTTGGAATGAAGCGGTGGCACCTGGGCCCTAAAGAGTTCTACTAAACAGAGGCTTTGACACAGCTCCAACGTGCAAGTATCCCATGTGTAGATGAGATGTTTTCTGTTGGGTGAGTCAAGAAACAGCTATATGCTGCTTTTGAATTCCAGGCCTCTGAGGAGAGATGCCTGGAAACGAAAGCAATGGATCTGATTAGTGCCTAGGGGCCTGTTCTTTCCTTTTTACCTCTGGGGACATCTCTCTATGGGTCTGAGTGCAGGTAGGTGCTCTGTAGTGCTCAGATTGCCCCTGTTTTTCCTGGGAAGCCACCACAATTGAGATGGATCAGGGACTTTGGAGGTTTATCCTATTAGAAGGGTTGTGGCCATTGGAATGGGCACACACAATTCCCTTGGAGAGGGCAAGTACAGTCCTCAGGTTCGGCTCCAGGGGCCTGAGCCTGTAGGTTGTGTAGGCCAGGGCTGTTTGGACAGTTGTCTGAAAACAAACTCAGCTTAGGTTTGGGGACGTAGGTATCCCAGGCCCGATCTACAAACCACGAGAAGAATTGTTCAGGATATGAAGAAAGTGCGAGTCTGAGTCGCTTGCTCAGGCTTTTGTCTCTGGATTTTGTATCAGCGATGGCCGTGGAATGTCGGGGAGGCCTAATGGGCCATGGACAAATCTTCCTCTCTGAGGATTTGGCCCGATTCCCAATTGCTTTTCGTCAATCTGTGGGATGGGAGGACTCATTTCAGTTTTGTTACCTCAGGTGTACCACCAAAAGAGGAATTCCAAAGCCAAGCCGTGGGGAAGACTGAAGGGACAACCCGAACTATGGTTAAAAATTGGGGACTAGGGGCATGGCAAGCCCAATATGCTATCTCTTCATCCAGCCACTGAGTGGCCTTACTTGAGGACTGGGATCAGCCTGAGGGTCACAATGTGTGTTTGTGACCAATGTGGCCCGCGAGCATGGGCGGGGCCACATGGGCCACACTGGTTTCAACCACACTGAACGTTGGACAACATGCCAACCACAAGGTTTCTTGCCATGGGGAAGGAGTTCTGATTTCTGCATCACCTTCAACTTTGTGCAGTGATTGGAGATAAGGTCTAGGTTCTGAAACCTGGAAACCGAGGTTGGGAAGAGATGACGAACTAAGGCCACGGAGGCTCGATGTGCTCAGTGTGCGGCCAGCTGTCTGGGACGGGCCAGGGAGTCCAGGCTCAGGCTGTGTCAGAAAGGGCATTAGTGCCCTGGTCAGCCTATGTATTTGGGGTACAGCCAAGGTCGGTGCAGGTTAATCCTCATTTGGTGTTACTGGGTAGCCCCAGAGGACAATGTTTTTCTTCTGGAGGGCCGGCAGAGTGCTGCATTGTAGTTCTGGATTGCAAAACTGGTGGGCTTGTGGGCCAGTAGTCTGACGACAAAAGTCTGAGAACACAAGCTAGGCTTAGGTTTCTGGGTGAGGCCATGGCAGGCACAATCTACAGACCTGAATCGAGATCTCGTGCATCTGAAGTCAGGGCGAGGATCAGACGATCGCTCAGTTTGGAGTTTCTGTCCCTGATGGCCCCTTCATGAATGGGGGGGGGCATCACGAGGCCATGGGGGTTTTCCCACTATGGGAGTTGTGAGAAGTTCCAAACAGCAGAGAGTCTTCTGCAGGTCAATTGAGACCTGTTGCTTGGCTCCAGGCCAATGATTCTGAGCAGGGTTCTAAGGATGGATGGCTGCGTAGCCCACCTCGCATTCCAATTGTCTCCTAGCAACAAGACAGGTTAGATCTCCTGGATCTGTGGGGAGCAACCGAGGACGCTGAGTTGAAATGGACACCCCTAAGGATGGGTCCTAATGTGCTTTTGTGTCTATGGAGACCTTGGAATGAAGCGGTGGCACTGGTGCCCTAAATGGTTCTCCTAAACAGAGGCTTTGACACAGATCCAACGTGCAAGTTTCCCATGTATAGATGACATGTTTTCTGATGGGTGAGTCAAGAAACAGCTATATGCTGCTTTTGAAATCCAGGCCTCTGAGGAGAGATGCCTGGAAACCAAAGCAATGGATCTGATTAGTGCCTAGGGGCCTGTTCTTTCCTTTTTACCTCTGGGGACATCTGTCTATGGGTCTGAGTGCAGGTAGGTGCTCATTTGGTCTCAGATTGCCCCTGTTTTTCCTGGGAAGCCACCACAATTGAGATGGATCAGGGACTTTGGAGGTTTATCCTATTAGAAGGGTTGTGGCCATTGGAATGGGCACACACAATTCCCTTGGAGAGGGCAAGTACAGTCCTCAGGTTTGGCTCCAGGGGCCTGAGCCTGTAGGTTGTGTAGGCCAGGGCTGTTTGGACAGTTGTCTGAAAACACAAACTCGGCTTATGTTTCGGGTCATAGGTATGGCAGGACTGATCTACAGACCATGAGGAGAACTCTTCGGGATTTGAAAGAAGGGCGAGTGTGAGGCTCCTGCTCAAGTTTTTGTCTCTGGATATCGTGTCACTCATGGTCGTGGAATTTCTGGGTGACTTCATCGGAAATGGACGAGTCTTACTCTCTGGTGGTTTGGCCCCGTCCAAAGAGTTTGGGGTCATTCTGTGGGCTGGAAGAAGTCCTTTTTTTTGTTGTTGTTGTTTTCTTTTTTAACCTGAGGTGTCCCACTAAATGAGGGATTCCAGAGTAGAGCCCTAGGGAGGGGCGACTGGACAATCAGAAATCTGGTTAAAAATTGGGGCCTAGGGACATGTCAAGCCCATTATGACATCTAATGATCCAGCCACTGAGAGGACTTACTAGAGGACAGCACTCATGCTGAGGGTCACAATGCGTGTGTATGCCCTCGTCTCACTCAAGAATGGGCAGGGCCTCAGGGTGAATGCTGGTTTCTCCTCCACTGAACGTTGGACAACGTGCCAACCACAAGGGTTCTTGCCATGTGTAAGGAGGAGTACTGATTTCTGCATCACATTCACCCCTGGGCAGTGATTGGAGATAAGGTCTCGGTTCTGAAGCCTGAAAACTGAGGTAGGGAAGAGATGATGACCTAAGGCCATGGCGGGTTTTATGTGCTCCGTGTGCGGTCAGCTTTCTGGGTGTTGGTCAGGAGTTCCAGGCTCAGGTTGTGTTCGACAGTGCATTAGTGCCCAGGTTAGACTATATAATTTGGGTAAGGTCGAGTGCTGTGTAGGTTTATCCTCATTTAAGGTGCCTGGGTAGCTCATGAGGCAATATTTTTTTTTTTTTCTAGAGGGCCGGCAGAGTGCTGTATTGTGGGCCCGGAATTGCCAAATTTTAGGACTTCGGGGCCAGGAGTGTGAGGACGGAAGTGTGAGAAGACAAGCTAGACTTGGGTTTCAGGGCAAAGGCACAGCAGGTACCCCCTGCAGTTCTGAACCAATATATCATGCTTCTGAAGTCAGGGCGAGGATCAGACGTTGGCTCAGGTTGGAGTTTCTGAGCATGACGGCCGCTTCATGAAGGGAGCGGAATCTCGAGGCCATTGAGATTTTCCCACGTTGGGAGTTGTGGGATGCCCCCTTCAAGGATTCCTTCTGCGGGACAATTGAGACCTGTTGGACAGCTCCAGGACATCCCATATGGAATTACTCTAGAGCACCATTCACGGATGGATGCCTGGAAAGCCCGCCTCGCATTCCAATTGTCTCCTAGCAACAAGACAGTTTTGATCTGATGGCTCTACCGGAGCAACCGGGGTGGCTGAGTTGAAATGGACTTTCCTGAGGATGGGTCCTAATGTGTCCATGAGGGCCTTGGAATGGGGCGGTGGCACCGGGACCCTGAAGTACTCTCCTAAGCTTTGGACATGGCTCCCATGCACAGGTTTCCTTGTGGAGACGAGATGAGTTCTGATGGGTGCCTCAGGAAAACCCCTATGCTCGTATTGGAATCAGGCTTTTGAGGACACATGCCTGTAACCCAAAGCAATGGATCCTATTATGGCCTAGGGTCCTGTCTGGTTCAATCTTCTTCTCTGGGGACATCCATCTATGGTATGAATGGAGGTCGATTATCAGCTGGTGTCAGACAGCCCTTGTTTGTTCCGGGCGACCTACACTATTGGGATGGCCTCAGGGACTTTGGAGGTTTCTCCTAATTTGTACGATTTTGGACCATGGAATGGGCAGAATTCCCATGGATTGGTAGGCACAGTCCTAATGTGTGGCTCCAGGCGCCCAGCCTGGAGGGTGTGTGGCCCAAGAATTTGAGGACAGAAGTCTGAAAACACAAACTCAGCTTAGGTTTGGGGACGTAGGTATGGCAGGCCCGATCGACAAACCATGAGAAGAACTCTTCAGGATATGAAGAAAGTGCGAGTCTGAGGCGCTTGCTCAGGCTTTTGTCTCTGGATTTTGTATCAGCGATGGCCGTGGAATATCGGGTGGCCTCATGGGCCACGGACGAATCTTCCTCTCTGAGGATTTGGCCCGATTCCCAATTGCTTTTCGTCAATCTGTGGGATGGGAGGACTCATTTCAGGTTTGTTACCTCAGGTGTCCCACCAAAAGAGGAATTCCAAAGCAAAGCCGTGGGGAAGACTGAAGGGACAACCCGAACTATGGTTCAAAATTGGGGCCTAGGGGCATGGCAAGCCCAATATGCTATCTCTTCATCCAGCCACTGAGTGGCCTTACTTGAGGACTGGGCTCAGCCTGAGGGTCACAATGTGTGTTTGTGACCAATGTGGCCCGTGAGCATGGGCGGGGACTCATGGGCCACACTGGTTTCAACGACACTGAATGTTGGACAACATGCCAACCACAAGGTTTCTTGCCATGGGGAAGGAGTTCTGATTTCTGCATCACCTTCAACCTTGGGCAGTGATTGGAGATAAGGTCTAGGTTCTGAAACCTGAAAACCGAGGTTGGGAAGAGATGACGACCTAAGGGCATGGCGGCTGGATGTGCAAAGTGTGCGGCCAGCTGTCTGGGAGGGGCCAGAAGGTCCAGGCTCAGGCTGTGTCAGAAAGGGCATTAGTGCCCTGGTCAGCCTATGTATTTGGGGTACAGCCAAGGTCGGTGCAGGTTGATCCTCATTTGGGGTTACTGGGTAGCCCCAGAGGACAATGTTTTTCTTCTGGAGGGCCGGCAAGTGCTGCATTGTAGTTCTGGATTGCCAAACTGGTGGGCTTGTGGGCCAGTAGTCTGACAACAAAAGTCTGAGAACACAAGCTAGGCTTAGGATTCTGGGTGAGGCCATGGCAGGCACAATCTACAGACCTGAATCGAGATCTCGTGCATCTGAAGTCAGGGCGAGGATCAGACGATCGCTCAGGTTGGAGTTTCTGTCCCTGATGGCCCCTTCATGAATGGGGGGTGGCATCACGAGGCCATGGGGATTTTCCCACTATGGGAGTTGTGAGAAGTTCAAAACAGCAGAGAGTCTTCTGCAGGTCAATTGAGACCTGTTGCTTGGCTCCAGGCCAATGATTCTGAGCAGGGTTCTAAGGATGGATGGCTGCGTAGCCCACCTCGCACTCCAATTGTCTCCTAGCAACAAGACAGGTTAGATCTCCTGGATCTGTGGGGAGCAACCGAGGACGCTGAGTTGAAATGGACACCCCTAAGGATGGGTCCTAATGTGCTTTTGTGTCTATGGAGACCTTGGAATGAAGCGGTGGCACTGGTGCCCTAAATGGTTCTTCTAAACAGAGGCTTTGACACAGCTCCAACGTGCAAGTTTCCCATGTATAGATGAGATGTTTTCTGATGGGTGAGTCATGAAACAGCTATATGCTGCTTTTGAAATCCAGGCCTCTGAGGAGAGATGCCTGGAAAACAAAGCAATGGATCTGATTAGTGCCTAGGGGCCTGTTCTTTCCTTTTTACCTCTGGGGACATCTGTCTATGGGTCTGAGTGCAGGTAGGTGCTCATTTGGGCTCAGATTGCCCCTGTTTTACCTGGGAAGCCACCACAATTGAGATGGATCAGGGACTTTGGAGGTTTATCCTATTAGAAGGGTTGTGGCCATTGGAATGGGCACACACAATTCCCTTGGAGAGGGCAAGTACAGTCCTCAGGTTTGGCTCCAGGGGCCTGAGCCTGTAGGTTGTGTAGGCCAGGGCTGTTTGGACAGTTGTCTGAAAACACAAACTCGGCTTATGTTTCGGGTCATAGGTATGGCAGGACTGATCTACAGACCATGAGGAGAACTCTTCGGGATTTGAAAGAAGGGCGAGTGTGAGGCTCCTGCTCAAGTTTTTGTCTCTGGATATCGTGTCACTCATGGTCGTGGAATTTCTGGGTGACTTCATGGGAAATGGACGAGTCTTACTCTCTGGTGGTTTGGCCCCGTCCAAAGAGTTTGGGGTCATTCTGTGGGCTGGAAGAAGTCCGTTTTTTTTTTTTTTTGTTGTTGTTGTTTTCTTTTTTAACCTCAGGTGTCCCACTAAATGAGGGATTCCAGAGTAAAGCCCTAGGGAGGGGCGACTGGACAATCAGAAATCTGGTTAAAAATTGGGGCCTAGGGACATGTCAAGCCCATTATGACATCTAATGATCCAGCCACTGAGAGGACTTACTAGAGGACAGGACTCATGCTGAGGGTCACAATGCGTGTGTATGCACTCGTCGCACTCAAGAATGGGCGGGGCCGCAGGGTGAATGCTGGTTTCTCCTACACTGAACGTTGGACAACGTGCCAACCACAAGGGTTCTTGCCATGTGTAAGGAGGAGTACTGATTTCTGCATCACATTCACCCCTGGGCAGTGATTGGAGATAAGGTCTCGGTTCTGAATCCTGAAAACTGAGGTAGGGAAGAGATGATGACCTAAGGCCATGGCGGGTTTTATGTGCTCCGTGTGCGGTCAGCTTTCTGGGTGTTGGTCAGGAGGTCCAGGCTCAGGTTGTGTTCGAAAGTGCATTAGTGCCCAGGTTAGATTATATAATTTGGGTAAGGTCGAGTGCTGTGTAGGTTTATCCTCATTTAAGGTGCCTGGGTAGCTCATGAGGCAATATTTTTTTTTTTTCTAGAGGGCCGGCAGAGTGCTGCATTGTGGGCCCGGAATTGCCAAATTTTAGGACTTCGGGGCCAGGAGTGTGAGGACGGAAGTGTGAGAAGACAAGCTAGACTTGGGTTTCAGGGCAAAGGCACAGCAGGTACCCCCTGCAGATCTGAACCAATATATCATGCTTCTGAAGTCAGGGCGAGGATCAGACGTTGGCTCAGGTTGGAGTTTCTGAGCATGACAGCCGCTTCATGAAGGGAGCGGAATCTCGAGGCCATTGAGATTTTCCCACGTTGGGAGTTGTGGGATGCCCCCTTCAAGGATTCCTTCTGCGGGACAATTGAGACCTGTTGGACAGCTCCAGGACATCCCATAAGGAAATACTCTAGAGCACCATTCGCGGTTGTATGCCTGGAAAGCCCGCCTCGCATTCCAATTGTCTACTAGCAACAAGACAGTTTTGATCTGATGGCTCTGCCGGAGCAACCGGGGTGGCTGTGTTGAAATGGACTTTCCTGAGAATGGGTCCTAATGTGTCCATGAGGGCCTTGGAATGGGGCGGTGGCACCGGGACCCTGAAGTACTCTCCTAAGTTTGGACATGGTTCCCATGCACAGGTTTCCTTGTGGAGACGAGATGAGTTCTGATGGGTGCCTCAGGAAAACCCCTATGCTCGTATTGGAATCAGGCTTTTGAGGATACATGCCTGTATCCCAAAGCAATGGATCCTATTATGGCCTAGGGTCCTGTCTGGTTCAATCTTCTTCTCTGGGGACATCCATCTATGGTATGAGTGGAGGTCGATTATCAGCTGGTGTCAGACAGCCCTTGTTTGTTCCGGGCGACCTACACTATTGGGATGGCCTCAGGGACTTTGGAGGTTTCTCCTAATTTGTACGATTTTGGACCATGGAATGGGCAGAATTCCCATGGATTGGTAGGCACAGTCCTAATGTGTGGCTCCAGGGGCCCAGCCTGGAGGGTGTGGGGCCCAAGACTTTGAGGACAGAAGTCTGAAAACACAAACTCAGCTTAGGTTTGGGGACGTAGGTATGGCAGCCCGATCTACAAACCATGAGAAGAACTCTTCAGGATATGAAGAAAGTGCGAGTCTGAGGCGCTTGCTCAGGCTTTTGTCTCTGGATTTTGTATCAGCGATGGCCGTGGAATATCGGGTGGCCTCATGGGCCATGGACGAATCTTCCTCTCTGAGGATTTGGCCCGATTCCCAATTGCTTTTCGTCAATCTGTGGGATGGGAGGACTCATTTCAGTTTTGTTACTTCAGGTGTCCCACCAAAAGAGGAATTCCAAAGCCAAGCCTTTGGGAAGACTGAAGGGACAACCCGAACTATGGTTAAAAATTGGGGCCTAGGGGCATGGCAAGCCCAATATGCTATCTCTTCATCCAGCCACTGAGTGGCCTTACTTGAGGACTGGGCTCAGCCTGAGCGTCACAATATGTGTTTGTGACCAATGTGGCCCATGAGCATGGGCGGGGCTTCATGGGCCACACTGGTTTCAACTACACTTAACGTTGGACAACATGCCAACCACAAGGTTTCTTGCCATGGAGAAGGAGTTCTGATTTCTGCATCACCTTCAACACTGGGCAGTGATTGGAGATAAGGTCTAGGTTCTGAAACCTGAAAACCGAGGTTGGGAAGAGATGAAGACCTAAGGCCATGGCGGCTCGATGTGCTCAGTGTGCGGCCAGCTTCTGGGAGGGTCCAAGGGCTCCAGGCTCAGGCTGTGTCAGAAAGGGCATTAGTGCCCTGGTCAGCCTATGTATTTGGGGAAAAGCCAAGGTCGGTGTAGGTTGATCCTCATTTGTGGTTACTGGGTTGCCCCAGAGGACAATGTTTTTCTTCTGGAGGGCCCGCAGAGTGCTGCATTGTAGTTCTGGATTGCCAAACTGGAGGGCTTGTGGGCCAGTAGTCTGACGACAAAAGTCTGAGAACACAAGCTAGGCTTAGGTTTCTGGGTGAGGCCATGGCAGGCACAATCTACAGACCTGAATCGAGATCTTGTGCATCTGACGTCAGGGCGAGGATCAGACGATCGCTCAGGTTGGAGTTTCTGTCCCTGATGGCCCCTTCATGAATGGGGGGGGGCATCACGAGGCCATGGGTGTTTTCCCACGATGGGAGTTGTGAAAAGCTCCAAACTGCATAGAGTCTTCTGCAGGACAATTGAGACCTGTTGTTTGGCTCCAGGCCAATGATTCCGAGCAGGGTTCTAAGGATGGATGGCTGGGTATCCCACCTCGCATTCCAATTGTCTCCCAGCAACAAGACAGGTTAGATCTCCTGGATCTGTGGGGAGCAACCGAGGACGCTGAGTTGAAATGGACACCCCTGGGGATGGGTCCAAACGTGCTTTTGTGTCTATGGAGACCTTGGAATGAAGCGGTGGCACTGGGGCCCTAAAGGGTTCTCCTAAACAGAGGCTTTGACACAGCTCCAATGTGCAAGTTTCCCATGTGTAGATGAGATGTTTTCTGATGGGTGAGTCCTGAAACAGCTATATGCTGCTTTTGAAATCCAGGCCTCTGAGGAGAGATGCCTGGAAAACAAAGCAATGGATCTGATTAGTGCCTAGGGGCCTGTTCTTTCCTTTTTACCTCTGGGGACATCTGTCTATGGGTCTGAGTGCAGGTAGGTGCTCAGTTGGGCTCAGATTGCCCCTGTTTTACCTGGGATGCCACCACAATTGAGATGGATCAGGGTCTTTGGAGGTTTATCCTATTAGAAGGGTTGTGGCCATTGGAATGGGCACACACAATTCCCTTGGAGAGGGCAAGTACAGTCCTCAGGTTTGGCTCCAGGCGCCTGAGCCTGTAGGTTGTGTAGGCCAGGGCTGTTTGGACAGTTGTCTGAAAACACAAACTCGGCTTATGTTTCGGGTCATAGGTATGGCAGGACTGATCTACAGACCATGAGGAGAACTCTTCTGGATTTGAAAGAAGGGCGAGTGTGAGGCTCCTGCTCAAGTTTTTGTCTCTGGATATCGTGTCACTCATGGTCGTGGAATTTCTGGGTGACTTCATGGGAAAAGGACGAGTCTTACTCTCTGGTGGTTTGGCCCCGTCCAAAAAGTGTTGGGTCATTCTGTGGGCAGGAAGAAGTACGTTTTAATTTTGTTGTTGTTGTTGTTGTTGTTTTTTTCTTTTTTAACCTCAGGTGTCCCACCAAATGATGGATTCCAGAGTAGAGCCCTGGGGAGGGGCGACTGGACAATCAGAAATCTGGTTAAAAATTGGGGCCTAGGGACATGTCAAGCCCATTATGACATCTAATGGTCCAGCCACTGAGAGGACTTACTAGAGGACAGGACTCATGCTGAGGGTCACAATGCGTGTGTTTGCACTCGTCGCACTCAAGAATGGGTGGGGCCGCAGGGTGAATGCTGGTTTCTCCTACACTGAACGTTGGACAACGTGCCAACCACAAGGGTTCTTGCCATGTGTAAGGAGGAGTACTGACTTCTGCATCACACTCACCCCTGGGCAGTGATTGGAGATTAAGTCTCGGTTCTGAAGTCTGAAAACTGAGGTAGGAAAGAGATGATGACCTAAGGCCATGGCGGGTTTTATGTGCTCAGTGTGCGGTCAGCTTTCTGGGTGTTGGTCAGGAGGTCCGGGCTCAGGTTGTGTTCGACAGTGCATTAGTGCCCAGGTTAGACTATATAATTTGGTAAAGTCGAGTGCTGTGTAGGTTAACCCTCATTTAAGTTGCCTGGGCAGCTCATGAGGCAATAATTTTTTTTTTTTTCTAGAGGGCCGGCAGAGTGCTGCATTGTGGGTCCGGAATTGCCAAACGTGAGGGCTTCGGGGCCAGGAGTGTGAGGACGGAAGTCTGAGAAGACAAGCTAGACTTGGGTTTCAGGGCGAGGGCACGGCAGGTACCCCCTGCAGATCTGATCTATATCTCATGCATCTGAATTCAGGGCGAGGATCAGACGTTGGCTCAGGTTGGAGTTTCTGAGCATGACGGCCACTTCATGAAGAGAGCGGAATCTCGAGGCCATTGAGGTTTTCCCACGTTGGGAGTTTTGGGATGCCCCCTTCAAGGATTCCTTCTGTGGGACAATTGAGACCTGTTGGACAGCTCCAGGTCATCCCATATGGAATGACTCCAGAGCACCGTTCGCGAATGGATGCCTGGGAAGCCCGCCTCGCATTCCAATTGTCTCCTAGCAACAAGACAGTTTAGATCTGAGGGCTCTGCGGGAGCAACCGGGGTGGCTGAGTTGAAATGGACTTTCCTGAGGATGGGTCCTAATGTGTTTTTGTGTCCATGAGGGCCTTGGAATGGGGCGGTGGCACCGGGACCCTGAAGTACTCTCCTAAGCTTTGGACATGGCTCCCATGCACAGGTTTCCTTGTGGAGACGAGATGAGTTCTGATGGGTGCCTCAGGAAAACCCCTATGCTCGTATTGGAATCAGGCTTTTGAGGATACATGCCTGTAACCCAAAGCAATGGATCCTATTATGGCCTAGGGTCCTGTCTGGTTCAATCTTCTACTCTGGGGACATCCATCTATGGTATGAATGGAGGTCGATTATCAGCTGGTGTCAGACAGCCCTTGTTTGTTCCGGGCGACCTATACTATTGGGATGGCCTCAGGGACTTTGGAGGTTTCTCCTAATTTGTACGATTTTGGACCATGGAATGGGCAGAATTCCCATGGATTGGTAGGCACAGTCCTAATGTGTGGCTCCAGGGGCCCAGCCTGGAGGGTGTGGGGCCCAAGACTTTGAGGACAGAAGTCTGAAAACACAAACTCAGCTTAGGTTTGGGGATGTAGGTATGGCAGGCCCGATCTACAAACCATGAGAAGAACTCTTCAGGATATGAAGAAAGTGCGAGTCTGAGGCGCTTGCTCAGGCTTTTGTCTCTGGATTTTGTATCAGCGATGGCCGTGGAATGTCGGGGAGGCCTCATGGGCTATGGACGAATCTTCCTCTCTGAGGATTTGGCCCGATTCCCAATTGCTTTTCGTCAATCTGTGGGATGGGAGGTCTCCTTTCAGTTTTGTTACCTCAGGTGTCCCACCAAAAGAGGAATTCCAAAGCCAAGCCGTGGGGAAGACTGAAGGGACAACCCGAACTATGGTTAAAAATTGGGGCCTAGGGGCATGGCAAGCCCAATATTCTATCTCTTCATCCAGCCACTGAGTGGCCTTACTTGAGGACTGGGCTCAGCCTGAGCGTCACAATGTGTGTTTGTGACCAATGTGGCCCGCGAGCATGGGCGGGGCCTCATGGGCCACACTGGTATCAACTACACTGAACGTTGGACAACATGCCAACCACAAGGTTTCTTGCCATGGGGAAGGAGTTCTGATTTCTACATCACCTTCAACCCTGGGCAGTGATTGGAGATAAGGTCTAGGTTCTGAAACCTGAAAACCGAGTTTGGGAAGAGATGACGACCTAAGGCCATGGCGGCTGGATGTGCTCAGTGTCGGCCAGCTGTCTGGGAGGGGCCAGGGGGTCCAGGCTCAGTCTGTCTCAGAAAGGGCATTAGTGCCCTGGTCAGCCTATGTATTTGGGGTAAAGCCAAGGTCGGTGCAGGTTGATCCTCATTTGGGGTTACTGGGTAGCCCCAGAGGACAATGTTTTTCTTCTGGAGGGCCGGTAGAGTGCTGCATTGTAGTTCTGGATTGCCAAACTGGAGGGCTTGTGGGCCAGTAGTCTGACGACAAAAGTCTGAGAACACAAGCTAGGCTTAGGTTTCTGGGTGAGGCCATGGCAGGCACAATCTACAGACCTGAATCGAGATCTCGTGCATCTGAAGTCAGGGCGAGGATCAGACGATCGCTCAGGTTGGAGTTTCTGTCCCTGATGGCCCCTTCATGAATGGGGGGGGGCATCACGAGGCCATGGGTGTTTTCCCAAGATGGGAGTTGTGAAAAGCTCCAAACTGCAGAAAGTCTTCTGCAGGACAATTGAGACCTGTTGTTTGGCTCCAGGCCAATGATTCTGAGCAGGGTTCTAAGGATGGGTGGCTGGGTAGCCCACCTCGCATTCCAATTGTCTCCCAGCAACAAGACAGGTTAGATCTCCTGGATCTGTGGGGAGCAACCGAGGACGCTGAGTTGAAATGGACACCCCTGGGGATGGGTCCAAACGTGCTTTTGTGTCTATGGAGACCTTGGAATGAAGCGGTGGCACTGGGGCCCTAAAGGGTTCTCCTAAACAGAGGCTTTGACACAGCTCCAATGTGCAAGTTTCCCATGTGTAGATGAGATGTTTTCTGATGGGTGAGTCAAGAAACAGCTATATGCTGCTTTTGAAATCCAGGCCTCTGAGGAGAGATGCCTGGAAACCAAAGCAATGGATCTGATTAGTGCCTAGGGGCCTGTTCTTTCCTTTTTACCTCTGGGTACATCTGTCTATGTGTCTGAGTGCAGGTAGGTGCTCAGTTGGGCTCAGATTGCCCCTGTTTTTCCTGGGAAGCCACCAGTATTGAGATGGATCAGGGACTTTGGAGGTTTATCCTATTAGAATGGTTGTGGCCATTGGAATGGGCACACACAATTCCCTTGGTGAGGGCAAGTACAGTCCTCAGGTTTGGCTCCAGGCGCCTGAGCCTGTAGGTTGTGTAGGCAAGGGCTGTTTGGACAGTTGTCTGAAAACACAAACTCGGCTTATGATTTGGGTCATAGGTATGGCAGAACTGATCTACAGACCATGAGGAGAACTCTTCGGGATTTGAAAGAAGGGCGAGTGTGAGGCTCTGCTCAAGTTTTTGTCCTGGATATCGTGTCACTCATGGTCGTTGAATTTCTGGGTGACTTCATGGGAAATGGACGAGTCTTACTCTCTGGTGGTTTGGCCCCGTCCAAGGAGTTTGGGGTCATTCTGTGGGCTGGAAGAAGTTCGTTTTTTTTTTTTTTTTTTGTTATTGTTGTTGTTTTCTTTTTTAACCTCAGGTGTCCCACCAAATGATGGATTCCAGAGTAGAGCCCTGGGGAGGGGCGACTGGACAATCAGAAATCTGGTTAAAAATTGGGGCCTAGGGACATGTCAAGCCCAGTATGACATCTAATGGTCCAGCCACTGAGAGGACTTACTAGAGGACAGGACTCATGCTGAGGGTCACAATGCGTGTGTATGCACTCGTCGCACTCAAGAATGGGCGGGGCCGCAGGGTGAATGCTGGTTTCTCCTACACTGAACGTTGGACAACGTGCCAACCACAAGGGTTCTTGCCATGGGTAAGGAGGAGTTCTGACTTCTGCATCACACTCACCCCTGGGCAGTGATTGGAGATAATGTCTCGGTTTTGAAGTCTGAAAACTGAGGTAGGAAAGAGATGATGACCTAAGGCCATGGCGGGTTTTATGTGCTCAGTGTGCGGTCAGCTTTCTGGGTGTTGCTCAGGAGGTCCGGGCTCAGGTTGTGTTCGACAGTGCATTAGTGCCCAGGTTAGACTATATAATTTGGGTAAAGTCGAGTGCTGTGTAGGTTTACCCTCATTTAAGTTGCCTGGGCAGCTCATGAGGCAATAATTTTTTTTCTAGAGGGCAGGCAGAGTGCTGCATTGTGGGTCCGGCATTGCCAAACTTGAGGGCTTCGGGGCCAGGAGTGTGAGGACGGAAGTCTGAGAAGACAAGCTAGACTTGGGTTTCAGGGCGAGGGCACGGCAGGTACCCCCTGCAGATCTGAACCAATATCTCATGCATCTGAAGTCAGGGTGAGGATCAGACGTTGGCTAAGGTTGGAGTTTCTGAGCATGACGGTCACTTCATGAAGGGAGCGGAATCACGAGGCCATTGAGGTTTTCCCACGTTGGGAGTTTTGGGATGCCCCCTGCAAGGATTCCTTCTGTGGGACAATTGAGACCTGTTGGACAGCTCCAGTACATCCCATATGGAATGAATCCAGAGCACCGTTCGCGAATGGATGCCTGGGAAGCCCGCCTCGCATTCCAATTGTCTCCTAGCAACAAGGCAGTTTAGATCTGATGGCTCTGCGGGAGCAACTGGGGTGGCTGAGTTGAAATGGACTTTCCTGAGGATGGGTCCTAATGTGTTTTTGTGTCCATGAGGGCCTTGGAATGGGGCGGTGGCACCAGGACCCTGAAGTACTCTCCTAAGATTTGGACATGGCTCCCATGCACAGGTTTCCTTGTGGAGACGAGATGAGTTCTGATGGGTGCCTCAGGAAAACCCCTATGCTCGTATTGGAATCAGGCTTTTGAGGATACATGCCTGTAACCCAAAGCAATGGATCCTATTATGGCCTAGGGTCCTGTCTGGTTCAATCTTCTTCTCTGGGGATATCCATCTATGGTATGAGTGGAGGTCGATTATCAGCTGGTGTCAGACAGCCCTTGTTTGTTCCGGGCGACCTACACTATTGGGATTGCCTCAGGGACTTTGGAGGTTTCTCCTAATTTGTACGATTTTGGACCATGGAATGGGCAGAATTCCCATGGATTGGTAGGCACAGTCCTAATGTGTGGCTCCAGGTGCCCAGCCTGGAGGGAGTGTGGCCCAAGACTTTGAGGACAGAAGTCTGAAAACACAAACTCAGCTTAGGTTTGGGGACGTAGGTATGGCAGGCCCTATCTACAAACCATGAGAAGAACTCTTCAGAATATGAAGAAAGTGCGAGTCTGAGGCGCTTGCTCAGGCTTTTGTCTCTGGATTTTGTATCAGCGATGGCCGTGGAATGTCGGGGATGCCGCATGGGCCATGGACGAATCTTCCTCTCTGAGGATTTGGCCCGATTCCCAATTGCTTTTCGTCAATCTGTGGGATGGGAGGTCTCCTTTCAGTTTTGTTACCTC
Source organism: Mustela nivalis (assembly GCF_964662115.1). Lineage (NCBI taxonomy): Eukaryota > Metazoa > Chordata > Mammalia > Carnivora > Mustelidae > Mustela > Mustela nivalis. The sequence goes on from NW_028136383.1 coordinate 56,752, forward strand.
AGGTGTCCCACCAAAAGAGGAATTCCAAAGCCAAGCCGTGGGGAAGACTGAAGGGACAACCCGAACTATGGTTAAAAATTGGGGCCTAGGGGCATGGCAAGCCCAATATTCTATCTCTTCATCCAGCCACTGAGTGGCCTTACTTGAGGACTGAGCTCAGCCTGAGCGTCACAATGTGTGTTTGTGACCAATGTGGCCCGCGAGCATGGGCGAGGCCTCATGGGCCACACTGGTTTCCACTACACTGAACGTTGGACAACATGCCAACCACAAGGTTTCTTGCCATGGGGAAGGAGTTCTGATTTCTACATCACCTTCAACCCTGGGCAGTGATTGGAGATAAGGTCTAGGTTCTGAAACCTGAAAACCGAGTTTGGGAAGAGATGACGACCTAAGGCCATGGCGGCTGGATGTGCTCAGTGTCGGCCAGCTGTCTGGGAGGTTTAGGGGGTCCAGGCTCAGGCTGTGTCAGAAAGGGCATTAGTGCCCTGGTCAGCCTATGTATTTGGGGTACAGCCAAGGTCGGTGCAGGTTGATCCTCATTTGGGGTTACTGGGTAGCCCCAGAGGACAATGTTTTTTTTCTGGAGGGCCGGCAGAGTGCTGCATTGTAGTTCTGGATTACCAAACTGGAGGGCTTGTGGGCCAGTAGTCTGACGACAAAAGTCTGAGAACACAAGCTAGGCTTAGGTTTCTGGGTGAGGCCATGGCAGGCACAATCTACAGACCTGAATCGAGATCTCGTGCATCTGAAGTAAGGGCGAGGATCAGACGATCGCTCAGGTTGGAGTTTCTGTCCCTGATGGCCCCTTCATGAATGGGGGGGGCATCACGAGGCCATGGGTGTTTTCCCACGATGGGAGCTGTGAAAAGCTCCAAACTGCAGAGAGTCTTCTGCAGGACAATTGAGACCTGTTGTTTGGCTCCAGGCCAATGATTCTGAGCAGGGTTCTAGGGATGGATGGCTGGGTATCCCACCTCGCAATCCAATTGTCTCCCAGCAACAAGACAGGATAGATCTCCTGGATCTGTGGGGAGCAACCGAGGACGCTGAGTTGAAATGGACACTCCTGGGGATGGGTCCTAACGTTCTTTTGTGTCTATGGAGACCTTGGAATGAAGCGGTGGCACTGGGGCCCTAAAGGGTTCTCCTAAACAGAGGCTTTGACAAAGCTCCAATGTGCAAGTTTCCCATGTGTAGATGAAATGTTTTCTGATGGGGGAGTCAAGAAACAGCTATATGCTGCTTTTGAAATCCAGGCCTTTGAGGAGAGATGCCTGGAAACCAAAACAATGGATCTGATTAGTGCCTAGGGGCCTGTTCTTTCCTTTTTACCTCTGGGCACATCTGTCTATGGGTCTGAGTGCAGGTAGGTGCTCAGTTGGGCTCAGATTGCCCCTGTCTTTCCTGGGAAGCCACCACTATTGAGATGGAGCAGGGACTTTGGAGGTTTATCCTATTAGAAGGGTTGTGGCCATTGGAATGGGCACACACAATTCCCTTGGAGAGGGCAAGTACAGTCCTCAGGTTTGGCTCCAGGCGCCTGAGCCTGTAGGTTGTGTAGGCCAGGGCTGTTTGGACAGTTGTCTGAAAACACAAACTCGGCTTATGTTTCGGGTCATAGGTATGGCAGGACTGATCTACAGACCATGAGGAGAACTCTTCGGGATTTGAAAGAAGGGCGAGTGTGAGGCTCTGCTCAAGTTTTTGTCCTGGATATCGTGTCACTCATGGTCGTGGAATTTCTGGGTGACTTCATGGGAAATGGACGAGTCTTACTCTCTGGTGGTTTGGCCCCGTCCAAAGGGTTTGCGGTCATTCTGTGGGCTGGAAGAAGTCCGTTTTTTTTTTGTTGTTGTTGTTGTTGTTGTTTTCTTTTTTAACCTCAGGTGTCCCACCAAATGATGGATTCCAGAGTAGAGCCCTGGGGAGGGGCGACTGGACAATCAGAAATCTGGTTAAAAATTGGGGCCTAGGGACATGTCAAGCCCAGTATGACATCTAATGGTCCAGCCACTGAGAGGACTTACTAGAGGACAGGACTCATGCTGAGGGTCACAATGCGTGTGTATGCACTCGTCGCACTCAAGAATGGGCGGGGCCGCAGGGTGAATGCTGGTTTCTCCTACACTGAACGTTGGACAACGTGCCAACCACAAGGGTTCTTGCCATGGGTAAGGAGGAGTTCTGACTTCTGCATCACAATCACCCCTGGGCAGTGATTGGAGATAAAGTCTCGGTTTTGAAGTCTGAAAACTGAGGTAGGAAAGAGATGATGACCTAAGGCCATGGCGGGTTTTATGTGCTCAGTGTGCGGTCAGCTTTCTGGGTGTTGGTCAGGAGGTCCGGGCTCAGGTTGTGTTCGACAGTGCATTAGTGCCCAGGTTAGACTATATAATTTGGGTAAAGTCGAGTGCTGTGTAGGTTTACCCTCATTTAAGTTGCCTGGGCAGCTCATGAGGCAATAATTTTTTTTTCTAGAGGGCAGGCAGAGTGCTGCATTGTGGGTCCGGAATTGCCAAACTTGAGGGCTTCGGGGCCAGGAGTGTGAGGACGGAAGTCTGAGAAGACAAGCTAGACTTGGGTTTCAGGGCGAGGGCACGGCAGGTACCCCCTGCAGATCTGAACCAATATCTCATGCATCTGAAGTCAGGGCGAGGATCAGACGTTGGCTCAGGTTGGAGTTTCTGAGAATGACGGCCGCTTCATGAAGGGAGCGGAATCTCGAGGCCATTGAGGTTTTCCCACGTTGGGAGTTTTGGGATGCCCCCTTCAAGGATTCCTTCTGTGGGACAATTGAGACCTGTTGGACAGCTCTAGGACATCCCATATGGAATGACTCCAGAGCACCGTTCACGAATGGATGCCTGGGAAGCCCGCCTCGCATTCCAATTGTCTCCTAGCAACAAGGCAGTTTAGATCTGATGGCTCTGCGGGAGCAACCGGGGTGGCTGAGTTGAAATGGACTTTCCTGAGGATGGGTCCTAATGTGTTTTTGTGTCCATGAGGGCCTTGGAATGGGGCGGTGGCACCGGGACCCTGAAGTACTCTCCTAAGCTTTGGACATGGCTCCCATGCACAGGTTTCCTTGTGGAGACGAGATGAGTTCTTTGGGTGCCTCAGGAAAACACCTATGCTCGTATTGGAATCAGGCTTTTGAGGACACATGCCTGTAACCCAAAGCAATGGATCTTATTATGGCCTAGGGTCCTGTCTGGTTCAATCTTCTTCTCTGGGGACATCCATCTATGGTATGAGTGGAGGTCGATTATCAGCTGGTGTCAGACAGCCCTTGTTTGTTCCGGGCGTCCTACACTATTGGGATGCCTCAGGGACTTTGGAGGTTTCTCCTAATTTTTTAAGATTTTGGACTATGGAATGGGCAGAATTTCCATGGATTGGTAGGCACAGTCCTAATGTGTGGCTCCACGGGCCCAGCCTGGAGGGTGTGGGGCCCAAGACTTTGAGGACAGAAGTCTGAAAACACAAAGACAGCTTATGTTTGGGGACGTAGGTATGGCAGCCCGATCTACAAACCATGAGAAGAACTCTTCAGGATATGAAGAAAGTGCGAGTCTGAGGCGCTTGCTCAGGCTTTTGTCTCTGGATTTTGTATCAGCGATGGCCGTGCAATGTCGGGGAGGCCTCATGGGCCATGGACGAATCTTCCTCTCTGAGGATTTGGCCCGATTCCCAATTGCTTTTCGTCAATCTGTGGGATGGGAGGACTCATTTCAGTTTTGTTACTTCAGGTGTCCCACCAAAAGAGGAATTCCAAAGCCATGCCGTGGGGAGACTGAAGGGACAACCCGAACTATGGTTCAAAATTGGGGCCTAGGGGCATGGCAAGCCCAATATGCTATCTCTTCATCCAGCCACTGAGTGGCCTTCTTAAGGACTGGGCTCAGCCTGAGCGTCACAATGTGTGTTTGTGACCAATGTGGCCCATGAGCATGGGCGGGGCCTCATGGGCCACACTGGTTTCAACTACACTGAACGTTGGACAACATGCCAACCACAAGGTTTCTTGCCATGGGGAAGGAGTTCTGATTTCTGCATCACCTTCAACCCTGGGAAGTGATTGGAGATAAGGTCTAGGTTCTGAAACCTGAAAACAGAGGTTGGGAAGAGATGAAGACCTAAGGCCATGGCGGCTTGATGTGCTCAGTGTGCGGCCAGCTGTCTGGGAGGGTCCAAGGGCTCCAGGCACAGGCTGTGTCAGAAAGGGCATTAGTGCCCTGGTCAGCCTATGTATTTGGGGTAAAGCCAAGGTCGGTGCAGGTTGATCCTCATTTGGGGTTACTGGGTTGCCCCAGAGGACAATGTTTTTCTTCTGGAGGGCCGGCAGAGTGCTGCATTGTAGTTCTGGATTGCCAAACTGGAGCGCTTGTGGGCCAGTTGTCTGAGGACAAAAGTCTGAGAACACAAGCCAGGCTTAGGTTTCTGGGTGAGGCCATGGCAGGCACAATCTACAGACCTGAATCGAGATCTCGTGCATCTGAAGTCAGGGCGTGGATCAGACGATCGCTCAGGTTGGAGTTTCTGTCCCTGATGGCCCCTTCATGAATGAGGGGGGCATCACGAGGCCATGGGTGTTTTCCCACGATGGGAGTTGTGAAAAGCTCCAAACTGCATAGAGTCTTCTGCAGGACAATTGAGACCTGTTGTTTGGCTCCAGGCCAATGATTCTGAGCAGGGTTCTAAGGATGGATGGCTGGGTATCCCACCTCGCATTCCAATTGTCTCCTAGCAACCAGACAATTTAGATCTCCTGGATCTGTGGGGAGCAACCGAGGACGCTGAGTTGAAATGGACACCCCTGGGGATGGGTCCTAACGTGCTTTTGTGTCTATGGAGACCTTGGAATGAAGCGGTGGCACTGGGGCCCTAAGATTTCTCCTAAACAGAAGCTTTGACACAGCTCCAACGTACAAGTTTCCCATGTGTAGATGAGATGTTTTCTGATGGGTGAGTCCTGAAACAGCTATATGCTGCTTTTGAAATCCAGGCCTCTGAGGAGAGATGCCTGGAAACCAAAGCAATGGATCTGATTAGTGCCTAGGGGCCTGTTCTTTCCTTTTTACCTCTGGGGACATCTGTCTATGGGTCTGAGTGCAGGTAGGTGCTCAGTTGGGCTCAGATTGCCCCTGTCTTTCCTGGGAAGCCACCACTATTGAGATGGATCAGGGACTTTGGAGGTTTATCCTATTAGAAGGGTTGTGGCCATTGGAATGGGCACACACAATTCCCTTGGAGAGGGCAAGTACAGTCCTCAGGTTTGGCTCCAGGGGCCTGAGCCTGTAGGTTGTGTAGGCCAGGGCTGTTTGGACAGTTGTCTGGAAACACAAACTCGGCTTATGTTTCGGGTCATAGGTATGGCAGGACTGATCTACAGACCATGAGGAGAACTCTTCGGGATTTGAAAGAAGGGCGAGTGTGAGGCTCCTGCTCAAGTTTTTGTCTCGGGATATCGTGTCACTCATGGTCGTGGAATTTCTGGGTGACTTCATGGGAAATGGACGAGTCTTACTCTCTGGTGGTTTGGCCCCGTCCAAAGAGTTTGGGGTCATTTTGTGGGCTGGAAGAAGTCCGTTTTGTTGTTGTTGTTGTTGTTGTTGTTGTTTTCTTTTTTAACCTCAGGTGTCCCACCAAATGATTGATTCCAGAGTAGAGCCCTGGGGAGGGGCGACTGGACAATCAGAAATCTGGTTAAAAATTGGGGCCTAGGGACATGTCAAGCCCATTATGACATCTAATGGTCCAGCCACTGAGAGGACTTACTAGAGGACAGGACTCATGCTGAGGGTCACAATGCGTGTGTATGCACTCGTCGCACTCAAGAATGGGCGGGGCCGCAGGGTGAATGCTGGTTTCTATTACACTGAACGTTGGACAACGTGCCAACCACAAGGGTTCTTGCCATGGGTAAGGAGGAGTTCTGACTTCAGCATCACACTCAACCCTGGGCAGTGATTGGAGATAAGGTCTCGGTTCTGAAGCCTGAAAACTGAGGTAGGAAAGAGATGATGACCTAAGGCCATGGCGGGTTTTATGTGCTCAGTGTGCGGTCAGCTTTCTGGGTGTTGGTCAGGTGGTCCGGGCTCAGGTTGTGTTCGACAGTGCATTAGTGCCCAGGTTAGACTATATAATTTGGGTAAAGTCGAGTGCTGTATAGGTTTACCCGCATTTAAGGTGCCTGTGCAACTCATGAGGCAATAATTTTTTTTTTCTATGGGCCGGAAGAGTGCTGCATTGTGGGTCCGGAATTGCCAAACTTGAGGGCTTCGGGGCCAAGAGTGTGAGGACCGAAGTCTGAGAAGACAAGCTAGACTTGTGTTTCAGGGTGAGGGCACGGAGGGTACCCCCTGCAGATCTGAACCAATATCTCATGCATCTGAAGTCAGGGCGAGGATCAGACGTTGGCTCAGGTTGGAGTTTCTGAGCATGACGGCCGCTTCATGAAGGGAGCGGAATCTCGAGGCCATTGAGGTTTTCCCACGTTGGGAGTTGTGGGATGCCCCTTTCAAGGATTCCTTCTGCGGGACAATTGAGACCTGTTGGACAGCTCCAGGACATCCCATATGGAATGACTCCAGAGCACCGTTCGCGGATGGATGCCTGGGAAGCCCGCATCGCATTCCAATTGTCTCCTAGCAACAAGACAGTTTAGATCTGATGGCTCTGCGGGAGCAACCGGGGTGGCTGAGTTGAAATGGACTTTCCTGAGGATGGGTCCTAATGTGTTTTTGTGTCCAAGAGGGCCTTGGAATGGGGCGGTGGCACCGGGAACCTGAAGTACTCTCCTAAGCTTTGGACATGGCTCCCATGCACAGGTTTTCTTGTGGAGACGAGATGAGTTCTGATGGGTGCCTCAGGAAAACCCCTATGCTCGTATTGGAATCAGGCTTTTGAGGACACATGCCTGTAACCCAAAGCAATGGATCCTATTATGGCCTAGGGTCCTGTCTGGTTCTATCTTCTTCTCTGGGGACATCCATCTATGGTATGAGTGGAGGTCGATTATCAGCTGGAGTCAGACAGCCCTTGTTTGTTCCGGGAGACCTACACTATTGGGATGGCCTCAGGGTCTTTGGAGGTTTCTCCTAATTTGTACGATTTTGGACCATGGAATGGGCAGAATTTCCATGGATTGGTAGGCACAGTCCTAATGTGTTGCTCCAGGGGCCCAGCCTGGAGGGTGTGTGGCCCAAGTCTTTGAGGACAGAAGTCTGAAAACACAAACTCAGCTTAGGTTTGGGGATGTAGGTATGGCAAGCCCGATCTACAAACCATGAGAAGAACTCTTCAGGATATGAAGAAAGTGCGAGTCTGAGGCGCTTGCTCAGGCTTTTGTCTCTGGATTTTGTATCAGCGATGGCCGTGGAATGTCGGGGAGGCCTCATGGGCTATGGACGAATCTTCCTCTCTGAGGATTTGGCCCGATTCCCAATTGCTTTTCGTCAATCTGTGGGATGGGAGGACTCATTTCAGGTTTGTTACCTCAGGTTTCCCACCAAAAGAGGAATTCCAAAGCAAAGCCGTGGGGAAGACTGAAGGGACAACCCGAACTATGGTTCAAAATTGGGGCCTAGGGGCATGGCAAGGCCAATATGCTATCTCTTCATCCAGACACTGAGTGGCCTTACTTGAGGACTGGACTCAGCCTGAGCGTCACAATGTGTGTTTGTGACCAATGTGGCCCGCGAGCATGGGCGGGGCTTCATGGGCCACACTGATTTCAACGACACTGAACGTTGGACAAGATGCCAACCACAAGGTTTCTCGCCATGGGGAAGGAGTTCTGATTTCTGCATCACCTTCAACCCTGGGCAGTGATTGGAGATAAGGTCTAGGTTCTGAAACCTGAAAACCGAGGTTGGGAAGAGATGACGACCTAAGGCCATGGCGGCTCGATGTCCTCAGTGTGCGGCCAGCTGTCTGGGAGGGTCCAGCGGGTCCATGCTCAGGCTGTGTCAGAAAGGGCATTAGTGCCCTGGTCAGCCTATGTATTGGGGGTACAGCCAAGGTCGGTGCAGGTTGATCCTCATTTGGGGTTACTGGGTAGCCCCAGAGGACAATGTTTTTCTTCTGGAGGGCCGGCAGAGTGCTGCATTGTAGTTCTGGATTGCCAAACTGGAGGGCTTGTGGGCCAGTTGTCTGACGACAAAAGTCTGAGAACACAAGCCAGGCTTAGGTTTCTGGGTGAGGCCATGGCAGGCACAATCTACAGACCTGAATCGACATCTCGTGCATCTGAAGTCAGGGCGAGGATCAGACGATCGCTCAGGTTGGAGTTTCTGTCCCTGATGGCCCCTTCATGAATGGGGGGGGCATCACGAGGCCATGGGTGTTTTCCCACGATGGGAGTTGTGAGAAGCTCCAAACTGCAGAGAGTCTTCTGCAGGACAATTGAGACCTGTTGTTTGGCTCCAGGCCAATGATTCTGAGCAGGGTTCTAAGGATGGATGGCTGCGTAGCCCACCTCGCACTCCAATTGTCTCCTAGCAACCAGATAGGTTAGATCTCCTGGATCTGTGGGGAGCAACCGAGGACGCTGAGTTGAAATGGACACCCCTGGGGATGGGTCCTAACGTGCTTTTGTGTCTATGGAGACCTTGGAATAAAGCGGTGGCACTGGAGCCCTAAAGGGTTCTCCTAAACAGAGGCTTTGACACAGCTCCAACGTGCAAGTTTCCCATGTGTAGATGAGATGATTTCTGATGGGTGAGTCAAGAAACAGCTATATGCTGCTTTTGAAATCCAGGCCTCTGAGGAGAGATGCCTGGAAACCAAAGCAATGGATCTGATTAGTGCCTAGGGGCCTATTCTTTCCTTTTTACCTCTGGGGACATCTGTCTATGGGTCTGAGTGCAGGTAGGTGCTCAGTTGGGCTCAGATTGCCCCTGTCTTTCCTGGGAAGCCACCACTATTGAGATGGATCAGGGACTTTGGAGGTTTATCCTATTAGAAGGGTTGTGGCCATTGGAATGGGCACACACAATTCCCTTGGAGAGGGCAAGTACAGTCCTCAGGTTTGGCTCCAGGGGCCTGAGCCTGTAGGTTGTGTAGGCCAGGGCTGTTTGGACAGTTGTCTGAAAACACAAACTCGGCTTATGTTTCGGGTCATAGGTATGGCAGGACTGATCTACAGACCATGAGGAGAACTCTTCGGGATTTGAAAGAAGGGCGAGTGTGAGGCTCCTGCTCAAGTTTTTGTCTCTGGATATCGTGTCACTCATGGTCGTGCATTTTTGGGTGACTTCATGTGAAATGGACGAGTCTTACTCTCTGGTAGTTTGGCCCCGTCCAAAGAGTTTGGGGTCATTCTGTGGGCTGGAAGAAGTCCGTTTTTTTGTTGTTGTTGTTTTTGTTGTTTTCTTTTTTAACCTCAGGTGTCCCACCAAATAATGGATTCCAGAGTAGAGCCCTGGGGAGGGGCGACTGGACAATCAGAAATCTGGTTAAAAATTGGGGCCTTAGGGACATGTCAAGCCCATTATGACATCTATAGGTCCAGCCACTGAGAGGACTTACTAGAGGACAAGACTCATGCTAAGGGTCACAATGTGTGTGTATGCCCTCGTCGCATTCAAGAATGGGCGGGGCCTCAGGGTGAATGCTGGTTTCTCCTACACTGAATGTTGGACAACGTGCCAACCACAAGGGTTCTTTCCATGTGTAAGGAAGAGTTTGATTTCTGCATCACACTCACCCCTGGGCAGTGTTTGGAGATAAGGTCTCGGTTCTGAAGCCTGAAAGCTGAGGTAGGGAAGAGATGATGACCTAAGGCCATGGCGGGTTTTATGTGCTCAGTGTGCGGTCAGCTTTCTGGGTGTTGGTCAGGAGGTCCGGGCTCAGGTTGTGTTCGACAGTGCATTAGTGCCCAGGTTAGACTATATAATTTGGGTAAAGTCGAGTGCTGCGTAGGTTTACCCGCATTTAAGGTGCCTGGGCAGGTTGAGGCAATAATTTTTTTTCTAGAGGGCAGGCAGAGTGCTGCATTGTGGGTCCGGAATTGCCAAACTTGAGGGCTTCGGGGCCAGGAGTGTGAGGACGGAAGTCTGAGAAGACAAGCTAGACTTGGGTTTCAGGGTGAGGGCACGGCAGGTACCCCCTGCAGATCTGAACCAATATCTCATGCATCTGAAGTCAGGGCGAGGATCAGACGTTGGCTCAGGTTGGAGTTTCTGAGCATGACGGCCGCTTCATGAAGGGAGCGGAATCTCGAGGCCATTGAGGTTTTCCCACGTTGGGAGTTGTGGGATGCCCCTTTCAAGGATTCCTTCTGCGGGACAATTGAGACCTGTTGGACAGCTCCAGGACATCCCATATGGAATGACTCCAGAGCACTGTTCGCGGATGGATGCCTGGGAAGCTCGCCTCGCATTCCTATTGTCTCCTAGCAACAAGACAGTTTAGATCTGATGGCTCTGCGGGAGCAACCGGGGTGGCTGAGTTGAAATGGACTTTCCTGAGGATGGGTCCTAATGTGTTTTTGTGTTCATGAGGGCCTTGGAATGGGGCGGTGGCACCGGGACCCTGAAGTACTCTCCTAAGCTTTGGACATGGCTCCCATGCACAGGTTTCCTTGTGGAGACGAGATGAGTTCTGATGGGTGCCTCAGGAAAACCCCTATGCTCGTATTGGAATCAGGCTTTTGAGGACACATGCCTGTAACCCAAAGCAATGGATCCTATTATGGCCTAAAGTCCTGTCTGGTTCAATCTTCTTCTCTGGGGACATCCATCTATGGTATGAGTGGAGGTCGATTATCAGCTGGAGTCAGACAGCCCTTGTTTGTTCCGGGAGACCTACACTATTGGGATGGCCTCAGGGACTTTTTGAGGTTTCTCCTAATTTGTACGATTTTCGACCATGGAATGGGCAGAATTTCCATGGATTGGTAGGCACAGTCCTAATGTGTTGCTCCAGGGGCCCAGCCTGGAGGGTGTGTGGCCCAAGTCTTTGAGGACAGAAGTCTGAAAACACAAACTCAGCTTAGGTTTGGGGACGTAGGTATGGCAGGCCCGATCTACAAACCATGAGAAGAACTCTTCAGGATATGAAGAAAGTGCGAGTCTGAGGCGCTTGCTCAGGCTTTTGTCTCTGGATTTTGTATCAGCGATGGCCGTGGAATGTCGGGGAGGCCTCATGGGCTATGGACGAATCTTCCTCTCTGAGGATTTGGCCCGATTCCCAATTGCTTTTCGTCAATCTGTGGGATGGGAGGACTCATTTCAGGTTTGTTACCTCAGGTGTCCCACCAAAAGAGGAATTCCAAAGCAAAGCCGTGGGGAAGACTGAAGGGACAACCCGAACTATGGTTCAAAATTGGGGCCTAGGGGCATGGCAAGCCCAATATGCTATCTCTTCATCCAGCCACTGAGTGGCCTTACTTGAGGACTGGACTCAGCCTGAGCGTCACAATGTGTGTTTGTGACCAATGTGGCCCGCGAGCATGGGCGGGGCCTCATGGGCCACACTGATTTCAACGACACTGAACGTTGGACAAGATGCCAATACAAGGTTTCTCGCCATGGGGAAGGAGTTCTGATTTCTGCATCACCTTCAACCCTGGGCAGTGATTGGAGATAAGGTCTAGGTTCTGAAACCTGAAAACCGAGGTTGGGAAGAGATGACGACCTAAGGCCATGGCGGCTCGATGTCCTCAGTGTGCGGCCAGCTGTCTGGGAGGGTCCAGCGGGTCCATGCTCAGGCTGTGTCAGAAAGGGCATTAGTGCCCTGGTCAGCCTATGTATTGGGGGTACAGCCAAGGTCGGTGCAGGTTGATCCTCATTTGGGGTTACTGGGTAGCCCCAGAGGACAATGTTTTTCTTCTGGAGGGCCGGCAGAGTGCTGCATTGTAGTTCTGGATTGCCAAACTGGAGGGCTTGTGGGCCAGTTGTCTGACGACAAAAGTCTGAGAACACAAGCCAGGCTTAGGTTTCTGGGTGAGGCCATGGCAGGCACAATCTACAGACCTGAATCGACATCTCGTGCATCTGAAGTCAGGGCGAGGATCAGACGATCGCTCAGGTTGGAGTTTCTGTCCCTGATGGCCCCTTCATGAATGGGGGGGGCATCACGAGGCCATGGGTGTTTTCCCACGATGGGAGTTGTGAGAAGCTCCAAACTGCAGAGAGTCTTCTGCAGGACAATTGAGACCTGTTGTTTGGCTCCAGGCCAATGATTCTGAGCAGGGTTCTAAGGATGGATGGCGGGGTAGCCCCCCTCGCATTCCAATTGTCTCCTAGCAACCAGACAGGTTAGATCTCCTGGATCTGTGGGGAGCAACCGAGGACGCTGAGTTGAAATGGACACCCCTGGGGATGGGTCCTAACGTGCTTTTGTGTCTATGGAGACCTTGGAATAAAGCGGTGGCACTGGAGCCCTAAAGGGTTCTCCTAAACAGAGGCTTTGACACAGCTCCAACGTGCAAGTTTCCCATGTGTAGATGAGATGATTTCTGATGGGTGAGTCAAGAAACAGCTATATGCTGCTTTTGAAATCCAGGCCTCTGAGGAGAGATGCCTGGAAACCAAAGCAATGGATCTGATTAGTGCCTAGGGGCCTATTCTTTCCTTTTTACCTCTGGGGACATCTGTCTATGGGTCTGAGTGCAGGTAGGTGCTCAGTTGGGCTCAGATTGCCCCTGTCTTTCCTGGGAAGCCACCACTATTGAGATGGATCAGGGACTTTGGAGGTTTATCCTATTAGAAGGGTTGTGGCCATTGGAATGGGCACACACAATTCCCTTGGAGAGGGCAAGTACAGTCCTCAGGTTTGGCTCCAGGGGCCTGAGCCTGTAGGTTGTGTAGGCCAGGGCTGTTTGGACAGTTGTCTGAAAACACAAACTCGGCTTATGTTTCGGGTCATAGGTATGGCAGGACTGATCTACAGACCATGAGGAGAACTCTTCGGGATTTGAAAGAAGGGCGAGTGTGAGGCTCCTGCTCAAGTTTTTCTCTCTGGATATCGTGTCACTCATGGTCGTGCAATTTCTGGGTGACTTCATGGGAAATGGACGAGTCTTACTCTCTGGTGGTTTGGCCCCGTCCAAAGAGTTTGGGGTCATTCTGTGGGCGGGAAGAAGTCCGTTTTTTTGTTGTTGTTGTTTTTGTTGTTTTCTTTTTTAACCTCAGGTGTCCCACCAAATAATGGATTCCAGAGTAGAGCCCTGGGGAGGGGCGACTGGACAATCAGAAATCTGGTTAAAAATTGGGGCCTTAGGGACATGTCAAGCCCATTATGACATCTATAGGTCCAGCCACTGAGAGGACTTACTAGAGGACAGGACTCATGATGAGGGTCACAATGTGTGTGTATGCCCTCGTCGCATTCAAGAATGGGCGGGGCCTCAGGGTGAATGCTGGTTTCTCCTACACTGAATGTTGGACAACGTGCCAACCACAAGGGTTCTTTCCATGTGTAAGGAAGAGTTCTGATTTCTGCATCACACTCACCCCTGGGCAGTGTTTGGAGATAAGTACTTCGTTCTGAAGCCTGAAAGCTGAGGTAGGGAAGAGATGATGACCTAAGGCCATGGCGGGTTTTATGTGCTCAGTGTGCGGTCAGCTTTCTGGGTGTTGGTCAGGAGGTCCGGGCTCAGGTTGTGTTCGACAGTGCATTAGTGCCCAGGTTAGACTATATAATTTGGGTAAAGTCGAGTGCTGCGTAGGTTTACCCGCATTTAAGGTGCCTGGGCAGGTTGAGGCAATAATTTTTTTTCTAGAGGGCAGGCAGAGTGCTGCATTGTGGGTCCGAAATTGCCAAACTTGAGGGCTTCGGGGCCAGGAGTGTGAGGACGGAAGTCTGAGAAGACAAGCTAGACTTGGGTTTCAGGGTGAGGGCACGGCAGGTACCCCCTGCAGATCTGAACCAATATCTCATGCATCTGAAGTCAGGGCGAGGATCAGACGTTGGCTCAGGTTGGAGTTTCTGAGCATGACGGCCGCTTCATGAAGGGAGCGGAATCTCGAGGCCATTGAGGTTTTCCCACGTTGGGAGTTGTGGGATGCCCCTTTCAAGGATTCCTTCTGCGGGACAATTGAGACCTGTTGGACAGCTCCAGGACATCCCATATGGAATGACTCCAGAGCACTGTTCGCGGATGGATGCCTGGGAAGCTCGCCTCGCATTCCTATTGTCTCCTAGCAACAAGACAGTTTAGATCTGATGGCTCTGCGGGAGCAACCGGGGTGGCTGAGTTGAAATGGACTTTCCTGAGGATGGGTCCTAATGTGTTTTTGTGTTCATGAGGGCCTTGGAATGGGGCGGTGGCACCGGGACCCTGAAGTACTCTCCTAAGCTTTGGACATGGCTCCCATGCACAGGTTTCCTTGTGGAGACGAGATGAGTTCTGATGGGTGCCTCAGGAAAACCCCTATGCTCGTATTGGAATCAGGCTTTTGAGGACACATGCCTGTAACCCAAAGCAATGGATCCTATTATGGCCTAAAGTCCTGTCTGGTTCAATCTTCTTCTCTGGGGACATCCATCTATGGTATGAGTGGAGGTCGATTATCAGCTGGAGTCAGACAGCCCTTGTTTGTTCCGGGAGACCTACACTATTGGGATGGCCTCAGGGACTTTTTGAGGTTTCTCCTAATTTGTACGATTTTGGACCATGGAATGGGCAGAATTTCCATGGATTGGTAGGCACAGTCCTAATGTGTTGCTCCAGGGGCCCAGCCTGGAGGGTGTGTGGCCCAAGTCTTTGAGGACAGAAGTCTGAAAACACAAACTCAGCTTAGGTTTGGGGACGTAGGTATGGCAGGCCCGATCTACAAACCATGAGAAGAACTCTTCAGGATATGAAGAAAGTGCGAGTCTGAGGCGCTTGCTCAGGCTTTTGTCTCTGGATTTTGTATCAGCGATGGCCGTGGAATGTCGGGGAGGCCTCATGGGCTATGGACGAATCTTCCTCTCTGAGGATTTGGCCCGATTCCCAATTGCTTTTCGTCAATCTGTGGGATGGGAGGACTCATTTCAGGTTTGTTACCTCAGGTGTCCCACCAAAAGAGGAATTCCAAAGCAAAGCCGTGGGGAAGACTGAAGGGACAACCCGAACTATGGTTCAAAATTGGGGCCTAGGGGCATGGCAAGCCCAATATGCTATCTCTTCATCCAGCCACTGAGTGGCCTTACTTGAGGACTGGACTCAGCCTGAGCGTCACAATGTGTGTTTGTGACCAATGTGGCCCGCGAGCATGGGCGGGGCCTCATGGGCCACACTGATTTCAACGACACTGAACGTTGGACAAGATGCCAATACAAGGTTTCTCGCCATGGGGAAGGAGTTCTGATTTCTGCATCACCTTCAACCCTGGGCAGTGATTGGAGATAAGGTCTAGGTTCTGAAACCTGAAAACCGAGGTTGGGAAGAGATGACGACCTAAGGCCATGGCGGCTCGATGTCCTCAGTGTGCGGCCAGCTGTCTGGGAGGGTCCAGCGGGTCCATGCTCAGGCTGTGTCAGAAAGGGCATTAGTGCCCTGGTCAGCCTATGTATTGGGGGTACAGCCAAGGTCGGTGCAGGTTGATCCTCATTTGGGGTTACTGGGTAGCCCCAGAGGACAATGTTTTTCTTCTGGAGGGCCGGCAGAGTGCTGCATTGTAGTTCTGGATTGCCAAACTGGAGGGCTTGTGGGCCAGTTGTCTGACGACAAAAGTCTGAGAACACAAGCCAGGCTTAGGTTTCTGGGTGAGGCCATGGCAGGCACAATCTACAGACCTGAATCGACATCTCGTGCATCTGAAGTCAGGGCGAGGATCAGACGATCGCTCAGGTTGGAGTTTCTGTCCCTGATGGCCCCTTCATGAATGGGGGGGGCATCACGAGGCCATGGGTGTTTTCCCACGATGGGAGTTGTGAGAAGCTCCAAACTGCAGAGAGTCTTCTGCAGGACAATTGAGACCTGTTGTTTGGCTCCAGGCCAATGATTCTGAGCAGGGTTCTAAGGATGGATGGCGGGGTAGCCCCCCTCGCATTCCAATTGTCTCCTAGCAACCAGACAGGTTAGATCTCCTGGATCTGTGGGGAGCAACCGAGGACGCTGAGTTGAAATGGACACCCCTGGGGATGGGTCCTAACGTGCTTTTGTGTCTATGGAGACCTTGGAATAAAGCGGTGGCACTGGAGCCCTAAAGGGTTCTCCTAAACAGAGGCTTTGACACAGCTCCAACGTGCAAGTTTCCCATGTGTAGATGAGATGATTTCTGATGGGTGAGTCAAGAAACAGCTATATGCTGCTTTTGAAATCCAGGCCTCTGAGGAGAGATGCCTGGAAACCAAAGCAATGGATCTGATTAGTGCCTAGGGGCCTATTCTTTCCTTTTTACCTCTGGGGACATCTGTCTATGGGTCTGAGTGCAGGTAGGTGCTCAGTTGGGCTCAGATTGCCCCTGTCTTTCCTGGGAAGCCACCACTATTGAGATGGATCAGGGACTTTGGAGGTTTATCCTATTAGAAGGGTTGTGGCCATTGGAATGGGCACACACAATTCCCTTGGAGAGGGCAAGTACAGTCCTCAGGTTTGGCTCCAGGGGCCTGAGCCTGTAGGTTGTGTAGGCCAGGGCTGTTTGGACAGTTGTCTGAAAACACAAACTCGGCTTATGTTTCGGGTCATAGGTATGGCAGGACTGATCTACAGACCATGAGGAGAACTCTTCGGGATTTGAAAGAAGGGCGAGTGTGAGGCTCCTGCTCAAGTTTTTCTCTCTGGATATCGTGTCACTCATGGTCGTGCAATTTCTGGGTGACTTCATGGGAAATGGACGAGTCTTACTCTCTGGTGGTTTGGCCCCGTCCAAAGAGTTTGGGGTCATTCTGTGGGCGGGAAGAAGTCCGTTTTTTTGTTGTTGTTGTTTTTGTTGTTTTCTTTTTTAACCTCAGGTGTCCCACCAAATAATGGATTCCAGAGTAGAGCCCTGGGGAGGGGCGACTGGACAATCAGAAATCTGGTTAAAAATTGGGGCCTTAGGGACATGTCAAGCCCATTATGACATCTATAGGTCCAGCCACTGAGAGGACTTACTAGAGGACAGGACTCATGATGAGGGTCACAATGTGTGTGTATGCCCTCGTCGCATTCAAGAATGGGCGGGGCCTCAGGGTGAATGCTGGTTTCTCCTACACTGAATGTTGGACAACGTGCCAACCACAAGGGTTCTTTCCATGTGTAAGGAAGAGTTCTGATTTCTGCATCACACTCACCCCTGGGCAGTGTTTGGAGATAAGTACTTCGTTCTGAAGCCTGAAAGCTGAGGTAGGGAAGAGATGATGACCTAAGGCCATGGCGGGTTTTATGTGCTCAGTGTGCGGTCAGCTTTCTGGGTGTTGGTCAGGAGGTCCGGGCTCAGGTTGTGTTCGACAGTGCATTAGTGCCCAGGTTAGACTATATAATTTGGGTAAAGTCGAGTGCTGCGTAGGTTTACCCGCATTTAAGGTGCCTGGGCAGGTTGAGGCAATAATTTTTTTTCTAGAGGGCAGGCAGAGTGCTGCATTGTGGGTCCGAAATTGCCAAACTTGAGGGCTTCGGGGCCAGGAGTGTGAGGACGGAAGTCTGAGAAGACAAGCTAGACTTGGGTTTCAGGGTGAGGGCACGGCAGGTACCCCCTGCAGATCTGAACCAATATCTCATGCATCTGAAGTCAGGGCGAGGATCAGACGTTGGCTCAGGTTGGAGTTTCTGAGCATGACGGCCGCTTCATGAAGGGAGCGGAATCTCGAGGCCATTGAGGTTTTCCCACGTTGGGAGTTGTGGGATGCCCCTTTCAAGGATTCCTTCTGCGGGACAATTGAGACCTGTTGGACAGCTCCAGGACATCCCATATGGAATGACTCCAGAGCACTGTTCGCGGATGGATGCCTGGGAAGCTCGCCTCGCATTCCTATTGTCTCCTAGCAACAAGACAGTTTAGATCTGATGGCTCTGCGGGAGCAACCGGGGTGGCTGAGTTGAAATGGACTTTCCTGAGGATGGGTCCTAATGTGTTTTTGTGTTCATGAGGGCCTTGGAATGGGGCGGTGGCACCGGGACCCTGAAGTACTCTCCTAAGCTTTGGACATGGCTCCCATGCACAGGTTTCCTTGTGGAGACGAGATGAGTTCTGATGGGTGCCTCAGGAAAACCCCTATGCTCGTATTGGAATCAGGCTTTTGAGGACACATGCCTGTAACCCAAAGCAATGGATCCTATTATGGCCTAAAGTCCTGTCTGGTTCAATCTTCTTCTCTGGGGACATCCATCTATGGTATGAGTGGAGGTCGATTATCAGCTGGAGTCAGACAGCCCTTGTTTGTTCCGGGAGACCTACACTATTGGGATGGCCTCAGGGACTTTTTGAGGTTTCTCCTAATTTGTACGATTTTGGACCATGGAATGGGCAGAATTTCCATGGATTGGTAGGCACAGTCCTAATGTGTTGCTCCAGGGGCCCAGCCTGGAGGGTGTGTGGCCCAAGTCTTTGAGGACAGAAGTCTGAAAACACAAACTCAGCTTAGGTTTGGGGACGTAGGTATGGCAGGCCCGATCTACAAACCATGAGAAGAACTCTTCAGGATATGAAGAAAGTGCGAGTCTGAGGCGCTTGCTCAGGCTTTTGTCTCTGGATTTTGTATCAGCGATGGCCGTGGAATGTCGGGGAGGCCTCATGGGCTATGGACGAATCTTCCTCTCTGAGGATTTGGCCCGATTCCCAATTGCTTTTCGTCAATCTGTGGGATGGGAGGACTCATTTCAGGTTTGTTACCTCAGGTGTCCCACCAAAAGAGGAATTCCAAAGCAAAGCCGTGGGGAAGACTGAAGGGACAACCCGAACTATGGTTCAAAATTGGGGCCTAGGGGCATGGCAAGCCCAATATGCTATCTCTTCATCCAGCCACTGAGTGGCCTTACTTGAGGACTGGACTCAGCCTGAGCGTCACAATGTGTGTTTGTGACCAATGTGGCCCGCGAGCATGGGCGGGGCTTCATGGGCCACACTGATTTCAACGACACTGAACGTTGGACAAGATGCCAACCACAAGGTTTCTCGCCATGGGGAAGGAGTTCTGATTTCTGCATCACCTTCAACCCTGGGCAGTGATTGGAGATAAGGTCTAGGTTCTGAAACCTGAAAACCGAGGTTGGGAAGAGATGACGACCTAAGGCCATGGCGGCTCGATGTCCTCAGTGTGCGGCCAGCTGTCTGGGAGGGTCCAGCGGGTCCATGCTCAGGCTGTGTCAGAAAGGGCATTAGTGCCCTGGTCAGCCTATGTATTGGGGGTACAGCCAAGGTCGGTGCAGGTTGATCCTCATTTGGGGTTACTGGGTAGCCCCAGAGGACAATGTTTTTCTTCTGGAGGGCCGGCAGAGTGCTGCATTGTAGTTCTGGATTGCCAAACTGGAGGGCTTGTGGGCCAGTTGTCTGACGACAAAAGTCTGAGAACACAAGCCAGGCTTAGGTTTCTGGGTGAGGCCATGGCAGGCACAATCTACAGACCTGAATCGACATCTCGTGCATCTGAAGTCAGGGCGAGGATCAGACGATCGCTCAGGTTGGAGTTTCTGTCCCTGATGGCCCCTTCATGAATGGGGGGGGCATCACGAGGCCATGGGTGTTTTCCCACGATGGGAGTTGTGAGAAGCTCCAAACTGCAGAGAGTCTTCTGCAGGACAATTGAGACCTGTTGTTTGGCTCCAGGCCAATGATTCTGAGCAGGGTTCTAAGGATGGATGGCTGCGTAGCCCACCTCGCACTCCAATTGTCTCCTAGCAACCAGATAGGTTAGATCTCCTGGATCTGTGGGGAGCAACCGAGGACGCTGAGTTGAAATGGACACCCCTGGGGATGGGTCCTAACGTGCTTTTGTGTCTATGGAGACCTTGGAATAAAGCGGTGGCACTGGAGCCCTAAAGGGTTCTCCTAAACAGAGGCTTTGACACAGCTCCAACGTGCAAGTTTCCCATGTGTAGATGAGATGATTTCTGATGGGTGAGTCAAGGAACAGCTATATGCTGCTTTTGAAGTCCAGGCCTCTGAGGAGAGATGCCTGGAAACCAAAGCAATGGATCTGATTAGTGCCTAGGGGCCTATTCTTTCCTTTTTACCTCTGGGGACATCTGTCTATGGGTCTGAGTGCAGGTAGGTGCTCAGTTGGGCTCAGATTGCCCCTGTCTTTCCTGGGAAGCCACCACTATTGAGATGGATCAGGGACTTTGGAGGTTTATCCTATTAGAAGGGTTGTGGCCATTGGAATGGGCACACACAATTCCCTTGGAGAGGGCAAGTACAGTCCTCAGGTTTGGCTCCAGGGGCCTGAGCCTGTAGGTTGTGTAGGCCAGGGCTGTTTGGACAGTTGTCTGGAAACACAAACTCGGCTTATGTTTCGGGTCATAGGTATGGCAGGACTGATCTACAGACCATGAGGAGAACTCTTCGGGATTTGAAAGAAGGGCGAGTGTGAGGCTCCTGCTCAAGTTTTTGTCTCTGGATATCGTGTCACTCATGGTCGTGCATTTTTGGGTGACTTCATGTGAAATGGACGAGTCTTACTCTCTGGTAGTTTGGCCCCGTCCAAAGAGTTTGGGGTCATTCTGTGGGCTGGAAGAAGTCCGTTTTTTTGTTGTTGTTGTTTTTGTTGTTTTCTTTTTTAACCTCAGGTGTCCCACCAAATAATGGATTCCAGAGTAGAGCCCTGGGGAGGGGCGACTGGACAATCAGAAATCTGGTTAAAAATTGGGGCCTTAGGGACATGTCAAGCCCATTATGACATGTATAGGTCCAGCCACTGAGAGGACTTACTAGAGGACAGGACTCATGATGAGGGTCACAATGTGTGTGTATGCCCTCGTCGCATTCAAGAATGGGCGGGGCCTCAGGGTGAATGCTGGTTTCTCCTACACTGAATGTTGGACAACGTGCCAACCACAAGGGTTCTTTCCATGTGTAAGGAAGAGTTCTGATTTCTGCATCACACTCACCCCTGGGCAGTGTTTGGAGATAAGTACTTCGTTCTGAAGCCTGAAAGCTGAGGTAGGGAAGAGATGATGACCTAAGGCCATGGCGGGTTTTATGTGCTCAGTGTGCGGTCAGCTTTCTGGGTGTTGGTCAGGAGGTCCGGGCTCAGGTTGTGTTCGACAGTGCATTAGTGCCCAGGTTAGACTATATAATTTGGGTAAAGTCGAGTGCTGCGTAGGTTTACCCGCATTTAAGGTGCCTGGGCAGGTTGAGGCAATAATTTTTTTTCTAGAGGGCAGGCAGAGTGCTGCATTGTGGGTCCGAAATTGCCAAACTTGAGGGCTTCGGGGCCAGGAGTGTGAGGACGGAAGTCTGAGAAGACAAGCTAGACTTGGGTTTCAGGGTGAGGGCACGGCAGGTACCCCCTGCAGATCTGAACCAATATCTCATGCATCTGAAGTCAGGGCGAGGATCAGACGTTGGCTCAGGTTGGAGTTTCTGAGCATGACGGCCGCTTCATGAAGGGAGCGGAATCTCGAGGCCATTGAGGTTTTCCCACGTTGGGAGTTGTGGGATGCCCCTTTCAAGGATTCCTTCTGCGGGACAATTGAGACCTGTTGGACAGCTCCAGGACATCCCATATGGAATGACTCCAGAGCACTGTTCGCGGATGGATGCCTGGGAAGCTCGCCTCGCATTCCTATTGTCTCCTAGCAACAAGACAGTTTAGATCTGATGGCTCTGCGGGAGCAACCGGGGTGGCTGAGTTGAAATGGACTTTCCTGAGGATGGGTCCTAATGTGTTTTTGTGTTCATGAGGGCCTTGGAATGGGGCGGTGGCACCGGGACCCTGAAGTACTCTCCTAAGCTTTGGACATGGCTCCCATGCACAGGTTTCCTTGTGGAGACGAGATGAGTTCTGATGGGTGCCTCAGGAAAACCCCTATGCTCGTATTGGAATCAGGCTTTTGAGGACACATGCCTGTAACCCAAAGCAATGGATCCTATTATGGCCTAAAGTCCTGTCTGGTTCAATCTTCTTCTCTGGGGACATCCATCTATGGTATGAGTGGAGGTCGATTATCAGCTGGAGTCAGACAGCCCTTGTTTGTTCCGGGAGACCTACACTATTGGGATGGCCTCAGGGACTTTTTGAGGTTTCTCCTAATTTGTACGATTTTGGACCATGGAATGGGCAGAATTTCCATGGATTGGTAGGCACAGTCCTAATGTGTTGCTCCAGGGGCCCAGCCTGGAGGGTGTGTGGCCCAAGTCTTTGAGGACAGAAGTCTGAAAACACAAACTCAGCTTAGGTTTGGGGACGTAGGTATGGCAGGCCCGATCTACAAACCATGAGAAGAACTCTTCAGGATATGAAGAAAGTGCGAGTCTGAGGCGCTTGCTCAGGCTTTTGTCTCTGGATTTTGTATCAGCGATGGCCGTGGAATGTCGGGGAGGCCTCATGGGCTATGGACGAATCTTCCTCTCTGAGGATTTGGCCCGATTCCCAATTGCTTTTCGTCAATCTGTGGGATGGGAGGACTCATTTCAGGTTTGTTACCTCAGGTGTCCCACCAAAAGAGGAATTCCAAAGCAAAGCCGTGGGGAAGACTGAAGGGACAACCCGAACTATGGTTCAAAATTGGGGCCTAGGGGCATGGCAAGCCCAATATGCTATCTCTTCATCCAGCCACTGAGTGGCCTTACTTGAGGACTGGACTCAGCCTGAGCGTCACAATGTGTGTTTGTGACCAATGTGGCCCGCGAGCATGGGCGGGGCTTCATGGGCCACACTGATTTCAACGACACTGAACGTTGGACAAGATGCCAACCACAAGGTTTCTCGCCATGGGGAAGGAGTTCTGATTTCTGCATCACCTTCAACCCTGGGCAGTGATTGGAGATAAGGTCTAGGTTCTGAAACCTGAAAACCGAGGTTGGGAAGAGATGACGACCTAAGGCCATGGCGGCTCGATGTCCTCAGTGTGCGGCCAGCTGTCTGGGAGGGTCCAGCGGGTCCATGCTCAGGCTGTGTCAGAAAGGGCATTAGTGCCCTGGTCAGCCTATGTATTGGGGGTACAGCCAAGGTCGGTGCAGGTTGATCCTCATTTGGGGTTACTGGGTAGCCCCAGAGGACAATGTTTTTCTTCTGGAGGGCCGGCAGAGTGCTGCATTGTAGTTCTGGATTGCCAAACTGGAGGGCTTGTGGGCCAGTTGTCTGACGACAAAAGTCTGAGAACACAAGCCAGGCTTAGGTTTCTGGGTGAGGCCATGGCAGGCACAATCTACAGACCTGAATCGACATCTCGTGCATCTGAAGTCAGGGCGAGGATCAGACGATCGCTCAGGTTGGAGTTTCTGTCCCTGATGGCCCCTTCATGAATGGGGGGGGCATCACGAGGCCATGGGTGTTTTCCCACGATGGGAGTTGTGAGAAGCTCCAAACTGCAGAGAGTCTTCTGCAGGACAATTGAGACCTGTTGTTTGGCTCCAGGCCAATGATTCTGAGCAGGGTTCTAAGGATGGATGGCTGCGTAGCCCACCTCGCACTCCAATTGTCTCCTAGCAACCAGATAGGTTAGATCTCCTGGATCTGTGGGGAGCAACCGAGGACGCTGAGTTGAAATGGACACCCCTGGGGATGGGTCCTAACGTGCTTTTGTGTCTATGGAGACCTTGGAATAAAGCGGTGGCACTGGAGCCCTAAAGGGTTCTCCTAAACAGAGGCTTTGACACAGCTCCAACGTGCAAGTTTCCCATGTGTAGATGAGATGATTTCTGATGGGTGAGTCAAGGAACAGCTATATGCTGCTTTTGAAGTCCAGGCCTCTGAGGAGAGATGCCTGGAAACCAAAGCAATGGATCTGATTAGTGCCTAGGGGCCTATTCTTTCCTTTTTACCTCTGGGGACATCTGTCTATGGGTCTGAGTGCAGGTAGGTGCTCAGTTGGGCTCAGATTGCCCCTGTCTTTCCTGGGAAGCCACCACTATTGAGATGGATCAGGGACTTTGGAGGTTTATCCTATTAGAAGGGTTGTGGCCATTGGAATGGGCACACACAATTCCCTTGGAGAGGGCAAGTACAGTCCTCAGGTTTGGCTCCAGGGGCCTGAGCCTGTAGGTTGTGTAGGCCAGGGCTGTTTGGACAGTTGTCTGGAAACACAAACTCGGCTTATGTTTCGGGTCATAGGTATGGCAGGACTGATCTACAGACCATGAGGAGAACTCTTCGGGATTTGAAAGAAGGGCGAGTGTGAGGCTCCTGCTCAAGTTTTTGTCTCTGGATATCGTGTCACTCATGGTCGTGCATTTTTGGGTGACTTCATGTGAAATGGACGAGTCTTACTCTCTGGTAGTTTGGCCCCGTCCAAAGAGTTTGGGGTCATTCTGTGGGCTGGAAGAAGTCCGTTTTTTTGTTGTTGTTGTTTTTGTTGTTTTCTTTTTTAACCTCAGGTGTCCCACCAAATAATGGATTCCAGAGTAGAGCCCTGGGGAGGGGCGACTGGACAATCAGAAATCTGGTTAAAAATTGGGGCCTTAGGGACATGTCAAGCCCATTATGACATGTATAGGTCCAGCCACTGAGAGGACTTACTAGAGGACAGGACTCATGATGAGGGTCACAATGTGTGTGTATGCCCTCGTCGCATTCAAGAATGGGCGGGGCCTCAGGGTGAATGCTGGTTTCTCCTACACTGAATGTTGGACAACGTGCCAACCACAAGGGTTCTTTCCATGTGTAAG
The DNA here is from genome assembly GCF_964662115.1 of Mustela nivalis. Classification (NCBI taxonomy): domain Eukaryota; kingdom Metazoa; phylum Chordata; class Mammalia; order Carnivora; family Mustelidae; genus Mustela; species Mustela nivalis. Next base: position 81,438 of record NW_028136383.1, read on the forward strand.
GAAGAGTTCTGATTTCTGCATCACACTCACCCCTGGGCAGTGTTTGGAGATAAGTACTTCGTTCTGAAGCCTGAAAGCTGAGGTAGGGAAGAGATGATGACCTAAGGCCATGGCGGGTTTTATGTGCTCAGTGTGCGGTCAGCTTTCTGGGTGTTGGTCAGGAGGTCCGGGCTCAGGTTGTGTTCGACAGTGCATTAGTGCCCAGGTTAGACTATATAATTTGGGTAAAGTCGAGTGCTGCGTAGGTTTACCCGCATTTAAGGTGCCTGGGCAGGTTGAGGCAATAATTTTTTTTCTAGAGGGCAGGCAGAGTGCTGCATTGTGGGTCCGAAATTGCCAAACTTGAGGGCTTCGGGGCCAGGAGTGTGAGGACGGAAGTCTGAGAAGACAAGCTAGACTTGGGTTTCAGGGTGAGGGCACGGCAGGTACCCCCTGCAGATCTGAACCAATATCTCATGCATCTGAAGTCAGGGCGAGGATCAGACGTTGGCTCAGGTTGGAGTTTCTGAGCATGACGGCCGCTTCATGAAGGGAGCGGAATCTCGAGGCCATTGAGGTTTTCCCACGTTGGGAGTTGTGGGATGCCCCTTTCAAGGATTCCTTCTGCGGGACAATTGAGACCTGTTGGACAGCTCCAGGACATCCCATATGGAATGACTCCAGAGCACTGTTCGCGGATGGATGCCTGGGAAGCTCGCCTCGCATTCCTATTGTCTCCTAGCAACAAGACAGTTTAGATCTGATGGCTCTGCGGGAGCAACCGGGGTGGCTGAGTTGAAATGGACTTTCCTGAGGATGGGTCCTAATGTGTTTTTGTGTTCATGAGGGCCTTGGAATGGGGCGGTGGCACCGGGACCCTGAAGTACTCTCCTAAGCTTTGGACATGGCTCCCATGCACAGGTTTCCTTGTGGAGACGAGATGAGTTCTGATGGGTGCCTCAGGAAAACCCCTATGCTCGTATTGGAATCAGGCTTTTGAGGACACATGCCTGTAACCCAAAGCAATGGATCCTATTATGGCCTAAAGTCCTGTCTGGTTCAATCTTCTTCTCTGGGGACATCCATCTATGGTATGAGTGGAGGTCGATTATCAGCTGGAGTCAGACAGCCCTTGTTTGTTCCGGGAGACCTACACTATTGGGATGGCCTCAGGGACTTTTTGAGGTTTCTCCTAATTTGTACGATTTTGGACCATGGAATGGGCAGAATTTCCATGGATTGGTAGGCACAGTCCTAATGTGTTGCTCCAGGGGCCCAGCCTGGAGGGTGTGTGGCCCAAGTCTTTGAGGACAGAAGTCTGAAAACACAAACTCAGCTTAGGTTTGGGGACGTAGGTATGGCAGGCCCGATCTACAAACCATGAGAAGAACTCTTCAGGATATGAAGAAAGTGCGAGTCTGAGGCGCTTGCTCAGGCTTTTGTCTCTGGATTTTGTATCAGCGATGGCCGTGGAATGTCGGGGAGGCCTCATGGGCTATGGACGAATCTTCCTCTCTGAGGATTTGGCCCGATTCCCAATTGCTTTTCGTCAATCTGTGGGATGGGAGGACTCATTTCAGGTTTGTTACCTCAGGTGTCCCACCAAAAGAGGAATTCCAAAGCAAAGCCGTGGGGAAGACTGAAGGGACAACCCGAACTATGGTTCAAAATTGGGGCCTAGGGGCATGGCAAGCCCAATATGCTATCTCTTCATCCAGCCACTGAGTGGCCTTACTTGAGGACTGGACTCAGCCTGAGCGTCACAATGTGTGTTTGTGACCAATGTGGCCCGCGAGCATGGGCGGGGCTTCATGGGCCACACTGATTTCAACGACACTGAACGTTGGACAAGATGCCAACCACAAGGTTTCTCGCCATGGGGAAGGAGTTCTGATTTCTGCATCACCTTCAACCCTGGGCAGTGATTGGAGATAAGGTCTAGGTTCTGAAACCTGAAAACCGAGGTTGGGAAGAGATGACGACCTAAGGCCATGGCGGCTCGATGTCCTCAGTGTGCGGCCAGCTGTCTGGGAGGGTCCAGCGGGTCCATGCTCAGGCTGTGTCAGAAAGGGCATTAGTGCCCTGGTCAGCCTATGTATTGGGGGTACAGCCAAGGTCGGTGCAGGTTGATCCTCATTTGGGGTTACTGGGTAGCCCCAGAGGACAATGTTTTTCTTCTGGAGGGCCGGCAGAGTGCTGCATTGTAGTTCTGGATTGCCAAACTGGAGGGCTTGTGGGCCAGTTGTCTGACGACAAAAGTCTGAGAACACAAGCCAGGCTTAGGTTTCTGGGTGAGGCCATGGCAGGCACAATCTACAGACCTGAATCGACATCTCGTGCATCTGAAGTCAGGGCGAGGATCAGACGATCGCTCAGGTTGGAGTTTCTGTCCCTGATGGCCCCTTCATGAATGGGGGGGGCATCACGAGGCCATGGGTGTTTTCCCACGATGGGAGTTGTGAGAAGCTCCAAACTGCAGAGAGTCTTCTGCAGGACAATTGAGACCTGTTGTTTGGCTCCAGGCCAATGATTCTGAGCAGGGTTCTAAGGATGGATGGCTGCGTAGCCCACCTCGCACTCCAATTGTCTCCTAGCAACCAGATAGGTTAGATCTCCTGGATCTGTGGGGAGCAACCGAGGACGCTGAGTTGAAATGGACACCCCTGGGGATGGGTCCTAACGTGCTTTTGTGTCTATGGAGACCTTGGAATAAAGCGGTGGCACTGGAGCCCTAAAGGGTTCTCCTAAACAGAGGCTTTGACACAGCTCCAACGTGCAAGTTTCCCATGTGTAGATGAGATGATTTCTGATGGGTGAGTCAAGGAACAGCTATATGCTGCTTTTGAAGTCCAGGCCTCTGAGGAGAGATGCCTGGAAACCAAAGCAATGGATCTGATTAGTGCCTAGGGGCCTATTCTTTCCTTTTTACCTCTGGGGACATCTGTCTATGGGTCTGAGTGCAGGTAGGTGCTCAGTTGGGCTCAGATTGCCCCTGTCTTTCCTGGGAAGCCACCACTATTGAGATGGATCAGGGACTTTGGAGGTTTATCCTATTAGAAGGGTTGTGGCCATTGGAATGGGCACACACAAATCCCTTGGAGAGGGCAAGTTCAGTCCTCAGGTTTGGCTCCAGGAGCCTGAGCCTGTAGGTGGTCTACGCCAGGGCTGTATGGACAGTTGTCTGAAAACACAAACTCGACTTATGTTTCGGGTCTTAGGTATGGCAGGACTGATCTACAGACCATGAGGAGAACTCTTCGGGATTTGAAAGAAGGGCGAGTGTGAGGCTCCTGCTCAAGTTTTTCTCTCTGGATATCGTGTCACTCATGGTCGTGCAATTTCTGGGTGACTTCATGGGAAATGGACGAGTCTTACTCTCTGGTGGTTTGGCCCCGTCCAAAGAGTTTGGGGTCATTCTGTGGGCGGGAAGAAGTCCGTTTTTTTGTTGTTGTTGTTTTTGTTGTTTTCTTTTTTAACCTCAGGTGTCCCACCAAATAATGGATTCCAGAGTAGAGCCCTGGGGAGGGGCGACTGGACAATCAGAAATCTGGTTAAAAATTGGGGCCTTAGGGACATGTCAAGCCCATTATGACATCTATAGGTCCAGCCACTGAGAGGACTTACTAGAGGACAAGACTCATGCTAAGGGTCACAATGTGTGTGTATGCCCTCGTCGCATTCAAGAATGGGCGGGGCCTCAGGGTGAATGCTGGTTTCTCCTACACTGAATGTTGGACAACGTGCCAACCACAAGGGTTCTTTCCATGTGTAAGGAAGAGTTTGATTTCTGCATCACACTCACCCCTGGGCAGTGTTTGGAGATAAGGTCTCGGTTCTGAAGCCTGAAAGCTGAGGTAGGGAAGAGATGATGACCTAAGGCCATGGCGGGTTTTATGTGCTCAGTGTGCGGTCAGCTTTCTGGGTGTTGGTCAGGAGGTCCGGGCTCAGGTTGTGTTCGACAGTGCATTAGTGCCCAGGTTAGACTATATAATTTGGGTAAAGTCGAGTGCTGCGTAGGTTTACCCGCATTTAAGGTGCCTGGGCAGGTTGAGGCAATAATTTTTTTTCTAGAGGGCAGGCAGAGTGCTGCATTGTGGGTCCGGAATTGCCAAACTTGAGGGCTTCGGGGCCAGGAGTGTGAGGACGGAAGTCTGAGAAGACAAGCTAGACTTGGGTTTCAGGGTGAGGGCACGGCAGGTACCCCCTGCAGATCTGAACCAATATCTCATGCATCTGAAGTCAGGGTGAGGATCAGACGTTGGCTCAGGTTGGAGTTTCTGAGCATGACGGCCGCTTCATGAAGGGAGCGGAATCTCGAGGCCATTGAGGTTTTCCCACGTTGGGAGTTGTGGGATGCCCCTTTCAAGGATTCCTTCTGCGGGACAATTGAGACCTGTTGGACAGCTCCAGGACATCCCATATGGAATGACTCCAGAGCACTGTTCGCGGATGGATGCCTGGGAAGCTCGCCTCGCATTCCTATTGTCTCCTAGCAACAAGACAGTTTAGATCTGATGGCTCTACCGGAGCAACCGGGGTGGCTGAGTTGAAATGGACTTTCCTGAGGATGGGTCCTAATGTGTTTTTGTGTTCATGAGGGCCTTGGAATGGGGCGGTGGCACCGGGACCCTGAAGTACTCTCCTAAGCTTTGGACATGGCTCCCATGCACAGGTTTCCTTGTGGAGACGAGATGAGTTCTGATGGGTGCCTCAGGAAAACCCCTATGCTCGTATTGGAATCAGGCTTTTGAGGACACATGCCTGTAACCCAAAGCAATGGATCCTATTATGGCCTAAAGTCCTGTCTGGTTCAATCTTCTTCTCTGGGGACATCCATCTATGGTATGAGTGGAGGTCGATTATCAGCTGGAGTCAGACAGCCCTTGTTTGTTCCGGGAGACCTACACTATTGGGATGGCCTCAGGGACTTTTTGAGGTTTCTCCTAATTTGTACGATTTTGGACCATGGAATGGGCAGAATTTCCATGGATTGGTAGGCACAGTCCTAATGTGTTGCTCCAGGGGCCCAGCCTGGAGGGTGTGTGGCCCAAGTCTTTGAGGACAGAAGTCTGAAAACACAAACTCAGCTTAGGTTTGGGGACGTAGGTATGGCAGGCCCGATCTACAAACCATGAGAAGAACTCTTCAGGATATGAAGAAAGTGCGAGTCTGAGGCGCTTGCTCAGGCTTTTGTCTCTGGATTTTGTATCAGCGATGGCCGTGGAATGTCGGGGAGGCCTCATGGGCTATGGACGAATCTTCCTCTCTGAGGATTTGGCCCGATTCCCAATTGCTTTTCGTCAATCTGTGGGATGGGAGGACTCATTTCAGGTTTGTTACCTCAGGTGTCCCACCAAAAGAGGAATTCCAAAGCAAAGCCGTGGGGAAGACTGAAGGGACAACCCGAACTATGGTTCAAAATTGGGGCCTAGGGGCATGGCAAGCCCAATATGCTATCTCTTCATCCAGCCACTGAGTGGCCTTACTTGAGGACTGGACTCAGCCTGAGCGTCACAATGTGTGTTTGGGACCAATGTGGCCCGCGAGCATGGGCGGGGCCTCATGGGCCACACTGATTTCAACGACACTGAACGTTGGACAAGATGCCAATACAAGGTTTCTCGCCATGGGGAAGGAGTTCTGATTTCTGCATCACCTTCAACCCTGGGCAGTGATTGGAGATAAGGTCTAGGTTCTGAAACCTGAAAACCGAGGTTGGGAAGAGATGACGACCTAAGGCCATGGCGGCTCGATGTCCTCAGTGTGCGGCCAGCTGTCTGGGAGGGTCCAGCGGGTCCATGCTCAGGCTGTGTCAGAAAGGGCATTAGTGCCCTGGTCAGCCTATGTATTGGGGGTACAGCCAAGGTCGGTGCAGGTTGATCCTCATTTGGGGTTACTGGGTAGCCCCAGAGGACAATGTTTTTCTTCTGGAGGGCCGGCAGAGTGCTGCATTGTAGTTCTGGATTGCCAAACTGGAGGGCTTGTGGGCCAGTTGTCTGACGACAAAAGTCTGAGAACACAAGCCAGGCTTAGGTTTCTGGGTGAGGCCATGGCAGGCACAATCTACAGACCTGAATCGACATCTCGTGCATCTGAAGTCAGGGCGAGGATCAGACGATCGCTCAGGTTGGAGTTTCTGTCCCTGATGGCCCCTTCATGAATGGGGGGGGCATCACGAGGCCATGGGTGTTTTCCCACGATGGGAGTTGTGAGAAGCTCCAAACTGCAGAGAGTCTTCTGCAGGACAATTGAGACCTGTTGTTTGGCTCCAGGCCAATGATTCTGAGCAGGGTTCTAAGGATGGATGGCGGGGTAGCCCACCTCGCATTCCAATTGTCTCCTAGCAACCAGACAGGTTAGATCTCCTGGATCTGTGGGGAGCAACCGAGGACGCTGAGTTGAAATGGACACCCCTGGGGATGGGTCCTAACGTGCTTTTGTGTCTATGGAGACCTTGGAATAAAGCGGTGGCACTGGAGCCCTAAAGGGTTCTCCTAAACAGAGGCTTTGACACAGCTCCAACGTGCAAGTTTCCCATGTGTAGATGAGATGATTTCTGATGGGTGAGTCAAGAAACAGCTATATGCTGCTTTTGAAATCCAGGCCTCTGAGGAGAGATGCCTGGAAACCAAAGCAATGGATCTGATTAGTGCCTAGGGGCCTATTCTTTCCTTTTTACCTCTGGGGACATCTGTCTATGGGTCTGAGTGCAGGTAGGTGCTCAGTTGGGCTCAGATTGCCCCTGTCTTTCCTGGGAAGCCACCACTATTGAGATGGATCAGGGACTTTGGAGGTTTATCCTATTAGAAGGGTTGTGGCCATTGGAATGGGCACACACAATTCCCTTGGAGAGGGCAAGTACAGTCCTCAGGTTTGGCTCCAGGGGCCTGAGCCTGTAGGTTGTGTAGGCCAGGGCTGTTTGGACAGTTGTCTGAAAACACAAACTCGGCTTATGTTTCGGGTCATAGGTATGGCAGGACTGATCTACAGACCATGAGGAGAACTCTTCGGGATTTGAAAGAAGGGCGAGTGTGAGGCTCCTGCTCAAGTTTTTCTCTCTGGATATCGTGTCACTCATGGTCGTGCAATTTCTGGGTGACTTCATGGGAAATGGACGAGTCTTACTCTCTGGTGGTTTGGCCCCGTCCAAAGAGTTTGGGGTCATTCTGTGGGCGGGAAGAAGTCCGTTTTTTTGTTGTTGTTGTTTTTGTTGTTTTCTTTTTTAACCTCAGGTGTCCCACCAAATAATGGATTCCAGAGTAGAGCCCTGGGGAGGGGCGACTGGACAATCAGAAATCTGGTTAAAAATTGGGGCCTTAGGGACATGTCAAGCCCATTATGACATCTATAGGTCCAGCCACTGAGAGGACTTACTAGAGGACAGGACTCATGATGAGGGTCACAATGTGTGTGTATGCCCTCGTCGCATTCAAGAATGGGCGGGGCCTCAGGGTGAATGCTGGTTTCTCCTACACTGAATGTTGGACAACGTGCCAACCACAAGGGTTCTTTCCATGTGTAAGGAAGAGTTCTGATTTCTGCATCACACTCACCCCTGGGCAGTGTTTGGAGATAAGTACTTCGTTCTGAAGCCTGAAAGCTGAGGTAGGGAAGAGATGATGACCTAAGGCCATGGCGGGTTTTATGTGCTCAGTGTGCGGTCAGCTTTCTGGGTGTTGGTCAGGAGGTCCGGGCTCAGGTTGTGTTCGACAGTGCATTAGTGCCCAGGTTAGACTATATAATTTGGGTAAAGTCGAGTGCTGCGTAGGTTTACCCGCATTTAAGGTGCCTGGGCAGGTTGAGGCAATAATTTTTTTTCTAGAGGGCAGGCAGAGTGCTGCATTGTGGGTCCGAAATTGCCAAACTTGAGGGCTTCGGGGCCAGGAGTGTGAGGACGGAAGTCTGAGAAGACAAGCTAGACTTGGGTTTCAGGGTGAGGGCACGGCAGGTACCCCCTGCAGATCTGCACCAATATCTCATGCATCTGAAGTCAGGGCGAGGATCAGACGTTGGCTCAGGTTGGAGTTTCTGAGCATGACGGCCGCTTCATGAAGGGAGCGGAATCTCGAGGCCATTGAGGTTTTCCCACGTTGGGAGTTGTGGGATGCCCCTTTCAAGGATTCCTTCTGCGGGACAATTGAGACCTGTTGGACAGCTCCAGGACATCCCATATGGAATGACTCCAGAGCACTGTTCGCGGATGGATGCCTGGGAAGCTCGCCTCGCATTCCTATTGTCTCCTAGCAACAAGACAGTTTAGATCTGATGGCTCTGCGGGAGCAACCGGGGTGGCTGAGTTGAAATGGACTTTCCTGAGGATGGGTCCTAATGTGTTTTTGTGTTCATGAGGGCCTTGGAATGGGGCGGTGGCACCGGGACCCTGAAGTACTCTCCTAAGCTTTGGACATGGCTCCCATGCACAGGTTTCCTTGTGGAGACGAGATGAGTTCTGATGGGTGCCTCAGGAAAACCCCTATGCTCGTATTGGAATCAGGCTTTTGAGGACACATGCCTGTAACCCAAAGCAATGGATCCTATTATGGCCTAAAGTCCTGTCTGGTTCAATCTTCTTCTCTGGGGACATCCATCTATGGTATGAGTGGAGGTCGATTATCAGCTGGAGTCAGACAGCCCTTGTTTGTTCCGGGAGACCTACACTATTGGGATGGCCTCAGGGACTTTTTGAGGTTTCTCCTAATTTGTACGATTTTGGACCATGGAATGGGCAGAATTTCCATGGATTGGTAGGCACAGTCCTAATGTGTTGCTCCAGGGGCCCAGCCTGGAGGGTGTGTGGCCCAAGTCTTTGAGGACAGAAGTCTGAAAACACAAACTCAGCTTAGGTTTGGGGACGTAGGTATGGCAGGCCCGATCTACAAACCATGAGAAGAACTCTTCAGGATATGAAGAAAGTGCGAGTCTGAGGCGCTTGCTCAGGCTTTTGTCTCTGGATTTTGTATCAGCGATGGCCGTGGAATGTCGGGGAGGCCTCATGGGCTATGGACGAATCTTCCTCTCTGAGGATTTGGCCCGATTCCCAATTGCTTTTCATCAATCTGTGGGATGGGAGGACTCATTTCAGGTTTGTTACCTCAGGTGTCCCACCAAAAGAGGAATTCCAAAGCAAAGCCGTGGGGAAGACTGAAGGGACAACCCGAACTATGGTTCAAAATTGGGGCCTAGGGGCATGGCAAGCCCAATATGCTATCTCTTCATCCAGCCACTGAGTGGCCTTACTTGAGGACTGGACTCAGCCTGAGCGTCACAATGTGTGTTTGTGACCAATGTGGCCCGCGAGCATGGGCGGGGCCTCATGGGCCACACTGATTTCAACGACACTGAACGTTGGACAAGATGCCAATACAAGGTTTCTCGCCATGGGGAAGGAGTTCTGATTTCTGCATCACCTTCAACCCTGGGCAGTGATTGGAGATAAGGTCTAGGTTCTGAAACCTGAAAACCGAGGTTGGGAAGAGATGACGACCTAAGGCCATGGCGGCTCGATGTCCTCAGTGTGCGGCCAGCTGTCTGGGAGGGTCCAGCGGGTCCATGCTCAGGCTGTGTCAGAAAGGGCATTAGTGCCCTGGTCAGCCTATGTATTGGGGGTACAGCCAAGGTCGGTGCAGGTTGATCCTCATTTGGGGTTACTGGGTAGCCCCAGAGGACAATGTTTTTCTTCTGGAGGGCCGGCAGAGTGCTGCATTGTAGTTCTGGATTGCCAAACTGGAGGGCTTGTGGGCCAGTTGTCTGACGACAAAAGTCTGAGAACACAAGCCAGGCTTAGGTTTCTGGGTGAGGCCATGGCAGGCACAATCTACAGACCTGAATCGACATCTCGTGCATCTGAAGTCAGGGCGAGGATCAGACGATCGCTCAGGTTGGAGTTTCTGTCCCTGATGGCCCCTTCATGAATGGGGGGGGCATCACGAGGCCATGGGTGTTTTCCCACGATGGGAGTTGTGAGAAGCTCCAAACTGCAGAGAGTCTTCTGCAGGACAATTGAGACCTGTTGTTTGGCTCCAGGCCAATGATTCTGAGCAGGGTTCTAAGGATGGATGGCGGGGTAGCCCACCTCGCATTCCAATTGTCTCCTAGCAACCAGACAGGTTAGATCTCCTGGATCTGTGGGGAGCAACCGAGGACGCTGAGTTGAAATGGACACCCCTGGGGATGGGTCCTAACGTGCTTTTGTGTCTATGGAGACCTTGGAATAAAGCGGTGGCACTGGAGCCCTAAAGGGTTCTCCTAAACAGAGGCTTTGACACAGCTCCAACGTGCAAGTTTCCCATGTGTAGATGAGATGATTTCTGATGGGTGAGTCAAGAAACAGCTATATGCTGCTTTTGAAATCCAGGCCTCTGAGGAGAGATGCCTGGAAACCAAAGCAATGGATCTGATTAGTGCCTAGGGGCCTATTCTTTCCTTTTTACCTCTGGGGACATCTGTCTATGGGTCTGAGTGCAGGTAGGTGCTCAGTTGGGCTCAGATTGCCCCTGTCTTTCCTGGGAAGCCACCACTATTGAGATGGATCAGGGACTTTGGAGGTTTATCCTATTAGAAGGGTTGTGGCCATTGGAATGGGCACACACAATTCCCTTGGAGAGGGCAAGTACAGTCCTCAGGTTTGGCTCCAGGGGCCTGAGCCTGTAGGTTGTGTAGGCCAGGGCTGTTTGGACAGTTGTCTGAAAACACAAACTCGGCTTATGTTTCGGGTCATAGGTATGGCAGGACTGATCTACAGACCATGAGGAGAACTCTTCGGGATTTGAAAGAAGGGCGAGTGTGAGGCTCCTGCTCAAGTTTTTCTCTCTGGATATCGTGTCACTCATGGTCGTGCAATTTCTGGGTGACTTCATGGGAAATGGACGAGTCTTACTCTCTGGTGGTTTGGCCCCGTCCAAAGAGTTTGGGGTCATTCTGTGGGCGGGAAGAAGTCCGTTTTTTTGTTGTTGTTGTTTTTGTTGTTTTCTTTTTTAACCTCAGGTGTCCCACCAAATAATGGATTCCAGAGTAGAGCCCTGGGGAGGGGCGACTGGACAATCAGAAATCTGGTTAAAAATTGGGGCCTTAGGGACATGTCAAGCCCATTATGACATCTATAGGTCCAGCCACTGAGAGGACTTACTAGAGGACAGGACTCATGATGAGGGTCACAATGTGTGTGTATGCCCTCGTCGCATTCAAGAATGGGCGGGGCCTCAGGGTGAATGCTGGTTTCTCCTACACTGAATGTTGGACAACGTGCCAACCACAAGGGTTCTTTCCATGTGTAAGGAAGAGTTCTGATTTCTGCATCACACTCACCCCTGGGCAGTGTTTGGAGATAAGTACTTCGTTCTGAAGCCTGAAAGCTGAGGTAGGGAAGAGATGATGACCTAAGGCCATGGCGGGTTTTATGTGCTCAGTGTGCGGTCAGCTTTCTGGGTGTTGGTCAGGAGGTCCGGGCTCAGGTTGTGTTCGACAGTGCATTAGTGCCCAGGTTAGACTATATAATTTGGGTAAAGTCGAGTGCTGCGTAGGTTTACCCGCATTTAAGGTGCCTGGGCAGGTTGAGGCAATAATTTTTTTTTCTAGAGGGCAGGCAGAGTGCTGCATTGTGGGTCCGAAATTGCCAAACTTGAGGGCTTCGGGGCCAGGAGTGTGAGGACGGAAGTCTGAGAAGACAAGCTAGACTTGGGTTTCAGGGTGAGGGCACGGCAGGTACCCCCTGCAGATCTGCACCAATATCTCATGCATCTGAAGTCAGGGCGAGGATCAGACGTTGGCTCAGGTTGGAGTTTCTGAGCATGACGGCCGCTTCATGAAGGGAGCGGAATCTCGAGGCCATTGAGGTTTTCCCACGTTGGGAGTTGTGGGATGCCCCTTTCAAGGATTCCTTCTGCGGGACAATTGAGACCTGTTGGACAGCTCCAGGACATCCCATATGGAATGACTCCAGAGCACTGTTCGCGGATGGATGCCTGGGAAGCTCGCCTCGCATTCCTATTGTCTCCTAGCAACAAGACAGTTTAGATCTGATGGCTCTGCGGGAGCAACCGGGGTGGCTGAGTTGAAATGGACTTTCCTGAGGATGGGTCCTAATGTGTTTTTGTGTTCATGAGGGCCTTGGAATGGGGCGGTGGCACCGGGACCCTGAAGTACTCTCCTAAGCTTTGGACATGGCTCCCATGCACAGGTTTCCTTGTGGAGACGAGATGAGTTCTGATGGGTGCCTCAGGAAAACCCCTATGCTCGTATTGGAATCAGGCTTTTGAGGACACATGCCTGTAACCCAAAGCAATGGATCCTATTATGGCCTAAAGTCCTGTCTGGTTCAATCTTCTTCTCTGGGGACATCCATCTATGGTATGAGTGGAGGTCGATTATCAGCTGGAGTCAGACAGCCCTTGTTTGTTCCGGGAGACCTACACTATTGGGCTGGCCTCAGGGACTTTTTGAGGTTTCTCCTAATTTGTACGATTTTGGACCATGGAATGGGCAGAATTTCCATGGATTGGTAGGCACAGTCCTAATGTGTTGCTCCAGGGGCCCAGCCTGGAGGGTGTGTGGCCCAAGTCTTTGAGGACAGAAGTCTGAAAACACAAACTCAGCTTAGGTTTGGGGACGTAGGTATGGCAGGCCCGATCTACAAACCATGAGAAGAACTCTTCAGGATATGAAGAAAGTGCGAGTCTGAGGCGCTTGCTCAGGCTTTTGTCTCTGGATTTTGTATCAGCGATGGCCGTGGAATGTCGGGGAGGCCTCATGGGCTATGGACGAATCTTCCTCTCTGAGGATTTGGCCCGATTCCCAATTGCTTTTCATCAATCTGTGGGATGGGAGGACTCATTTCAGGTTTGTTACCTCAGGTGTCCCACCAAAAGAGGAATTCCAAAGCAAAGCCGTGGGGAAGACTGAAGGGACAACCCGAACTATGGTTCAAAATTGGGGCCTAGGGGCATGGCAAGCCCAATATGCTATCTCTTCATCCAGCCACTGAGTGGCCTTACTTGAGGACTGGACTCAGCCTGAGCGTCACAATGTGTGTTTGTGACCAATGTGGCCCGCGAGCATGGGCGGGGCCTCATGGGCCACACTGATTTCAACGACACTGAACGTTGGACAAGATGCCAATACAAGGTTTCTCGCCATGGGGAAGGAGTTCTGATTTCTGCATCACCTTCAACCCTGGGCAGTGATTGGAGATAAGGTCTAGGTTCTGAAACCTGAAAACCGAGGTTGGGAAGAGATGACGACCTAAGGCCATGGCGGCTCGATGTCCTCAGTGTGCGGCCAGCTGTCTGGGAGGGTCCAGCGGGTCCATGCTCAGGCTGTGTCAGAAAGGGCATTAGTGCCCTGGTCAGCCTATGTATTGGGGGTACAGCCAAGGTCGGTGCAGGTTGATCCTCATTTGGGGTTACTGGGTAGCCCCAGAGGACAATGTTTTTCTTCTGGAGGGCCGGCAGAGTGCTGCATTGTAGTTCTGGATTGCCAAACTGGAGGGCTTGTGGGCCAGTTGTCTGACGACAAAAGTCTGAGAACACAAGCCAGGCTTAGGTTTCTGGGTGAGGCCATGGCAGGCACAATCTACAGACCTGAATCGACATCTCGTGCATCTGAAGTCAGGGCGAGGATCAGACGATCGCTCAGGTTGGAGTTTCTGTCCCTGATGGCCCCTTCATGAATGGGGGGGGCATCACGAGGCCATGGGTGTTTTCCCACGATGGGAGTTGTGAGAAGCTCCAAACTGCAGAGAGTCTTCTGCAGGACAATTGAGACCTGTTGTTTGGCTCCAGGCCAATGATTCTGAGCAGGGTTCTAAGGATGGATGGCGGGGTAGCCCCCCTCGCATTCCAATTGTCTCCTAGCAACCAGACAGGTTAGATCTCCTGGATCTGTGGGGAGCAACCGAGGACGCTGAGTTGAAATGGACACCCCTGGGGATGGGTCCTAACGTGCTTTTGTGTCTATGGAGACCTTGGAATAAAGCGGTGGCACTGGAGCCCTAAAGGGTTCTCCTAAACAGAGGCTTTGACACAGCTCCAACGTGCAAGTTTCCCATGTGTAGATGAGATGATTTCTGATGGGTGAGTCAAGAAACAGCTATATGCTGCTTTTGAAGTCCAGGCCTCTGAGGAGAGATGCCTGGAAACCAAAGCAATGGATCTGATTAGTGCCTAGGGGCCTATTCTTTCCTTTTTACCTCTGGGGACATCTGTCTATGGGTCTGAGTGCAGGTAGGTGCTCAGTTGGGCTCAGATTGCCCCTGTCTTTCCTGGGAAGCCACCACTATTGAGATGGAGCAGGGACTTTGGAGGTTTATCCTATTAGAAGGGTTGTGGCCATTGGAATGGGCACACACAATTCCCTTGGAGAGGGCAAGTACAGTCCTCAGGTTTGGCTCCAGGCGCCTGAGCCTGTAGGTTGTGTAGGCCAGGGCTGTTTGGACAGTTGTCTGAAAACACAAACTCGGCTTATGTTTCGGGTCATAGGTATGGCAGGACTGATCTACAGACCATGAGGAGAACTCTTCGGGATTTGAAAGAAGGGCGAGTGTGAGGCTCCTGCTCAAGTTTTTGTCTCTGGATATCGTGTCACTCATGGTCGTGCAATTTCTGGGTGACTTCATGGGAAATGGACGAGTCTTACTCTCTGGTGGTTTGGCCCCGTCCAAAGAGTTTGGGGTCATTCTGTGGGCGGGAAGAAGTCCGTTTTTTTGTTGTTGTTGTTTTTGTTGTTTTCTTTTTTAACCTCAGGTGTCCCACCAAATAATGGATTCCAGAGTAGAGCCCTGGGGAGGGGCGACTGGACAATCAGAAATCTGGTTAAAAATTGGGGCCTTAGGGACATGTCAAGCCCATTATGACATCTATAGGTCCAGCCACTGAGAGGACTTACTAGAGGACAGGACTCATGCTGAGGGTCACAATGTGTGTGTATGCCCTCGTCGCATTCAAGAATGGGCGGGGCCTCAGGGTGAATGCTGGTTTCTCCTACACTGAATGTTGGACAACGTGCCAACCACAAGGGTTCTTTCCATGTGTAAGGAAGAGTTCTGATTTCTGCATCACACTCACCCCTGGGCAGTGTTTGGAGATAAGTACTCGGTTCTGAAGCCTGAAAGCTGAGGTAGGGAAGAGATGATGACCTAAGGCCATGGCGGGTTTTATGTGCTCAGTGTGCGGTCAGCTTTCTGGGTGTTGGTCAGGAGGTCCGGGCTCAGGTTGTGTTCGACAGTGCATTAGTGCCCAGGTTAGACTATATAATTTGGGTAAAGTCGAGTGCTGCGTAGGTTTACACGCATTTAAGGTGCCTGGGCAGGTTGAGGCAATAATTTTTTTTCTAGAGGGCAGGCAGAGTGCTGCATTGTGGGTCCGGAATTGCCAAACTTGAGGGCTTCGGGGCCAGGAGTGTGAGTACGGAAGTCTGAGAAGACAAGCTAGACTTGGGTTTCAGGGTGAGGGCACGGCAGGTACCCCCTGCAGATCTGCACCAATATCTCATGCATCTGAAGTCAGGGCGAGGATCAGACGTTGGCTCAGGTTGGAGTTTCTGAGCATGACGGCCGCTTCATGAAGGGAGCGGAATCTCGAGGCCATTGAGGTTTTCCCACGTTGGGAGTTGTGGGATGCCCCTTTCAAGGATTCCTTCTGCGGGACAATTGAGACCTGTTGGACAGCTCCAGGACATCCCATATGGAATGACTCCAGAGCACTGTTCGCGGATGGATGCCTGGGAAGCTCGCCTCGCATTCCTATTGTCTCCTAGCAACAAGACAGTTTAGATCTGATGGCTCTGCGGGAGCAACCGGGGTGGCTGAGTTGAAATGGACTTTCCTGAGGATGGGTCCTAATGTGTTTTTGTGTTCATGAGGGCCTTGGAATGGGGCGGTGGCACCGGGACCCTGAAGTACTCTCCTAAGCTTTGGACATGGCTCCCATGCACAGGTTTCCTTGTGGAGACGAGATGAGTTCTGATGGGTGCCTCAGGAAAACCCCTATGCTCGTATTGGAATCAGGCTTTTGAGGACACATGCCTGTAACCCAAAGCAATGGATCCTATTATGGCCTAAAGTCCTCTCTGGTTCAATCTTCTTCTCTGGGGACATCCATCTATGGTATGAGTGGAGGTCGATTATCAGCTGGAGTCAGACAGCCCTTGTTTGTTCCGGGAGACCTACACTATTGGGATGGCCTCAGGGACTTTTTGAGGTTTCTCCTAATTTGTACGATTTTGGACCATGGAATGGGCAGAATTTCCATGGATTGGTAGGCACAGTCCTAATGTGTTGCTCCAGGGGCCCAGCCTGGAGGGTGTGTGGCCCAAGTCTTTGAGGACAGAAGTCTGAAAACACAAACTCAGCTTAGGTTTGGGGACGTAGGTATGGCAGGCCCGATCTACAAACCATGAGAAGAACTCTTCAGGATATGAAGAAAGTGCGAGTCTGAGGCGCTTGCTCAGGCTTTTGTCTCTGGATTTTGTATCAGCGATGGCCGTGGAATGTCGGGGAGGCCTCATGGGCTATGGACGAATCTTCCTCTCTGAGGATTTGGCCCGATTCCCAATTGCTTTTCATCAATCTGTGGGATGGGAGGACTCATTTCAGGTTTGTTACCTCAGGTGTCCCACCAAAAGAGGAATTCCAAAGCAAAGCCGTGGGGAAGACTGAAGGGACAACCCGAACTATGGTTCAAAATTGGGGCCTAGGGGCATGGCAAGCCCAATATGCTATCTCTTCATCCAGCCACTGAGTGGCCTTACTTGGGGACTGGACTCAGCCTGAGCGTCACAATGTGTGTTTGTGACCAATGTGGCCCGCGAGCATGGGCGGGGCCTCATGGGCCACACTGATTTCAACGACACTGAACGTTGGACAAGATGCCAATACAAGGTTTCTCGCCATGGGGAAGGAGTTCTGATTTCTGCATCACCTTCAACCCTGGGCAGTGATTGGAGATAAGGTCTAGGTTCTGAAACCTGAAAACCGAGGTTGGGAAGAGATGACGACCTAAGGCCATGGCGGCTCGATGTCCTCAGTGTGCGGCCAGCTGTCTGGGAGGGTCCAGCGGGTCCATGCTCAGGCTGTGTCAGAAAGGGCATTAGTGCCCTGGTCAGCCTATGTATTGGGGGTACAGCCAAGGTCGGTGCAGGTTGATCCTCATTTGGGGTTACTGGGTAGCCCCAGAGGACAATGTTTTTCTTCTGGAGGGCCGGCAGAGTGCTGCATTGTAGTTCTGGATTGCCAAACTGGAGGGCTTGTGGGCCAGTTGTCTGACGACAAAAGTCTGAGAACACAAGCCAGGCTTAGGTTTCTGGGTGAGGCCATGGCAGGCACAATCTACAGACCTGAATCGACATCTCGTGCATCTGAAGTCAGGGCGAGGATCAGACGATCGCTCAGTTTGGAGTTTCTGTCCCTGATGGCCCCTTCATGAATGGGGGGGGCATCACGAGGCCATGGGTGTTTTCCCACGATGGGAGTTGTGAGAAGCTCCAAACTGCAGAGAGACTTCTGCAGGACAATTGAGACCTGTTGTTTGGCTCCAGGCCAATGATTCTGAGCAGGGTTCTAAGGATGGATGGCGGGGTAGCCCCCCTCGCATTCCAATTGTCTCCTAGCAACCAGACCGGTTAGATCTCCTGGATCTGTGGGGAGCAACCGAGGACGCTGAGTTGAAATGGACACCCCTGGGGATGGGTCCTAACGTGCTTTTGTGTCTATGGAGACCTTGGAATAAAGCGGTGGCACTGGAGCCCTAAAGGGTTCTCCTAAACAGAGGCTTTGACACAGCTCCAACGTGCAAGTTTCCCATGTGTAGATGAGATGATTTCTGATGGGTGAGTCAAGAAACAGCTATATGCTGCTTTTGAAGTCCAGGCCTCTGAGGAGAGATGCCTGGAAACCAAAGCAATGGATCTGATTAGTGCCTAGGGGCCTATTCTTTCCTTTTTACCTCTGGGGACATCTGTCTATGGGTCTGAGTGCAGGTAGGTGCTCAGTTGGGCTCAGATTGCCCCTGTCTTTCCTGGGAAGCCACCACTATTGAGATGGAGCAGGGACTTTGGAGGTTTATCCTATTAGAAGGGTTGTGGCCATTGGAATGGGCACACACAATTCCCTTGGAGAGGGCAAGTACAGTCCTCAGGTTTGGCTCCAGGCGCCTGAGCCTGTAGGTTGTGTAGGCCAGGGCTGTTTGGACAGTTGTCTGAAAACACAAACTCGGCTTATGTTTCGGGTCATAGGTATGGCAGGACTGATCTACAGACCATGAGGAGAACTCTTCGGGATTTGAAAGAAGGGCGAGTGTGAGGCTCCTGCTCAAGTTTTTGTCTCTGGTTATCGTGTCACTCATGGTCGTGCAATTTCTGGGTGACTTCATGGGAAATGGACGAGTCTTACTCTCTGGTGGTTTGGCCCCGTCCAAAGAGTTTGGGGTCATTCTGTGGGCGGGAAGAAGTCCGTTTTTTTGTTGTTGTTGTTTTTGTTGTTTTCTTTTTTAACCTCAGGTGTCCCACCAAATAATGGATTCCAGAGTAGAGCCCTGGGGAGGGGCGACTGGACAATCAGAAATCTGGTTAAAAATTGGGGCCTTAGGGACATGTCAAGCCCATTATGACATCTATAGGTCCAGCCACTGAGAGGACTTACTAGAGGACAGGACTCATGCTGAGGGTCACAATGTGTGTGTATGCCCTCGTCGCATTCAAGAATGGGCGGGGCCTCAGGGTGAATGCTGGTTTCTCCTACACTGAATGTTGGACAACGTGCCAACCACAAGGGTTCTTTCCATGTGTAAGGAAGAGTTCTGATTTCTGCATCACACTCACCCCTGGGCAGTGTTTGGAGATAAGTACTCGGTTCTGAAGCCTGAAAGCTGAGGTAGGGAAGAGATGATGACCTAAGGCCATGGCGGGTTTTATGTGCTCAGTGTGCGGTCAGCTTTCTGGGTGTTGGTCAGGAGGTCCGGGCTCAGGTTGTGTTCGACAGTGCATTAGTGCCCAGGTTAGACTATATAATTTGGGTAAAGTCGAGTGCTGCGTAGGTTTATACGCATTTAAGGTGCCTGGGCAGGTTGAGGCAATAATTTTTTTTCTAGAGGGCAGGCAGAGTGCTGCATTGTGGGTCCGGAATTGCCAAACTTGAGGGCTTCGGGGCCAGGAGTGTGAGTACGGAAGTCTGAGAAGACAAGCTAGACTTGGGTTTCAGGGTGAGGGCACGGCAGGTACCCCCTGCAGATCTGAACCAATATCTCATGCATCTGAAGTCAGGGCGAGGATCAGACGTTGGCTCAGGTTGGAGTTTCTGAGCATGACGGCCGCTTCATGAAGGGAGCGGAATCTCGAGGCCATTGAGGTTTTCCCACGTTGGGAGTTGTGGGATGCCCCTTTCAAGGATTCCTTCTGCGGGACAATTGAGACCTGTTGGACAGCTCCAGGACATCCCATATGGAATGACTCCAGAGCACTGTTCGCGGATGGATGCCTGGGAAGCTCGCCTCGCATTCCTATTGTCTCCTAGCAACAAGACAGTTTAGATCTGATGGCTCTGCGGGAGCAACCGGGGTGGCTGAGTTGAAATGGACTTTCCTGAGGATGGGTCCTAATGTGTTTTTGTGTTCATGAGGGCCTTGGAATGGGGCGGTGGCACCGGGACCCTGAAGTACTCTCCTAAGCTTTGGACATGGCTCCCATGCACAGGTTTCCTTGTGGAGACGAGATGAGTTCTGATGGGTGCCTCAGGAAAACCCCTATGCTCGTATTGGAATCAGGCTTTTGAGGACACATGCCTGTAACCCAAAGCAATGGATCCTATTATGGCCTAAAGTCCTGTCTGGTTCAATCTTCTTCTCTGTGGACATCCATCTATGGTATGAGTGGAGGTCGATTATCAGCTGGAGTCAGACAGCCCTTGTTTGTTCCGGGAGACCTACACTATTGGGATGTCCTCAGGGACTTTTTGAGGTTTCTCCTAATTTGTACGATTTTGGACCATGGAATGGGCAGAATTTCCATGGATTGGTAGGCACAGTCCTAATGTGTTGCTCCAGGGGCCCAGCCTGGAGGGTGTGTGGCCCAAGTCTTTGAGGACAGAAGTCTGAAAACACAAACTCAGCTTAGGTTTGGGGACGTAGGTATGGCAGGCCCGATCTACAAACCATGAGAAGAACTCTTCAGGATATGAAGAAAGTGCGAGTCTGAGGCGCTTGCTCAGGCTTTTGTCTCTGGATTTTGTATCAGCGATGGCCGTGGAATGTCGGGGAGGCCTCATGGGCTATGGACGAATCTTCCTCTCTGAGGATTTGGCCCGATTCCCAATTGCTTTTCGTCAATCTGTGGAATGGGAGGACTCATTTCAGGTTTGTTACCTCAGGTGTCCCACCAAAAGAGGAATTCCAAAGCAAAGCCGTGGGGAAGACTGAAGGGACAACCCGAACTATGGTTCAAAATTGGGGCCTAGGGGCATGGCAAGCCCAATATGCTATCTCTTCATCCAGCCACTGAGTGGCCTTACTTGAGGACTGGACTCAGCCTGAGCGTCACAATGTGTGTTTGTGACCAATGTGGCCCGCGAGCATGGGCGGGGCCTCATGGGCCACACTGATTTCAACGACACTGAACGTTGGACAAGATGCCAATACAAGGTTTCTCGCCATGGGGAAGGAGTTCTGATTTCTGCATCACCTTCAACCCTGGGCAGTGATTGGAGATAAGGTCTAGGTTCTGAAACCTGAAAACCGAGGTTGGGAAGAGATGACGACCTAAGGCCATGGCGGCTCGATGTCCTCAGTGTGCGGCCAGCTGTCTGGGAGGGTCCAGCGGGTCCATGCTCAGGCTGTGTCAGAAAGGGCATTAGTGCCCTGGTCAGCCTATGTATTGGGGGTACAGCCAAGGTCGGTGCAGGTTGATCCTCATTTGGGGTTACTGGGTAGCCCCAGAGGACAATGTTTTTCTTCTGGAGGGCCGGCAGAGTGCTGCATTGTAGTTCTGGATTGCCAAACTGGAGGGCTTGTGGGCCAGTTGTCTGACGACAAAAGTCTGAGAACACAAGCCAGGCTTAGGTTTCTGGGTGAGGCCATGGCAGGCACAATCTACAGACCTGAATCGACATCTCGTGCATCTGAAGTCAGGGCGAGGATCAGACGATCGCTCAGGTTGGAGTTTCTGTCCCTGATGGCCCCTTCATGAATGGGGGGGGCATCACGAGGCCATGGGTGTTTTCCCACGATGGGAGTTGTGAGAAGCTCCAAACTGCAGAGAGTCTTCTGCAGGACAATTGAGACCTGTTGTTTGGCTCCAGGCCAATGATTCTGAGCAGGGTTCTAAGGATGGATGGCGGGGTAGCCCCCCTCGCATTCCAATTGTCTCCTAGCAACCAGACAGGTTAGATCTCCTGGATCTGTGGGGAGCAACCGAGGATGCTGAGTTGAAATGGACACCCCTGGGGATGGGTCCTAACGTGCTTTTGTGTCTATGGAGACCTTGGAATAAAGCGGTGGCACTGGAGCCCTAAAGGGTTCTCCTAAACAGAGGCTTTGACACAGCTCCAACGTGCAAGTTTCCCATGTGTAGATGAGATGATTTCTGATGGGTGAGTCAAGAAACAGCTATATGCTGCTTTTGAAGTCCAGGCCTCTGAGGAGAGATGCCTGGAAACCAAAGCAATGGATCTGATTAGTGCCTAGGGGCCTATTCTTTCCTTTTTACCTCTGGGGACATCTGTCTATGGGTCTGAGTGCAGGTAGGTGCTCAGTTGGGCTCAGATTGCCCCTGTCTTTCCTGGGAAGCCACCACTATTGAGATGGATCAGGGACTTTGGAGGTTTATCCTATTAGAAGGGTTGTGGCCATTGGAATGGGCACACACAATTCCCTTGGAGAGGGCAAGTACAGTCCTCAGGTTTGGCTCCAGGGGCCTGAGCCTGTAGGTTGTGTAGGCCAGGGCTGTTTGGACAGTTGTCTGAAAACACAAACTCGGCTTATGTTTCGGGTCATAGGTATGGCAGGACTGATCTACAGACCATGAGGAGAACTCTTCGGGATTTGAAAGAAGGGCGAGTGTGAGGCTCCTGCTCAAGTTTTTGTCTCTGGATATCGTGTCACTCATGGTCGTGCAATTTCTGGGTGACTTCATGGGAAATGGACGAGTCTTACTCTCTGGTGGTTTGGCCCCGTCCAAAGAGTTTGGGGTCATTCTGTGGGCGGGAAGAAGTCCGTTTTTTTGTTGTTGTTGTTTTTGTTGTTTTCTTTTTTAACCTCAGGTGTCCCACCAAATAATGGATTCCAGAGTAGAGCCCTGGGGAGGGGCGACTGGACAATCAGAAATCTGGTTAAAAATTGGGGCCTTAGGGACATGTCAAGCCCATTATGACATCTATAGGTCCAGCCACTGAGAGGACTTACTAGAGGACAAGACTCATGCTAAGGGTCACAATGTGTGTGTATGCCCTCGTCGCATTCAAGAATGGGCGGGGCCTCAGGGTGAATGCTGGTTTCTCCTACACTGAATGTTGGACAACGTGCCAACCACAAGGGTTCTTTCCATGTGTAAGGAAGAGTTTGATTTCTGCATCACACTCACCCCTGGGCAGTGTTTGGAGATAAGGTCTCGGTTCTGAAGCCTGAAAGCTGAGGTAGGGAAGAGATGATGACCTAAGGCCATGGCGGGTTTTATGTGCTCAGTGTGCGGTCAGCTTTCTGGGTGTTGGTCAGGAGGTCCGGGCTCAGGTTGTGTTCGACAGTGCATTAGTGCCCAGGTTAGACTATATAATTTGGGTAAAGTCGAGTGCTGCGTAGGTTTACCCGCATTTAAGGTGCCTGGGCAGGTTGAGGCAATAATTTTTTTTCTAGAGGGCAGGCAGAGTGCTGCATTGTGGGTCCGGAATTGCCAAACTTGAGGGCTTCGGGGCCAGGAGTGTGAGTACGGAAGTCTGAGAAGACAAGCTAGACTTGGGTTTCAGGGTGAGGGCACGGCAGGTACCCCCTGCAGATCTGAACCAATATCTCATGCATCTGAAGTCAGGGCGAGGATCAGACGTTGGCTCAGGTTGGAGTTTCTGAGCATGACGGCCGCTTCATGAAGGGAGCGGAATCTCGAGGCCATTGAGGTTTTCCCACGTTGGGAGTTGTGGGATGCCCCTTTCAAGGATTCCTTCTGAGGGACAATTGAGACCTGTTGGACAGCTCCAGGACATCCCATATGGAATGACTCCAGAGCACTGTTCGCGGATGGATGCCTGGGAAGCTCGCCTCGCATTCCTATTGTCTCCTAGCAACAAGACAGTTTAGATCTGATGGCTCTGTGGGAGCAACCGGGGTGGCTGAGTTGAAATGGACTTTCCTGAGGATGGGTCCTAATGTGTTTTTGTGTTCATGAGGGCCTTGGAATGGGGCGGTGGCACCGGGACCCTGAAGTACTCTCCTAAGCTTTGGACATGGCTCCCATGCACAGGTTTCCTTGTGGAGACGAGATGAGTTCTGATGGGTGCCTCAGGAAAACCCCTATGCTCGTATTGGAATCAGGCTTTTGAGGACACATGCCTGTAACCCAAAGCAATGGATCCTATTATGGCCTAAAGTCCTGTCTGGTTCAATCTTCTTCTCTGGGGACATCCATCTATGGTATGAGTGGAGGTCGATTATCAGCTGGAGTCAGACAGCCCTTGTTTGTTCCGGGAGACCTACACTATTGGGATGGCCTCAGGGACTTTTTGAGGTTTCTCCTAATTTGTACGATTTTGGACCATGGAATGGGCAGAATTTCCATGGATTGGTAGGCACAGTCCTAATGTGTTGCTCCAGGGGCCCAGCCTGGAGGGTGTGGGGCCCAAGTCTTTGAGGACAGAAGTCTGAAAACACAAACTCTTCTTAGGTTTGGGGACGTAGGTATGGCAGGCCCGATCTACAAACCATGAGAAGAACTCTTCAGGATATGAAGAAAGTGCGAGTCTGAGGCGCTTGCTCAGGCTTTTGTCTCTGGATTTTGTATCAGCGATGGCCGTGGAATGTCGGGGAGGCCTCATGGGCTATGGACGAATCTTCCTCTCTGAGGATTTGGCCCGATTCCCAATTGCTTTTCGTCAATCTGTGGGATGGGAGGACTCATTTCAGGTTTGTTACCTCAGGTGTCCCACCAAAAGAGGAATTCCAAAGCAAAGCCGTGGGGAAGACTGAAGGGACAACCCGAACTATGGTTCAAAATTGGGGCCTAGGGGCATGGCAAGCCCAATATGCTATCTCTTCATCCAGCCACTGAGTGGCCTTACTTGAGGACTGGACTCAGCCTGAGCGTCACAATGTGTGTTTGTGACCAATGTGGCCCGCGAGCATGGGCGGGGCCTCATGGGCCACACTGATTTCAACGACACTGAACGTTGGACAAGATGCCAATACAAGGTTTCTCGCCATGGGGAAGGAGTTCTGATTTCTGCATCACCTTCAACCCTGGGCAGTGATTGGAGATAAGGTCTAGGTTCTGAAACCTGAAAACCGAGGTTGGGAAGAGATGACGACCTAAGGCCATGGCGGCTCGATGTCCTCAGTGTGCGGCCAGCTGTCTGGGAGGGTCCAGCGGGTCCATGCTCAGGCTGTGTCAGAAAGGGCATTAGTGCCCTGGTCAGCCTATGTATTGGGGGTACAGCCAAGGTCGGTGCAGGTTGATCCTCATTTGGGGTTACTGGGTAGCCCCAGAGGACAATGTTTTTCTTCTGGAGGGCCGGCAGAGTGCTGCATTGTAGTTCTGGATTGCCAAACTGGAGGGCTTGTGGGCCAGTTGTCTGACGACAAAAGTCTGAGAACACAAGCCAGGCTTAGGTTTCTGGGTGAGGCCATGGCAGGCACAATCTACAGACCTGAATCGACATCTCGTGCATCTGAAGTCAGGGCGAGGATCAGACGATCGCTCAGGTTGGAGTTTCTGTCCCTGATGGCCCCTTCATGAATGGGGGGGGCATCACGAGGCCATGGGTGTTTTCCCACGATGGGAGTTGTGAGAAGCTCCAAACTGCAGAGAGTCTTCTGCAGGACAATTGAGACCTGTTGTTTGGCTCCAGGCCAATGATTCTGAGCAGGGTTCTAAGGATGGATGGCGGGGTAGCCCACCTCGCATTCCAATTGTCTCCTAGCAACCAGACAGGTTAGATCTCCTGGATCTGTGGGGAGCAACCGAGGACGCTGAGTTGAAATGGACACCCCTGGGGATGGGTCCTAACGTGCTTTTGTGTCTATGGAGACCTTGGAATAAAGCGGTGGCACTGGAGCCCTAAAGGGTTCTCCTAAACAGAGGCTTTGACACAGCTCCAACGTGCAAGTTTCCCATGTGTAGATGAGATGATTTCTGATGGGTGAGTCAAGAAACAGCTATATGCTGCTTTTGAAGTCCAGGCCTCTGAGGAGAGATGCCTGGAAACCAAAGCAATGGATCTGATTAGTGCCTAGGGGCCTATTCTTTCCTTTTTACCTCTGGGGACATCTGTCTATGGGTCTGAGTGCAGGTAGGTGCTCAGTTGGGCTCAGATTGCCCCTGTCTTTCCTGGGAAGCCACCACTATTGAAATGGATCAGGGACTTTGGAGGTTTATCCTATTAGAAGGGTTGTGGCCATTGGAATGGGCACACACAATTCCCTTGGAGAGGGCAAGTACAGTCCTCAGGTTTGGCTCCAGGGGCCTGAGCCTGTAGGTTGTGTAGGCCAGGGCTGTTTGGACAGTTGTCTGAAAACACAAACTCGGCTTATGTTTCGGGTCATAGGTATGGCAGGACTGATCTACAGACCATGAGGAGAACTCTTCGGGATTTGAAAGAAGGGCGAGTGTGAGGCTCCTGCTCAAGTTTTTGTCTCTGGATATCGTGTCACTCATGGTCGTGCAATTTCTGGGTGACTTCATGGGAAATGGACGAGTCTTACTCTCTGGTGGTTTGGCCCCGTCCAAAGAGTTTGGGGTCATTCTGTGGGCGGGAAGAAGTCCGTTTTTTTGTTGTTGTTGTTTTTGTTGTTTTCTTTTTTAACCTCAGGTGTCCCACCAAATAATGGATTCCAGAGTAGAGCCCTGGGGAGGGGCGACTGGACAATCAGAAATCTGGTTAAAAATTGGGGCCTTAGGGACATGTCAAGCCCATTATGACATCTATAGGTCCAGCCACTGAGAGGACTTACTAGAGGACAGGACTCATGCTGAGGGTCACAATGTGTGTGTATGCCCTCGTCGCATTCAAGAATGGGCGGAGCCTCAGGGTGAATGCTGGTTTCTCCTACACTGAATGTTGGACAACGTGCCAACCACAAGGGTTCTTTCCATGTGTAAGGAAGAGTTCTGATTTCTGCATCACACTCACCCCTGGGCAGTGTTTGGAGATAAGTACTCGGTTCTGAAGCCTGAAAGCTGAGGTAGGGAAGAGATGATGACCTAAGGCCATGGCGGGTTTTATGTGCTCAGTGTGCGGTCAGCTTTCTGGGTGTTGGTCAGGAGGTCCGGGCTCAGGTTGTGTTCGACAGTGCATTAGTGCCCAGGTTAGACTATATAATTTGGATAAAGTCGAGTGCTGCGTAGGTTTACACGCATTTAAGGTGCCTGGGCAGATTGAGGCAATAATTTTTTTTCTAGAGGGCAGGCAGAGTGCTGGATTGTGGGTCCGGAATTGCCAAACTTGAGGGCTTCGGGGCCAGGAGTGTGAGTACGGAAGTCTGAGAAGACAAGCTAGACTTGGGTTTCAGGGTGAGGGCATGGCAGGTACCCCCTGCAGATCTGAACCAATATCTCATGCATCTGATGTCAGGCCGAGGATCAGACGTTGGCTCAGGTTGGAGTTTCTGAGCATGACGGCCGCTTCATGAAGGGAGCGGAATCTCGAGGCCATTGAGGTTTTCCCACGTTGGGAGTTGTGGGATGCCCCTTTCAAGGATTCCTTCTGCGGGACAATTGAGACCTGTTGGACAGCTCCAGGACATCCCATATGGAATGACTCCAGAGCACTGTTCGTGGATGGATGCCTGGGAAGCCCGCCTCGCATTCCAATTGTCTCCTAGCAACAAGACAGTTTAGATCTGATGGCTCTGCGGGAGCAACCGGGGTGGCTGAGTTGAAATGGACTTTCCTGAGGATGGGTCCTAATGTGTTTTTGTGTCCAAGAGGGCCTTGGAATGGGGCGGTGGCACCGGGACCCTGAAGTACTCTCCTAAGCTTTGGACATGGCTCCCATGCACAGGTTTCATTGTGGAGACGAGATGAGTTCTGATGGGTGCCTCAGGAAAACCCCTATGCTCTTATTGGAATCAGGCTTTTGAGGACACATGCCTGTAACCCAAAGCAATGGATCCTATTATGGCCTAAAGTCCTGTCTGGTTCAATCTTCTTCTCTGGGGACATCCATCTATGGTATGAGTGGAGGTCGATTATCAGCTGGAGTCAGACAGCCCTTGTTTGTTCCGGGAGACCTACACTATTGGGATGGCCTCAGGGACTTTGGAGGTTTCTCCTAATTTGTACGATTTTGGACCATGGAATGGGCAGAATTTCCATGGATTGGTAGGCACAGTCCTAATGTGTTGCTCCAGGGGCCCAGCCTGGAGGGTGTGTGGCCCAAGTCTTTGAGGACAGAAGTCTGAAAACACAAACTCAGCTTAGGTTTGGGGACGTAGGTATGGCAGGCCCGATCTACAAACCATGAGAAGAACTCTTCAGGATATGAAGAAAGTGCGAGTCTGAGGCGCTTGCTCAGGCTTTTGTCTCTGGATTTTGTATCAGCGATGGCCGTGGAATGTCGGGGAGGCCTCATGGGCTATGGACGAATCTTCCTCTCTGAGGATTTGGCTCAATTCCCAATTGCTTTTCGTCAATCTGTGGGATGGGAGGACTCATTTCAGGTTTGTTACCTCAGGTGTCCCACCAAAAGAGGAATTCCAAAGCAAAGCCGTGGGGAAGACTGAAGGGACAACCCGAACTATGGTTCAAAATTGGGGCCTAGGGGCATGGCAAGCCCAATATGCTATCTCTTCATCCAGCCACTGAGTGGCCTTACTTGAGGTCTGGACTCAGCCTGAGCGTCACAATGTGTGTTTGTGACCAATGTGGACCGCGAGCATGGGCGGGGCCTCATGGGCCACACTGATTCAACGACACTGAACGTTGGACAAGATGCCAACCACAAGTTTTCTCACCATGGGGAAGGAGTTCTGATTTCTGCATCAACTTCAACCCTGGGCAGTGATTGGAGATAAGGTCTAGGTTCTGAAACCTGAAAACCGAGGTTGGGAAGAGATGACGACCTAAGGCCATGGCGGCTCGATGTCCTCAGTGTGCGGCCAGCTGTCTGGGAGGGTCCAGCGGGTCCATGCTCAGGCTGTGTCAGAAAGGGCATTAGTGCCCTGGTCAGCCTATGTATTGGGGGTACAGCCAAGGTCGGTGCAGGTTGATCCTCATTTGGGGTTACTGGGTAGCCCCAGAGGACAATGTTTTTCTTCTGGAGGGCCGGCAGAGTGCTGCATTGTAGTTCTGGATTGCCAAACTGGAGGGCTTGTGGGCCAGTTGTCTGACGACAAAAGTCTGAGAACACAAGCCAGGCTTAGGTTTCTGGGTGAGGCCATGGCAGGCACAATCTACAGACCTGAATCGACATCTCGTGCATCTGAAGTCAGGGCGAGGATCAGACGATCGCTCAGGTTGGAGTTTCTGTCCCTGATGGCCCCTTCATGAATGGGGGGGGCATCACGAGGCCATGGGTGTTTTCCCACGATGGGAGTTGTGAGAAGCTCCAAACTGCAGAGAGTCTTCTGCAGGACAATTGAGACCTGTTGTTTGGCTCCAGGCCAATGATTCTGAGCAGGGTTCTAAGGATGGATGGCGGGGTAGCCCACCTCGCATTCCAATTGTCTCCTAGCAACCAGACAGGTTAGATCTCCTGGATCTGTGGGGAGCAACCGAGGACGCTGAGTTGAAATGGACACCCCTGGGGATGGGTCCTAACGTGCTTTTGTGTCTATGGAGACCTTGGAATAAAGCGGTGGCACTGGAGCCCTAAAGGGTTCTCCTAAACAGAGGCTTTGACACAGCTCCAACGTGCAAGTTTCCCATGTGTAGATGAGATGATTTCTGATGGGTGAGTCAAGAAACAGCTATATGCTGCTTTTGAAGTCCAGGCCTCTGAGGAGAGATGCCTGGAAACCAAAGCAATGGATCTGATTAGTGCCTAGGGGCCTATTCTTTCCTTTTTACCTCTGGGGACATCTGTCTATGGGTCTGAGTGCAGGTAGGTGCTCAGTTGGGCTCAGATTGCCCCTGTCTTTCCTGGGAAGCCACCACTATTGAGATGGATCAGGGACTTTGGAGGTTTATCCTATTAGAAGGGTTGTGGCCATTGGAATGGGCACACACAAATCCCTTGGAGAGGGCAAGTTCAGTCCTCAGGTTTGGCTCCAGGAGCCTGAGCCTGTAGGTGGTCTACGCCAGGGCTGTATGGACAGTTGTCTGAAAACACAAACTCGACTTATGTTTCAGGTCATAGGTATAGCAGGACTGATCTACAGACCATGAGGAGAACTATTCGAAATTTGAAAGAAGGGCGATGTGAGTCTCCTGCTCAAGTTTTTGTCTCTAGATATCGAGTCACTCCTGGTTTGGAATTTCTGGGTGACTTTATGGGAAATGGAAGAGTCTTACTCTCTGGTGGTTTGGCCCCGTCCAAAGAGTTTGGGGTCATTCTGTGGGCTGGAAGAAGTCCGTTTTTTTTTGTTGTTGTTGTTGTTTTCTTTTTAACCTCAGGTGTCCCACCAAATGAGGTGTTCCAGAGTAGAGCCCTGGGGAGGGCGACTGGACAATCAGAAATCTGGTTAAAAATTGGGGCCTAGGGACATGTCAAGCCCATTATGACATCTAATGGTCCAGCCACTGAGAGGACTTACTAGAGGACAGGACTCATGCTGAGGGTCACAATGCGTGTGTATGTACTCGTCGTACTCAAGAATGGGCGGGGCCTCAGGGTGAATGCTGGTTTCTCCTACACTGAACGTTGGACAACGTGCCAACCACAAGGGTTCTTGCCATGGGTAAGGAGGAGTTCTGATTTCTGCATCACACTCACTTCTGGGCAGTGATTGTAGATAAGGTCTCGGTTCTGAAGCCTGAAAACTGAGGTAGGGAAAAGATGATGACCTAAGGCCATGGCGGGTTTTATGTGCTCAGTGTGCGGTCAGCTTTCTGGGTGTTGGTCAGGAGGTCCCGGCTCAGGTTGTGTTCGACAGTGCATTAGTGCCCAGGTTAGACTATATAATTTGGGTAAAGTCGAGTGCTGTGTAGGTTTATCCTCATTTAAGGTGCCTGGGCAGCTCATGAGGCAATAATTTTTTTTCTAGAGGGCAGGCAGAGTGCTGCATTGTGGGTCCGGAATTGCCAAACGTGAGGGCTTCGGGGCCAGGAGTGTGAGGACGGAAGTCTGAGAAGACAAGCTAGACTTGGGTTTCAGGGCCAGGGCACGGCAGGTACCCCCTGCAGATCTGAACCAATATCTCATGCATCTGAAGTCAGGCCGATGATCAGACGTTGGCTCAGTTGGGAATTTTTGAGCATGACGGCCGCTTCATGAAGGGAGCAGAATCTCGAGGCCATTGAGGTTTTCCCATTTTGGGAGTTGTGGGATAGGCCCTTCAAGGATTCCTTCTGCGGGACAATTGAGACCTGTTGGACAGCTCCAGGACATCCCATATGGAATGACTACAAGGCACCGTTTGCAGATGGATGCCTGGGAAGCCCGCCTCGCATTCCAATTGTCTCCTAGCAACAAGACAGTTTAGATCTGATGGCTCTGCGGGAGCAACCGGGGTGGCTGAGTTGAAATGGACTTTCCTGAGGATGGGTCCTAATGTGTTTTTGTGTCCATGAGGGCCTTGGAATGGGGCGGTGGCACCGGGACCCTGAAGTACTCTCCTAAGCTTTGGACATGGCTCCATGCACAGATTTCCTTGTGGAGACGAGTAGAGTTCTGATGGGTGCCTCAGGGAAACCCCTATGCTCGTATTGGAATCAGGCTTTTGAGGACACATGCCTGTAACCCAAAGCAATGGATGCTATTATGGCCTAAAGTCCTGTCTGGTTCAATCTTCTTCTCTGGGGACATCCATCTATGGTATGAGTGGAGGTCAATTATCAGCTGGTGTCAGACAGCCCTTGTTTGTTCCGGGCGACCAAATCTATTGGGATGGCCTCAGGGACTTTGCAGGTTTCTCCTAATTTGTACGATTTTGGATCATGGAATGGGCAGAATTCCCATGGATTGGTAGGCACAGTCCTAATGTGTGGCTCCAGGGGCCCAGCCTGGAGGGTGTGTGGCCCAAGACTTTGAGAACAGAAGTCTGAAAACACAAACTCAGCTTAGGTTTGGGGACGTAGGTATGGCAGGCCCGATTACAAACCATGAGAAGAACTCTTCAGGATATGAAGAAAGTGCCAGTATGAGGCGCTTGCTCAGGATTTTGTCTCTGGCTTTTGTATCAGCGATGGCCGTGGAATGTCGGGGAGGCCTCATGGGCCATGGACGAATCTTCCTCTCTGAGGATTTGGCCCGATTCCCAATTTCTTTTCGTCAATCTGTGGGATGGGACGACTCATTTCAGGTTTGTTACCTCAGATGTCCCAGCAAAAGAGGAATTCCAAAGCAAAGCCGTGCGGAAGACTGAAGGGACAACCCGAACTATGGTTAAAAATTGGGGCCTAGGGGCATGGCAAGCCCAATATGCTATCTCTTCATCCAGCCAATGAGTGGCCTTACTTGAGGACTGGGCTCAGCCTGAGGGTCACAATGTGTGTTTGTGACCAATGTGGCCCGCGAGCATGGGCGGGGCCTCATGGGCCACACTGGTTTCAACTACACTGAACGTTGGACAACATGCCAACCACAAGGTTTCTTGCCATGGGGAAGGAGTTCTGATTTCTGCATCACCTTCAACCCTGGGCAGTGATTGGAGATAAGGTCTATGTTCTGAAACCTGAAAACCGATGTTGGGAAGAGATGACGACCTAAGGCCACGGCGGCTCGATGTTTTCAGTTGCGGACAGCTGTCTGGGAGGGGCCAGGGGGTCCAGGCTCAGGCTGTGTCAGAAAGGGCATTAGTGCCCTGGTCAGCCTATGTATTTGGGGTACAGCCAAGGTCGGTGCAGGTTGATCCTCATTTGGGGTTACTGGGTAGCCCCAGAGGACAATGTTTTTCTTCTGGAGGTCCGGCAGAGTGCTGCATTGTAGTTCTGGATTGCCAACCTGGAGGGCTTGTGGGCCAGTAGTCTGACGACAAAAGTCTGAGAACACAAGCTAGGCTAGGTTTCGGGGTGAGGCCATGGCAGGCACAATCTACAGACCTGAATCGAGATCTCATGCATCTGAAGTCAGGGCGAGGATCAGACGATCGCTCAGGTTGGAGTTTCTGTCCCTGATGGCCCCTTCATGAATGGGGGGGCATCACGAGGCCATGGGGCTTTTCCCAATGGGAGTTGTGAGAAGCTCCAAACTGCCGAGTGTCTTCTGCAGGACAATTGAGACCTGTTGTTTGGTTCCAGGCCAATGATTCTGAGCAGGGTTCTAAGGATGGATGGCTGGGTAGCCCACTTCGCATTCCAATTGTCTCCTAGCAACAAGACAGGTTAGATCTCCTGGATCTGTGTGGAGCAACCGAGGACGCTGAGTTGAAATGGACACCCCTGGGGATGGGTCCTAATGTGCTTTTGTGTCTATGGAGACCTTGGAATGAAGCGGTGGCACTGGGGCCGTAAAGGGTTCTCCTAAACAGAGGCTTTGACACAGCTCCAACGTGCAAGTTTCCCATGTGTAGATGAGATGTTTCCTGATGGGTGAGTCAAGAAACAGCTAGATGCTGCTTTTGAAATCCAGGCCTCTGAGGAGAGATGCCTGGAAACCAAAGCAATGGATCTGATTAGTGCCTAGAAGCCTGTTCTTTTCTTTTTTCCTCTGGGGACATCTGTCTATGGGTCTGAGTGCAGGTAGGTGCTCAGTTGGGCTCAGATTGCCCCTGTCTTTCCTGGGAAGCCACCACTTTTGAGATGGATCAGGGATTTTGGAGGTTTATCCTATTAGAAGGGTTGTGGCCATTGGAATGGGCACACACAATTCCCTTGGAGAGGGCAAGTACAGTCCTCAGGTTTGGCTCCAGGGGCCTGAGCCTGTAGGTTGTGTAGGCCAGGGCTGTTTGGACAGTTGTCTGAAAACACAAACTCGGCTTATGTTTCGGGTCATAGGTATGGCAGGACTGATCTACAGACCATGAGGAGAACTCTTCGGGATTTGAAAGAAGGGCGAGTGTGAGGCTCCTGCTCAAGTTTTTGTCTCTGGATATCGTGTCACTCATGGTCGTGCAATTTCTGGGTGACTTCATGGGAAATGGACGAGTCTTACTCTCTGGTGGTTTGGCCCGTCCAAAGAGTTTGGGGTCATTCTGTGGGCGGGAAGAAGTCCGTTTTTTTGTTGTTGTTGTTTTTGTTGTTTTCTTTTTTAACCTCAGGTGTCCAACCAAATGATGGATTCAGGAGTAGAGCCCTGGGGAGGGGCGACTGGACAATCAGAAATCTGGTTAAAAATTGGGGCCTTAGGGACATGTCAAGCCCATTATGACATCTATATGTCCAGGCACTGAGAGGACTTCCTAGAGGACAGGACTCATGCTGAGGGTCTCAATGTGTGTGTATGCCCTCGTCGCACTCAAGAATGGGCGGGGCCTCAGGGTGAATGCTGGTTTCTCCTACACTGAACGTTGGACAACGTGCCAACCACAAGGGTTCTTTCCATGTGTAAGGAAGAGTTCTGATTTCTGCATCACACTCACCCCTGGGCAGTGATTGGAGAAAAGGTCTCGGTTCTGAAGCCTGAAAGCTGAGGTAGGGAAGAGATGATGACCTAAGGCCATGGCGGGTTTTATGTGCTCAGTGTGCGGTCAGCTTTCTGGGTGTTGGTCAGGAGGTCTGGGCTCAGGTTGTGTTCGACAGTGCATTAGTGCCCAGGTTAGACTATATAATTTGGGTAAAGTCGAGTGCTGTGTAGGTTTACCCGCATTTAAGGTGCCTGGGCAGGTTGAGGCAATAATTTTTTTTCTAGAGGGCAGGCAGAGTGCTGCATTGTGGGTCCGGAATTGCCAAACTTGAGGGCTTCGGGGCCAGGAGTGTGAGGACGGAAGTCTGAGAAGACAAGCTAGACTTGGGTTTCAGGGTGAGGGCTCGGCAGGTACCCCCTGCAGATCTGAACCAATATCTCATGCATCTGAAGTCAGGGCGAGGATCAGACGTTGGCTCAGGTTGGAGTTTCCGAGCATGACGGCCGCTTCATGAAGGGAGCGGAATCTCGAGGCCATGAGGTTTTCCCACGTTGGGAGTTGTGGGATGCCCCCTTCAAGGATTCCTTCTGCGGGACAATTGAGACCTGTTGGACAGCTCCAGGACATCCCATATGGAATGACTCCAGAGCACCATTCGCGGATGGATGCCTGGGAAGCCCGCCTCGCATTCCAATTGTCTCCTAGCAACAAGACAGTTTAGATCTGATGGCTCTGTGGGAGCAACCGGGGTGGCTGAGTTGAAATGGACTTTCCTGAGGATGGGTCCTAATGTGTTTTTGTGTCCATGAGGGCCTTGGAATGGGGCGGTGGCACCGGGACCCTGAAGTACTCTCCTAAGCTTTGGACATGGATCCCATGCACAGGTTTCCTTGTGGAGACGAGATGAGTTCTGATGGGTGCCTCAGGAAAACCCCTATGCTCGTATTGGAATCAGGCTTTTGAGGACACATGCCTGTAACCCAAAGCAATGGATCCTATTATGGCCTAGGGTCCTGTCTGGTTCAATCTTCTTCTCTGGGGACATCCATCTATGGTATGAGTGGAGGTCGATTATCAGCTGGTGTCAGACCGCCCTTGTTTGTTCCGGACGACCTACACTATTGGGATGGCCTCAGGGACTTTGGAGGTTTCTCCTAATTTGTACGATTTTGGACCATGGAACGGGCAGAATTCCCATGGATTGGTAGGCACAGTCCTAATGTGTGGCTCCAGGGTCCCAGCCTGGAGAGTGTGTGACCCAAGACTTTGAGGACAGAAGTCTGAAAACACAAACTCAGCTTAGGGTTTGGGACGTAGTTAAGGCAGCCACGATTACAAACCATGAGAAGAACCCTTCAGGATATGAAGAAAGTGCGATTCTGAGGCGCTTGCTCAGGCTTTTGTCTCTGGATTTTGTATCAGCGAATGCCGTGGAATGTCGGGGAAGCCTCAGGGGCCATGGACGAATCTTCCTCTCTGAGGATTTGGCCCGATTCCCAATTGCTTTTCGTCAATCTGTGGGATGGGAGGACTCATTTCAGGTTTGTTACCTCAGGTGTCCCAGCAAAAGAGGAATTCCAAAGCCAAGCCTTGGGGAAGACTGAAGGGACAACATGAACTATGGTTAAAAATTGGGGCCTAGAGGAATGGCAAGCCCAATATGCTATCTCTTCATCCAGCCACTGAGTGGTCTTACTTGAGGACTGGGCTAGCCTGAGCGTCACAATGTGTGTTTGTGACGAATGTGGCCCGCGAGCATGGGCGGGGCCTCATGGGCCACACTGGTTTCAACTACACTGAACGTTGGACATCATGCCAACCACAAGGTTTCTTGCCATGGGAAAGGAGTTCTGATTTCTGCATCACCTTCAACCCTGGGCAGTGATTGGAGATAAGGTCTAGGTTCTGAAACCTGAAAACCGAGGTTGGGAAGAGATGACGACCTAAGGCCACGGAGGCTCGATGTGCTCAGTGTGCGGCCAGATGTCTGGGACGGGCCAGGGAGTCCAGGCTCAGGCTGTGTCAGAAAGGGCATTAGTGCCCTGGTCAGCCTATGTATTTGGGGTACAGCCAAGGTCGGTGCAGGTTGATCCTCATTTGGGGTTACTGGGTAGCCCCAGAGGACAATGATTTTCTTCTGGAGGGCCGGCAAGTGCTGTATTGTAGTTCTGGATTGCCAAACTGGAGGGCTTGTGGGCCAGTAGTCTGACGACAAAAGTCTGAGAACACAAGCTAGGCTTAGGTTTCTGGGTGAGGCCATGGCAGGCACAATCTACAGACCTGAATCGAGATCTCGTGCATCTGAAGTCAGGGCGAGGATCAGACGATCGCTCAGGTTGGAGTGTCTGTCCCCGATGGCCCCTTCATGAATGGGGGGGCATCACGAGGCCATGGGGGTTTTCCCACTATGGGAGTTGTGAGAAGCTCTAAACTGCAGAGAGTCTTCTGCAGGACAATTGAGACCTGTAGTTTGGCTCCAGGCCAATGATTCTGAGCAGGGTTCTAAGGATGGATGGCAGGGTAGCCCACCTCGCATTCCAATTGTCTCCTAGCAATAAGACAGGTTAGATCTCCTGGATCTGTGGGGAGCACCCGAGGACGTTGAGTTGAAATGGAAACCCCTGGGGATGGGTCCTAATGTGCTTTTGTGTCTATGGAGACCTTAGAATGAAGCGGTGTCACTGGGGCCCTAAAGGGTTCTCCTAAACAGTGGCTTTGACACAGCTCCAACGTGCAAGTTTCCCATGTGTAGATGAGATGTTTTCTGATGGGTGAGTCAAGAAACAGCTATATGCTGCTTTTGAAATCCAGGCCTCTGAGGAGAGATGCCTGGAAACCAAAGCAATGGATATGATTAGTGCCTAGGGGCCTGTTCTTTCCTTCATACCTCTGGGGACATCTGTCTATGGGTCTGAGTGCAGGTAGGTGCTCAGTTGGGCTCAGATTGCCCCTGTCTTTCCTGGGAAGCCACCACTATTGAGATGGATCAGGGACTTTGGAGGTTTATCCTATTAGAAGGGTTGTGGCCATTGGAATGGGCACACACAAATCCCTTGGAGAGGGCAAGTTCAGTCCTCAGGTTTGGCTCCAGGAGCCTGAGCCTGTAGGTTGTCTACGCCAGGGCTGTATGGACAGTTGTCTGAAAACACAAACTCGACTTATGTTTCAGGTCATAGGTATGGCAGGACTGATCTACAGACCATGAGGAGAACTCTTCGAAATTTGAAAGAAGGGCGATGTGAGGCTCCTGCTCAAGTTTTTGTCTCTAGATATCGAGTCACTCCTGGTTTGGAATTTCTGGGTGACTTTATGGGAAATGGACGAGTCTTACTCTCTGGTGGTTTGGCCCCGTCCAAAGAGTTTGGGGTCATTCTGTGGGCTGGAAGAAGTCCGTTTTTTTTTGTTGTTGTTGTTGTTTTCTTTTTAACCTCAGGTGTCCCACCAAATGAGGTGTTCCAGAGTAGAGCCCTGGGGAGGGCGACTGGACAATCAGAAATCTGGTTAAAAATTGGGGCCTAGGGACATGTCAAGCCCATTATGACATCTAATGGTCCAGCCACTGAGAGGACTTACTAGAGGACAGGACTCATGCTGAGGGTCACAATGCGTGTGTATGTACTCGTCGCACTCAAGAATGGGCGGGGCCTCAGGGTGAATGCTGGTTTCTCCTACACTGAACGTTGGACAACGTGCCAACCACAAGGGTTCTTGCCATGGGTAAGGAGGAGTTCTGATTTCTGCATCACACTCACTTCTGGGCAGTGATTGGAGATAAGGTCTCGGTTCTGAAGCCTGAAAACTGAGGTAGGGCAAAGATGACGACCTAAGGCCATGGCGGGTTTTATGTGCTCAGTGTGCGGTCAGCTTTCTGGGTGTTGGTCAGGAGGTCCCGGCTCAGGTTGTGTTCGACAGTGCATTAGTGCCCAGGTTAGACTATATAATTTGGGTAAAGTCGAGTGCTGTGTAGGTTTATCCTCATTTAAGGTGCCTGGGCAGCTCATGAGGCAATAATTTTTTTTCTAGAGGGCAGGCAGAGTGCTGCATTGTGGGTCCGGAATTGCCAAACGTGAGGGCTTCGGGGCCAGGAGTGTGAGGACGGAAGTCTGAGAAGACAAGCTAGACTTGGGTTTCAGGGCCAGGGCACGGCAGGTACCCCCTGCAGATCTGAACCAATATCTCATGCATCTGAAGTCAGGCCGATGATCAGACGTTAGCTCAGTTGGGAATTTCTGAGCATGACGGCCGCTTCATGAAGGGAGCGGAATCTCGAGGCCATTGAGGTTTTCCCATTTTGGGAGTTGTGGGATAGGCCCTTCAAGGATTCCTTCTGCGGGACAATTGAGACCTGTTGGACAGCTCCAGGACATCCCATATGGAATGACTACAAGTCACCGTTTGCAGATGGATGCCTGGGAAGCCCGCCTCGCATTCCAATTGTCTCCTAGCAACAAGACAGTTTAGATCTGATGGCTCTGCGGGAGCAACCGGGGTGGCTGAGTTGAAATGGACTTTCCTGAGGATGGGTCCTAATGTGTTTTTGTGTCCATGAGGGCCTTGGAATGGGGCGGTGGCACCGGGACCCTGAAGTACTCTCCTAAGCTTTGGACATGGCTCCATGCACAGGTTTCCTTGTGGAGACGAGTTGAGTTCTGATGGGTGCCTCAGGGAAACCCCTATGCTCGTATTGGAATCAGGCTTTTGAGGACACATGCCTGTAACCCAAAGCAATGGATTCTATTATGGCCTAGGGTCCTGTCTGGTTCAATCTTCTTCTCTGGGGACATCCATCTATGGTATGAGTGGAGGTCGATTATCAGCTGGTGTCAGACAGCCCTTGTTTGTTCCGGGCGACCAAATCTATTGGGATGGCCTCAGGGACTTTGCAGGTTTCTCCTAATTTGTACGATTTTGGATCATGGAATGGGCAGAATTCCCATAGATTGGTAGGCACAGTCCTAATGTGTGGCTCCAGGGGCCCAGCCTGGAGGGTGTGTGGCCCAAGACTTTGAGAACAGAAGTCTGAAAACACAAACTCAGCTTAGGTTTGGGGACGTAGGTATGGCAGGCCCGATTACAAACCATGAGAAGAACTCTTCAGGATATGAAGAAAGTGCCAGTATGAGGCGCTTGCTCAGGATTTTGTCTCTGGCTTTTGTATCAGCGATGGCCGTGGAATGTCGGGGAGGCCTCATGGGCCATGGACGAATCTTCCTCTCTGAGGATTTGGCCCGATTCCCAATTTCTTTTCGTCAATCTGTGGGATGGGACGACTCATTTCAGGTTTGTTACCTCAGATGTCCCAGCAAAAGAGGAATTCCAAAGCAAAGCCGTGGGGAAGACTGAAGGGACAACCCGAACTATGGTTAAAAATTGGGGCCTAGGGGCATGGCAAGCCCAATATGCTATCTCTTCATCCAGCCAATGAGTGGCCTTACTTGAGGACTGGGCTCAGCCTGAGGGTCACAATGTGTGTTTGTGACCAATGTGGCCCACGAGCATGGGCGGGGCCTCATGGGCCACACTGGTTTCAACTACACTGAACGTTGGACAACATGCCAACCACAAGGTTTCTTGCCATGGGGAAGGAGTTCTGATTTCTGCATCACCTTCAACCCTGGGCAGTGATTGGAGATAAGGTCTATGTTCTGAAACCTGAAAACCGATGTTGGGAAGAGATGACGACCTAAGGCCACGGCGGCTCGATGTTTTCAGTTGTGGACAGCTGTCTGGGAGGGGCCAGGGGGTCCAGGCTCAGGCTGTGTCAGAAAGGGCATTAGTGCCCTGGTCAGCCTATGTATTTGGGGTACAGCCAAGGTCGGTGCAGGTTGATCCTCATTTGGGGTTACTGGGTAGCCCCATAGGACAATGTTTTTCTTCTGGAGGTCCGGCAGAGTGCTGCATTGTAGTTCTGGATTGCCAACCTGGAGGGCTTGTGGGCCAGTAGTCTGACGACAAAAGTCTGAGAACACAAGCTAGGCTAGGTTTCGGGGTGAGGCCATGGCAGGCACAATCTACAGACCTGAATCGAGATCTCGTGCATCTGAAGTCAGGGCGAGGATCAGACGATCGCTCAGGTTGGAGTTTCTGTCCCTGATGGCCCCTTCATGAATGGGGGGGCATCACGAGGCCATGGGGCTTTTCCCAATGGGAGTTGTGAGAAGCTCCAAACTGCCGAGTGTCTTCTGCAGGACAATTGAGACCTGTTGTTTGGTTCCAGGCCAATGATTCTGAGCAGGGTTCTAAGGATGGATGGCTGGGTAGCCCACTTCGCATTCCAATTGTCTCCTAGCAACAAGACAGGTTAGATCTCCTGGATCTGTGGGGAGCAACCGAGGACGCTGAGTTGAAATGGACACCCCTGGGGATGGGTCCTAATGTGCTTTTGTGTCTATGGAGACCTTGGAATGAAGCGGTGGCACTGGGGCCCTAAAGGGTTCTCCTAAACAGAGGCTTTGACACAGCTCCAACGTGCAAGTTTCCCATGTGTAGATGAGATGTTTCCTGATGGGTGAGTCAAGAAACAGCTAGATGCTGCTTTTGAAATCCAGGCCTCTGAGGAGAGATGCCTGGAAACCAAAGCAATGGATCTGATTAGTGCCTAGAAGCCTGTTCTTTTCTTTTTTCCTCTGGGGACATCTGTCTATGGGTCTGAGTGCAGGTAGGTGCTCAGTTGGGCTCAGATTGCCCCTGTCTTTCCTGGGAAGCCACCACTTTTGAGATGGATCAGGGATTTTGGAGGTTTATCCTATTAGAAGGGTTGTGGCCATTGGAATGGGCACACACAATTCCCTTGGAGAGGGCAAGTACAGTCCTCAGGTTTGGCTCCAGGGGCCTGAGCCTGTAGGTTGTGTAGGCCAGGGCTGTTTGGACAGTTGTCTGAAAACACAAACTCGGCTTATGTTTCGGGTCATATATGGCAGGACTGATCTACACACCATGAGAACTCTTCGGGATTTTAAAGAAGGGCGAGAGTGAGGCTCCTGCTCAAGTTTTTGTCTCTGGATATCGTGTCACTCATGGTAGTGGAATTTTTGGGTGACTTCATGGGAAATGGACGAGTCGTACTCTCTGGTGGTTTGGCCCCGTCCAAAGATTTTGGGGTCATTCTGTGGGCTGGAAGAAGTCCGTTTTTTTTTGTTGTTGTTGTTGTTTTCTTTTTTATCCTCAGGTGTCCCACCAAATGAGGGATTCCAGAGTAGAGCCCTGGGGAGGGGCGACTGGACAATCAGAAATCTGTTTAAAAATTGGGGCCGAGGGACATGTCAAGCCCATTATGACATCTAATGGTCCAGCCACTGAGAGGACTTACTAGAGGACAGGACTCATGCTGAGGGTCACAATGTGTGTGTATGCCTTCGTCGCATTCAAGAATGGGCGGGGCCTCAGGGTGAATGCTGGTTTCTCCTACACTGAACGTTGGACAACGTGCCAACCACAAGGGTTCTTTCCATGTGTAAGGAAGAGTTCTGATTTCTGCATCACACACACCCCTGGGCAGTGATTGGAGATAAGGTCTCGGTTCTGAAGCCTGAAAGCTGAGGTAGGGAAGAGATGATGACCTAAGGCCATGGCGGTTTTTATGTGCTCAGTGTGCGGTCAGCTTTCTGGGTGTTGGTCAGGAGGTCCGGGCTCAGGTTGTGTTCGACAGTGCATTAGTGCCCAGGTTAGACTATATAATTTGGGTAAAGTCGAGTGCTGCGTAGGTTTACCCGCATTTAAGGTGCCTGGGCAGGTTGAGGCAATAATTTTTTTTCTAGAGGGCAGGCAGAGTGCTGCATTGTGGGTCCGGAATTGCCAAACTTGAGGGCTTCGGGGCCAGGAGTGAGAGGACGGAAGTCTGAGAAGACAAGCTAGACTTGGGTTTCGGGGGGGCACGGCAGGTACCCCCTGCATATCTGAACCAATATCTCATCCATGTGAAGTCAGGGCGAGGATCAGACGTTGGCTCAGGTGGGAGTTTCTGAGCATGACGGCCGCTTCATGAAGGCAGCAGAATCTCGAGGCCATTGAGGTTTTCCCACGTTGGGAGTTGTGGGATGCCCCCTTCAAGGATTCCTTCTGCGGGACAATTGAGACCTGTTGGACAGCTCAGGACATTCCATATGGAATGACTCCAGAGCACCGTTCGCGGATGGATGCCTGGGAATCCCGCCTCGCATTCCAATTTTCTTCTAGCAACAAGACAGTTTAGATCTGATGGCTCTGCCTGAGCAACCGGGGTGGCTGAGTTGAAATGGACTTTCCTGTGGATGGGTCCTAATGTGCTTTTGTGTCCATGAGGGCCTTGAAATGGGGTGGTGGCACCGGGAACCTGAAGTACTCTCCTAAGCTTTGGACATGGCTCCCATGCACAGGTTTCCTTGTGGAGACGAGATGAGTTCTGATGGGTGCCTCAGGAAAACCCCTATGCTCGTATTGGAATCAGGCTTTTGAGGACACATGCCTGTAACCCAAAGCAATGGATCCTATTATGGCCTAGGGTCCTGTCTGGTTCAATCTTCTTCTCTGGGGACATCCATCTATGGTATGAGTGGAGGTCGATTATCAGCTGGCGTTAGACAGCCCTTGTTTGTTCAGGGCGACCAAATCTATTGGGATGGCCTCAGGGACTTTGGAGGTTTCTCCTAATTTGTACGATTTTGACCAAGGAATGGGCAGAATTCCCATGGATTGGTAGGCACAGTCCTAATGTGTGGCTCCAGGGGCCCAGCCTGGAGGGTGTGTGGCCAAAGACTTTGAGGACAGAAGTCTGAAAACACAAACTCAGCTTAGTTTTGGGGACGTAGGTATGGCAGGCCCGATCTACAAACCATGAGAAGAACTCTTCAGGATACGAAGAAAGTGCGAATCTGAGGTGCTTGCTCAGGCTTTTGTCTCTGGATTTTGAATCAGCGATGGCCGTGGAATGTCGGGGAGGCCTCATGGGCCATGGACGAATCTTCCTCTCTGAGGATTTGGCCCGATTCCCAATTGCTTTTCGTCAATCTGTGGGATGGGAGGACTCATTTCAGTTTTGTTACCTCAGGTGTCCCACCAAAAGAGGAATTCCAAAGCAAAGCCGTGGGGAAGACTGAAGGGACAACCCGAACTATGGTTCAAAATTGGGGCTTAGGGGCATCTCAAGTCCAATATGCTATCTCTTCATCCATCCACTGAGTGGCCTTACTTGAGGACTGGGCTCAGCCTGAGCATCACAATGTGTGTTTGTGACCAATGTGGCCCACGAGCATAAGCGGGGCC
Organism: Mustela nivalis; assembly: GCF_964662115.1. NCBI lineage: Eukaryota > Metazoa > Chordata > Mammalia > Carnivora > Mustelidae > Mustela > Mustela nivalis. Next base: position 124,436 of record NW_028136383.1, read on the forward strand.
TCATGGGCCACACTGGTTTCAACTACACTGAACGTTGGACAACATGCCAACCACAAGGTTTCTTGCCATGGGGAAGGAGTTCTGATTTCTGCATCACCTTCAACCCTGGGCAGTGATTGGAGATAAGGTCTAGGTTGTGAAACCTGAAAACCCGAGGTTGGGAAGAGATGACGACCTAAGGCCATGGCGGCTCGATGTGCTCAGTGTGCGGCTAGCTGTCTGGGTGGGTCCACGGGGTCCAGGCTCAGGCTGTGTCAGAAAGGGCATTAGTGCCCTGGTCAGCCTATGTATTTGGAGTACATCCAATGTCGGTGCAGGTTGATCCTCATTTGGGGTTACTGGGTAGCCCCAGAGGACAATGTTTTTCTTCTGGAGGGCCGGCAGAGTGCTGCATTGTAGTTCTGGATTGCCAAACTGGGGGGCTTGTGGGCCAGTAGTCTGACGACAAAAGTCTGAGAACAGAAGCTAGGCTTAGGTTTCTGGGTGAGGCCATGGCAGGCACAATCTACAGACCTGAATCGAGATCTCGTGCATCTGAAGTCAGGGCGAGGATCAGACGATCGCACAGGTTGGAGTTTCTGTCCCTGATGGCCCCTTTATGAAGGGGGGGGGGGGCATCACGGGGCCATGGGTGTTTTCCCACGATGGGAGTTGTGAGAAGCTCCAAACTGCAGAGAGTCTTCTGCAGGACAATTGAGACCTGTTGTTTGGCTCCAGGCCAATGATTCTGAGCAGGGTTCTAAGGATGGATGGATGGGTAGCCCACCTCGCATTCCAATTGTCTCCTAGCAACAAGACAGGTTAGATCTCCTGGATCTGTGGGGAGCAACCGTGGACGCTGAGTTGAAATGGACACCCCTGGGGATCGGTCCTAATGTGCTTTTGTGTCTATGGAGACCTTGGAATGAAGCGGTGGCACTGGGGCCCTAAAGGGTTCTCCTAAACAGAGGCTTTGACACAGCCCCTACGTGCAAGTTTCCCATGTGTAGATGAGATGTTTTCTGATGGGTGAGTCAAGAAACAGCTATATGCTGCTTTTGAAATCCAGGCCTCTGAGGAGAGATGCCTGGAAACCAAAGCAATGGATCTGATTAGTGCCTAGGCGCCTGTTCTTTCCCTCATACCTCTGGGGACATCTGTCTATGGGTCTGAGTGCAGGTAGGTGCTCAGTTGGGCTCAGATTACCCCTGTTTTTCCTGGGAAGCCACCACTATTGAGATGGATCAGGGACTTTGGAGGTTTATCCTATTAGAAGGGTTGTGGCCTTTGGAATGGGCACACACAATTCCCTCTGAGAGGACAAGTACAGTCCTCAGGTTTGGCTCCAGGGGCCTGAGCCTGTAGGTTGTGTAGGCCAGGGCTGTTTGGAAAGTTGTGTGAAAACACACAACCTCCATGCTAGGGCCCCTGGAACCACACATCAGTATTGTTCCTGCCCTCTCAAAGGGAATTCTTCATATTCCATTGGCCACAACTATATAAATCAGGAGAAATCTCCAATGTCCCTGGGACCATCCCAATATTGTAGGCTGCTCGGAACAAACAGGGGTGATCTGACACTAGCTGAGCAACTAGCTCCACACAGACTCGGAGACAGATGTCCCCAGAGAAGATCATTGAACTGGACAGGCCCCTAGGCCCTAATCAGATCCATTGCTTTGGTTTCCAGGCATCTCTTCTCAGAGGCCTGGTTTCCAATACCAGCCTATGGGGTTTCCATAGGCTCCTTCAGAGCAAGTCTTGTCTGCACATTGGAAACTTGCTCGAGGAGCTATGTCAGAACCTCAGAGACCTGGTTTTCAATACCACCATATGGAGGTTTCCTGAGGCATCAGTCAGAACAAATGTCTTCTCCACATGGGAAACGTGCTCTTTCAAGCTGTGTCAAAACCTCCGGCTAGGAAAATCCTTCAGAGCCCCGGTGCCACCACCTCATTCCAAGGTCTCCATGGACACAATCCCACATTAGGACCCATCTGCAGGAGAGTCTTTTTCAACTCAGTGCCCTTGGGTGCTCCCCTAGAGCCAGCAGATCGAACCTATCTTGTCACTAGGAGACAATTGGAATGTGAGGCGGACTGGCTAGGCATCCATCTGTAGAAAACTACTCTGAAGTAATTCCATATGGGACGTCCTGGAGCCATCCAACAGGTCACAGCTGTCCTGCAGAAGGAATCCTTGCGCTTTGGAGCACCTCACAACTCCCATCATGGGAAAAGCTCTGTGGCCTCGTGGTGCACTGTCCCCTTCATGAAAGAGCCATCTTGGACAGAAACTCCAACCTGAGCCAACGTCTAATCCTCGCCCTGACTTCAGATGCACGAAATCTTGATTCAACTCTGCAGAGTGTGCCTGCCGAAACCCCGCCCCGAAGCAAAACCTAGCTATTGTTCTCAGACTTCGTCCTCACACTCCGAGCCCACCAGCCCTCCAGTTAGGGAATTCTGGAGAGACACAATGCAGCACTCTGACTGCCCTCCAGAAGAGAAACGTTGTCCTATGGGGCTAACCAGAAACACCAAATGAGGATCAACCTGCATGCCACTTGACTCTACCCCAATTATACAGTTTCGCTTGGGCGTTAATGCCCTGTCTTGCACAGCCTGAGGTCTGAATTTTCAACCGACACCCAGACAGCTGGCTGTACACTGAGCACATCAGACCCGCCATGGCTTTAGGTCATCATCTCTTTTCAACCTTGGTTTTCAGGCTTCAGAACCTAGACCTTATATATACTCACTACCCAGGGGTGAACGTGATGCAGAAATGAAACTCCTTCTTCCTCAAGGCAAGAAACCTTGTGGTTGGCATGTTTTCCAACGTTCAGTGTAGGAGAATCCAGTGTAGCCCATGAGTCCCCGCCCATGCTTGAGAACCGCAATGGGCACAAACACATTGGGACCCTCAGTGTGAGCCCTGTCCTCAATTAAAGCCTCTCAGGGTCTGGTCCAAGAACCCGCATTGCCATCCCTAGTCCCCCAATATTAATGAGAGGTTGAGAGTTCTAATCACCCCTATTCAGGTATCTACTCTGGAACCCCTGAGGAAAAAAATATCGAAGGGTCTCCTCCATCCCCTGAATGAGCCCCAAAACTTGGGATCTGACCAAATCTTAAAAGAGAAAGAATCATCCATGGCCAAAGAGGCCATCCCGTCATTCCATGGCCACCATTGACACAAAATCTAGAGACAAAAGCCTGGAGATATGCCTCACACTTGCCCTTTGTTCATAGCCTGATAAATTCTTCTCACGGTCTATAGATCAGGCATGTCATACCTACGTCCCCAAATCTAAGCTGAGTTTGGGTTTTCAGGTTTCTGTCCCCACTGTCCTGGCCCACACACCCTCCAGGCTGGGGCCCCTGGAGCCATGCCTCAGAACTGTGCCTGCCTTCTCCAAGCAAATTCTGCCCATTCCATTGGCCACAACCCTAAAGATTAGGAGAACACTCCAACGTCCCTGAGGCCATCCCAATAGTTTTGGCCACTCAGGGCAAACAGGGTGATCTGTCCCAAGATGAGCAACTACCTCAACTCAGATCCATAGACAGATAACCCCAGAGAAGAAGATTGAACCGGACAGGCACCTAGGCCCTAATCAGATCCATTGCTTTTGATTCCAGGCATCTCTCCTCAGAGGCCTGGTTTCCAATACCAGCATATGTGTTCTTCAAGAGGTACCAGTCTGAACAAATCTCATTTCCACATGGGAAACATGCATTTTGGAGCTGTGTCACAACCTCCAGTTAAGGGAAACCTTCAGGTCCCAGCAGCCAACACCCCATTCCAAGGTCTCCATGGACACAAACCCGCATTATGACCCATCCGCAGGCGAGTCCATTTCAACATATCCCCTTTGGTTGCTCCCCAAAAGAAGCAGATCGAACCTGCCTTGTCACTAGGAGACAATAGGAATGTGAGGCGGGCACTCCAGGAATCCATCCTTAGAACCCTGCACTGCCGTGGTTCCGCATGGGACGTCCTGGAGCAATCTGACCGGTCTCGACTGTCCCGTAGAAGGAATCCTTGCCGATTGGAGCAACTTACAATGCCAATCGTGGGAAAGTCTCCATAGCCCCATGATGCCCCCCACCATCTTGAAGGGGCCATCCTGAACAGAAACTTCAACCTGAGCCTACGTCTGATCCTCGCCCTGACTTCAGATGCATGAGATTTAGATTTAGCTCTACAGAGTGTGCCTGCCATGATCTTGACCCAAAACCTAAGCCTAGCTTGTGTTCTCTCACTTCCTTCCTCACAATTCTGGCCCACAAGCCCTCCAGTGTGAGAATTCCGTCGCCACAATGCAGCACTCTTCCTTCCCTCCAGAAGAAAATCGTTGCCCCTGGGGCTACCCAGAAACGCCAAATGAGGATCAACCTGCATGCCACTCAACTTTACTCCAATTATACAGTCTAAGCTTGGCACTAATGCCCTGTCTGACACAGCCTGAGCCTGGACCTCCTGGATGACACCCAGAAAGGTGGTGTCACACCTAAGGACTGTGCCAGTGCTCTCCAAGGGAACTCTGCCCGTTTCATTTGCCACAACCTTACAGATTAGGAGAAACCTCCAATTCCCAAGACCAGCCCAATAGTGTTGGCCTCCCCCAACAAACATGGGTGATCTGACACAAGCTGAGCAGTGACCTCCATTCTGAATCTTAGACAGAGACACTCAGAGGAGAATATTGAAAAGGACAGGCCCCTAGACCGTAATCAGATCCATTGCTTTGGATTCCAGGCATTGTTCCCCAGATGCTTGGTTTCCAATACCAGGTTGTGGGGGTTTCAGAACAAATCTCGTCTCTACATGGGAAACTTGCTCTTTGGAGCTGCATCAAAACCTCAGGTTAGGAGAATTCTTCAGGGCAACAGAGCCACTGCCCCATTCCAAGGGATCCATGGACACAAATCCACATCGACTGATCCTCATGACATTCCATTTCAATTCAGCCCCCTCGGTTGTTCCCCCAGTGACAGCAGATCGAATCCTCCTTTTCACTAGGACACAACTGGAATGCAAGTTGGACTGCCCATGCATCCATCATTAGAACTGTGCTTTGGAGCATTTCTTATGGGACGTCCTTGAACCATCCAAAAGTTCGTGACTGTCCCGCTGACGGAATCCTTGTGGTTTGGAGCATCACACACTCACAAAGTTGGAAATCTTCCATGGTTTCCTGATGCCCCCCCACCTTCATGAAGGGGACATCATGTACAGAAACTCCAACCTAAGCCAACATCTGATCCTCGCCCTGACTTCAGATGCACGAGATCTCATTTCAGGTCTGTAGAGTGTGCCTGCCATGTCACCGCTGCGAATTCTAAGCTGAACTTGTGTTCTCAGAATTCTGTCCAAAAACACCTGGCCCACAAGCCCTGAAGTTGGCAATTCTGGAGCCAGAATGCAGCACTCTGCCTGCCCTGCAGAAGAAAATCTTTGCCCTATGGGGCCAACCAGAAACCCCAAATGAGGACCAACCTTCACATCACTCGACTGTACCCCAATTATACAGTCTAGCCTGGGGACTAATGCCCTGCCTGACACAGCCTGAGCCCAGACCTCATGATGGACACAGACATCTGGCCGCACACTAAGTGCAACGGACCCACCATGGCCTTAGGTCGTCATCTCTTACCAACCTCGGTTTTCAGGCTTCAGAATCTAGACCTTATCTCTACTCACTGCCATGCCGTGTACGTGATGCAGAAATCAGAACTCCTCCTTCCCCATGACCAGAAACCCTGTGGTTGGCATGTTGTCCAACGTGCAGTGTAGGAGAAACCAGCATGGCCCATGAGGCCTCAGACATGCTTGAGGGCTGCGATGGGCACAAACACACATTAGGACCCTAAGCATGAACCCTGGCCTCAAGTAAAGCCTCTCCGGGGCTGGACCAAGAGCCCACATATGGAGATTACCATGCCCCTACTCCCCAAACCTTAACCAGTGCTTGAGAAGTCTAGTCACCCCTACTCAGATCTCTTCTCTAGAATCCCTCCTTGGTGGGACACATGAGGTTAAAAAAAAAATAGAGAAAGGACTCCTACCGTCCAAAGAATGACCGTAAACACTTGGAATTGGGCCAAATTCACAGAGAGAAATACTCGTCCATGGCTGATGAGGCCATCCTGACATTCCACGGCCACCATTGACACAAAATCCGGAGACAAAAGCCTGAAAAAGCGCCACACACTCGCTCTTTGTTCAAAGCCTGAAAAATTCTCACGGTCTGTAGATCGGGCCTGCCATACCTATGTCCCCAAACCTAAGCCAAGTTTGTGTTTTCAGACTTCTGTCTCCATTGTCCTGGCCCACACACCCTCAAGGCTTGGCCCCATGGAGCCACACCTCAGGACTGTGCCTGCCCTCTCCATGGGAATTCTGCTCATTCCTTTGGCACAACCTGACAGATTAGGAGAAACATCCGAAGTCCCCGAGGCCACCCCAATATTGTAGGATGTCCGGGACAAACAGGGACCATCTGCCACAAGCTGAGCCACTACCTCCAATCAGACCTGTAGATAGATATCCATAGAAAAGAAGATTGAACAGGACAGGCACCTAGGCCCTAAACGAATTCATTGCTTTTGTTTTCATGTATCTCTCCTCAGAGGCCTGGATTCCAATACGAGCACATGGGGGTTTCTGGAGCTACCAATCAGAACAAATCGCATGCCACATGGGAATCATGCTATATGGAACTGTGTCAAAACCTCCAGTTAGGAGAAAATTTCACGTCACTGGAGCCACCGCCCCATTCCAATGTCTCAATGGACACAATCCCACATTATGACCCATCCTCAGGAGAGTCCATTTCAACACAAACCTGGCGGTTGCTCACCCAGTGCCAGCAGATCAAACCTGCTTTGTCACTAGGAGACAATTGGAATGCGAGTTCGTTGCCCAGGTATCCATGTTAGAACTCTGCTCTGGAGAAATTCCTAATGGTGTGTCCTTGATCCATTCAACAGGTCTCAACTGTCCTGCAGAAGGAATCCTTGTGGTTTGCAGCATCACACACTCGCACCGTGGGAAAACCTCCATGGCCTCGTGATGCCTCCACCTTCAGGTAGAGGACATCATGGACAGAAACTCCCGTCTGATCCTCGCCCTGACCTCAGATGCATGAGATCTCAATTCAGCTCTGCAGAGTGTGCCTGCCTTGCCCTCGCCCCAAAACCTAAGCCAGCTCGCATTCTCAGACTTCCATCCTCACACTCCTGGCCCACAAGCCTTCCACTTTGGGAATTCTGGAGACAAAATGCAGCACTCTGCCTGCCCTCCAGAAGAGAGACTTTGCCCTAGGGGTCTACCCAGAAACATCAAATGAGGATCAACCTGCAATTCTCTAGACTGTACCCCAATTATACAGTCTAGCCTGGGCACTAATGCCCTGTCTGACACAGCCTGACCCCAGACCTCGTGACCGACACCCAGACACCTGGCCTCACACTGAACACATCAAACATGCCATGGCCTTAGGTCATCATCTCTTCCCAACCTTGGTCTTCAGGCTTCAGAACCTAGACATTATCTCCACTCACAACTAAGTGATGTACGTGATGCAGTAATCAGAACTTCACCTTCCCCATGACCAGAAACCTTGTGGTTGGCATGTTGTCCAACGTTCAGTATATGAGAACCCAGCATGGCCAATGAGGCCTCAGACATGCTTGAGGGCTGTGATGGGCACAAACACACATTAGGACCCTAAGCATGAACCCTGGCCTCAAGTAAAGCCTCTCCGGGGCTGGACCAAGAGCCTGCATATGGGACTTGCCATGTCCCTACTCCCCCAATCCTAGCCAGAGCTTGAGAAGTCTAGTCAACCTTATTCAGAGCTCTTTTCTGGAATCCCTATTTGTTGGGACACATAAGGTAAAAAAAAAAAAAAAAAAAAAAAAAAAAACCAAGATAAAGAAAAAAAAAAAAAGTAAGGACTCCTACCATCCAAAGAATGACCCCAAACACTTGGAATCTGGCCAAATCCACAGAGAGAAATACTCGTCCATGGTCGATGAGGCCAGCCTGACATTCCTCGGCCACCATTGACACAAAATCCGGAGACAAAAACCTGAAAAAGCGCCACACACTTGCCCTTTGTTCAGAGCCCCCAAAATTCTCAAGGTCTGTAGATCGGGCCTGCCATACCTATGTCCCCAAACCTAAGCCGAGTTTGTGTTTTCAGACTTCTGTCTCCATTGTCCTCACCCACACATTCTAAAGGCTGGGCCCCATGGAGCCACACCTCAGGACTGTGCCTGCCCTCTCCAAGGGAATTCTGCTCATTCATTTGGCACAACCTGACAGATTAGGAGAATCATCCAAAATCTCTGAGGCCATCCCAATAGTGTAGGATGTCCTGGACATACAGGGACCCTCTGGCACAAGCTGAGCCACTACCTCCAATCAGAACCTTAGACAGATATCCATAGAAAAGAATATTGAACAAGACAGGCACCTAGGCCCTAATTGGATCCATTGCTTTTGTTTTCAGGCATCTCTCCTCAGAGGCCTGGATTCCAATACCAGCATAAGGGGGTTTCCAGAGCTACCTATCAGAAAAAATCTTGTCTCCACATGGGAATCTTGCTCTATGGAGCTGTGTCATAACCTCCAGTTAGGAGAAAACTTCAGGTCACTGGAGCCACTGCCCCATTTGAATATCTCCATGGACACAATCCCAAATTATGACCCATCCTCAGGAGAGTCCATTTCAACTAAACCCCCTCGGTTGCTACTCCAGAGCCAGCAGATTGAACCTGCCTTATCGCTAGGAGACAATTGAAATGCGAGTTGGGCTCTTCAGGCATCCATCCTTAGAACCCTGCTCTTGCGTCGTTCCTTATGGGACATCCTTGAGCCATCCAACAGGTCTCGACTGTCCCACAGGAGTCCTTGTGCATGGACCACCTAACAACTCATATCATGGAAAGCTTCCAAGGTCACATGATGCCCCCAATCTTCATGAAGGCAGATCATGGAAAGAAACTCCAACCTGAGCCAACAGCTGATCTCGCCTTGACTTCAGATGCACGAGATCTTGATTCAGCTCTTCAGAGTGTACCTGCTGTGCCCTCACCCCAAAACCTAAGCGTAGCTAGTGTTCTCCGACTTCCGTCCTCACTCTCCTGGACCACACGCCCTCTATTTTGGGATTTCCGATGACACAGTGCTGCACTCTGCCTGCCCTCTAGAAGAAAAATATTGCCCTATGGGTCTACCCAGAAACCTCAAATGAGGATAAACCTGCACGTCACTCAACTGTACACCAATTATATAGTCTAGCTTGTGCACTAATGCCCTGTCTGACAGAACCTGAGGCCTGAATTCCCAACCGACACCCAGACAGTTTGCAGTACACTGAGAACATCTGAACCGCCATGGCCTTAGGTCGCCATCTCTTTCCAACTTCGGTTTTCAGGCTACAGAATCCTAGACCTTATCTCTACTCACTTCCCATGGGTGAACGTGATGCAGAAATCAGAACTCCTCCTTCCCTCTCGCCAGAATCTTGTGGTTGGCATCTTGTCCAACGTTCAGTGTAGGACCCCTGTAGGGCCTACAGGGGTATTAGTAGGGCCCCGGAGGGTAGTGTAGGGTCCCTGAGGCCCTGCCTATGCTTAAGAGCTGCGGTGGGCTCAAACACACATTGGGACCCTCAGTTTGAGCCCTGTCCTCAAGTAAAGCCTCTCATGAGCGCGCATATGGGGCCTGCCATGCCCCAAGTCACCCAATCTTAACCAGAGGTAGAGACATCTAGTCACCCCTACTCAGGGCTCTGCTCTGGAATCCCTCTTTGGTGGGACATTTGAGGTAAATAAACACAGAAAGGACTCCTCCCACTCACAGAATGACCCCAATCACTTGGGATTGGGCCATCCCAAGTGATTGGGGTCCAGAGAGAAAGACTCGTCCATGGCCCATGAGGCCAGCCCGACATTCCACGGCCACTATTGACACAAAATCCAGAGACATAAGCTTCAGCAAGCGTTCACACTCACCCTTAGGTCATAGCCCAAAAAATTCTCCTCATAGTCTGTAGATTGGGCCTGCCATACCTACGTCCCCAAACCTAAGCCGAGTTTGTGTTTTCAGACTTCTATCCTGACATCCCTGTCCCACACACCCTCCAGACTGAGGCCCCTGGAGCCACACCTCAGGACTGTGCCTGCCCTCTCCAAGGAAATTCTTCCCATTCCATTGGCCACAACCCTACAGATAAGGAGAAACCTCCAAAGTCCCAGAGGCCATTCCAATAGTGTAGGCCACCCAGGTCAAAGAGGGGCGATCTCTCACAAGCTGAGCAACGACGTCAACTCACCCGTAGACAGATAACCCAAGAGAAGAAGATTAAACTGGACTGGCCCCTAGAATGTAATTGGTTCCATTGCTTTTTTTTCTAAACATCTCTCCTCAGAGGGCTGTTTTCCAATACCAGCATATGGGGGATTCCAGAGATACCAATCAGAACAAATCTTGTCTTCACATGGGAAACTTATCCTTTGGAGCTCTGTAAAAGCCTCCAGTTAGGAGAAACCTTCAGGTAGCCGGAGCAACCGCCCTATTCCAAGGTCTCCATGGACACATACCCGCATTATAACCATTCGGCAGGAGAGTACATTTCAACTCAGCCCCGTTGATTACTCCCCCAGAGGCAGAATATCAAACCTGCCTTGTCGCTAGGAGACAACTGGAATGCAAAGCAGACTCTCTAGGCATCCATCCATGGAATCCTGCTCTGGCGCCGTTCCATATGGAATGTCCTGGAGCCTTCCAAAAGGTCTTGACTGTCCCACAGAAGGAATCCTTGAAGATTGGAGCATCTCACAACTCCTATCGTGGGAAAACCTACATGGCCTCATGAGATGCTCCCCTTTATAAAGGGGCCATCATGGACAGAAACTCCAACCTGAGCCAACTTCTGATGCATTGCTTTGGTTTCTAGGTATCTCTCCTCAGAGGCCTGGTTTCCAATATCAGAATATGGGGGTTTCCTAAGGAAACAATCAGAACAGATCTCATCTCCACATGGGAAACTTGCTCTTTGGAGCTGTGTCAATACCTCAGGTTAGGAGGATCCTTCAGGGCGCTGGCACCATGGCCCAATCCCAAGGTCTCCAAGGACACAAACTTACATTATGATCCATTCTCAGGAGAGTCCATTTCAAATCAGCCCACTCGGCTGCTCACCCAGAGCCAGCAGATCAAACCTTCCTTGACACTAGGAGACAGTTAGAATGGGAGGCGGGCTTCCCAGGCATCCATCCTTAGAACCCTGCTCTGGAGAACTTCTTTATGGGACGTCTTGAATCCAACCAACCTGTCTTGACTGTCTCGCAGAATGAATCCTTGTGGTTTGAAAATTACACAATAACACTGTGAGAAAACCTCCATTTCCTCATGATGCCCCACACCTTCATAAATGGGCCATCACGGACAGAAACTCCATCCTAAGCCAAAGACTGATCCTTGCCCTGAATTCAGAAGCATGAGATCTCGATTCAGCACTTGAGAGTGTGCCTGCTGGGCCCTCACCCTGAAACCTAAGCCTAACCTGTGTTCCCAGACTTCCGTCCTCAGAATCCTGGCCACACCCCTCCAGTTTGGAAATTCTGGAGACACAATGCAGCACACTGCCTGGCCTCCAGAAGAAAAATGTTGCCCTATAGGGCTAACCAGAAACGCCAAATGAGTAACAACCTGCATGCCACTCGACCATACCCAAATTATACAGTCTAGCCTGTGCACTAAAGCCCTGTCTGACACAGCCTGAGGGCAGACCTCCAGTCCAACACCCAGACAGTTGGCCGTACACTGAGCATATCAAACCCACAATGGCTTTAGGCCATCATCTCTACCCAACCTCAGTTTTCACCTTCAGAACCTAGACCTTATCTCCACTCACTGCTCAGGAGTGAACGTGATGCAAGAATCAGAACTTCTCCTTCGCCTTGGCAAGAAACCTAGTGGTTGGCATGTTGTCCAATGTTCATTGTAGGAGAAAGCAGCATGGACTATGAGGCCCCACCTATCCCTGAGGGCCACAATTTGCACAAACACACATTGTGACACTCAGCGTGAGCCCTATCCTCATGTAAAGCCTCTTAGTGACTGGAACAACAGCCCCCATATGGGGCTTGCCAAGCCCCTAGTCCCCCAATCTCAACCAGAGTTCGAGATGTCTAGTCACCCCAACTCAGGGCTCTACTCGGGAATCCCTCTTTGGTGGGACACCTGAGGTAAAAAAAAAAATACAGAAAGGACTCTTCCCATTCACAGAATGATCCCAACCACTTGGGATCAGGCCAAATAACCAGAGAAAGAATTGTCCATGGCCCTTGAGGACATCCCGACATTCCACGGCCACCATTGACACAAAATCCAGAGACAAAACCCTGAGCAAGCGCCACATACTCGCCCTTTGTTCATAGCCCCGAAAATTCTCACGGTCTGTTGATCGAGCCTTCATACATACATCCCCAAACTTAAGCTGAGTTTGTGTTTTCAGACTTCTGTCCCCACAGTCCTGGCCCACACACCATCCAAGCTGGGGCCCCTGGAGCCACACCTCAGGACTGTGGCTTCCCTCTCCAGGGGAATTCTGCCATTTCCATTGGCCACAACCCTATAGATTAGGAGAATCCTCCAAACTCCCCCAGGCCATCTGAATTGTGTTGGCTGCCCAGGACACACAGGGATGATCTTTCACAAGTTAGGAAACCAACTCCACTCAGACCCAGAGACAGATATCCCCATAGAATAAGATTGAACTGGACGGGCACTGAGGCCCTAATCAGATCCATTGCTTTTGATTCCAGTCATCTCTCCTCAGAGGCCTGGTTTCCAATACCAGCATATGGGAGATTACTTAGGCACTCATCAAAACAATTCTCTTCTCTACATAGGAAACATACTCTTTAGAGCTCCATCAAAACCTCCGGTTATGAACATCCCTCAAGGCCCCGGATCAAGCACCCCATTCCAAGGTCTACATGGACACAAATGCACATTATGACCAATCCTCAACTCACCCATTTCAACACACCCGCCTCGGTTGCTCCCCTAGATCCAGCAGATCGAACTTGCCTTGGCTCTATGAGACACCTGGAATGGGAGGCAGGCTGCCCAGGCATCCATCCTTAGAACCCTGCTCTGGATAACTTTCTTATGGGATGTCCTGGAGCCATCCAACAGGTCTCGACTGTCCCACAGAAGAAATCATTGTGGTTTGGAGCATCTCACAATTCCCATCTTCGGAAAACCTCCATGTCCTCGTACACCCTCCCCTTCATGAAGGGGCCGTCATGGACAGAAACTCCGACCTAAGCCAACGTCTGATCCTAGCTCTGTCTTCAGGTATACGGGATCTCGAATCATCTCTGCAGAGGGTGCCTGCCTTCCCTTCACCTTGAAATCTAAGTCTGCCTTGTGTTCTCAGAATTTTTTCCTCACACTCCTGGCCCACAAGCCTTCCAGTTTGGGAATTTTGGAGTCACTATGTGGCACTGTGTCTTCCCTCCAGAAGAAAAAAGTTGCCCTCTGGGGCTACCCAGTAACCACAAATGAGTACCATCCTGCACGAAACTCGACTGCACCCCAATGATACAGTCTAGCCTGGGCACTTATTCCCTGTCTGCCGCAGCCTGAGCCTGCACCACCCAACCCACACTCAACAGCTGGCCGAACACTGAGCACATCGGACACACCATGGCCTTAGGGCTTCATCTCTTCCCAAGCTCAGTTGTCAGGCTTCAGAACCTAGACCTTAAATCCAATCACAGTCCAGGAGTGAAAGTGTTGCAGAAATTAGAACTCCATCTTCCCCATTGCCAGAAAACTTGTGGTTCCCATACTGTGCAACGTTCAGTGTAGGAGGCACCAGCATGGTACTTTAGGCCACGCCCTGAATTGAAAGGATCCTTGGGCACAAAAGCACATTGTGAAACTCAGTGTGAGACATATCCTCAAGGAAGGCCTCTCAGTGTCTGGACCAAGAGCCCACATATGGGGCTTTCCATGTTCTTAGGTCCCAATATTAACCAGAGGACTGGTTGTCATGTTGCCCCCACCCACGACTCTGCTCTGGAATCCCTCTTTTGGTGGTCCAACTGAGGTAAAAAAAAAAAAAAAAAAAGTAAACAAAAAAAACTGAAAGGCCTCCTCCATTCCCACAGAATGACCCCAAACTTTTAGGATCGGGTCAAATCCCCAGAAAGGGAGCCTCATCGATGGCCCATGAGGACACCCCGACATTCCATGGCAATCGGTGACACATTTCCAGAAAAAAAAAAAAAAAGCATGAGCATGCACATCACATTCGCCCTTTGTTCATATCCCGAAGAGGTCTCCTCACGGTCTATATATCGGGCCGGCCATACCTACAACCCACAACCTAAGTGGAGTTTGTGTTTTAAGACTTTTGTCCAAATAGCCCTGGACTACACACCCTCCAAACTTGGGTCCCTGGAGCCACACCTCAGGACTGTGCTTCCCTTTCAAGGGAATTCTTCCCATTCCATTGGCCACAACCTTGCAAATTAGGAAAAACCTCCAAAGTCACCGAGGCCATCCCAATAGTGTAGGCCGCCCAGGACAAACAGGGGTGATCTCAAACCAGCTGAGCAACTACCTCCACTCAGACAACAGATGTCCCCAGAGAAGAATATTGAACCGGACAGGCCCCTAGGCCCTAATCAGATCCATTGCTTTGGTTTCCAGGCATCTGTCCTCAGAGGCCTCGTCTCCAATACCAGCATATCGTGGTTTCCTGAGGCACCAATAAGAACAAATCTCGTCTCCCCATGGAAAACTTGCTCATTGGAGCTTTGTCATAACCTCTGGTTAGGAGAATCCTTCAGGGCCCTGGTGCCACTGCCCCATACCAAGGTCTCCATGGACTCAAACCAACATTAAGACCATCCTCAGGAAAGTCCATTTCAACTCAGCCCCCTCTGTTGCTACCCCAAGCCAGCAGATCAAACGTTTCTTGTTGCTAGGAGACAATTGGAATGTGAGGCTGGCTGCCCAGGCATCCATACTTAGAACCCTGTTCTGGAAAAATACCTTATAAGACGTCCTGGAGCCATCCAACAAATCTTAATTGTCCCACAGAAGGAATCCTTGCGGTATGGAGCATCTCACAACTCCAATAGTGGGAAAACCCCCATGGCCTCCTAATGCCCCCCCTTCCTGAAGGGGCCAACATGGACAGAAACTCAAACCTGAGCCAAAGTCTGAACCTCGACCTGACTTCAGACGCATGAGATCTCAATTCAGCTCTGCAGAGGGTGCCTGCCATGTCCTTGCCCCGAAACCTAAGCCTAGCTTGTGTTCTCAGACTTCCGTCCTCACTCTCCTGGCCCACAAGCCCTCCAGTTTGGGAATTCCGAAGCCACAATGCAGCATGCTGCCTGCCCTCCAGAAGAAAAACTTTGCCCTATGCTGCTAATAAGAAACCCCAAATGATTTTCTAATGCATGCCACTCGATTGTAAAGCAATTATACAGCCCACCCTGTATACTAATGCCATGTCTGGTCAGCCTGAGACAAGACATCCCAAACGACACCCAGACATCTGGCTCCAACCTGGACACATAGGACCCGCTATGGCTGTAGGTCGTCATCTCTTCCCAACCTCGGTATTCAGGCTTCAGAACCTAGACCTTATCTCCAATCACTGCCCAGGGGTGAACGAGATGCAGGAATTAGAATTCCTCCTTCCCCATGGCCAGAAACCTTGTGGTTGGCATGTTGTCCAACGTTCAATGTGGGAAAACCTGCATTGTCCGAAAGGCCACGCCAGTGCTTGAGGGCCGCCTAGGGCACAGACATGCATTGTGACCTGCAGCGTGAGTCCCGTATTAAAGTAACGCCTCTCAGTGGCTGGACCAAGATCCTGCATATGGGGCTTGTCATATCCATAGGCCCCCAGGCTTAACCAGAGGGCGAGTATTCCAGTTGTCAGTACCCACTGCTATGCTCTAGAATCCCTCTACTGGGGGGACACATGAAGCAGAAAACAGGACACTTCCCTTCCCACAGAATGACCCCAAACTCTTGGGGGCTGGACAAACTACCAGAGAGGGAGACTTCTACGACCCATGAGGCAACTCCTACACTAAACGACCATTATGGACAAAACATCCAGAGACAAAAGCCTGAGCGACGGCCTCCCTCTCACCCTTCTTTCATATCCAGAGGAGCTCCCCTCATGGACTGTAGATCAGGCCTGCCGTAACCTCGGCCCCAAACCTGAGCTGAGTTAGGGTATTTGGATGTCTGTCTGCACAGCCATGGCCCACACAGCCTCCAGGCTGGGGTCTCTGGAGCCACACCACAGAACTGTGCCTGCTCTCTCCTAAGAAACTGCCCATTCCATTGGCCACAACTCTACAAAATAGTAGAAACCTCAAGGTCCCCAAGGACATCCCACTACCGCAAGCCGCACTGGACAAATAGGGGCATTATGACACAAGCTGAGCAACTACTACCTCCATGCAGACACACAGACAGATATCCGCAGAGACAGAAGATTGAACCAGACAGGCCCCTAGGCCCTATTATGAACTCTTGCTTTGGTGTCCAGGTATCACTCCTCAGAGGCCTGGGTTCGAGACCAGCATACGGGGCTTTCCTGAGGCACCAGACAGAAGACCTCTCATCTCCACATGGGAAGCTTCCTGTTGGAGTTGTGTCAAGCCCTTCGGGTTGAGAATCCTGCAGAGTCCCTTAGCTACTGCCACATTCCAAGTTCTCCATGGCCCCCAACCCACATTATGACTCATCCTCGGCAGAGTCCATTTAAATTCAGCCTTCTGGGTAGCTCACCCAAGAGCCCGCAGATTGAGCGTTCCTTGTCTCGACCAGGCAATGGGAAGGTGAGTTGGCGTTTCTCGGCATCCATGCTTAGGGCCCTGCTCTCGAGTCTTTCTGTATGGGGCATCCTGGAACCATCCAATAGTACTCGACTGTCCTGAAGAAGGAAACTTTGAAGTTTGGAGCAGCTCACAACTCCCAGCGTAGGGAAACCTCCCTGGCCTCATGACGCCCCGACCCCCTTCAGGAAGGGGCCGTCATGGACACAAACTCCAGCTTGAGGCAACATCTGATACTCGCCCTGACCTCACGTGCAGGAGATCTCGATTCAGCCTCTGCAGAGTAGGCCTGCCATGCTCTTGGCCCCAAAACTCGTGCTAGCTTGTGTTTTCAGTCTTCCTTCCTCACAATCCTGGCCACACCCCTCCACTTTGGCAATTCTGGAGACACAATGCAGCACTCTGCCTGCCCTCCAGAAGAAAAATGTTGCCCTATAGGGCTAACCAGAAACGCCAAATGAGTAACAACCTGCATGCCACTCGACCATACCCCAATTATACAGTCTAGCCTGTGCACTAAAGCCCTGTCTGACACAGCCTGAGGGCAGACCTCCAGTCCAACACCCAGATAGCTGGCCATACACAGAGCATATCACACCCACAATGGCTTTAGGACATCATCTATACCCAAACTCAGTTTTCACTTTCAGAACCTAGACCTTATCTCCACTCACTGCTCAGGAGTGAACGTGATGCAAGAATCAGAACTTCTCCTTCGCCTTGGCAAGAAACCTAGTGGTTGGCATGTTGTCCAATGTTCATTGTAGGAGAAAGCAGCATGGACTATGAGGCCCTACCTATCCCTGAGGGCCACAATGTGCACAAACACACATTGTGACCCTCTGCGTGAGCCCTATCCTCATGTAAAGCCTCTTAGTGACGGGAACAACAGCCCACATATGAGGCTTGCCAAGCCCCTAGTCCCCCAATCTCAACCAGAGTTTGAGATGTCTAGTCACCCCTACTCAATGATCTACTCAAGAATCCCTCTTTGGTGGGACACCTGAGGTAAAAAAATAAAAATACAGAAAGGAATCTTCCCATCCACAGAATGATCCCAACCACTTGGGATCAGGCCAAATGACCAGAGAAAGAATTGTCCATGGCCCTTGAGGACACCCCGACATTCCACGGCCACCATTGACACAAAATCCAGAGACAAAACCCTGAGTAAGCGCCACATACTCGCCCTTTGTTCATAGCCCGGAAAATTCTCACGGTCTGTAGATCGAGCCTTCATACATACATCCCCAAACCTAAGCTGAGTTTGTGTTTTCAAACTTCTGTCCCCACAGTCCTGGCCCACACACCATCCAAGCTGGGGCCCCTGGAGCCACACCTCAGGACTGTGGCTTCCCTCTCCTGGGGAATTCTGCCATTTCCATTGGCCACAACCCTATAGATTAGGAGAATCCTCCAAACTCCCCCAGGCCATCCGAATTGTGTTGGCTGCCCAGGACACACAGGGATGATCTTTCACAAGTTAGGAAACCACCTCCACTCAGACCCAGAGACAGATATCCCCATAGAATAAGATTGAACTGGACGGGCACTGAGGCCCTAATCAGATCCATTACTTTTGATTCCAGTCATCTCTCCTCAGAGGCCTGGTTTCCAATACCAGCATATGGGAGATTCCTTAGGCACTCATCAAAACAATTCTCTTCTCTACATAGGAAATATACTCTTTAGAGCTCCATCAAAACCTCCGGTTATGAACATCCCTCAAGGCCCCGGATCAAGCACCCCATTCCAAGGTCTACATGGACACAAAGGCACATTATGACCCATCCTCAACTCACCCATTTCAAAACACCCGCCTCGGTTTCTCCCCTAGAACCAGCAGATCGAACTTGCCTTGGCTCTATGAGACACCTGGAATGGGAGGCAGGCTGCCCAGGCATCCATCCTTAGAACCCTGCTCTGGATAGCTTCCTTATGGGATGTCCTGGAGCCATCCAACATGTCTCGACTGTCCCACAGAAGGAATCATTGTGGTTCGGAGCATCTCACAATTCCCATCGTGGGAAAACCTCCATGTCCTCGTGACACCCTCCCCTTCATGAATGGGCCGTCATGGACAGAAACTCCGACCTAAGAAAACGTCTGATCCTAGCTCTGTCTTCAGGTATACGGGACCTCGAATCATCTCTGCAGAGGGTGCCTGCCGTCCCCTCACCCCGAAATCTAAGTCTGGCTTGTGTTCTCAGAATTTTTTCCTCACACTCCTGGCTCACAAGCGTTCCAGTCTGGGAATTTTGGAGTCACTATGTGGCACTGTGTCTTCCCTCCAGAAGAAAAACGTTGCCCTCTGGGGCTACCCAGTAACCACAAATGAGTACCATCCTGCACAAATCTCGACTGCACCCCAATGATACAGTCTAGCCTGGGCACTAATTCCCTGTCTGCCACAGCCTGAGCCTGCACCTCCCAACCCACACTCAACAGCTGGCCGAACACTGAGCACATCAGACACACCATGGCCTTAGGGCTTCATCTCTTCCCAACCTCAGTTTTCAGGCTTCAGAACCTAGACCTTAAATCCAATCACAGTCCAGGAGTGAATGTGTTGCAGAAATTAGAACTCCATCTTCCCCATTGCCAGAATACTTGTGGTTCCCATACTGTGCAACGTTCAGTGTAGGAGAAACCAGCATGGTACATTAGGCCACGCCCTGACTTGAGGGGCTCCTTGGGCACAAAAACACATTGTGAAACTCAGTGTGAGACCTATCCTCAAGGAAGGCCTCTCAGTGTCTGGACCAAGAGCCCACATAAGGGGCTTTCCATGTTCTTAGGTCCCAATGTTAACCAGAGTTGTGGTTGTCCTGTTGCCCCCACCCACGACTCTGCTCTGGAATCCCTCTTTTGGTGGACCACAGGAGGTTAAAAAAACAAAAAACAAAAAACAAAAAAAAATAAACAAAAAAAACCCGGAAAGGCCTCCTCCCTTCCCACAGAATGACCCCAAACTCTTGGGATCGGGTCAAATCCCCAGAAAGGGAGCCTCATCGATGGCCCATGAGGACACCCCGACATTCCATAGCAATCGGTGACACATTTCCAGAAAAAAAAAAAAAAAAAAGCATGAGCAAGCACCTCACATACGCCCTTTGTTCATATCCCGAAGAGGTCTCCTCACGGTCTATAGATCGTGCCGGCCATACCTACAACCCACAACCTAAGTGGAGTTTGTGTTTTCAGGCTTTTGTCCAAACACTTGGGTCCCTGGAGCCACACCTCAGGACTGAGCTTCCCTTTCAAGGGAATTCTTCCCATTCCATTGGCCACAACCTTGCAAATTAGGAAAAACCTCCAAAGTCACCGAGGCCATCCCAATAGTGTAGGCTGCCCAGGACAAACAGGGGTGATCTCAAACCAGCTGAGCAACTACCTCCACTCAGACAACAGATGTCCCCAGAGAAGAATATTGAACCGGACAGGCCCCTAGGCCCTAATCAGATCCATTGCTTTGGTTTCCAGGCATCTCTCCTCAGAGGCCTCGTTTCCAATACCAGCATATGGTGGTTTCCTGAGGCACCAATAAGAACAAATCTCGTCTCCCCATGGAAACTTGCTCATTGGAGCTTTGTCATAACCTCTGGTTAGGAGAATCCTTCAGGGACCTGGTGCCACTGCCCCATACCAAGGTCTCCATGGACTCAAACCAACATTAAGACCATCCTCAGGAAAGTCCATTTCAACTCAGCCCCCTCTGTTGCTACCCCAAGCCAGCAGATCAAACGTTTCTTGTTGCTAGGAGACAATTGGAATGTGAGGCTGGCTGCCCAGGCATCCATACTTAGAACCCTGTTCTGTAAAAATACCTTATAAGACGTCCTGGAGCCATCCAACAAATCTTAATTGTCCCACAGAAGGAATCCTTGCGGTATGGAGCATCTCACAACTCCAATAGTGGGAAAACCCCCATGGCCTCCTAATGCCCCCCCTTCCTGAAGGGGCCAACATGGACAGAAACTCAAACCTGAGCCAAAGTCTGAACCTCGACCTGACTTCAGACGCATGAGATCTCAATTCAGCTCTGCAGAGTGTGCCTGCCATGTCCTTGCCCCGAAACCTAAGCCTAGCTTGTGTTCTCAGACTTCCGTCCTCACTCTCCTGGCCCACAAGCCCTCCAGATTGGGAATTCCGAAGCCACAATGCTGCACTCTGCCTGCCCTCCAGAAGAAAAACTTTGCCCTATGCTGCTAATAAGAAACCCCAAATGATTTTCTAATGCATGCCACTCGATTGTAAAGCAATTATACAGCCCACCCTGTATACTAATGCCCTGTCTGGCACAGCCTGAGACAAGACATCCCAAACGACACCCAGACATCTGGCCCCAACCTGGACACATAGGACCCGCTATGGCTGTAGGTCGTCATCTCTTCCCAACCTCGGTTTTCAGGCTTCAGAACCTAGACCTTATCTCCAATCACTGCCCAGGGGTGAACGAGATGCAGGAATTAGAATTCCTCCTTCCCCATGGCCAGAAACCTTGTGGTTGGCATGTTGTCCAACGTTCAATGTGGGAAAACCTGCATTGTCCGAAAGGCCACGCCAGTGCTTGAGGGCCGCCTAGGGCACAGACATGCATTGTGACCTGCAGCGTGAGTCCCGTATTAAAGTAACGCCTCTCAGTGGCTGGAACAAGATCCTGCATATGGGGCTTGTCATATCCATAGGCCCCCAGGCTTAACCAGAGGGCGAGTATTCCAGTTGTCAGTACCCACTGCTATGCTCTAGAATCCCTCTACTGGGGGGACACATGAAGCAGAAAACAGGACACTTCCCTTCCCACAGAATGACCCCAAACTCTTGGGGGCTGGACAAACTACCAGAGAGGGAGACTTCTACGACCCATGAGGCAACTCCTACACTAAACGGCCATTGTGGACAAAACATCCAGAGACAAAAGCCTGAGCGACTGCCTCCCTCTCACCCTTCTTTCATATCCAGAGGAGCTCCCCTCATGGACTGTAGATCAGGCCTGCCGTAACCTCGGCCCCAAACCTGAGCTGAGTTAGGGTATTTGGATGTCTGTCTGCACAGCCGTGGCCCACACAGCCTCCAGGCTGGGGTCTCTGGAGCCACACCACAGAACTGTGCCTGCTCTCTCCTAAGAAACTGCCCATTCCATTGGCCACAACTCTACAAAATAGTAGAAACCTCAAGGTCCCCAAGGACATCCCACTACCGCAAGCCACACTGGACAAATAGGGGCATTATGACACAAGCTGAGCAACTACTACCTCCATGCAGACACACAGACAGATATCCGCAGAGACAGAAGATTGAACAAGACAGGCCCCTAGGCCCTATTATGAACTCTTGCTTTGGTGTCCAGGTATCACTCCTCAGAGGCCTGGGTTCGAAGACCAGCATACGGGGCTTTCCTGAGGCACCAGACAGAAGACCTCTCATCTCCACATGGGAAGCTTCCTTGTTGGAGTTGTGTCAAGCCCTTCGGGTTGGAGAATCCTGCAGAGTCCCTTAGCTACTGCCACATTCCAAGGTCTCCATGGCCTCCAACCCACATTATGACTCATCCTCAGGAGAGTCCATTTAAACTCAGGCTTCTGGGTAGCTCACCCAAGAGCCCGCAGATTGAGCGTGCCTTGTCTCGACCAGGCAATGGGAAGGTGACTTGGCATTTCTCGGCATCCATGCTTAGGCCCCTGCTCTCGAGTCTTTCTGTATGGGGCATCCTGGAACCATCCAATAGTACTCGACTGTCCTGAAGGAGGAAACTTTAAAGTTTGGAGCAGCTCACAACTCCCAGCGTAGGGAAACCTCCATGGCCTCATGACGCCCCGACCCCCTTCAGGAAGGGGCCGTCATAGACACAAATTCCAGCTTGAGGCAACATCTGATACTCGCCCTGACCTCACGTGCAGGAGATCTCGATTCAGCCTCTGCAGAGTGGGCCTGCCATGCTCTTGGCCCCAAAACTCGTGCTAGCTTGTGTTTTCAGTCTTCCTTCCTCACAAACCTGGCCACACCCCTCCAGTTTGGCAACTCTGGAGACACAATGCAGCACTCTGCCTACCCTCCAGAAGAAAAATGTTGCCCTATAGGGCTAACCAGAAACGCCAAATGAGTAACAACCTGCATGCCACTCGACCATACCCCAATTGTACAGTCTAGCCTGTGCACTAAAGCCCTGTCTGACACAGCCTGAGGGCAGACCTCCAGTCCAACACCCAAACAGCTGGCCGTACACAGAGCATATCACACCCACAATGGCTTTAGGCCATCATCTCTACCCAACCTCAGTTTTCACCTTCAGAACCTAGACCTTATCTCCACTCACTGCTCAGGAGTGAACGTGATGCAAGAATCAGAACTTCTCCTTCGCCTTGGCAAGAAACCTAGTGGTTGGCATGTTGTCCAATGTTCATTGTAGGACAAAGCAGCATGGACTATGAGGCCCTAACTATCCCTGAGGGCCACAATTTGCACAAACACACATTGAGACCCTCAGCGTGAGCCCTATCCTCATGTAAAGCCTCTTAGTGACAGGAATAACAGCCCACATATGGGGCATGCCAAGCCCCAGTCCCCCAATATCAACACGAGTTCGAGATGTCTAGTCACCCCTACTCAGGGCTCTATTCGGGAATCCCTCTTTGGTGGGACACCTGAGGTAAAAATATATATATAAAAAAAGGACTCTTCCAATCCACAGAATGATTCCAACCACTTGGGATCAGGCCATATCACTAGAGAAAAAATTGTCCATGGCCCTTGAGGACATCCCGAAATTCCACGGCCACCGTTGACACAAAATTCAGAGACAAAAGCCTGAGCAAGCGCCACATACTCGCCCTTTGTTCATAGCCCGGAAAATTCTCACGGTCTGTAGATCGAACTTTCATACATACATCCCCAAACCTAAGCTGAGTTTGTGTTTTCAGACTTCAGTCCCCACAGGCATGACCCACACACCATCCAAGCTGGGGACCCTGGAGCCACACCTCAGGACTGTGGCTTCCCTCTCCAGGGGAATTCTGCCATTTCCATTGGCCACAACCCTATAGATTAGGAGAATCCTCCAAACTCCCCCAGGCCATCCGAATTGTGTTGGCTGCCCAGGACACACAGGGATGATCTTTCACAAGTTAGGAAACCACCTCCACTCAGACCCAGAGACAGATATCCCCATAGAATAAGATTGAACTGGACGGGCACTGAGGCCCTAATCAGATCCATTGATTTTGATTCCAGTCATCTCACCTCAGAGGCCTGGTTTCCAATACCAGCATATGGGAGATTCCTTAGGCACTCATCAAAACAATTCTCTTCTCTACATAGGAAATATACTCTTTAGAGCTCCATCAAAACCTCCGGTTATGAACATCCCTCAAGGCCCCAGATCAAGCACCCCATTCCAAGGTCTACATGGACACAATTGCACATTATGACCCATCCTCAACTCACCCATTTCAAAACACCCGCCTCGGTTGCTCCCCTAGATCCAGCAGATCGAACTTGCCTTGGCTCTATGAGACACCTGGAATGGGAGGCAGGCTGCCCAGGCATCCATCCTTAGAACCCTGTTCTGGATAAATTCCTTATGGGATGTCCTGGAGCCATCCAACATGTCTCGACTGTCCCACAGAAGGAATCATTGTGGTTTGGAGCATCTCACAATTCCCATCGTGGGAAAACCTCCATGTCCTCGTGACACCCTCCCCTTCATGAATGGGCCGTCATGGACAGAAACTCTGACCTAAGAAAACGTCTGATCCTAGCTCTGTCTTCAGGTATACGGGATCTCGAATCATCTCTACAGAGGGTGCCTGCCGTCCCCTCACCCCGAAATCTAAGTCTGGCTTGTGTTCTCAGAATTTTTTCCTCACACTCCTGGCCCACAAGCCTTCCAGTCTGGGAATTTTGGAGTCACTTGTGGCACTGTGTCTTCCCTCCAGAAGAAAAACGTTGCCCTCTGGGGCTACCCAGTAACCACAAATGAGTATCATCCTGCACGAAACTCGACTGCACCACAATGATTCAGTCTACTGGGCACTAATTCCCTGTCTACCACAGCCTGAGCCTGCACCTCCCAACCCACACTCAACAGCTGGCAGAACACTGAGCACATCAGACACACCATGGCCTTAGGGCTTCATCTCTTCCCAACCTCAGTTTTCAGGCTTCAGAACCTAGTCCTTAAATCCAATCACAGTCCAGGAGTGAAAGTGTTGCAGAAATTAGAACTCCATCTTCCCCATTGCCAGAAAACTTGTGGTTCCCATACTGTGCAACGTTCAGTGTAGGAGAAACCAGCATTGTACATTAGGCCACGCCCTGACTTGAGGGGCTTCTTGGGCACAAAAACACATTGTGAAACTCAGTGTGAGACCTATCCTCAAGGAAGGCCTCTCAGTGTCTGGACCAAGAGCCCACATAAGGGGCTTACCATGTTCTTAGGTCCCAAAGTTAACCAGAGGTCTGGTTGTCCAGTTGCCCCTACCCACGACTCTGCTCTGGAATCCCTCTTTTGGTGGTCCACCTGAGGTTAAAAAAAAAAAAAAAACAGAAAGGCCTTCTTCCTTCCCACAGAATGACACCAATCTCTTGGGATCGGGTCAAATCCCCAGAAAGGGAGCCTCATCGATGGCCCATGAGGACACCCCGACATTCCATGGCAATCGGTGACACATTTCCAGAAAAAAAAAAAAAAAGCATGAGCATGCACATCACATTCGCCCTTTGTTCATATCCCGAAGAGGTCTCCTCACGGTCTATAGATCGGGCTGGCCATACCTAAATCCCACAACCTAAGTGGAGTTTGTGTTTTCAGACTTTTGTCTAAATAGCCCTGGACCACACACGCTCCACACTTGGGTCCCTGGAGCTACACCTCAGGACTGTGCTTCCCTTTCAAGGGAATTCTTCCCATTCCTTTGGCCACAACCTTGCAAATTAGGAAAAACCTCCAAAGTCACCAAGGCCATCCCAATAGTGTAGGCCGCCCATGACAAACAGGGGTGATCTCAAACCAGCTGAGCAACTACCTCCACTCAGACAACAGATGTCCCCAGAGAAGAATATTGAACCGGACAGGCCCCTAGGCCCTAATCAGATCCATTGCTTTGGTTTCCCGGCATCTCTCCTCAGAGGCCTCGTTTCCAATACCAGCATATGGTGGTTTCCTGAGGCACCAATAAGAACAAATCTCGTCTCCCCATGGAAACTTGCTCATTGGAGCTTTGTCATAACCTCTGGTTAGGAGAATCCTTCAGGGCCCTGGTGCCACTGCCCCATACAAAGGTCTCCATGGACTCAAACCAACATTAAGACCATCCTCAGAAAAGTCCATTTCAACTCAGCCCCCTCTGTTGCTACCCCAAGCCAGCAGATCAAACGTTTCTTGTTGCTAGGAGACAATTGGAATGTGAGGCTGGCTGCCCAGGCATCCATACTTAGAACCCTGTTCTGGAAAAATACCTTATAAGACGTCCTGAAGCCATCCAACAAATCTTAATTGTCCCACAGAAGGAATCCTTGCGGTTTGGAGCATCTCACAACTCCAATAGTGGGAAAACCCCCATGGCCTCATAATGCCCCCCCTTCCTGAAGGGGCCAACATGGACAGAAACTCAAACCTGAGCCAAAGTCTGAACCTCGACCTGACTTCAGACGCATGAGATCTCAATTCAGCTCTGCTGAGTGTGCCTGCCATGTCCTTGCCCCGAAACCTAAGCCTAGCTTGTGTTCTCAGACTTCCGTCCTCACTCTCCTGGCCCACAAGCCCTCCAGTTTGGGAATTCCGAAGCCACAATGCAGCACTAGCCTGCTTTCCAGAAGAAAAACTTTGCCCTATGCTGCTAATAAGAAACCCTAAATGATTTTCTAATGCATGCCACTCGATTGTAAAGCAATTATACAGCCTACCCTGTATACTAATGCCCTGTCTGGCACAGCCTGAGACAAGACATCCCAAACGACACCCAGACAGCTGGCCCCAACCTGGACACATAGGACCCGCTATGGCTGTAGGTCGTCATCTCTTCCCAACCTCGGTTTTCAGGCTTCAGAACCTAGACCTTATCTCCAATCACTGCCCAGGGGTGAACGTGATGCAGAAATTAGAATTCCTCCTTCCCCATGGCCAGAAACCTTGTGGTTGGCATGTTGTCCAACGTTCCATGTGGGGAAACCTGCATTGTCCGAAAGGCCACGCCAGTGCTTCAGGGCCGCCTAGGGCACAGACATGCATTGTGACCTGCAGCGTGAGTCCCGTATTAAAGTAACGCCTCTCAGTGGCTGGACCAAGATCCTGCATATGGGGCTTGTCATATCCATAGGCCCCCAGGCTTAACCAGAGGGCGAGTATTCCAGTTGTCAGTACCCACTGCTATGCTCTAGAATCCCTCTACTGGGGGGACACATGAAGCAGAAAACAGGACACTTCCCTTCCCACAGAATGACCCCAAACTCTTGGGGGCTGGACAAACTACCAGAGAGGGAGACTTCTACGACCCATGAGGCAACTCCTACACTAAACGACGATTATGGACAAAACATCCAGAGACAAAACCCTGAGCGACTGCCTCCCTCTCACCCTTCTTTCATATCCAGAGGAGCTCCCCTCATGGACTGTAGATCAGGCCTGCCGTAACCTCGGCCCCAAACCTGAGCTGAGTTAGTGTTTTTGGATGTCTGTCTGCACAGCCATGGCCCACACAGCCTCCAGGCTGGGGTCTCTGGAGCCACACCACAGAACTGTGCCTGCTCTCTCCTAAGAAACTGCCCATTCCATTGGCCACAACTCTACAAAATAGTAGAAACCTCAAGGTCCCCAAGGACATCCCACTACCGCAAGCCGCACTGGACAAATAGGGGCCTTATGACACAAGCTGAGCAACTACTACCTCCATGCAGACACACAGACAGATATCCGCAGAGACAGAAGATTGAACCAGACAGGCCCCTAGGCCCTATTATGAACTCTTGCTTTGGTGTCCAGGTATCACTCCTCAGAGGCCTGGGTTCGAAGACCAGCATACGGGGCTTTCCTGAGGCACCAGACAGAAGACCTGTCATCTCCACATGGGAAGCTTCCTTGTTGGAGTTGTGTCAAGCCCTTCGGGTTGGAGAATCCTGCAGAGTCCCTTAGCTACTGCCACATTCCAAGGTCTCCATGGCCACCAACCCACATTATGACTCATCCTCAGGAGAGTCCATTTAAACTCAGCCTTCTGGGTAGCTCACCCAAGAGCCCGCAGATTGAGCGTGCCTTGTCTCGACCAGGCAATGGGAAGGTGAGTTGGCGTTTCTCGGCATCCATGCTTAGGGCCCTGCTCTCGAGTCTTTCTGTATGGGGCATCCTGGAACCATCCAATAATACTCGACTGTCCTGAAGAAGGAAACTTTAAAGTTTGGAGCAGCTCACAACTCCCAGCGTAGGGAAACCTCCCTGGCCTCATGACGCCCCCACCCCCTTCAGGAAGGGGCCGTCATGGACACAAATTCCAGCTTGAGGCAACATCTGATACTCGCCCTGACCTCACCTGCAGGAGATCTCGATTCAGCCTCTGCAGAGTGGGCCTGCCATGCTCTTGGCCCCAAAACTCGTGCTAGCTTGTGTTTTCAGACTTCCTTCCTCACAATCCTGGCCACACCCCTCCAGTTTGGCAATTCTGGAGACACAATGCAGCACTCTGCCTGCCCTCCAGAAGAAAAATGTTGCCCTATAGGGCTAACCAGAAACGCCAAATGAGTAACAACCTGCATGCCACTCGACCATACCCCAATTATACAGTCTAGCCTGTGCACTAAAGCCCTGTCTGACACAGCCTGAGGGCAGACCTCCAGTCCAACACCCAGACAGCTGGCCATACACAGAGCATATCACACCCACAATGGCTTTAGGCCATCATCTCTACCCAACCTCAGTTTTCACCTTCAGAACCTAGAACTTATCTCCACTCACTGCTCAGGTGTGAATGTGATGCAAGAATCAGAACTTCTCCTTAGCCTTGGCAAGAAACCTAGTGGTTGGCATGTTGTCCAATGTTCATTGTAGGAGAAAGCAGCATGGACTATGAGGCCCCACCTATCCCTGAGGGCCACAATTTGCACAAACACACATTGTGATCCTCAGCGTGAGCCCTATCCTCATGTAAAGCCTCTTAGTGACTGGAACAACAGCCCACATAAGGGGCTTGCCAAGCCCCTTGTCCCCCAATCTCAACCAGAATTCGAGATGTCTAGTCACCCCTACTCAGGGCTCTACTCTGGCATCCCTCTTTGGTGGGACACCTGAGGTAAAAAAAAAAAAAATACAGAAAGGACTCTTCCCATCCACAGAATGATCCCTACCACTTGGGATCAGGCCAAATGACCAGAGAAAGAATTGTCCATGGCCCTTGAGGACACCCCGACATTCCACGGCCACCATTGACACAAAATTCAGAGACAAAAGCCTGAGCAAGCGCCACATACTCGCCCTTTGTTCATAGCCCGGAAAATTCTCACGGTCTGTTGATCGAGCCTTCATACATACATCCACAAACCTAAGCTGAGTTTGTGTTTTCAGAATTCTGTCCCCACAGTCCTGGCCCACACACCATCCAAGCTGGGGCCCCTGGAGCCACACCTCAGGACTGTGGCTTCCCTCTCCAGGGGAATTCTGCCATTTCCATTGGCCACAACCCTATAGATTAGGAGAATCCTCCAAACTCCCCCAGGCCATCCGAATTGTGTTGGCTGTCCAGGACACACAGGGATGATCTTTCACAAGTTAGGAAACCACCTCCACTCAGTCCCAGAGACAGATATCCCCATAGAATAAGATTGAACTGGACGGGCACTGAGGCCCTAATCAGATCCATTGATTTTGATTCCAGTCATCTCTCCTCAGAGGCCTAGTTTCCAATAACAGCATATGGGAGATTCCTTAGGCACTCATCAAAACAATTCTCTTCTCTACATAGGAAACATACTCTTTAGAGCTCCATCAAAACCTCCGGTTATGAACATCCCTCAAGGCCCCGGATCAAGCACCCCATTCCAAAGTCTACATGGACACAAATGCACATTATGACCCATCCTCAACTCACCCATTTCAAAACACCCGCCTCGGTTGCTCCCCTAGATCCAGCAGATCGAACTTGCCTTGGCTCTATGAGACTCCTGGAATGGGAGGCAGGCTGCCCACGCATCCATCCTTAGAACCCTGCTCTGGATAACTTCCTTATGGGATGTCCTGGAGCCATCCAACATGTCTCGACTGTCCCACAGAAGGAATCATTGTGGTTTGGAGCATCTCACAATTCCCATAGTGGGAAAACCTCCATGTCCTCGTGACACCCTCCCCTTCATGAATGGGCCGTCATGGACAGAAACTCCGACCTAAGAAAACGTCTGATCCTAGCTCTGTCTTCAGGTATACGGGATCTCGAATCATCTCTGCAGAGGGTGCCTGCCGTCCCCTCACCCCGAAATCTAAGTCTGGATTGTGTTCTCAGAATTTTTTCCTCACACTCCTGGCCCACAAGCCTTCCAGTTTGGGAATTTTGGAGTCACTATGTGGCACTCTGTCTTCCCTCCAGAAGAAAAACGTTGCCCTCTGGGGCTACCCAGTAACCACAAATGAGTACCATCCTGCACGAAACTCGACTGCACCCCAATGATGCAGTCTAGCCTGGGAACTAATTCCCTGTCTTCCACAGCCTGAGCCTGCACCTCCCAACCCACACTCAACAGCTGGCCTAACACTGAGCACATCAGACACACCATGGCCTTAGGGCTTCATCTCTTCCCAACCTCAGTTTTCAGGCTTCAGAACCTAGACCTTAAATCCAATCACAGTCCAGGAGTGAAAGTGTGGCAGAAATTAGAACTCCATCTTCCCCATTGCCAGACTACTTGTGGTTCCCATACTGTGCAACGTTCAGTGTAGGAGAAACCAGCATGGTACATTAGGCCACGCCCTGACTTGAGGGGCTCCTTGGGCACAAAAACACATTGTGAAACTCAGTGTGAGACCTATCCTCAAAAAAGGCCTCTCAGTGTCTGGACCAAGAGCCCACATAAGGGGCTTGCCATGTTCTTAGGTCCCAATGTTAACCAGAGGTCTGGTTGTCCTATTGCCCCCACCCACGACTCTGCTCTGGAATCCCTCTTTTGATGGTCCACCGGAGGTTAAAAAAAAAAACAAAAAAAAAAAACAAAAAAAATAAAGAAACAAAAAAAAAAACAGAAAGGCCTCCTTCCTTCCCACAGAATGACCCCAAACTCTTGGGATCGGGTCAAATCCCCAGAAAGGGAGCCTCAACGATGGCCCATGAGGACACCCCGACATTCCATGGCAATCGGTGACACATTTCCAGAAAAAAAAAAAAAAAAGCATGAGCATGCACATCACATTCGCCCTTTGTTCATATCCCGAAGACGTCTCCTCACGGTCTATAGATCGGGCCGGCCATACCTACATCCCACAACCTAAGTGGAGTTTGTGTTTTCAGACTTTTGTCCAAATAGCCCTGGACCACACACGCTCCACACTTGGGTCCCTGGAGCCACACCTCAGGACTGTGCTTCCCTTTCAAGGGAATTCTTCCCATTCCATTGGCCACAACCTTGCAAATTAGGAAAAACCTCCAAAGTCACCGAGGCCATCCCAATAGTGTAGGCTGCCTAGGACAAACAGGGGTGATCTCAAACCAGCTGAGCAACTACCTCCACTCAGACAACAGATGTCCCCAGAGAAGAATATTGAACCGGACAGGCCCCTAGGCCCTAATCAGATCCATTGCTTTGGTTTCCAGGCATCTCTCCTCAGAGGCCTCGTTTCCAATACCAGCATATGGTGGTTTCCTGAGGCACCAATAAGAACAAATCTCGTCTCCCCATGGAAACTTGCTCATTGGAGCTTTGTCATAACCTCTGGTTAGGAGAATCCTTCAGGGCCCTGGTGCCACTGCCCCATACAAAGGTCTCCATGGACTCAAACCAACATTAAGACCATCCTCAGGAAAGTCCATATCAACTCACCCCCTCTGTTGCTACCCCAAGCCAGCAGATCAAACGTTTCTTGTTGCTAGGAGACAATTTGAATGTGAGGCTGGCTGCCCAGGCATCCATACTTAGAACCCTGTTCTGGAAAAATACCTTATAAGACGTCCTGGAGCCATCCAACAAATCTTAATAGTCCCACAGAAGGAATCCTTGCGGTTTGGAGCATCTCACAACTCCAATAGTGGGAAAACCCCCATGGCCTCATAATGCTCCCCCTTCCTGATGGGGCCAACATGGACAGAAACTCAAACCTGAGCCAAAGTCTGAACCTCGACCTGACTTCAGACGCACGAGATCTCAATTCAGCTCTGCAGAGTGTGCCTGCCATGTCCTTGCCCCGAAACCTAAGCCTAGCTTGTGTTCTCAGACTTCAGTCCTCACTCTCCTGGCCCACAAGCCCTCCAGTTTGGGAATTCCGAAGCCACAATGCAGCACTCTGCCTGCCCTCCAGAAGAAAAACTTTGCCCTATGCTGCTAATAAGTAACCCCAAATGATTTTCTAATGCATGCCACTCTATTGTAAAGCAATTATACAGCCCACCCTGTATACTAATGCCCTGTCTGGCACAGCCTGAGACAAGACATCCCAAACGACACCCAGACAGCTGGGCCCAACCTGGACACATAGGACCCGCGATGGCTGTAGGTCGTCATCTCTTCCCAACCTCGGTTTTCAGGCTTCAGAACCTAGACCTTATCTCCAATCACTGCCCAGGGGTGAACGTGATGCAGAAATTAGAATTCCTCCTTCCCCATGGCCAGAAACCTTGTGGTTGGCATGTTGTCCAACGTTCAATGTGGGAAAACCTGCATTGTCCGGAAGGCCACGCCAGTGCTTCAGGGCCGCCTAGGGCACAGACATGCATTGTGACCTGCAGCGTGAGTCCCGTATTAAAGTAACGCCTCTCAGTGGCTGGACCAAGATCCTGCATATGGGGCTTGTCATATCCATACGCCCCCAGGCTTAACCAGAGGACGAGTATTCCAGTTGTCAGTACCCACTGCTATGCTCTAGAATCCCTCTACTGGGGGGACACATGAAGCAGAAAACAGGACACTTCCCTTCCCACAGAATGACCCCAAACTCTTGGGGGCTGGACAAACTACCAGAGAGGGAGACTTCTACGACCCATGAGGCAACTCCTACATTAAACGGCCATTGTGGACAAAACATCCAGAGACAAAAGCCTGAGCGACTGCCTCCCTCTCACCCTTCTTTCATATCCAGAGGAGCTCCCCTCATGGACTGTAGATCAGGCCTGCCGTAACCTCGGCCCCAAACCTGAGCTGAGTTAGTGTTTTTGGATGTCTGTCTGCACAGCCATGGCCCACACAGCCTCCAGGCTGGGGTCTCTGGAGCCACACCACAGAACTGTGCCTGCTCTCTCCTAAGACACTGCCCATTCCATTGGTCACAACTCTACAAAATAGTAGAAACCTCAAGGTCCCCAAGGACATCCCACTACCGCAAGCCGCACTGGACAAATAGGGGCATTATGACACAACCTGAGCAACTACTACCTCCATGCAGAAACACAGACAGATATCCGCAGAGACAGAAGATTGAACCAGACAGGCCCCTAGGCCCTATTATGAACTCTTGCTTTGGTGTCCAGGTATCACTCCTCAGAGGCCTGGGTTCGAAGACCAGCATACGGGGCTTTCCTGAGGCACCAGACAGAAGACCTGTCATCTCCACATGGGAAGCTTCCTTGTTGGAGTTGTGTCAAGCCCTTCGGGTTGGAGAATCCTGCAGAGTCCCTTAGCTACTGCCACATTCCAAGGTCTCCATGGCCACCAACCCACATTATGACTCATCCTCAGGAGAGTCCATTTAAACTCAGCCTTCTGGGTAGCTCACCCAAGAGCCCGCAGATTGAGCGTGCCTTGTCTCGACCAGGCAATGGGAAGGTGAGTTGGCGTTTCTCGGCATCCATGCTTAGGGCCCTGCTCTCGAGTCTTTCTGTATGGGGCATCCTGGAACCATCCAATAGTACTCGACTGTCCTGAAGAAGGAAACTTTGAAGTTTGGAGCAGCTCACAACTCCCAGCGTAGGGAAACCTCCCTGGCCTCATGTCGCCCCCATCCCCTTCTGGAAGGGGCCGTCATGGACACAAACTCCAGCTTGAGGCAACATCTGATAATCGCCTTGACCTCAGCTGCAGGAAATCTCGATTCAGCCTCTGCAGTGTGGGCCTGCCATGCTCTTGGCCCCAAAACTCGTGCTAGCTTGTGTTTTCAGTCTTCCTTCCCCACAATCCTGGCCACACCCCTCCAGTTTGGCAATTCTGGAGACACAATGCAGCACTCTGCCTGCCCTCCAGAAGAAAAATGTTGCCCTATAGGGCTAACCAGAAACGCCAAATGAGTAACAACCTGCATGCCACTCGACCATACCCCAAATATACAGTCTAGCCTGTGCACTAAAGCCCTGTCTGACACAGCCTGAGGGCAGACCTCCAGTCCAACACCCAAACAGCTGGCCGTACACAGAGCATATCACACCCACAATGGCTTTAGGCCATCATCTCTACCCAACCTCAGTTTTCACCTTCAGAACCTAGACCTTATCTCCACTCACTGCTCAGGAGGGAACGTGATGCAAGAATCAGAACTTCTCCTTCGCCTTGGCAAGAAACCTAGTGGTTGGCATGTTTTCCAACGTTCAGTGTAGTTGAAACCACTGTGGCCCGTGACGCCCTGCCCATGTTTATGGGCCACATTGGTCACAAACACACATTTTGTCCCTCAGCCTGATCCCACGCCTCAGGGTAGGCCTCTCAGTGGCTGGATGAAGAGACAGCATATTGGGCTTGCCATGCCCCTAGGCCCCAAATTTTACCCATAGTTCGGGTTCTCCCTTCACTTTTCCTCAAGGCACTTCTTTGGAATTACTCTTTTGGCGGGACACCTGAGGTAACAAACCTGAAAGGAGTCCTCCCATTCCACAGATTGACGAAAAACAATTGGGATCGGGCCAAATCCACAGAGAGGAAAATTCGTCCATGGCCCATGAGGCCTCCCCGACATTCCACGGCCATCGCTGATACAAAATCCAGAGACAAAAGCCTGAGCAAGCGCCTCAGACTCGCTCTCTCTTCATATCCGGAAGAGTTCTTCTCATGGTTTATAGATCGGGCCTGCCATACCTACGTCCCCAAACCTAAGCTGAGTTTGTGTTTTCAGACTTCTGTCCTCAAAGTCCTGGGCCACACACCCTCCAGGCTGGGCCCCTGGAGTCACACATTAGGACTGTGCCAACCCAATCCATGGGAATTCTGCCGATGCCATTGTCCAAAACAGTAAAATTTGGAGAACCCTACAAATCCCTGAGGCCATCCCAATAGTGCAGGTCGCCCGGGACAAACAAGGGCAGTCTGATACCTGCTGAGCATCTACCTCCACTCATACCATAGATGGATGTCCCCTGAGAAGAAGATTGAACCAGACAGGACCCTAGGCCATAATCGGATACATTGCTTTGGATTACAGGCATGTCTCCTCAAAAGCCTGGATTCCAATACCAGCATAGAAGTATTCCTGAGGCACCCATCAAAACAAATCTCGTCTCCACAAGGAACCTTGTGCATCGAGCTATGTCAAAAGCTTAAGAGAATACTTCAGGGTCCCGGTGCCACCGCCCCTTTTTAAGGCCCTCATGGACACAAACACACATTAGGAACCATCCTCAGGAAAGTCCATTTCAAGTCAGCCACCCCGGTTGCTCCCGCAGAGCCATCAGATCTAAACTGTCTTGTTGCTGGGAGACATTTGGAATGCGAGGCCGGCTTCCCAGGCATCCATCCTCGAACAGTGCTCTGGAGTCATTCCATATGGGATGTCCTGAAGCTGCCCAACAGGTCTCAATTGTCCCGCAGAAGGAATCCTTGATGGGGGCATCCCACAACTCCCAACGTGGGATAAACTCCATGGTCTTGAGATTCCGCTCCCTTCATGAAGGGTCCGTCATGCACAGAAACTCCAAACTGAGCCAACGTCTGATCCTCGCCCTGACTTCAGATGCATGAGATATTGGTTCAGATGTACAGTGGTACCTGCCGTGTCCTCGCCCTGAAACCCAAGTCTAGCTTGTGTTCTCAGACTTCCGTCCTCACACTCCTCTACACGAAGCCCTCAAGTTTAGCAATTCCGGACTGACAATGAAGCACTCTGCCTGCGCTCTAAAAACAAATTTTGCCTAATGAGCTGCCCAGACAACTTATATGAGGATAAATCTACATGGCACTCGACTGTACCCAAATTATATAGTCTAACCTGTGCACTAATGCACTGTCTGACACAACCTGAGCTCGGACCTCCTGACCAACACCCAGACAGCTGACCGCACACTGAGCACATCAGAACCGCCATGGCCTTAGGTCATCATCTCTTCCCTACCTCAGTTTTTAGGCTTCAGTACCTAGACCTTATCTCCAATCACTGCCCAGGGGTGCCTGTGATGCAGAAATCAGAACTCTTCCTTACCCATGGCAAGATACCTTGTGGTTGGCATGTTGTCCAACGTTCAGTGTAGGAGAAACCAGGATTCACCATGAGGCCCTGCCCATTCTTGTTTGCGAAGTGGGCATAAACACGCATTGTGACCCTCAGCGTGAGTCCTGTCCTCTAGTAAGTCCTCTCAGTGGCTCGACCATTAGATGTCATAATGGGCTTGACATGTCCCTAGGCCACAATTTTTAACCAGATTTCTAGTTGTCCGTTCGGCCCTCCCCAGGGCTCTACTCTGGAATCCCTCATTTGGTGGGACACCTGAGGTTAAAAAACAAAACATGGCAAATCAACAACAACAACAAAACGGACTTCTTCCATCCCACAGAATGACCCCAAACTCTTTGGACGGGGCCAAACCCCCAGAGTGTAAGACTCGTCCATTTCCCATGAAGTCACCAGGGAATTTCACGACCATGAGTGACACGATATCCAGAGACAAAAACTTGAGCACGAGCCTCACACTCGCCCCTTATTCATATCCCGAAGAGTTCTCCTCATGGTCTGTAGATCAATCCTGCCATACCTATGACCTGAAACATAAGCCGCGTTTGTGTTTTCAGACGACTGTCCAAACAGCTCTGCCTACACACCCTACAGGCTCAGGCCCCTGGAGCCAAACCTGAGGACTGTACTTGCCCTCTCCAAGGGAATTGTATGTGCCCATTCCAATGGCCACAACCCTACTAATAGGATAAACCTGCAAACTTTCTGAGGCAATCCCAATAGTGGTGGCTTCCCAGGACAAACTCGGGCAATCTGAGCCCATCTGAGAACCTACATGCACTCAGACGCATAGACTGATGTTCCCAGAGGTAAAAAGGTACGAACAGGCCCCTAGGCACTATTCAGATTCATTGTTGTGGTATCCAGTCATCTCTCCTCAGAGGCCTGGATTTCAATACCAGCATATGGCTGTTTCCTGACTCATCCGTCATAAAAAATCTCATCTACATATGGGAAACTTGCACGTTGGAGCTGTGTCAAAGCCTCTGTTTGAAAAAACCCTTCAGTACCCCAGTGCCACCGCTTCATTTCAAGGTCTCCATAGACACAAAAACATATTAGGATCCATCCACAGGAGAGTCCATTTCAACTCAGATCCAGATTGATCGCCCAGATCCAGCAGATATAACCTGTCTTGTTGCTAGGACACAATTGGAATGCAAGGTGGGCTACCCAGGCATCCATCCTTAGAACCCTGCTCGGAATCGTTGGCCTTGAGCCAACCAACATGTCTCAATTGTCCTGCACAAGAATCTTTGCAGTTTGGAGCTTCTCACAACTAACATCGTGGGAAAACCCCCACGGCCTCTTGACCCCCCCGCCCCTTCATGAAGGGGCCATCAGGGACAGAAACACCAACCTGAGCGATCTTCTGATCCTCGCCCTGACTTCAGAAGCACGAGATCTCGATTCAGGTCTGTAGATTGTTCCTGCCTTGTCCTCACCCAGAAACCTAAGCCTAGCTTGTGTTCTCAGATTTCCGTCTTCAGACTACTGGCCCACAAGCCTCCAGTTTGCAAACCAGAACTATAATGCACCACTCTTCCAGCCTTCAGGAAGAAAAACATTGCCCTGTGGGGCTACCCAGAAACTCCAAATGAGGATCAACCTGCACGCCATTCGACTGTACCCCAAATATATAGGCTGACCTGGGCACTATTGCCCTTTCTACACAGCCTGAGCCTGGACTTCCTGGCCCCACCCAGAAAGCTGGTCGAACACTGAGCACGCCGGACGAGCCATGTCCTTAGGTCGTCATCTCTTCCCAACCTCGATTCTCAAGTTTCAGAACCTAGACCTTATCTCCAATCACTGCCCAGGCTTGTAAGTGATGCAGAAATAACAACTCCTTCCCCGTGGCTAGAAACCATGTGGTTGGCATGTTTTCCAATGTTCAGTGTAGTTGAAACCAGTGTGGCCCATGAGGCCCCGCCCATGTTTATGGGCCACATTGGTCACAAACACACATTGTGACCCTCAGCCTGATCCCAGTCCTCAGGTAAGGCCTCTCAGTGGCTGGATGAAGAGACAGCATATTGAGCTTGCCATGCCCCTAGGCCCCAAATTTTACCCGTAGTTCGGGTTGTCCCTTCGCTTTTCCACAGGGCTCTTCTTTGGAATTCCTCTTTTGGCGGGACACCTAAGGTAACCAACCTGAAAGGAGACCTCCCATTCCACAGATTGACGAAAAAGAATTGGG
This sequence comes from Mustela nivalis, assembly GCF_964662115.1. Taxonomy (NCBI): domain Eukaryota; kingdom Metazoa; phylum Chordata; class Mammalia; order Carnivora; family Mustelidae; genus Mustela; species Mustela nivalis. Next base: position 163,068 of record NW_028136383.1, read on the forward strand.
ATCGGGCCAATTCCACAGAGAGGAAGATTCGTCAATGGCCCATGAGGTTTCCCAGACAATCCACGGCCATCGCTGATACCGAATCTAGAGACAAAAGACTGAACAGGCACCTCAGACTCGCTCTTTCTTCATATCCTGAAGAGTTCTTCTCATGGTTTATAGATCGGGCCTGCCATACCTATGTCTCCAAACCTAAGCTGAGTTTATGTTTTCAGACTTCTGTCCTCAAAGTCCTGGGCCACACACCCTCCACGCTGCGGTCCCTGGAGCCACACATAAGGACTGTGCCTACCCAATCCATGGGAACTCTGCCCATTCCATTGTCCAAAACCGTAAAATTAGGAGAACCCTCCAAATCCCTGAGGCCATCCCAATAGTGCAGGTCTCCCGTGACAAACAAGTGCGGTCTGATAGCAGCTGAGCATCAACCTCCACTCATACCATAGATGGATGTCTGCAGAGAAGAAGATTGAACCAGACAGGACCCTGGCCATATCGGATCCATTGCTTTGGTTACAGGCATGTCTCCTCAAAAGCCTGGATTCCAATACCAGCATAGGGGTTTTCCTGAGGCAGCAATCAGAACAAATCTCGTCTCCACAAGGAAACATGTGCATCGAGCTATGTCAAAAGCTTAGGAGAATACTTCAGGGTCCTGGTGCCACGGCCCCATTCCAAGGCCCCATGGACACAAACACACATTAGGACTCATCCTCAGGAAAGTCCATATCAAGTCAGCCACCCCGGTTGCTCCCGCAGAGCCATCAGATCTAAACTGGCTTGTTGCTAGGAGACAATTGGAATGCGAGGCTGGCTTCCCAGGCATCCTCCCTCGAACGGTGCTCTGGAGTCATTCCATATGGGATGTCCTGGAGCTGCCCAAAGGTCTCAATTGTCCCGCAGAAGGAATTCTTGAAGGGGGCAACCCACAACTCCCACGTGGGAAAAACTCCATGGACACGAGATTCTCGCTCCCTTCATGAAGGGGCCGTCAGGCACAGACACTCCAACCTAAGCCAAAGTCTAATTCTCTCCCTGACTTGAAATGGATGAGATATTGGTTCAGATCTGCAGGGGGTACCTGCCGTGCCCTTGCCCTGAGCCCAAGTATAGCTTTTGTTCTCAGAATTCCGACCTCACTCTCCTGGCCTCAAAGCCCTCATGATTGGTAAATCCGGTCCCATAATGCAGCACATGGCCTGCTTTCTGGAAAAAAAAATATTGCCTAAAGAGCTGCCAAGGCACCTTATATGAAGATAAACCTACACGGTACTCGATTTGCCCGAATTATATAGTCTAACCTGGGCACTAATGCACTGTCTGACACAACCTGAGCCCGGACTTCCTGACCAACACCCAGACAGCTGACCGCACACTGAGCACATCAGACCTGCCATGGCCTTAGGTCGTCATCTCTTCCCTACCTCAGTTTTCAGGCCTCAGAAACTAGACTTTATCTCCAATCACTGCCCAGGGGTGAGTGTGATGCAGAAATCAGAACTTCTCCTTACACATGGCAAGAAACCTTGTGGTTGGCATGTTGTCCAACGTTCATTGTAGGAGAAACTAGCATTCACCCTGAGGCCCGCCTATTCTTGAGTGCGACGAGGGCATAAATATGCATTGTGAACCTCAGTGTGAGTCCTGTCCTCTAGTAATTCCTCTCAGAGCCTGGAACACTAGATGTCATAATGGGCTTGACATAGCCCTAGGCCCCAATTTTTAACCAGATTTCTGGTTGTCCAGTCACCCCTCCCCAGAGCTCTATCCTGGAATTCCTCATTTGGTGGGACAACGGAGGTTAAAAAATGAAACAAAACAAAGCAACAACAACAAAAAAAACGACTTCTTCCATCCCACAGAATGACCCCAACCTCTTTGGAAGGGGCCAAATCCCCAGAGAGTAAGACTCGTCCATTTCCCATGAAGTCACCCGGAAATTTCACGACCATGAGTGACATGATATGCAGAGACAAAAACATGAGCAATAGCCTCACACTCGCTTTTTTTTCATATACCGAAATGTTCTCCTCATGGTCTGTAGATCAGTCCTGCCCTACCTATGACCCGAAACAGAAGTCGAGTTTGTGTTTTCAGACAACTGTCCAAAGAGCCCTGGCTTACACACCCTATAGGCTCAGGCCCCTGAAGCCAAACCTGACGACTGTTCTTGCCCTCGCAAGGGAATTGTGTGAGCCCATTCCAATGGCGACAACGCAACTAAAAGTATAAACCTTTAAATTCCCTGAGGCCATCCCATAGTGTTGGCTTCCAAGGACAAACACGGGCAATCTGAGTTCATCTGAGCACCTACCTGCACTCTGACCCATAGATAGATGTCGCCCGAGGTAAAAAGAAATCAACAGGCCCCTAGGCACTAATCGGATTCATTGCTTTGGTTTCCAGGCATCTCTCCTCAGAGGCCTGGATTTCAATACCAGAATATGGCTGTTTCTTGACTCACCCATCAGAACAAATCTCCTCTACACATGGGAAACTTGCATGGTGGAGCTGTGTCAAACCTCTGTTTAGGAGAAGCCTTCAGGGCCCTAGTGCCACCGCTTAATGCCACAGTCTCCATAGACACAAAAACATATTAGGACCCATCCACAGGAGAGTCCATTTAAACTCAGCCTCCTCGGTTGCTCCCCGAGATCCAACAGATCTAGCCTATCTTGTAGCTAGGAGAATATTGGAATGCGAGGTGGGCTACCCAGCCATCCATCCTTAGAACCCTGCTCAGAATCGTTGGCCTGGAGCCAACCAACTGGTCTCAATTGTCCCACAGTAGAATCTTTGCAGTTTGGAGCTTCTCACAACTCCCATGGTGGGAAAACCCCCACGGCCTCGTGATTCCCCCCCTTTATGAAGGGGCCATCAGGGACAGAAAGTCCAACCTGAAGATCGTCTGATCCTCACCCTGACTTCAGATGCACGAGATCTCGATTCAGGTCTGTAGATTGTGCCTGCCATGTCCTCACCCATAAAAACTAAGCCTAGCTTGTGTTCTCAGACTTCAGTCCTCAGACTACTGGCCCACAAACCCTCCAGTTTGGCAATCCAGAAGTACAATGCGGCACTCTGCCTGCTCCCTGGAAGAAGAACATTGCCCTCTGGGGCTACCCAGAAACCCCAAATGAGGATCAACCTGCACGCCATTTGGCTGTACACCAAATATATAGGCTGAAGTGGGCACAATTGCCCATTCTGACACAGCCTGAGCCTGGAACTCCTGGCCCCACCCACACAGCTGGCCGCACACTGAGCACATCGGACCCGCCATGGCCATAGGTCGTCATCTCTACCCAACCTCGGTTTTCAGGCTTCAGAACCTTGACCTTATCTCCAATCACTGCCCAGGTTTGAAAATGTTGCAGAAATCCGAACTCGTTCCCTTGGCATGAAACCTCGTGGTTGGCATGTTGTCCAACTTTCAGTGTAGTTGAAACCAGTGTGGCACATGAGACCCAGCCCATGCTTGAGGGCCACATTGGTCTCAAACACACATTGTGACCCTCAGCCTGAGCCCGGTCCTCAGGCAAGGCCTCTCAGTGGCTGCATGAAGAAACAGCATATTGGGCTTGACATGCCCCTAGACCATAATTTTTAACCAAGTTCGGGTTGTCCCTTCACTCTTGCCCAGGGATCTGCTTTGGAATTCCTCTTTTGGTGGGACACCTCAGGTAACAAACCTTAAAGGAGTCTTCCCATCCCACAGATTCACAAAAAAGAATTGGGATAGGGCCAAATCCACAGAGAGGAAGATTCGTCCATGGCCCAGGAGGCCTCCCCGACATTCAACGGCCATCGCTGATACAAAATCCAGAGACAAAAGCCTAACCAAGCGCCTCAGACTCGCTCTTTCTTCATATCCTGAAGAGTTCTTCTCATGATTTGTAGTTCGGCCGTGCCATACCTACGTTCCCAAACCTAAGCTGAGTTTGTGTTTTTTGAGTTCTGTCCTCAAAGTCCTGGGCCACACACCCTCCAGGCTGGGCCCCTGGAACCACACATTAGGACTGTGCCTAACCAATCCATGGGAATTCTGCCCATTCCATTATCCAAAACCGTACAAATTAGGAGAAACCTCCAAATTCCCTGAGGCCATACCAATGGTGTAGGTTGTCCGGGACAAAAAAGGGCCGTCTGACACCAGCTGAGCATCTACCTCCACTCATACCATAGATGGATGTCCCCAGAGAAGAAGATTGACCAGACAGGACCCCAGGCCATAATGGGATCCATAGCTTTGGTTTACAGGCATGTCTCCTCAAAAGCCTGGTTTCCAATACCAGCTGAGTGCTTCTCCTGAGGCACCCATCAGAACAAATCTCGTCTACACATGGGAAACTTGCATGTTGGAGCTCTCTCAAAGCCTCTGGTTAGAAGGACATTTCAGGTTCCCGGTGCCAGCGCCTCATTCCAAGATTTCCATGGAGACACACCCACATTAGGACCCATCCACAGGAGAGTCCATTTCAACTCAGCCCCCTAAGTTGCTCCCCCTGATCCAGCAGATCTAACCCGTCTTGTCGCTAGGAGATGATTGGAATGAGAGGCAGGCTTCCCAGACATCCATACTTAGAACCATTCTCAGAATTATGCTGTATGGGAAGTCCTGGAGCCAACCAACAGGTCTCAATAGTCCCTCAAAAGAATATTTACTGTTTGGAGCATCTCACAACTCCCATCGTGGGCAAACCTCCATGGCCTCGTGATTTCGCCCCCTGTGCTTCATGAAGGGGCCATCAGGGACAGAAGCTCCAACCTGAGCGATCGTCTGATCCTCGCCCTGACTTCAGATGCAGGACATCTTGATTCATCTCTGCAGAGTGTGTCTGCCGTGCCCTTGCCCAGAAACGTAAGTCTAATTTGTGTTCTCAACTTCCATCCTCACATTCCTGGCCCACAAGCCCTCCAGTTTGGCAATTCCAGAACTACAAGGCAGCACTCTGCCTGCTTTCCGGAAGAAAAACATTGCCCTCTGGGGCTACCCAGATTCCCCAAATGAGGATCAACCTGCATGCCACTTGACTGGACCCCAATTATACAGGCTACCCTGGGCACTACTGCCCTTTCTGGCACAGCCTGAGACTGAACCTCCTGGCTTGCACCCACCCAGCTAGCCACACACTGAGCACATCAGACCCGCCATGGCCTTAGGTCATCATCTCTTTCCAACCTCGGTTTTCAGGCTTCAGAACCTAAACCTTATCTCCAGTCACCACCCAGGGTTGAACATGATGCAGGAATCAGAACTCCTTCCCCATGGCAAGAAACCTTGTGGTTGGCATGTTGTCCAACGTAAAATGTAGTTGAAACCAGTGTGGCCCATGAGGCCCTGCAGATGCTTGAGGACCAAGTCGTTCACAAACATGCATTCTGACCCTCAACGTGAGCCCAGTTCTCAAGGAAGGCCTCTCAGTGGCTGGACCAAAAGACAGCATATTGGGCTTGTCATGCCCCTAGGCCCCAATTTTTAACCAGATTTCTGGTTGTCCAGTCTCCCCTCCCCAGGGCTCGGCTTTGGAATCCCTCTTTTGGTGGGACACCTGAGGTAACAAAACTGAAAGGACTCCTCCCATCCCACAGTTTGACCCAAAACAATTGGAATCAGGCCAAATCCACAGAGCGGAAGACTCGTCCATGGCCCATGAGGCCTCCCAGACATTCCACGCCCATCGTTGACACAAAATCCAGAAACAAAAGCCTGAACAAGTGCCTCACAATCTCTCTTTCTTCATATCTGGAAGAATTCTCCTCACGGTCTGTAGATCGGGCCTGCCATACCTACGTCCCTAAACCTAAACTGAGTTTGTGTTTTAGACTTCTGTCTCCACAGTCCTGGTGCACACACCCTGCAGGCTGGGGCCCCTGGAGCCACATCAAAACTGTGCCTTCCCTCTCCATGGGAATTCTGCCCATTCCATTGTCCATAATCATAAAATTAGGAGAAACCTCCAAAGTCCCCAAGGCCTTCACAATAGTGTAGGCCGCCTGGGACAAACAAGGGCCATCTGACACCAGCTGAGCATCTAACTCCACTAATACCTTAGATGGATGTACACAGAGAAGAAGATTCAACCGGACAGGCCCCTAGGCTCTAAACGGAGCCATTGCTTTGGTTTCCAGTTATCTCTCTTCAGAGGCCTATATTCCAATAACAGTATATGGGGGTTTCCTGAGGCACCAATCAGAACAAATCTCGTCTCCACATGGGAAACTTGTCCTTTGGAGATGTCTCAAAACCTCCGGTTAGGAGAATCCTTCAGGGCCCATGCACCAACGCCCCATTCCAAGGTCTCCATGGACACAAACCCACATTAGCATCCATCCTCAGGAGAGTCCATTTCAACTCAGCCCCCTTGGTTGCTCTGACAGAGCCAGCATATCAAACCTGTCTATTTGCTAGGAGACAACTGCAATGTGAGGTGGGCTTCCCATGTATCCATCCTAAGATCCCTGCTCTGGTGTCATTCTGTATGGTATGTACTGGAGTGATACAAAAGGTCTCAATTGTTGATCAGAAGGAATCCTTGTTGTTTGGAGCATCTCACAACTCCCATCGTGGGTAAACCTCCATGGACTGGAGATGCTGTCCCCTTCATAAAGTGGCCAGAATGGACAGAAATTCAAACCTAAGCCTAGGTTTGAACCTCGCCCTGACTTCAGATTCATGATATCCCGATTCAGATCTGCAGAGGGTGCCTGCCGTGCCCTCGCCCAGAACCTACGCCTAACATGTGTTCTCAGACTTCCGTCCTCACACTCCCCGTCCACAAGGCATCCACTTTGGAAATTCCGGAGCCACAATGCAGCACTCTGCCTGTCCTCCAGAAGAAAAACATTGCCCTTGGGGCTACCCAGAAATTTCAAATAAAGATCAACCTGCACGGCACTCAGTTGTACCCCAATTATACAATCTACCCTGGGCACTAAGGCCCTGTCTGACACAGCCCAAGCTTGGACCTCCCGACCAACACCCAGACAGCTGGCTCCACGCTGAGCATATCGGACCCGACATGGCCTTAGGTTGTCATCTCTTCCCAACCTCGGTTTTCAGACTTCACAACCTGGACCTTATGTCCAATCACTACCCAGGGGTGAATGACATGCAGAAATCAGAATTAATACTTCCCCATGGCAAGAACTCATGTGGTTGACATGTTGACTATCATTCAGTGTAGGAGAAACAAGCATGCACCATGAGTCCCCACCCATGCTTGAGTACCACGAGGGCATAAACACGCATTGTGACCCTCAGCATGAGTTCTGTCCTCAATGAAGGCCTCTCAGTGGCTGGACCATTAGAAAGCATATTGGGCTTGCCATGCCCCTAGGCCCGTATTTTTAGTTAGATTTCTTGTTGTCCAGGGCTCTGCTCTGGAATCCCTCTTTTGGTGGGACACCTTAGTTAACAAAACTGAATCCCACAGATTAACCCAAAACAATTGGGATCTGGCCAAATCCACAGAGAGAAAGACTCTTCCATGGCCCATGAGGACTCCTCGACATTCCACGGCCATCATTGACACAAAATCCAGGGGCAAAAGCCTGACAAGTGTCACACTTTCACCCTTTATTCATATCCCAAAAAGTTCTCCTCATAGTCTGTAAATCGGGCCTGCCATACCTACGTCCCCAAACCTAAGCTGAGTTTGTGTTTTAAGACATCTGTCCCCACAGTCCTTGCCCACACACCCTCAAGGCTGGGCCCTTGGAGCCACACATCAGGTCTGTGCCTGCCCACTCCACAGGAATACTGCCCATGCCATTGTCCATAATCATACAATTTAGGAGAAACCTCCAAAGTCCCCGAGGCCATCCCTATAGTGTAGGCCGCCCGGACAAACAGGCGCGGTCTGACACCAGCTGAGCAACTACCTCCATTTCATAAAATAGACAGATGTCGACAGAGAAGAAGATTGAACCAGAGAGGCTCCTAGGACCTAATTGGATGCATTGCTGTGGTTTCTATGTATCTCTCCTCCGAAGCCTGGTTCTAATACCAGCATATGTGGGTTTCCTGAGGCACCAATTAGAACAAATCTTGTCTCCACATGGAAAACTTGCTCTTTCGAGTTGTTTCAAAATCTCCGGTTAGAATCCTTTAGAGCCCTGGGGCCACCACCCCATTCCAACGTCCTCATGGACACAAACACACATTAAGACCCATCTTCAGGAGAGTCCATTTCAACTCAGCTCCCACGATTGCTCCTGCATAGCCATCAGATCGTACCTGTCTTGTGGCAGGGAGACAATTGGTGTAAGAGGCAGTCTGCTCAGGCATCCATTCTTAGAACCCGGCTCTGGAGTCATTCCATATGGGATGTCCTGGAGCCATCCAACAGTTCTCAATTTTCCCGCAGAAGGAATCCTTGCAGTTTGGAGCATCCCACAACTCCCAACGTGGGAAAACCTCCATGGCCTCGAGATTCCACCCCTTTGATGAAGGGGCCATCATGGACAGAAACTCCAACCTGCGCCTAAGTCTGATCCTCGTCCTGACTTCAGATGAATGAGATTTTGATTCGGATCTGCAGAGGGTGCCTGCCGTGCCCTCGCCCTGAAACTTAAGTCTAGCTTATGATCTCAGACTTACGTCCTCACACTCCTGGTCCCGACGCCCTTAAGTTTGGCAATTCTGGACCCACAATGCTGCACTCTGCCTGCCCCAGTGAGATTCCCTGACACAATAAATGAGGATGAACGTACATGGAACTCAACTGTACCCAAATTATACAGTCTAACCTGGGCACTAATGCACTGTCTGACACAGCCTGAATCCATACCTCCTGAACAACACCCAGAAAGCTGACCGCACACTGAGCACATCGGACCCTCCATGACCTTAGGTTATCATCTCATCCCAACCTCGATTTTCTGGATTCAGAACTTAGATCTTATCTCCAGTCACTGCCCAGGGGTGAACATGATGCAGAAATCAGAATTCCTCCTTCCCCATGGAAAGAAACCTTGTGGTTCGTATGTTGTCCAAAGTTCAGTGTAGGAGAATCAAGCATGGCCCATGAGTCCCCGCCCATGCTTGATGCCTACATTGGGCACAAACATGCATTGTGACCCTCAGTGTGAGCACTGTACTCAAGTAAGACCTCTCAGTGGCTGGACCAAGGTACCCCATATGGGGATTGCCATGCCCTTAGGCCCCCAATCTTATACAGAGTTCGGGTTGTCCAGTCGCCCCTTCCCAGGGTTCTGCTCTGGAATCCCTCTTTAGTGGCACACCTGAGGTAAAAAACAAAACAAAACAAAACAAAAAAAAAAAAAAAACAGAATGGACTCCTCCTATCCCACGGAATGACCCCAAAATATTGGGATCATATAAATCCCCATAGAGGAACTCTCACCCATGGTCCATGAGGACGCCCCTACATTCCATGGCCATCAGTGACACAAAATCCAGAGTCAAAAGCCTGAGCAAGTGCCTCACACTCACTCTTTGTTCATATCCTGAAGAGTTCTGCTCAAGGTCTGTAGAACGGGCCTCCCATACCTATGTCCCCAAACCTAAGACGAGTTTCTGTTTTCAGACTTCTGTCCCCACAGCTATGACCCACACACCCTCCATGCTTGAACCCCTAGAGCCACACCTCAGGATTGTGCCTTCCCTCCCCAAAGGAATTCTGCCCATTTCATTGGCCACAAACTTGCAAATTAGGAGAAACCTCCAAAGTCAAAGTGGCCATCCCAATAGTGTAGACTGCCCAGGACAAATAGGGGCAATCTGACACCAGCTGAGGAACTACCTCCACTCAATCCCATAGACAGATGAACCGAGAGAAGAAGATTAAACCAGACAGGCCCCAGGCCCTAATCAGATCCATTGCCTTGGTTTCCAGGCATCTCTCCTCAGAGTTCTGGTTTCCAATACCAGCATATTGGGGGTTACTGAAGCACCAATGAGAACAAATCTTGTTTCCCCATGGGAAAAATGCTTCTTGGAGCTGTGTCAAAACCTCTGGTTAGGAGCATCCTTCAGAGCCCTGGTGCCACTGCCCCATTCCAAGGTCTCCATGGACACAATCCCACATTATGACCGATCCTCAGGAGAATGCATTTCAACTCAGCCCCCTCGGCTGCTACATCATAGGCAGCAATCAAACGTGCCGTTTCGCTAGGAGACAATTGGAATGCAAGGCCGGATGCCCAGGCATCCATCCTTACAACCCTGCTCTGCAATTGTTCCATATGGGATGCCCTGGAGCCATCCAACAGGTTTCAACTGACCCGCAGAAAATCCTTGTGGTTTGGAGCATCTCACTACTGCAATCATGGGAAAACACCAATGGCGGTGTGATGACCCCCCTTCATGAAGGGGCCATCATGGACAGAAACTCCAACCTGAGCCAACATATGAACCTCGCCCTGACCTCAGATGCATGAAATCTCAATTCAGCTCTGCAGAGTGTGCCTGCCATGTCCTCGCCCTGAAACCAAAGCAAAGCTTCAGTTCTCAGACTTACATCCTTGCATTCCTGGCCCCAAGGACTCCAGTTTGGCAGTTCCGGAGCCAGAATGCAGCACTCTGCCTGCCCTCCAGAAGAAAGACTTTGCCCTATGGGGCTACGGAGAAACCCCAAATAATTATCTTCTGCATGCCACTCAACTGTACCCCAATTATACAGCGTATCTGGGCACGAATGCCCTGTCTGGCACAGCCTGAGTGCAGACCTCCTGAACGACACCTAGAAAGCTGGCACCAAACTGAACACATCGGACCCGCCATGGCCTTAGGTCGTCATCTCTTCCAAACCTCGGTTTTCAGGCTTCAGAACCTAGACCTTATCTCCAATTAGTGCCCAGAGGTGAACGTGATGCAGAAATCAAAACTCCTCCTTCCCCATGGCAAGAAACCCTGAGGTTGGCATGTCCAAGGTTCAGTGTAGGAGAAACCTGCAAGCTCAATGAAGTCCCGCCCAATATTGAGGACCACCTTGGGCACAAACACACATTGTGACCCTCAGCATGAGTCCACTATTCAAGTAACGTCTCTCAGTGGCTGTACCAAGAATCTGCATATGGGCTTGCCATGCCCATAGGACCCCAGGCCTAACCAGAGGGTGGGTATTCCAGTTGTATGTACCCAGTGCTCTGCTCTAGAATCCCTCTATTGTGGGAACACATGAGGCAGAAAACAGGACTCCTCCCTTCCCACAAAATGACCCCAATCTCTTGGGAGCTGGACAAATCACCAGAGAGGGAGACTTCCATGGCCCATGAGAGCATGCTTACATTAAATGACCATCATGAATACAACATCCAGAGACATAAGCTTGAACGACCGCCTCTCACTCGCCTTACTTTCTAATCACAATGAGCTCCCCTCACGGACTGTAGATCACTCCTGCCATAACCTCAGCCCCAAACCTCAGCCGAGTTTGTGTTTTTGGATGTCTGTCCCCACAGCCCTGGCCCACACAGCCGCCAGGCCGGGGCCTCTGGAGCCACACCACAGGACTGTCCTGCTCTCTCCAAGGAGACTATGCCCATTCCATTGCCCATAACCCCACAGAATAGGAGAAACCTCAAGGCCCCCGAGGACATCCCACTACTATAAGCCTCTCTGGACAAAGGCATCCTGACACTAGCTGAGCAACTACCTCCATGCAGAAACACAGACAGATGTCGGCAGAGACAGTAGATTGAACCAGACAGGCCCCTGGGCCCTAATCTGAACTCTTGCTTTGGTTTCCAGGTGTCACTCCTCAGAGGCCTGGGTTTGAAGACCAGCATCTGGGGCTTTCCTGAGACACCAAACAGAACAACTATCGTCTCCACATGGGAAGCTTCATTGTTGGAGCTATGTCAAACCCTTCGGTTTGGAGAAACCTGCAGAGTCCCTGAGCCACCGCCACATTCCAAGGTCTCCATGGCCACCAAAGCACAGTATGACTCATCCTCAGGAGAGTCCATTTCAACTCAGCCCTCTGGGAAACCCGCCCAAGAGTCTGCAGATTGAGCCTGCCTCGCCCCAAGCAGCCAGTGGGAATGTGAGGTGGCATTTGCAGACATTCATGCTTAGACCCCTTCTCTCGAGTCTTTCTGTAGGGGTCATCCTAGAACCATCTCATAGTACTCGACTGTCCTACAGAGGAAACCTTGATGTTTGGGGCAGCTCATAACTCCCAGCGTTGGGAAACCTCCCTGGCCTCATGACGCCCCCACCCCCTTCAGGAAGGGGCCATAATGGACACAAACTCCAACCTGAGGCAACGTCTGATACTCGCCCTGACCTCAGATGCAGGAGATCTTGATTCAGTCTCTGCAGAGTGGGCCTGCCATGCCCCAAACCTAATGCTAGCTTGTGTTTTCAGACTTCCCTCTTCACACTCCTGGCAAACAAGCCCTCCAGACTGGGAATTCCAGAACCACAACACAGTTTTCTGCCTGCCCACCAGAAGAAAAACGTTGCCCTATGGGGCTCTCCAGAAACCACAAATGAGAACCAACCTGCTCTGGCCTCGACCGCACCCTAACTGGAAAAGCTACCCTGGTCAGTAAAGCTCTGTCTGACACAGCCTGACATCCCAACAGACAAGGAAACAGCTGGCTGCACACTAAGCACATCAGACAGGCCATGGCCTTATGCTGTCATCTCTTCCCAACCTGGGTTTTCAGACATCTGACCCTAGATATTATATCAAATCCTGGCAAACGTGGGTAACTGAAGCACAAATCAGATCTTCTCCTTCCCCATGGCTGGAAAGCTTGCTGTTGGCATGGAGTCATACCTTCAGTGTAGGAGAAACCTTCATGGCCCCTGAGGCCAAGCCTAAACTTGAGTGCCTCCTTGGGTACAAGCTCGCATTGGGACCATCAGCATGGGCCCCATGTCGAAGTAAGGTCTCTCAGGGCCTGGACTAAGAGCCCGCATATGGGGCTTGCCAAGCCCCTATGATCCCAATCTTCACAAGAGCTCGAGTATTCCATTTGCTCGAACCCAGGACTGTTATCTGGAGTCCCTCTCCTGGAAGAACACCTGAGCCAGACAGCAGGACTCCACCCTTCCCACAAAATGTCCCCAAAATCTTAAGAGCTGGACCAACTCCTCAGAGAGGGAGACTCTTCCATAGCCCCTGAGGTCACCCCTACATTCCACGGCTATGGGAGACAAAACATCCAAAGACAAAAGCTTGCGTGACTGCCTCCCATTTGCCCTTCTTTCATAAGCTGAGGATCTCCTCTCACGGTCTGTGGGTCCATCCTGCAATGCTCTCGGCTCTGCACCCAAGCCGAGTTTGTGTTTTCAGACTTCTGTGCCCACAGCCCGGACCCACACACCCTCCAGGCTAGGGCCTATGGAGACACACTGAAGGACTGTGCCAGTCCTCTCCAAGAAAACTGTACCCAATCCATTGGCCAAAACCCTAGAGATTAGGAGAATCCAATAAGGTCTCCAAGGCCATGCCTCGGCCATGGACTAAGAGGGGCACTCTGACACCAGCTGAGCAACTATCTCCACTTAGATACTCAGACAGTGTCCCCAGAGACAGAAGATTGAAACGGACAGGCATCTAGGCTCTAATCTGAACCCTAGCTTTGGTTTCCAGGTGTCTCTACACAGAGAACTGGTTTGAAGACCAGTATCTGGGGCTTTTCTGAGGCACCAAAGAGAACCTGTCTCATCTCCACATAGGGATCTCTTTTTAATTGGAGCAATATTACACCCTTCGGTTAGGCGAATACTTCATGGCCCCTGAGCTGCCAACATATTCCAAGGTCTCCATGCACACAAACCCACATTATGACCCATCCGCAGGAGAGTCCATTTCAATTCAGCCCCCTAGTTAGCTCGCCCCAGAGCCAGTAGTTCAAACATGTCTTGTCACAAAGAGCCAATGGGAAAGTGAGGTATGCTGTACAGGCATCCATCCTTCGAATCCTGCTCTCCAGTCTTTCCGTATGGGACATCCTGGAGCCATTCAACAGGACTCGACTGTCCAGCAGATGGAAAGCTTGTGGTATGGGTCAATGCACAAACTAGAGTTTGTGCTGGTGTCTAAGGTGCTGTGCAGGATTCTCCAATCTTGAGGGTTTGGCACAGGTCGAAGGGCATGTTTTCCTACTGGGGACAGGAGATATTCTATTGTGTGGCTCAGGGACCACATGTTGTATCCTAAGTTGGTATTTCAGAACAGGACCCTGAGGACAGATGCCTGAAAACCTAATCTAGTGTTCCAATGACGTCCTAGGAGCATGTCAGGTACAATCTTCTGACCCAGGAACATTGAAATGGCTGTCTGCTTGGATGTAGGTGATCAGGGCGTTTCAGACTGGCATTTGTGTCCAGTGCTGCCGACAATATTGGGTTGGGCTCAGGGCTCTTGCATGTTTCTCCTAAACTGGAAGGTTTGGGCAGGTTTGACGGGCACAGTTTCCTTGGGGATGGCAGGCCTAGTCATGTGTTGTGGATCCAGAGACCCTGTCCTGGAGGGCATATGAGCCATGGTTTTGGGAGAGAAGTCTGCAAACACAAATGTGGGTTATGGTTAGTGGAAAGGTGATCACAGGCCCAATGAGTAGACCTGGAGTGCAGCTTGTCAGGAGTTGTAATTAGGGTGACTGGAAGGCAGTAGCACAGGCTTTTCTCTCTATATTGTGTGTCCAGGATGGCCTCGGAATGCAGGTATAGTCTCATGGGTCCATGGGAAACTTTTCCTCTCTATGGATCTGTGCAGCTCATAGTTTGGTGGCTTTTTTGGGGAAGGGAAGAGTGTTGTTTTCCATCTTATGGGTGCCCCAAAACAGGGATTCCAGATACAGGCTCTTTTTCTGGGCATCTGGGACTTCCCACCAAGGGTTAGGATTTGCACCTAGGGGTGTATGAGGCCTGCAATGCGGGATCATGATGGTGCAACTGAGAGGGATTGTTTGAAAGCTTGCTCAGGCTGAGTCTCACAATGCCTGTTTGCTCCCATGGCGGCCCTCAGGAGTGGGAGTGGTCTCATTGGTCATATATCTGGCTCCCTCTTAGAGAGTTGGACACCCAACCCAACAGCCAAATGTCCTGCCATGAGGAAGGATGAGTTCTCTTCCGTCAGGTTCCTCTGTGCTTCAGGTTGCCCCATTGGCAGGGTTTCCAGCAAGGTCTCGAGATAGGTGCCTGAATACCAAGGATGGGTGGAGATGACGTACTTGGGCCATAGCAATCCCAAATGCTAGATATGAGGCCTAAAACTCGGTCGGGGCTCAGGCTCTGTCAGACACAGCGCTAGTGGCCATGGCAGCCTTTATATCAGAGTAGATTCGAGGGCGGAGCAGATTGATCCTCATGTGGAGTTTCTTGGGAAGATTCCCAGGCATTTGTTCATTCAATAGGGAAGGCAGAATGCTGTGTTGTGGCTCCAGATTTCCCAATCACGAGAGCTTGGGGACCAGTCAGTTTTGGGTGGAATTGTAAACAAAAGCTATGGTTCAATTCAGTGCCAAGCAGAAGGCAGTTCCAATTTGTAGCAGTTTACTCGAGACATCCAGCACTGGAATAAGGGTGGATGTCAGATGCTTGCTCACACTAGAGTTTTTGTCTATGATGACCGACAAGTGGAGGGGTGGTATAAAGAGGCCATGGAGGAGTTCACATGCTGAGGCCTGTGAACTGCTGCAAAAAGTAACATTTCTTTGTACAGTGTAGGTGAAGTCTGGTTTGTTTACTCTAGGTTTCCCCATGTGGAAAGTTTGTGAAGAAGAGCTCTCCGGCATGGATGCCAGGAAAGCACACCTCCATTGACAACTGCAGGTGAGGAACATGGCAGATTCGTTCTGGTGGCTTTGGGACAAAGTGCCAAGGCCTTGAGTTGACATGGGATCTCTTGCAGATGGGTCACAATGCTTGTTTGTTACCAGGGAGAACTTAGAATGTGCTGGTTGCTAAGGTGCCATGCAGGATTATCCTACCCTGAGGGTTTGGCACAGGTCGAAGAGCATGGTATTCTTCTGGGGACAGGGGATGTTCTGTCGTGTGGCTCAGAGAAAACATGATGTGTCATAGATTGGTATTTTAGAACAGGCCCCTGAGGACAGATGCCTGAAAACCTAATGGGGTTCCATTGAGAGCCTAGGGGCATTTTAGGTTCAATCGTCTATCTCACGATCATTGACTTGGCTATTTCCCTGGATTTAGGTGATAAGGGTGTTTCAGACTGCGCATTTCCATCCCGAGTGGCCGGCAATATTGGTGGGGGCTCAGGGGCCACACAGGTTTCTCCTAATCTGGAAGATTTGGGCAAATCTGATATGCACAGTGTCCTTGGGGTTGGCAGCCAGAGTTCTGTGGTGTGGCTCCAGAGATAACATTCTGGTGGGCATGTGAGCCATGGTTTTGGGAGAGAAGTCTGCAAACACAAATACAAATTAGGGTGAGTGGCGAGGTGATCACAGGCCCAATGCGTAGACCTGGAGGGAAGCTCGTCATGAACTATAATTAGGGAGACTGGAAGGCAGTAGCACAGGCTTTTCTCTCTGGATTGTGTGTCCAGGATGGCCTTGGAATGCAGGTGTGGTCTCATGGGTCCATGGGAGTCTTTTCCTCTCTATGGATCCTGGTGGCTCTCCATAGTTTGGTGGCTTTTTCGGGGAAGGGGAGAGTGATGTTTTCCACCTTATGGGTGCCCCAAAACAGGGATTCCAGAGACGGGCTCTGGTTCATGGCATCTGGGACATCACAACAAGTGCTAGGATTTGGGCTTAGGGGCATATTTGGCCTGCATTGCGGGTTCATGGTGGTGCAACAGAGAAGGATTCTTTGAAAGCATGCTCAGGCTGAGGGTCACAAGGCCTGTTTGCCTCCAGGGCATCCCTGAGGAGTTTGTGTGGTCTCACTGGACTTGTAAATGACTCCCCCTTTCAGGGTTGAACACCCATCCTAACAGCCAAGTTTCCTGATATGAAGAAGGAGGAGTTCTCTATTGTGCTTCAGGATGCCCCATTATCAGGGATTCCAGCAAAGGTCTGGGGACAGGTGCCTGAATACCAAGGATGGGTAGAGATGAAATACTTGAGCCATGGCATTCCCAAATACTATATGTGGGGCTCAAACTCTGGTGACTGACACTAGGTCTGGGCTCAGGCTCTGTCCGACACAGCACTAGTGGCCAGGGCAACCTATAAATCAGGGTCCCTCCGATATAGGGCCGAGCAGATTGATCCTCATATGGGGTTTCTCGCCAGACTCACCAGGCACTTGTTTCTATCGGGAAGGCAGAATGCTGTGTTGTGTCTCCATAATTCGCTATCAAGAAGGCTTGGGGACCAGTCGGGTGAGGAAGGAATTGTAAACACAAGCTACAGTTCAATTCACTGCCAAGCGGAAGGCTGTTCCTGTGTCCAGCAGCTTTTTCGAGATATCCAGCACCTTAGTAAGGGAGGACGTCAGATATTTGCTCACACTGGAGTTTGTGTCTATGATGACTGACAAATGGAGGGGTGGCGTCAAGAAGCCATGTAGGGATTTTCACGTTGAGACTCATGAGCTGCTCCAAATAGCAAGGTTTCATTCTACTGGACAGGTGGAGTGTGGTTTATTTGCTCCAGGGTCCCCCATGTGGAAAGTTTGGGTAGCAGAGCTCTACCGCATGGATGCCTGGAATGTTCAACTTCATTGACCATTGCAACTGAAGAACATGGCAGCTTTATTCTGGTGTCTCTGTAGCAAAGTACCAAGTCCTTGATTTGACATGGAATCTCTTGCAGATGGGCCACACAGCTGGTTTGTTACCAGGTAGATCTTAGAATGTGCTGGTGGCTTAGTAGTTGTGCAGGAATCTACTACTCTGGGATTTTGCACAGATTGTAGGGCACGGTTTCCTTCTGGGGACAGGAGATGTTCTGTTGTGTGGCCCAGCCACCACATGTTGTATCATAAGTTCGCATTCTAGAACAGGCCTCTGAGGACACATGTCTGAAAACCGAATCAATGGTTCCAATGACGTCCTAGGGGCATGTTAGGTTCATTATTCTGACTCAGGACCATTGACTTGGCTGTGTTCCTGGATGTAGGAGATCAGGGTATTTCAGACTGTGCATTTGTGTTCAGAGCGGCCGCCGAAATTGGGGTAGGCCCAGAGGCCTTGTAGGTTTCTCCTAATCTAGACAGTTTGGGCAACTGTGATGGAAACAGTTTCCTTGTGGATGGCAGGGACAGTCCTGCAGTGTGGATCCGGAGACCCCATCCTGGAGGGCATGTGTGCCATGGTTTTGGTAGATAAGTCTGCAAACACAAATTCGAATTAGGGTGAGTGGCGAGGTGATCACAGGCCCAATGCATATACCTTGAGAGCAGCTCATCTGGAACTGTAATTAGGGTGAATGGAAGGCAGTAGCACAGGCTTTTCTCTCCGGATTGTGTGTCCAGGATGGCCTCGGAATGCAGGTGTGTTCTCATGGGTCCATGGGAGACATTGCCTCTCTATGGATCCTGGTGGCTCCTCATAATTTGGTGACATTTTTGGGGAAGGGATGAGTGCTGTTTTCCATCTGAAGGGTGCACCAAAACAAAAATTCCAGAGATGGTCTCTGGGTCTGGGCACCTCGAAAATCCCACCAAGTTTTATGATTTGAACCTACAGGCATACCAGGCCTGAAATGAGGGATCATTGTAGTGAATCTGAGAGGGATTTTTTGAAAGCATGCTCAGGGTGAGGGTCACAATGCCTGTTTGTGCCAAGGGTAGTCCTCAGGAGTGTGTGTGGTGTCATTGATTTTGTAACTGGCTCCCCCTTTGAGGGTAGAACACCCATCCCAAAAGCCAGGTTTATTGCCATGGGGAAAGAAGAGTTCTCTATTGTGCTTCAAGTTCCCTAATTGGCAGGGATCCCTGCCAAGGTCTGGGGACAGGTGCCTGAATATCAAG
The DNA here is from genome assembly GCF_964662115.1 of Mustela nivalis. Taxonomy (NCBI): domain Eukaryota; kingdom Metazoa; phylum Chordata; class Mammalia; order Carnivora; family Mustelidae; genus Mustela; species Mustela nivalis. Next base: position 181,936 of record NW_028136383.1, read on the forward strand.
GATGGGTAGAGATGACATACTTGGGCCATGGCAATCCCAAATGCTAGATATGGGGCCTGCTCTTTAGTGGCTGAAACTCAGTCGAGCTCAGGCTCTGTCAGACACGGCACTAGTGGCCATGGCAGCCTATAAATCGGTGTTGACTCGAGGGCCGACCTGATTGATCCTCATGTGGGTTTTCAGGGCAGACTCACCAGGCATTTCTTCATTCGATGGGGAAGGCAGAATGCTGCGTTGTGGCCCCAGATATCCCTATCAAGAGGGCTAGGGACCAGTCAGGTGAGGATGGAATTGTAAACACAAGCTATGGTTCAATTCAGTGCCAAGTGGAAGGCAGTTCCAATGTGCAGTGGTTTATTCAAGACATCCAGCACTGGGATAAGGGTGCATGTCAGATGTTTGCTTAGACTGGAGTTTGTGTCTATGATGACCGACCAATGGAGTGGTGGCATCAAGAGGCCATGGAGCAGTTTACACGCTGAGGCCTGTGAGTTGATCCAAACATAAGGTTTCCTTCTACTGGACAGGGGAGGTCTGGTTTGTTTACACCAGGTTCCCCCATGTGCAAAGTTTGGGTAGCATAGTACTCGCATGTGGATATTGGAAAGCACACCTACATTAACCATTGCACCTAAGGAACATGGCAGGTTCTTTCTGGTTGCTCTAGGGCAACGTACCAAGGCCTGGATTCTAATGAAGTTGGGTCACAATGCAGTTTTGTTACCACGGAAATCTTACTATGTGCTGGTGGCTAAGGGGCCATGTATGATTAGTCTATCCTGATGGTTTGACACCGGTCGAAGAACACGGTTTCTTTCTGGGTATCGGAGATGTTCTGTTGTGGGGCTCACGGACCAAATGTTGTATCATAAGTTGGTATTCCAGAACAGGCCTCTGAGGACAGATGCCTAAAAACTTCATCTAGGGTTCCAATGAAGTCCAAGGGGAATTTCAGGTTGAATCATCAGACTCAGGACCATTGACTTCGGTGTCTGCCTATATGTAGGCAACCAGGGTGTTTCTGACTGTGCCTTTGTGTACAGAGTGGCCTCCAATATTGGGGTGGGCTCTGGGGCCTTGCAGGTTTCTCCTAATCTTGAAGGTTTAGGCAAATTTGTGGGCACGGTTTCCTTGGGGGTGGCAGGCACAGTCCTGTGGTGTGGCTCCAGAGACTCCATCGTGGAAGGCATGTAAGCCATGGTTTTGGGAGAGAAGTCTGCAATCACAAACTCGGATTAGGTTGAGTTGCGAGGTGATCGTAGGCCCAATGCATAGACCTGGAGGGCAGATTGTCAGGAACTGTAAATCACGTACCTCGAAGGCACTAGCACTGGCTTTTGTATCTGGATTGTGTGTCCATGATAGCCTTGGAATGCAGGTGTGTTCTAATGTTTCCATGAGAGTATTTTCCTCTCTATGGATCCTGGAAGCTCCCAATAGTATGGTGGCTTTCTCGTTTGAATGGAAGAGTGCTGTTTTCAATCTTAGATGTTCCCCAAAAAGGGATTCCAGAGAAGGGCTGTGAGTCTGGGTGCTTGGAAAATCCCACCAGGATTAGGATTTGGGCCTAGGGGAGTACCAGGCCTACAATGTGTGACTTGGAGGTACAACTGAGAGCGTTTGTTTGAAAGCATGCTAGTCTGAGTGTCACAATGCCTGATGTGATTAGGGCAGCCCTTATGAGTGGGAGTTGTCTCCTTGGCCATGCAGCTGGCTACCACTTTAATGTAGGACAACCATCCCAACTACCAGGATTCCTGCCATGGAAAAGGAAGAATTCTCTATTGTGCCTCAGGTTCCCCCATTAGCAGGTATTCTAGCAAATGTCTGGGGACAGATGCCTGAATACCAAGGATGGGTAGAGATGAGGGACCTGAGACATGGCCAGTCTCACATGCCTGACTCTCTGAGTAGCTGACATGAATTGAGCACTCAGGCTCTGTCAGAAACAGAACTAGTGGTCAGGGCTGAGTATGAATCAGGGGTCCCTCAAGGGCTGAGCAGATTGATCCTCATGCAGAGTTTCTGGGCAGAATCACCATGCCCTTCTTCTTTCTAAGGGGAAGGCAAAAAGCTGCGTTGTGGCCCCAGAATTCCCTATCAAGCGGGCTTGGGGACCAGTAGGGTGAGGATGGAATTGTAAACTCAAGCTAAGGTTCAATTCAGTGCCAAGCAAAAGGCAGTTCCATTGTGCAGTGTCTGATTCCAGATATCCAGCACCTGAGTAAAGGTGAAAGTCAGACATTTCCTCATGCTGGAGTTTATGTCTATGATGACCGATGAATGGAGGGGTGGCGTCAAGAGGCCATGGAGGATTTCACATGCTGGGGCTTGTGAGATGCTTCAAACAGCAAAGTTTCCTTCTACCACACAGGGGGAGACTGGTTTATTTGCTCCAGGGTCCCCCATGTGGAAAGTTTGGGTAGCAGAGCACTCCCACGTGGATGCCTGAAAAGCACACCTCCATTAAAATTGCAGCTGAGAAACATGGCCAATTCGTTCTGGTGGCTCTTGGGCGAATTACCAAGGCCTGGAGTTGACATGAAGTCTCATGAAGATGGGTCATAATGCAGGTTTGTTACCATGGAGACCTTACAGTGTGCTGGTGGCTAAGGGACCATGTAGGATGCATCTACCCTGAGGGTTTGACACTGGTCAAAGGGCACGGTTTCCTTCTCGGACCAGAGATGTTCTGATGTGGGGCTAACGGACCAAATGTATCATAATTTGATATTGCAGAACAGGCCTCTGAGGATAGATGCCTGAAAATTTAATCTAGGGTTCCAATAAAATCCTAACGGAATGTCAGGTTCAATCCTCTGACTCAGTATCATTGACTTCAAAGTCTGCCTAGATGTAGGTGATCACGGTGTTCCAGACTGTGCATTTGTGTACAGAGTGGCAACCAGTATTGGGGTAGGCTCAGGGGCCTTGCAGGTTTCTCCTAATCTGGAAAGATAGGGCAATTTGATGGGCACAGTTTCCTTGGCAATGGTGGGCACAGTCCTGTGGTGTGGCTCCAGAGACCCCATGCTGGAGGGCATGAGAGCCATGGTTTTGGGAGGGAAGTCTGCAAACACAAATGCGGGTTAGGTTTAGTGGCGAAGTGATTGTAGGCCCAATGCATACTCCTGGAGGGAAGCTCCGTGTGAAATGTAAATCGCATGCCTCAAAGGAGGTAGCACAGGCTTTTTTATCTGGATTGTGTATCCACGATGGACTAAGAATGCAGGTGTGGTCTCAGGTGTCCATGGGTGATATTTCCTCTCAAGTATCCTGGCGGCTCCTTATAATGTGGTGGCTTTCTCAGAGAGGAAAGAGTTCTGTTTTCCATATTAAGGGTGTCCCATAACAGGGATTGCAGAGAAGTGCTCTGGCTCTGGGCACCTGGAAATACCCACCAAGGGTTATGATTTGGGCATAGGGGCTTACCAGGCCTCCAATGCAAGTCCTGGAGATACAACTGAGAGCGTTTGTTTGAAAGCATGCTCAGGCTGAGGGTCACTATGCAAGCTTTTGCATAGGGTGGCCCTCAGGAATGGGGGTGGTCTCAATGGCCATTCAGTAGGCTAACACTCTGAGTGTTGGACACCCTTCCGAACTTACAGGAATCCTGCCATGGGGAATGAGGATTTCTCTATTGTGATTCAGGTTCCCTCATTGGTAGGGATTCCAGGAAAGGTCTGGGGACACATGCCTGAATACCAAGGATGGGTAAAGATGACGGCTCTGTTCCGTGGCCAGTCTAACATGCGGGATATGGGCCCCGCCTTCTAGGTGGCTGACACGAGGTCGGGGCTTAGGCTCTGTCAGACACAACACTAGGGGCCAGGGCTGTCTATAATTCAGGGTTCCCTCAAGGGACAAGTAGACTGATCATAATGTGGAGTTTCTGGGCAGACTCACCAGGCCCTTCTTCTTTCTATTGGGAAGGCAGAATGCTGTGTTGTGGCTGCAGAATTCCCTATCATGAGGGCTTGTGGACCAGTAGGGTGAGGATGGAATTGTAAACCCAAGCTATGAATAAATTCAGTGACAAGCGAATGGCATTTCCAGTGTGCAGCGGCTGATTCGAATATCCAGCACCTGAGTAAGCGCAGACGTCAGATGTTTGCTCAAGCTGGAGTTTGTGTCTATAATGACCGACAAATGGAGAGGAGTTGAAAAGAGGTCATAGAGGATTTCCCACACTTGAGCGTGTGAGATGCTTTAAACAGCCAGGTTTCCTTCTACAGGACAGGGCAGTCAGATTTGTTTGCTCGAGAGTCCCCCATGTGGAAAGTTTGGGTAGCAGAGCACTCCCACATGGATGCCTGGAAAGCACACTTCCACTGAACATTGCAGCTGAGGAACATGACAGGTTCTTTCTGAAGGCTCTGGGGTGAAGTACCAAAACCTGTAGTTGACATGGAATCTCATGAAGATGGCTCACAATGCTGGCTTATTACCAGTGAGATCTTAGAATCTGCTGGTGGCTACGGGCCAAGTAGGATTCATCTACCCTGAGGGTTTGACACAGTTTCAAGAGCACGGCTTCCATCTAGAGAAAAAAGATGTTCTATTGTGGGGATCAGGGACCATATGTTGTATCTTAAGTTGGTACTCCAGAACAGGTCTCTGATTACAGATGCCTGAAAACCTAATCAGGGGTTACAATGAGGTCATAGGAGCATGTCAGGTTCAATCTTCTGACTGAGAAACACTGACTTGGGTATCTGCCTGGATTCAGGTGATCAGCGTATTTCAGACTGCACATTTGTGTCCAGAGGGGCCTCCAGTATTGGGGTGGGCTCAGGGGCCTTGCAGGTTTCTCCTTATCTCGAAGTTTTAGGCAAATGTGACGGACACATTTTCCTTGGGGATGGCAGGCACAGTCCTTTGGTGTGGCTCCAGAGACCCCATCCTGGAGGAAATATGAGCCATGGTTTCGGGATAGAAGTCTGTAAGCACAAACTCGGGTTAAGGTTAGCGGTGAGGTGATCGCAGGCCCAATGCATAGACCTGGAGGGCAGCTCGTCTGGAACTATAAATTAGTTGCCTTGAAGGTGTTAGCACAGGCTTGTGTATCTGGCTTTTGTGTCCAGGATGGCCTCGGAATACAGGTGTGGTCTCATGGATCCATGGGAGATTTTTCCTCTCAAGGATCCTAGCGGCTCCCTATACTATGGTGGCTTTCTTGGCGAAGGGGAGAGTGCTATTTTCCATCTTAGGGGTGTCCCAAAACAGGGATTCCAGAGACAGGCTGTGTTTCTGGGCCCCTGAAAAATCCCACCAGGTGTTATGATTTGTGCTTAGGGGCATATCAGGCCTGCAAATTTGGATTCTGGAATGCAACTAAGAGTGTTTGTTTGAAAGCATGCTCATGTTGGGGGTCACAATGCCTGCTTGTGTCCAGGGCGGCCCTCATGAGTGGGCGGGTTATCATTGGCCATTCAGCTGGCTACCACTCTGAGGTCTGGAAACCCATCCCAAGAGCCATCATTCCTGCCATGGGGAAGGAGGATTTCCCTATTGTGCTTCTGGTTCCCCCATTGGCAGGGATTTCAGCAAATGTCTGGGGACAGATGCCTGAATCAAGAATGGGTAGAGATGACAGCCCTGGGACATGGCTGGTCTCACATTCTGGAGTTGGAGCCCAGTCTCTGGGTCCTGACACGAGGTCAGAGACGAGGTTCTGTCAGACTCAGCGCTAGTGGCCAGGTAAACCTATAAATGGGGTTCACTCGAGGGTCGAGTAGATTTATCCTCATGTAGGGTTTCTGGGCAGTCTCTCCAGGCTGTTTTTTCTTGCTATGGGGAAGGCAGAATGCTGTGTTGTGGCGTCAGAATTCCCTATCAAGAGAGCTTACTGAACACCAGGGTGAGGATGGAATTGCAAACCCAAGCTACTTTTTTTTTTCAAGATTTTATTTATTTGTCAGAGAGCGAGCGAGAGCAAGCACAGGCAGACAGAGTGGAAGGCAGAGTCAGACGGAGAAGCAGGCTCCCTGCGGAGCAAGGAGCCTGATGTGGGACTCGATCCCAGGACGCTGGGATCATGACCTGAGCCGAAGGCAGCTGTTTAACCAACTGAGCCACCCAGACGTCCCGCCAAGCTACTTTTAAATTCAGTGCCAAGCATAAGGCAATTCCAGTGTGTAGCAGCTGATTCAAATATCCAGCACTTGAGTAAGTGCAGATGTCAGTTGATTGCTCACGCTGGAGTTAGTGTCTATGATGACCAACAAATGGATGGGTGGCCTCAAGAGGCCATGGAGGATTACCCACCCTCAGGCTTGAGATACTCCATACAGAAAAGATTACTTTTACCGTACAGGGGAGTCTGGTTTGTTTCCTCCAGGGTTCCCCATGTGGAAAGTTGGTATCAAAGCACTCCCGCTGGATGCCTGGAAAGTACACCTACATTGACCATGGCAGCAGAGGAACATGGCAGTTTCATTCTGGTGGCTCTGGGCCGAAGTACCAAGGGCTGGAGTTGTCATGGAGTCTCATGAAGATGGGTCACAATGCTGGTATGTTGTCAGGGAGATCATAGAATGTGCTGGTTGCCAGGGGGCCTTGAAGGATTCATCTACCCAGAGTGTTTGACACAGGTCCAGAGCACAGCTTTCTTCTAAGGACAGGAGATGTTCTTTTGTGTGGCTCAGTGACCATATTGTATCATACATTGATATTCAGAACAGCCTTCTTAGTACAGATACCTGAAAACCTATTCTATTGTTCCAGTGAATCCTAGGAGCATGTCAGGTTCAATCTTCTGTCTGAGGACCATTGACTTGGATATCAGCCTGGATGTAGGTGATATGGTGTGTCAGACTGTGCATTTGCGTCCAGAGTGGCCTCCAATATTGGGCTGGGCTTAGGGGCCTTGCAGGTTTCTCCTAATCTAGAGTGTTTGTTTAATAGTGACAATCACAGTTTCCTTTGGGAAGACAGGTACAATCCCGTAGTGTGGCTCCAGTTATCACAAACTGGAGGGCATGTGAGCCATGGTTTTGGGAGGGAAGTTTGAAAACACAAACTTGGGTTAGGGTTAGTGGCAAGGTTATCACAGGCCCAATGCATAGACATGGATGGCAGCTCTTCAGGAACTGTTAATCGGGTGACTCAAAGGCAGAATCACGGGCTTTTTTCTCTGTATTGTGTGCAGGATGGCCTCAGAATGCAGTTGTGGCCTCATGGGTCTATGGGAGATTTTTCCTCTCTAAGGATCCTGGTGGCTCCCAATAGTTGGTGGCTTTTTCGGGGAAGGGAAGAGTGCTTTTTTTCATGTTAGGGGTGCCCCAAAATATGGATTCCAGAGACCGACTCTGGCTTTGGTCCCCTGGAAAATCCCACCAAGTGTTAGGATTTGGGCCTAGTGGCTTACCAGGCCTGCATGCAGGATCCTGGAGGTGCAACTGAGAGGGCTTGTTTGAAATCATTCTCAGGCTGAGGGTCACAATACTTGCTTATGCCCAGGTGGCCCTCATGAGTGGGCGTGGTCACATTGGCCATGCAGCTGGCTCCCACTTTGAGGGTTGGAAAACCATCCCAACAGCCAGAATCCTGCCATGGGGAAAGAGGAGTTCTCTATAGTGCTTCAGGTTCCCCCATTAGCGGGGATTCCAGCAAAGGTCTGGGGACAGAGGCCTGAATACCAAGGATGGGTAAAGATGATGGACATGGGCCATGGCCAGTATCAAATCGTGGATATGGGCCCCGATCACTGGGTGGCTGACACTAGGTCTTGGCTCAGGCTCTGTCAGACACAGCACTAGTGCCCAGGGCAGCCTATAAATTGGGGTTCCCTCAAGTGCCGAGCAGATTGATCCTCATGTATGGTTTCTGGGCAGACTCACCAGGCCCTTCTTGTTTGTAAGGGGAAGGCAGAATGATGCTTTGTGGCTCTAGAATTCACTATCAAGAGGGCTTGTGGACCAGGAGGCTGAGGATGGAATTGTAAACCTAAGCTATGGTTACATTCTGTATCAAGCAAAAGGAATTTCCAGTGTGCAATGTTTGAATCCAATATTCAGCACTTGAGTGAGGGTGGATGTCAGATATTTGCTCATGCTGGAGTTTGTGTCTATGATGACACAAAAATGGAGGGGTGGCGTCAAGAGGTTATGGAGGATTTCCCAATCTGGTGTTTTTGAGATGCTCCAAACAGCAAGGTTTCCTTCTACCAGACAGGGGCAGTCTGATTTGTTTCCTCCATGGTTCCCCATGTCGAAAGATCGGATAACATAGATCTCCCACATGGGTGACTGGAAAGCACACCTTCATTGACCATGACAGCGAAGGAACATGGCATCTGGTGGCTTTGAGGTGAAGAAATAAAGACTGGATTGGACATGGAACCTCATGAAGATGGGTCAAAATGTTGGTTTGTTACCAGGGAGATCTTAGAATGTGCTGGTGGTTAATGGGCCATGCAGGATTCATCTAGCCTGAGGATTTGACACAGGCCCAAGAGCCCGGATTGCTTCTGGGGGCAGGAGATATTCTGTTGTGGGGCTCAGCGGCCATATGTTGTATCATAAATTGGTAATCCAGAACAGGTCTCTGAGGACAGAAGCCTGAAAACCTAATAAAGGGTTTGAATGAGGCCCTAGGGGAATGTCATTCAATCTTCTGACTCAGGATCATTGACTCTGGTGTCTGACTGGATGCAGGTGATGAGGGTGTTTCAGACTGTGCATTTGTGTCCAGAGTGGCATCCAATACTAGGGTTGGCTCAGGTTCCTTGCAGGTTTCTCCTTATATGGGGTTTTTGGACAACTGTGATGGGCAGTTTCCTTGGGGATTGCAGGAACTGTCCTGTGGTGTGACTCCAGAGACCCCATCCTGGAGGACATGTGCGCCATGATTTTGAGAGAGAAGTCTGCAAACACAAACTTAGGTTAGGGTTAGTGGCAAGGTGATCATAGTCCCAATCCATAGACCAGGAGGGCAGCAAGTCTGGAACTGTAAATCACGTAACTCAAAGGTGGTAGCACAGGTAATTGTATCTGGATTTAATTTCCAGAATGGCCTTTATTGCAGGTGTTGTCTCAAGGGTCCATGGGAGATTTCTCCTCTCAAGGATCCTGGCGGTTCTCAATAGTTTGTTGGATTTCTCCGGGAAGGGATGAGTACTGTTCTCCAGCTTAGGCGTGCCCCAAAACAGGCATTCCAGAGATGAGCTCTGGGTCTAAGTGCTTGGAAAATCCCACCAAGGGTTAATATTTAGGCCTAGGGCCATACCAGGCCTGCAATGCGGGATCCTGGAGGTGCAACTGAGAGCGTTTGTTTGAAAGTATGGTCAAGCTGAGGGTCCCAATGCCTGCTTGTGCCCCGGAGGCCATCAGGATTGGGCGATGTCTACTCAGCCATGCAGCCAGTTCCCATTCCTAGGGTTGGACACCCATCCAAAAGCCAGGATTCCTGCCATGGCGAAGGATGAATTCTCTATTGTGCTTCAGGTCCCCCCATTGGTAGGGATTCCAGCTAAGATCTAGGGGACAGATGCCTGAATACCAAGGATGGGTAGTAATGACAGCCCTGGGCCATGGCCGGTCTCACATGGTTAATGTGGGCCCCACCCTCTGGGTTGCTGACACGAGGTAGGGGCTCAGGCTCTGTCAGACACAGCACTAGTGGCTAGGGCAAACTATAAATAGGGGTTCCCTCCTGGGCTGAGTATATTGATCTTCATGTGCAGTTTATGGGCAGACTCACCAGGTCCTTCTATCTATGAAGAAGGCAGAATGTTGCGTTGTGGCTCCAGAATTCCCTATCAAGAGATATGGCAGACCAGTAGGGTGAGGATAAAATTGTAGTCTGAAGCTAGGCTTAAATTCATTGCAAAGCGAAAGGCAGTTCCAGTGTGCAGCAGCTGATTCCAATATCAGCGCCTGAATATGGGCGGATGTCAGATGTTTGCTCAGGCTGGAGTTTGTGTCTATCATGACCAACAAATGGAGAGGTGGCGTCAAGAGGCCATGGAGGATTTCCCACCCTGGGGCTCAGGGGCCATAATTTGTATCATAAGTTGGTATTCCAGAAGAGGCCTCTGAGGACAAGTGCCTGAAAAGTTAATCCCTCTTCCAATGAGGTCCTAGGGCCATGTCAGGTTCAATTATCTGACTCAGGACCATTGAGTTGGGTGTCTGCCTGGATGGAGGTGATCAGGGTGTTTCAGACTGTGCATTTGCATCCAGAGCAGCCTCCAATATTGGGATGTGCTCAGGAGCCTTCCAGGTTTCTCCTAATCAGGAGGGTTTGGGCAACTGTGATGGGCCCAGTTTCCTTGGGGATGGCAAGCACAGTCTTGTGGTGTGACTCTAGGGGCCCCATCCTGGAGGACATGTGAGCAATGGTGTTTAGAGAGAGATCTGCAAACACAAACTCGGGATAAGGTTAATGGAGAGGTGTTCACAGCCCCAATTCAAAGATCTGGAGGGCAGCACGTCAGGAACTGTAAATCAGGTGACTCAAAGCCAGTAGCACAGTCTCTTGTATCTGGATAGCATATCCACGCTGGCCTCGGAATACAGGTGTGGACTCATGGACCATGGGAGATTCTTCTTCTCAAGGATCCTGGGGGATCCCATTAGTTTGGTGGCTTTCTCAGGGAAGTGAAGAGTGCTGTTTTCCATCTTAGGGGTGCCTCAAAACAGGGATTCCAGTGACGGGCTCTGGGTATGTGCACATGGAACATCCCACGATGTGTTAGGATTTGGGCTTAAGGGCATATCAGGCCTGCAATGCAGGATCCTGGAGGTGCAACTAAGAGCATTTTTTTGAAGGCTTGATCAAGCTGAGGGTTACAATGGCTACTTGTGCCCAGGGCAGCCCTCATGAGTGGGCATTGTCTCCTTGGCCATGCAGCTGGCTCCCACTTTGAGGTTTGGACACCCATATCAACAGCCAGGATTCCTACCATGGGGAAGGAGGAGTTCTCTATTGTGCTTTAGGTTACCCCATTGGTAGGGATTACATAAAAGGTCTGGGGACAGGTGCCTGAATACCAAGGATGGGTAGAGATGATGTAATTGGGCCCTGGCCAATCTCACATGCTGGATATGGGCTCATATCTCTGGGTGCCTGAAACTAGGTCTTGGCTCAGGCTCTGTCAGACACAGTACTAGTACTAGTACTAGTACTAGTACTAGTGCCCAGGACAGCCTATAAATCAAGGTTCCATCGATTGCCAAGTAGATTGATCCTCATGTGGAGTTTCTGGGAAGATTCACCAGGCCCTATTTCTTTCTAGTGGGAATGCAGAATGTTGCCTTGTGGCTCCAAATTCCCTCTCTAGAGGGCTTGCAGACCAGGAGGCTGAGGATGGAATTCTAAACCCAAGCTATTGTTAAATTCAGTGTCAAGTGAAACGCAGTTCCAGTGTGCAGTGGTGGAAAAGAAAATGCAGAATCTAAATAACGGCAGATTTCAGATGTTTTCTCATGCTGGAGTTTTTGTCTATGATGACTGACAAATGGAGGGGTTGTGTCAAGGGCCATGGAGGATTTCTCCTGCTGGTGCTTCTGAGATGCTCCAAACAGAGGGTTCCCTTCTACTGGTCAGTGGCAGTCTGGTTTGTTTGCTCCAGGGTCCCACATGTGGAAAGAATAAGTAGAAGAGCACTCCCACATGGATGCCTGGAAAGCACACCTCCACTGACCATATCAGGTGAGGAACATGGCAGGTTCATTCTGGTGGCTCTGGGGCGAATTACCAAGGACTTGAAGTGACATGGAATCTCATGAAGATGGATCACAATGCTGTTTGTTTGTTACCAGAGAGATCTTAGAATGTGCTGGGGGCTAAGGGGCTGTGCATAATTCATATACCCCGACCCTTGACACAAGTTGAAGAGCACGAATTCCATCTGGGGACAGGAGATATTCTATTGTGGTGTTCAGGGACCAATCTTCTGACTCAGGACCATTGACTTGGGTGTCTTCCTGGATGGAGGTGATCAGGGTGTTGCACACTGTGCATTTGTGTCCAGAGTGGCCTCCAATATTGGACTGGGCTTAGGGGACTTGCAGGTCTCTCCTAATCTGGAGGGTTTGGGCAACTGTGATGGACACAGTTTCATTGGGGATAGCAGGATCTTTCCTGTGGTGTGGCTACAGAGACCCATCATAGAGGGCATGTGAGCCATGGTTTTGGGAAAGAAGTCTGCAAACACAAACTTGGGGTAGGGTTAATGGCGAGGTGATCACAGGCCCAATGCGTAGGTCTGTAGGGCAGCTCGTCTGGAACTGTAAACCAGGTGATTCGAAGGTGGTAGCACAGTCCCTTGTATCTGGATTGTGTGTCCCGGATGGCCTCGGAATGAAGGTGTGGTCTTATGGAGCCCTGGGAGATTTTTCCTCTCTACGCATCCTGGCAGCTCCTAATAGTTTTCTCAGGGGAGGGAAGAGTGCTGTTTTCCATCATAGGGGTGCTTCAAAACAGAGATTCCAGAGACGGGCTCTGGTTATGTTGGCATGGAAAATCCCACGAAGTGTTAGGATTTGGTCCTAAGGGCATACCAGGCCTGCGATGCGGGACCCTGCAGAAACAACTGAGAGCATTTGTTTGAATGCATGCTAAGGTTGAGGGACACAATGCCTGCTTTGGCCCAGGCGGCCCTTATGATTGGGCGTTGTCTCATTGGCCATGCACCTGGTTCTAATTCTGAGGGTTGGGCACCCATAGCAACAGCCAGGCTTCCTGCCATGGGGAAGGAGGAGTTCTCAATTGTGCTTCAGGTTCCCCCACTGGTAGGGATTCCAGCAAAGATCTGGGATAGTTGCCGGAATACCAAGGATGGGTAGAGATGACTGGGCCATGGCCAGTCCCACATGCTGGATAAGGGCCCCACACTCTGGGTGGCTGGCACGAGGTTGGGGCTCAGGCTCTCTCAGACACAGCGCTAGTGGCCAGCGCAAAGTATAAATCGGGGTTCCCTCGAGGGCCAAGTAGATTGATCTTCATGGGGAGTTTCTGGGCAGACTCACCAGGCCCTTCTTCTTTCTATGGGGAAGGCAGAATGTTGCGTTTTGTCTCCCTAATTCCCTCTCAAGAGGACTTGCAGTCCAGTAGGGTGAGGATGGAATTGTAATCCCAAACTATGCAAGAATACAGTGTCAAGTGAAAGGTATTTCCAGTGTGCGTGACTGATTCGAATATCCAGCACCTGAGTAAGAGCAGATGTCAGATGTTTGCTCATGCTGGAATTTGTGTCTATGATGACTAACAAATGGAGGGTTGGCATCAAGAGAATGTGGAGGACTTCCCAGGCTGGGGCTTGTGAGATGCTCCAAACAACCAAGGTTTCCTTCAACCTGACAGGAGCAGTCTTATTTGTTTGCTCTAGGGTTCCCTATGTGGAATTTTTGTGTAGCAGAGAACTACCTCTTGGATGCCTAGAAAGCACACGTCCATTGACCTTTGTACCTGAGGAACATGGCAGATTCGTTTCATGGCTCTTGGGCAAAGTACCAACACCTTGATTTGGCATCAAGTCTCAGGAAGTTGGGTCACAATGCTGGTTTGTTACCAGGGAGATCATAGAAGGTGCTGGGGCTAATGGGTCATGCAGGATCCATCTACCCTGAAAGTTGGACATAGATCCAAGAGCACATTTTCCTTCTGGAGACAGGAGATGTTCTGTTGTGGGAATCAGGGACCACATGTTGTATCATAACTTGGTATTCCAGAACAGGACTCTGAGAACAGATGTCTGAAGACCCAATCTAGGGTTCCAGTGAAGTCCTAGGGGCATGTCAGGTTCAATCATCTGACTCAGAACCATTGACTTGGCTTTCTGCCTCGATGGAGGTGCTCAGGGTGTTTCAGAATGCACGTTTGCATCCAGAGCAACCTCCAATATTGGGGTGGGTACAGGGGCCTGGCAGGTTTCTCCTTATCTGGAGGGTTTGGACAACCTGATGGGCACAGTTTTCTTGAGGATGGCAGGAACTTTCCTGTGATGTGGCTTGAGGGACCACATCCTGGTGGGCATGTAAGCCATGGTTTTGGGAGAGAAGTCGGCAAACACAAACTGGGGTTAGGGTTAGTGTCGAGATGATCACAGGCCCAATGCATAGACATGGAGGGCAGCTCGTCAGGAAATGTAAATAGGATGACTCGAAGGCGGTAGCAAAGACTTTTCTCTCTGGATTGTGTGGACAGGATGGCCTCAGAATGCAGGTTTGTTTTCATGGGTCCATGGGAGATTTTTTCTCTCTAAGGATCCTGGCGGCTCCCAATAGTTTGGTGCCTTTCTTAGGGAAGGGAAGAGTGCTGTTTTCCATCTTAATGGTGCCCCAAACAGGGATTCTGAGATGGACTCTGGGTCTGGGCACCTGGAAAATCCCACCAAGGGTTAGGATTTGGGCCTAGGGGCATACCAGGCCTGCAATGCTGGTACTGGAGGAGCAACTGAGAGTGTTTGTTTGAAAACATGCTCAGGCTGAGGATCACCATGCCTGCCTGTGCCCATGTCGGCCCTCAGGAGTGGGCATGGTCTCCTTGGCCATGCAGCTGGCTCCCACGCTGTTGGACAACCATCCCAACAGCCAATATTCCTGCCATGGGGAAGGAGGTGTTCTCTATTGTGTTTCAGGTTCGCCTTTGGCAGGAATTCCCGCAAAGTTTGGGGGACAGATGACTGGATACCAAGGATGGGTACAGATGATGGCCCAGGGCCATGGCCGATCTTCATGCTATATATGGGCCCTCACCTCTGGGTGGCTGACACGAGGTCGGGGCTTAGACTCTGTCAGACACAGCACTAGTGGTCAGGGAAATCTATTAATCAGGGTTGCCTTGTGGTCTGAGTAGATTGACCCTCATGTGCAGTTTCTGGGCAGACTCAACAGGTCCTTCTTCTTTCTATGTGGAAGGCAGAATACTGCGTTGTGGCTCCAGAATTCCCTATCAAGAGATATTGTGGAGCAGTGTGGTGAGGATAGAATAGTAATACAAAGCTATGGTTAAGTTCAGTGAAAAGCAAAAGGCAGTTCCAGTGTGCAGCTGCCGTTTCGAATATCCAGCACCTGAGTAAGGGTGGATGTCAGATGTTTGCTCACACTGGAGTTTGTGTCTGTGATTACCCACAAATGGAAGGGTGGCGTCAAGAGGCCATGGAGGATTTCCCATGCTGGGGCTTGTGAGATGCTCCAAATAGCAAAGTTTCTTTCTACCGGACAGGAGAAGTCTGGTTTGTTTTCTCTGGTTTCTCCATGTGGAAAGTTTTGTAGCAGAGAACGCCACAGGGATGCCTGGAAATCACCCCTCCATTGACCATTGCAGCTGAGGAACATGGCAGGTGCATTCTGGTGGCTCTGGGGCAATATATCGAGACCTTGAGTTGACATGGAGTCTCATGAAGATGGGGCACAATGATGATTTGTTACCAGGAATATCATAGAACGTGCTGGTTGCTAAGGGGCCATTCAGGATCCAAATACCCTTAGGGTATGACACAATTCCAGGAGCATGGCTTCCTTTTTGGGGAGGACATATTCTGTTCTGTGGCTCAGGGACTATATATTTTATCATAAGTTGATATTCCAGAGCAGGCCTCTGACGACAGATACCTGTAAACCTAATCTAGTGTGCCAATGAAGTCCTCGGGGCATGTCAGGTTCAATCTTCTGACTCAGGAGCATTGACTTGGGTGTCTGCCTGTATGGAGGGGATCAGGGTGTCTCAGACTGTGCATTTGTGCCCAGAGCGGCCTCCATTATTTGACTGCACTCAGGGGCCTTGCAGGTTTCTCCTAATCTAAAGGTATCGGGCAAAAGTGATGGGCACAGTTTCCTTGACGATCTCAGGCACAGTCTTGTGGTGTGGCTTCAGATGCCAGAACCTGGAGGTCATGTGAGCCATGGTTTTAGGAAGGAAGTCTGCAAACACAAACTCAGTTTAGGTTAATGGCAAGGTGATTGCAGGCCCAATGCATAGACCTGGAAGGCAGCTCGTCAGGAACTGTAAATCCGATGACTCAAAGGTGATAGCACATGATATGTATCTGGATTGTATGTCCAGGATGGCCTCGGAATGCAGGTGTGTTCTCATGGGTCTATGGCAGATTTTTCCACTCAAGGATCCTGGTGGCTACCATGAGTTTGCTGAGTATCTCGGGGAAGGGAAGAGTGCTGTTTTCCATCTTAAGGGTCCCCCAAAATAGGGATTCCAGAGATGGGCTCTGTGTCTGGGCCCCTGTAAAATCCCACTAGGGTTAGGATTTGGGCCTAGGTGTGTACTAGGCCTGCAATTCGGGGTCCCAGAGATGCAATTGAGAGCGTTTGGTTGAAAGCATGCTCAGGCTGAGGTCACAATGCCTGCTTGTGCCCGGGTAAGCCAACATGAGTGCACATGGTCTCCTTGGCCATGGAGCTGCCTTCCACTTTGAGGGTTGAGCAACTATCCCAACTGTCAGAATACCTTCCATGGGGAAGGAGGAGTTCTCTATTGTGCTACAGGTTTCCCCAATGGCAAGGATTTCAGCAAAGGTGTGGGTACAGATGCCTGAATACCAAGAATAGAAGAGAAGACAGACTTGGGCCATAGCTGGTCTCACATGCTGGATATGGGCCCTGATCTCTCAGTGGCTGACACTAGGTCCTGGCTCCGGCTATGTCAGACACAGCACTAGTGCCCAGGGCAGCCTATGAATCAGGGTTCCGTCTAGCACCGAGAAGATTGACCATCATATGGAGTTTCTGGGCAGACTCTCCAGGCCCTTTTTCTTTCTATGGGGAAGGCAGAATATTGTGTTGTAGCTCCAGAATTCCCTCACAATAGGGCTTGTGGACCAGTAGGCTGAGGATGGAATTGTAAACCCAAGCTATGGCTTAATTCAGTCAAACTAAAGGCAGTTCCAGTGTGCAGCGATCGAATTGAAATCCAGCACCTGAGTAAGGGCGGATGTCAGATGTTTGCTCATGCTGGAGTTTGTGTCTATGATGACTGACAAATGGAGTGGTGGCTTCAAGAGGAAATGGAGGATTTCCCTCGCTGGGGCTTGTGAGATGCTCCAAACAGAAGGTTTCCTTCTACCGGACAGGGGCATTCTGTTTTTTTATCTCAAGGGTCCCCGCCAATTGCAAAGTTTGTGTAGCAGAGCACCCCCGTATGGTTGCCTGGAAACCACACCTCCACTGACCATTGCAGCTTAGGAACATGGCAAGTTCATTCTGGTGGCTCTGGGGCGAAGTACTAAGGGCTTATTTCTACATGGAATGTCATGAACATGGGTAACAATGCTGTTTTGTTACCTGGGAATTCTTAGCCTGTCATCTGTACACATCCTTGGTATTAAGGCAACTTTCCACAGACCTTTCCTGTAACCCTGCCAATGGGGGAACCTGAAGCACAATAGAGAACTCCTCTTTCCATTGCAGGAAGCCTGGCTGTTGCAATGGGTGTCCAACCCTCAAATTGGGATCCAGCTATATGGCCAATGAGACTACGCCCTCTCCTGAGGGCCCCCCTGGGCACAAAGAGGCATGATGACCCTCAGCCTGAGCATGCTTTCAAACAAGCCCTCTCTGTTACACCATTAGGATCCTGCATTGCAGGCCTGGAATGCCCCTAGGCCCAAATCCTAACACTTGGTGGGATATCCGGGCACCCAGACCCAGAGCCCGTCTCTGGAATCCCTGTTTTGTCATAAGCCTAAGTTGGAAAACAGCATTCTTCCCTGTTTTGGAGCACCCCTAAGATGGAAAAGAGCACTCTTTTCTTCTCTGAAAAACCACCAATCTATGGGGATCCACCAGGATCCTTAGAGAGGAAAAGTCTCCCATTGAACCATGAGACCACGTCTACATTCAGAGCCCATCCTGGACACACAATCCAGATAGAAATGCCTGTGCTACCAGCTTTCAGTCACCCTAATTACAGTTCCTGACGTGATGCCTTCTAGGTCTATGCATTGGACCCGCGATCACCTTGCCACTATCCCTGACCCAAATTTGTGTTTGCAGACTTCCCTCCCAAAACCATGGCTCTCATATCCTCAAGGAGGTGGTCTCTGAAGCCTTACCCCAGGACTGGGCCTGCCATCCCCAAGGAAACTGTGCCCATCACAGTTCCCCAAAGCCTCCAAGTTAGGAGAAACCTGCAAGGCCCCTGAGCCCACCCCAATAGTGGAAGTGGCTCTGGATGCAAATGCACAGTCTGAAACACCCTGATCACCTACATCCAGTCAGACAACCATATCAATGGTCCTTAGTAAGAAAATTGAACCTGATGGGCACCAAGGACATCATTGGATCTCTAGATTAGGTTGCCAGCATCAATCCTCAGAGGCCTGTTCTTGAATACCAAGTCAGGATACAACATATGTACCCTGAGCCACAAAACAGAACATCTCCTCTCCCAAGATGGAAACTGTGCACATCGACCTGTGCCAAAACCTCAGCGTGGCCCATAGCCACCAATACATTCTAAGACCTCCCTTGTAACAAACCAGTTTTGGGACACATCTGTAAGAGATTCCAAGTCAACTCAAGGCCTTGGTACTTGGCACCAGAACCACCAAAACGAACCTGTCATGTTCCTCAGCTGCAATGGTCATTGGACGTGTGCTTTCCAGTCATCCATGCGGGAGGGCTCTGCTACGCAAACTTCCACTTGAGGGACCCTGGAGGAAAAAAAAAACAGACTCCTCCTGTCCATTAGAAGGAAACCTTGTTGTTTGGAGCATCTCACAATCTTAAGCGTGGGTAATCCTCCATTGCCTCCTGAAGCCACCCCTCCATTAGTCGTCATCCTAGACACAAACTCCAGTGTGAGCAAATATCTGACATCTGCCCTTACTCAGGTGCTGGATATCTCGTATAAGCTGCTGCACATTGAAACTGACTTCCGCTTGGCACTCAATTTAAGCATAGCTGGTGTTTACAATTGCATTCTCACCCTATTTGTCCCCAAACCCTCTTGATAGGGAATTCTGGATCCATAAGGCAGCATTCTGCCTGCCCCACAGAAAGAAGTGCTTCGTGAGTCTGGCCAGAAACCCTACATGAGGATCAATTTACTCGGCCCTGGAGAGAACCCCAATATATAGACTTCTCTGGCCACTAGTGCTGTGTCTGACACAGCCTGAGCCCAGACCTCGTGTCAGCCACCCAGAGAGCGGGGCCCATATCCAGCATGTGAGAACGGCCATGGCCCAAATCTGTCATCTCTATGCATCCTTGGTATTCAGGCATCTGTCCCCAGACCTTTGCTGTAATCCCTGCCTATGGGGGAACATGAAGCACAATAGATATTTCCTCCTTTCCCATGGCTGGAAACCTGGCCATTGGAATGTGTGTCCATCCCTCAGTGTGGGAGCCAGAAAATGGACAATGGGACCACGCCCACTCCTGAGGGCCACCCTGGGCACAAACAGGCATTGTAATGCTCAGCCTGAGCATGTTTCCAAACAAGCCCTCTCAGTTGCACCACCAAGATCCTGCATTGCAGGCCTGGTCTGCCCATAAGCCCAAATCCCAACCCTTGGTGGGATTTTCCAGGCGCCTAGACCCAGAGCCCATCTCTGGAATCCCTGTTTTGGGGCACACCTAAGATCGAAAATAGCAGTCTTCCCATACCAAAAAGTCATCATAATATTGGGAGCCGCCTGTATCCTTAGAGGAAAAATCTCCCATGGACCCATGAGGCCACAGCTACATTCTGACGTCACCCTAGACACACAATCCAGATATAAAAGCCTGTGCTTCCGCCTTCGGGTCATTCCAGTTACTGTTCCTGACGAGTAGCCTTCCAGGTCTACACATTGCCCTGCGATAACCTAGCCACTAAGCCTAACCCAAGTTTGTGTTTGCAGACTTCCCTCCCAGAACCATGGCTCACATGCCCTCCAGGGTGGAGTCTCTGGAGCCACACCACAGGACTGTGCTTGCCATCCCCATGGAAATTGTGCATGTCAGTTAACCAAACCCTCCAGAGTTGGTTGAAACATTCAAGGCCCCTGTGGCCACCCCAATATTGGAGGTTACTCTGGACATAAGTGCACAGTCTGAAACTCCCTGATCACCTACATTCTGGCAGACACCCAAGTCAACTGTCCTAAGTCTGAAGATTGAACCTCTCATGCCCCTGGGACTCATTGGAACCCTAGATTAGGTTGTCGGGCATCTGTCTTCAGAGGCCTGTTCTTGAATAGGAACTTATGATACGGCATGTGGTCCCTGAGCCACAAAACACTACATCTCCTGTCCCCAGAAGGTAACCGTGCTCTTCGACCTGTGTTAAACCCTCAGGGTAGGAGAATCCTGCAGGCACCTTAGCCACCAACACATTCTAAGATCTACCTGGTAAAAAAAAACCAGCATTGTAACCCATCTTCAAGAGATTCCATGTCAACTCAAGACCTTGGTGCTTTGCCCCAGAAGCACCGTAAAGAACCTGCATGTTCCACAGCTGCATTGGTCAATGGAGGTGTGCTTTCAGGCATCCATGTGGAAGGGCTCTGCTACCCATACTTTTCACATGGGGGGCCCTGCAGAAAACATACCAGACTCTAACTGTCCAGTAGAAAAAACAACCTTGCTGTTTGGAGCATCTCACATGCATCAGCCTCTTGATGCCACTCCTCCATTCGGTCATCAGAGACACAAACTCCAGTGTGCGTAAACATCTGAAATCCACCTTTACAGGTGCTGGATATTTCATTTGTTGGCCACGATAGATACAAACTCTATCATGAGCAGACATCTGACCCTCGCCTGTACTCAGATGCTGGAGATCTCGAAAAAAACCACTGCACATTGGAACGGCCATGTTCTCGGCACTGAGATTAAGCATAGATTGTGTTTTCTGCCTTCTGTTCTCACACTCCTCGCCTTCAAGTCCCCCATATTGGGAATTTGGGAGCCACAATGCAGCCTTCTGCCTGCCCACCAGAAAAAAGAGGTGCCCTATGGGTCTGCGTGAAACTCCATATAAGGTTCCACCAGCACAGCCCTCTATAGCACCACAATATCATAGGCCACCTTGTGAACTAATGCTTTGTCTGACACAGCTCGAGCCCCGACCTCCTGGTAGCCACCTAGATAGCGAGACCCATATCTGGCAGGTGTGACCTGCCTTGACCTGAGTCCTTCATCTCAAACCAACCTGGTTATTCACGTACCAGTCCCAGAACATAGCACAAATTACTGTGCATGGGGGAATCTGAAGCACAAAAGAGTACTCCTCCTTCCTCATAGAAGGAAAATTAAATGTTGATATGGTGGTCCAACCCTCATATTGGGATCCAGGTGCATGGAACAAGAGCCAATGCCCACTCAGGATGGGCATCTGGGCACAAACAGGCATTGTGACCCTTACCCTGAGACCCATTTCCAACAAGTCTCCATGGGAGCTGAACCAAAGCCCCACAGAGCCAGGCAGTCAAGCCTCTAGGCCCAAATACTAAGCCTTTGTAGGGTTATCCAGGCACAGGGACCTATAACCCATCTCTGGAATCCCTGTGTTGACGGGAACCGTGAAACAGTAAACCACGCTCTCTCCTTCGCAGTGAGACACCAAACTCTTGGGTGCTGGGCAGAATCCCCAGAGAGGTAGAATATTCCATGGACACATGAGGACACCCCACCATTCCAAGGCCATCCTAGACACAATCCAGACAAAAAAGCCTTTGCTCCTGCCTCCCAGCCACACGAATTTCAAATCCTGAGGTGCTGCCCTCAGCGTCTGCAGATCGGGGCTGCCATCTCCTCCCTCCTAATTGATACACAATTTTGTGTCTGAAGACTTTGGTCCCAGAGCCCTTAACCACATTCCCTGCAGGATGGGGCTGACAGAACCACACTACATCACTGGGCCTGATCTCTGGATGAAATTCTGCCGTCTCAGTTGCACAAACCCTCCAGATTAGGAAAAGCCTGCAAGGCCCCTGAGCCCACCCCAATTTCATAGGCCACTCTGGAAAAAATGCACAGTCTGACACAGCCTGAGCATCTACCTCCAGGAAGACTAACAGGTCAAAGTCCCTAAGTCCGAAGGTTGAGGATGACATGCCCCTACAACCTCATAAGAACCCTAGCCTAGATATTCAGGCCTCTGTGCCCAGAGGCCTGGTCTTGAAATCCAACATATGATCCGACATGTGGTCCCTGAGCCATACAAGAGAACCCCTCCTGTCCCGAGAAGGGAACCTGGCTCCTGGGAACTGGGTCTAACCCTCAGGTAGGAGAATCCTGCATGGCCACAGACCCACAACCACATTCTTTTTTTTTATATAGATTTTATTTATTTATTTGACAGAGAGAGATCACAAGTAGGCATAGAGGAAGGCAGAGAGAGAGAGAGGAAGAAGCAGGCTCCCTGCTGAGCAGAGAGCCCAATGCGGGACTCAATCCCAGGACCCTGAGATCATGACCTGAGCCGAAGGCAGCGGCTTAGCCCATTGAGCCACCCAGGCACCCTCACCACCACATTCTAAGGTCTCCCTGGACACCAAGCAGCATTGTGACTCATTAGACTGAGAACATCCGTCAACTTAGATCACTTGGAAATTTGAACAAAAACCAGCAGATCAAGCCTGCAATGTTCCTCAGCTGCAATGGTCATGCAAGGAAGACTTCCCAGGCCCCCATTCAGAGACCTCTGCTGTCGAATCTTTCTATATGGGGGACCCTGGAGCCTTGTAAGTGGGACTTCCCCTGTCCCACAGTAGGACACCTTGCTGTTTGGAGCAGCTCACAAGGTCCTGCTTGGGAAAATCTTCAAGAATTCTTGAGGCCAACCCACAATTCGTTGACCATCATGGATGCAAACCCAGCGTGAGCAGACATCTGACCCTCGCCCATACTCAGGTGCTGGAAATCTCGAAACAACCACTGCACAATGGAATGGTCCTGTGGTCGGCACTGAGCTTATCCCTGGCTTGTGTTTTCAGACTTCTGTCTTCACACTCCTCGCCTACAAGCCCTCCATATTGGGAATTCTGAAGCCACAGTGCAGCTTTCTGCCTGCCCACCACAAAGAAGAAGTGCCCTATGGGTCTTCGCAGAAACCCACATGAGGATCCTCCTGCACGGCCCTCAATGGCACCCCAATATAATAGACCGACCTCTGCATAAATTGTCTGTCTGACACCGCCTGATCCCCGACCTCCTGTCAGCCACCCAGATAGTGGGCCCCATATCCTCCAGGTGGGTCCAACCTTGGCCCGAGGCCATCATCTTGAAGCAACCTGGATATTCAGGTACCTGTCCCAGACTTAGATCAAATTCCTGCCCATAGGGGACTCGGAAGCACAAAAGAGTGCTCCTCCTTCCCCATGGCCAGAAAACTGAATGTTGAGATGGCTGTACAACCCTGAGTGGGAACCAGGTGCATGGTCCATGAGACCACGCCTACACAGGATGGGCAGCTGGGCACAAACAGGCATTGTGACCCTCAGAATGAGACCCCTTTCCAAAGATCCCCCTTGGGATCTGGACCAGGAACCCAAATCGAAGCTTTGGTTAAGTTTTCCCAGTGTCTGGACCCAGAAACCATCTCTGGAATCCCTGTTTGGACAGGATCCCAGAGATGGAATACAGTCTTTTCCTCTTCCCCAGAAAGAAATCAAACTCTTGGGTGCCAAGCAGAATCACCAGAGTGGAAGAATATCCCATGGACAAATGAGGTCACCCCTCCATTTAGTGGCCATCCTAGACACAAAATCCAGACAGAAAAGCCTGTGCTGCTCCCTCCCAGCCACATGAATTTCAAATCCCGAGGAGCTTCCCTCAGGGTCTTCAGATTCGGACTGCCAACACCTCACTCCTATCTCTTATCCGAGGTTGTGTCTAAAGTCTTTGGTCCCAAAGTCCTGACACACATGACCTCCAAGATGGGGCCTCGAGAAACACATGACATCACTGGCCCTGCTCTCCTGAGGAAACCCTGCCCATCTCAATTTCCCAAAATGTCCAGATTAGGAGAAAACTGCAAGGCCCCTGACTGCACCCCAATATCATAGGCCACTCTGGAAAAAGTGCACAGCCTGACACAGCCTCAGCACCTACCTCCAGGATGACATGCAGGCCAATGGCACTTAGTCCGAAGATTGAAACTTCCATGGCCCTAAAACCTCATCAGAACCCTAGCTTATGTTTTGAGGTCTCTCTCCCTAGAGGGCTGTTCTGGAAATTCAAGCATATGGTCCAACCTGTGGTCCGTGAGCCATACAAGAGCCCACCTCCTGTCCCAAGAAGGAAACCTGGCTCCTGGGTACTGGGTCTAATCCTAAGGATAGAGAATCCTCAATGGTCAGAGAGCCGCCACCACATTCTAAGGTCTCCCTGGACACCAAGCAGCATTGGGACCTGTTAGACTGAGAACTTCCATCAACGCAAATCACTTGGAACTTGGAATCAGTGTCATTGGTTCAAGCTTACCCTGTTCCTCAGCTGCAATGGTAACACGAGATTGGCTTCCCAGGCCTCCATTCAGAGAGCATTGCTATCGAATCTTCCATATGGGGGACCCTGGAGCCCTGTAAGAAGACTTCTGCTGTCCCTTAGTAGGACACCTTGATGTTTGGAGCAGCTCACAAGCTCCAGCTTGGAAAAACCTCCAAAAATTCTTGAGGCCTCCCCACCATTTGTTGGCCATCATGGATACAAACTCCAGCGTGAGCAGACATCTTCCCCTCGCCCAGGTGCTGAAGATCTCGAAACAACTGCTGTACATTGGAATAGACATGTGCTCGGCACTGAGCGTAACCGTAGCTTATGTTTTCATACTTCTGTCCTCACACTCCTCGCCTGCAAACCCTCCAACTTGGATATTCTGGAGCCGTAATGCAGCCATCTGCCTGCTCACCAGATAGAAGAAGTGAAGAAAGGGTCTGTGCAAAAATCCCCCATGAGGATCCAGTTGCACAGCTCTCAAAAGCACCCCAATATCATAGGCCGAACTCTCCACGAATGTTCTGTCTGACACAGCTCGAGCCCGAGCTCCTGACAGCCACCCAGAAAGCAGGCCTCATTTTCTGCAGGTGGGTCCTGCCTTGGCCCGAGGACCTCATCTCAAAGTGAACTGGGTATTCAGGCACTGGTCCCAGAACGTAGCTCAAATTCCTGCCCATGGGGGAACCTGAAGCATAAAAAAGTACCCCTCCTTCCCCATGGGAGGAAAACTGAATGTTGAGATGGCAGTCCAACCCTCAGAGTGGGAGCCAAGTGCATAGCCCATGAGGTCACACCCACTCAGCATGGGCATCTGGGCAAAAACAGGCATTGTGACCCTCAGAATGAGACCCATTTCCAACAAGAACACTCGGGAGCTGTACCAGGAAAACATAGAGCAGGACCCTAGGCCCAAATCCTAAGCCTTGTTGCGGTGATCCAGGCTCCAGAACCCAGGACCCATCTCTGGAATGGCTGTTTGGACGGGATCCCTGACTCATAAAACTGCTCTCCTCCCATCCCCCGGAAATACACCAAACTCTTGGGTCCGAGCAGAATTCCCAGAGAGGTAGAATCTCACATGGACCCATGAGGCCACCCCTCCATTTCGTGGCCATCATAGACAAACAAGTCAGACAGAAAAGACTGTGCTCCTGCCTCACAGCCGTCCGAATTTCATATCTGGAGATGCTTCGCTCAGGGTCTGCAGATTGGGTCTGCCATCACCTCGAGCTTAACTCTTACCCGAGTTTGTGTCTGAAGACTTTGGACCCAGAGTCCTGACCCATATGCCCTCCAGGATGGGGCCTCCAGGAACACACAACAGCACTGGGCCAGCTCTCCCAAGGAATGTCAGCCTGTCTCAGTTTCCCAACCCACCAGATTAAGAGAAAATTGCAAGGCCCCTAATACCACCCCAATTCCATAGGAAGCTCCAGAAAAAATGCATAGTCTGACACAGCCTCAGAATATACCTCCAGGAAGACACCCAGGTCAATGGGAAGGGATGAAATGGCCTAACCCATGGCAGGTTCGATGTGCTGGGTGTGAAGCCAACTGTCTCAATGTCTCTCACAAGGTCTGGGCTCAGGCTATGTAAGACAAAGCATAGTGTTTAGGGTAGCCTATGCAATTGGGGTGTTGCCGAGGGCTGAGCAGGTTGATTTTCATTTGGGGTTTCTGAGCAATGCCATAGACAATGTTTTTCTTTGGGGGGCAGGCAGAGTGCTTCGTTCTGGAACCAGAATTCCCAATCATGAGGGCTTTTGGGCCAGGAGTGCTAGGGTAGAGTCTGAAAATAAAACATAGGGTGAGGTGGGGAGCAGGCCCACTCTGCAAAGACTGAAAGGATATCTCATGCATCTGAAGTCAGGCTGAGGATCAGACGTTGGCTGAGGTTGGATTGTGCCCTTGATGGCACCTTCATGAAGCAGGTGCCTCATGAGGCCAACGAAGTTTTCCCACGCTGAGTTTGGAGGTTGCCACAAACCACAAGGTTTCCTTCTGCGAGACAGTCGAGTCCTGTTGAATGGCTCCAGTACATACCATACGGAAGGACTGAAGAGGAGGGTTCAAAGGATGGATCCCTGAACAACATGCCTCGCATTCCCTTTGGCCATTAACGACAAGATATGTTTGTTCTGCTGGCTCTGGGGTAAGCTAACCAGTGGGCTGAGTTGAAATGGCCTCTCCTGAGGATGCGTCATAATGTGGGTTTCTGTCCATGGAGACCTTGGAATGTGATGGTTGTACTGTGGCCCTGCGGAATTCTCCGACCAAAAGGGTTTGATACAGATCCAGTAAGAAAGCACTCCATGTGGAGACGAGAGAGGTTTGGTTTGGAGCCTCAGAAAAACCTAATATGCTGGTATAAAAACCAGTCCTCTGAGGACAGACACATGAAAACTAAAGCTAAGGTTCATATTAGGGCCTAAGGGCCTGTCCATTTCAATCTTCTGTCTCTGGGGACACTGTCTGAAATTCTAAGTGGTGATAATGGCAGAGCTGGTGTCAGAGTGCCCCTTTTAGTCCAGGGCAGCCTACACTATCAGGATGGCCTCAGGGGCCTTGGAACTTTTCCCTAACCTGTAGGGTTGTGGTCAATGGATTGGGCACACTTTCCTTGGAAAGGCAGGCACAATCTTTCACTGTGGCTCCAGATGCCCTAGCCTGGAGGGTGTGTGGGTCCAGGCTGTGGGCACATAAGTCTGAAAACAAAAACTCAGCTTATGAGTGGCGCCGAGGGTATGGCAGGCGGGATGTACAGATAAAGAGTGAGCTCCTTGGCTTGTGAATCAAGGGCGAGATTCCTTCAGGCTTTTGTCTCTGGATGCGTCCAGGATAGCCGTGGATTGTAGGGGGTGGCCTCAGTGACTGTGGACGAGTAACCTCTCTGGGGATTTGTCCCAGCTAACAGGAGTTCGGGGACATTTTGTGGGAAGGGTGGAGTCCTGTTGTCTGGCTCATGGGTCTCTCCAAGAAAGTGATTCCAGAGCAGAGCCCCAGGAACAGGGGGGAGACTGGAAAACTCAAACACTGGTGAGGATTGGGTGTATAGGGGCTTGGCACGCCCCATATGAGGGCTCTTGGTCAAGGCCCTGACAGGCCTTTCTTTGATATTGGCCTCATGCTGAGGGTCACAGAGTGAATTTCTGCCCAAGGCAGCACTCAAGTTTGGGCGTGGTTTCAGGGGAAATGAAGGTTTCTCCCACCCTGAAGGTGTGACTCCATGCCAAGAGCAAGCCTTACAGCCATGGGGAAGAAGGAGTTCTGATTTGTGCTTCAGATGCCCAACTGTGTGGGGAATTGATATAATATCTGGGTTTAGATATCGGAAAACCAAGGTTAGGAAGAGATAACGGCATAAGACCATGGCGTGTCAGAAGTGCTAGGTGTGTGGCCAGCTGTCTCCTTGCCTGTCTGGACGTCTGGCATCAGGCTGTGAAAGGCAGAGCATTAGTGCCCAGAGCAGCCTATCAAATCTGAGTGCCGTCGAGGCAAGAGCAGGTTGATCCTCATCTGGGTTTTATGGAAAGCCCCACAAGGAAACGTTTTCTACCGGTGGGCAGTAACTGGGCAAGCTTGTGGTTCTGCAATTCCTACTCTGGAGGGATTGTTTGCCAGGAGTGTGAGGAAGGAAGTCTGAAAACACAAGCTAGCGTGAGGTTTGGAACCGAGGGCACGGCAGGCCACTCTGCAGAGGCTGAATCAAGATCTCCTGCATTGCGGTCATGTCTACTATGAGATGTGCTTCAAGATAGAGTTTTTTACCATGATGGCCTCTCCCTGAAGGATATGGGGGGCTTCATGAGGCCCGGCAGGTTTGCCGTTTTCTCCTACACTGAAGGTTTGACTCACGGCCAGCAGCAAGGTTTCTTGCCATGGG
Source organism: Mustela nivalis (assembly GCF_964662115.1). Classification (NCBI taxonomy): domain Eukaryota; kingdom Metazoa; phylum Chordata; class Mammalia; order Carnivora; family Mustelidae; genus Mustela; species Mustela nivalis. The sequence continues at coordinate 210,205 of NW_028136383.1, forward strand.
GAAGGAGGGGTTCTGACTTATGCATCACGTTCCCCCCTGTGCAGGGATTGGAGATAAGGTCTAGGATCCGATGACTGAAAACCCAGGTTGGGAATGGATGGTGGCCTAAGGCAGTGGCGGGTCCAATGTGCTGGGTGTGCAGCCAGCTGTGTCGGTGTCTGTTGGAAGGTCTGGGCTCAGGCTTTTGCGACAGAGCATCAGTGTTTAAGGTAGCCTATGCAATTGGGGTGTTGCCGAGGGCAAAGCAGTTTGATCCTCATTTGGGGTTTCTGGGCAGCACCATAGACAATGTTTTTCTCCTGGGAGGCAGGCAGAGTGCTTCATTGTGGCCCCAGAATTCCCAGTAGGGAGGGTTTGTGGGCCAGGAGTGTGAGGATGGAAGTCTGAAAACACAAGCTAGTGTGAGGATTGGAGCCAAGGGCAGAGCAGGCCCACTCTGCAGAGGCTGAATCAAAATCTCCTGCATCAGAAGTTAGGCTGAGGATCAGACGTTGGCTGAGAGTGGAGTATGTGTCCATGATGGCACCTTCATGAAGCAGGGGCCTCATGAAGCCAAGGAAGTTTTCCCACGCTGAGTTTGGAGGTTGCCCCAAACCACAAGATTTCCTTCTGCGGGACAATCGAGTCCTGTTACATGGCTCCAGGACATACCATACGGAAGTACTGGAGAGCAGGGTTCGAAGGATGGATCACTGTACAGCATGCCTCGCATTCCGCTTGGCCATAAGCAACAAGATATGTTTGATCTGCTGCCTCTGGGGCACGCTACCCAGGGGGCTGTGTTGAAAAAGCCTCTCCTGAGGATGCGTCATAATGTGCGTTTGGGGTCCATGGAGACCTTGGAATGTGCTGGTTGTTCAGTGGCCCTGCGGAACTCTCCTACCTGAAGGGTTTGATACATCCCCAGTAAGAAAGCTGCCCATGTGTAGACGAGAGAGGTTTGGTTTGGTGCCTCGAAAAGCCCCGTGTGGTGGTCTACGAAAAAAGTACTCTGAGGACGGACACATGGAAACCAAAGCTAAGGTTCAGATTAGGGCCTGGGGGCCTGTCCATTTCAACCTTCTGTCTCTGGGGACTCTGTCTGAGAGTCTAAGTGGAGATAGTTGCTCCGCTGGTGTCAGAGAGCCCCTCTTAGTCCAGGGTGGCCTCCACTATTGATGGCCTCAGGGGCTTGGAGCTTTTCCCTAAACCTCTAGGGTTGTGGTCAATGGATTGGGCACACTTTCCTTGGAGAGGGCAGGCACAATTTTTCGCTGTGGCTCCAGAGGCCCTCGCCTGGAGGTTGTGTGTGTCCAGGCTGTGGGCACAGAAGTCTGAAAACACAAACTCAGCTTAAGAGTGGCGCCTAGGGTATGGCAGGCCTGATGTACAGCCTGAGAGGGAGCTCCGGGGCCTCTGACACAAAGGCGAGTGGGAGGCATTCCTTCAGGCTTTTGTCTCTGGATGTTGTGTCCGGGATAGCCGTGGATTGGAGCGGTGGCCTTAGGGACTGTGGAGGGGTATCCCTCTATTGGGATTTGTCCCAGCTCCCAAGAGTTTGGGGTCATTTTGTGGGAAGGGTGGAGTCGTGTTGTCTGGCTCATGGGTCTCTCCAAGAAAGGGATTCCAGAGCAGAGCTCCAGGTGCAGGCGGGTGACTGGAAAACTCAAACCCTGGTGAGGATTGGGTGCATAGGGGCTTGGCAAGCCCCATATGGAGGCTCTTGCTCTAGGCCCTCACAGGCCTTTCATTGACATGGGGCTCATGCTGAGGGTCACAGTGTGAATTTGTGCCCAAGCAGCACTCAAGTTTGGGCGTGGCATCAGGGGCCATGAAGGTTTCTCCCACCCTGAAGGTGTGACTCCATGCCAAGAGCAAGCTTGACAGCCATGGGGAAGAGGGGTTCTGTTTTGTGCTTGCTATACCCAGCTGTGTGGAGAATTGATATAATGTCTAGGTTCAGATATCTGAAAACCAAGGTTAGGATGAGGTGACGGCATAAGACCATGGCGTGTCCGAAGTGCTGGGTGTGCGGCCAGCTGTCTCCTTGTCTGTCTGGACGTCTGGCTTCAGGCTGTGTCAGGCAGAGCATGAGTGCCCAGAGCAGCCTATCCAGTTCGGGTACCGTCGAGGCCCGTGCAGGTTGATCCTCATCTGGGTTTTCTGGAGAGCCCCACAGGGAAACGTTTTTCTTCCGTTGGGCAGACACTGGGCTGGGTTTTGGTTCCGGAGTTCCTAGTCCAGAGGGCTTGTTTGCCAGGAGTGTGAGGAAGGAAGTGTGAAAACACAAGCTAGCGTGAGGTTTGGGACCGAGGGCACGGCAGGCCCACTCTGAAGAGGCTGAATCGAGATCTCCTGCACTGAGGTCATGTCAACTATGAGACGTGCCTCAGGCTAGAGTTCTTGTCCAGCATGGCCTCTTCCTGAAGGGTGTGGGGGCTTCATGAGGCCAGAAAGTTTTGCCTACGATGGGATTTGTGAACTGCTCCAAAACTGAAGGTTACCTTCTGCACGACACTCGAGTCCTATTGGATGTTTCCAAGAGGCCCCATATGGAAAGACTCGAGAGCTGGTGTCTAAGCATGGATGCCTGGGAACGCCATCTCATATTCCCACTCTTTAGTCAGGACAAGGCAGGCTCAATCTGCGGGCTGCTGGGTGAGCTACCCAGAGGGGAGAGTTGAAATGGACTCTCCTGAAGATGAGTCCAACTGTGGCTTGGTGGCCTGGTAGACCTTGGAATGTGGAGGTGGCTCAGGGACTCTGCAGGATTCTCCAACATGAGGTGTTTGACACGGCTCCAACAAGGAAACTTCCCATGTGGAGACGAGAGGAGTTCTGTTCCATGCCTCAGGAAAGCCCCATACCCTGTTCTTCGAACCAAAGCCTCTGAGGAGTGACACCTGGAAACCAAAGCAAGAGTTGAGACTACGGCCTAAAGGCCTGTCCGGCTCAACCTTCTATGTCTGTTGACATCTGTGTGCATGCATTCATGGATGTAGCTGCTCAGCTTGTGTCCGAATGCCCCTGTGAGTCCAGTGAGGCTCCCAGTATTGGGAGTCCTCAAAGGCCTTGAGGTTTCCCATATTCTGGAGGTGTGTGGCCAAAGGAATGGACACAGTTTCCCAGGAGAGAGCAGGCACGGTCCTGTGGTATGGCTCCAGAAGACCCAGCCTAGGGCTGTGTTTGCCAGGGATGTGGGGACAGATGTCTGAAAAAGCAAACTTGGCTCAGCTAGGGGCCAATGTAATGGCAGGCCTGATCTCTAGTGCGTGAGGGGAGATCCTCTGGAAATCAAAGTAGGGCAAGTGGGAGGCAGTCACTCAGGATTTTGTCTCTGGGTGTTGCGTTTACAGTGTCCGGTCAGGGTAGGGGTTGTCTCAGAGGCCGAGGGAGTGGGAATGAAGAGTACTGTTTTCTGCCACAGGGGACCCCCCAGGAGAGGGACTCTAGAGCACAGCAGTGGGTTCCCTCAACTAGAATACACACCATCTAGTTAGTCCTGGGTGCCTATGGGCATGGCAAGCCACATATGCGGGCTCTTGGTCCAGTCACTGAGAGGCGTTACTTGAATAAGGTACTCACGCTGAGGGTCACAATGTGTGTTTGTGCCCAAGGCGGCCCTCACGCTTGGGCGTGGCCTCATGGGCCATGCCGTTTTCTCCTACACTGAAGGTTTGACTCACTGTCAGCAGCAAGGTTTCTTGCCATGGGGAAGGAGGGGTTCTGACTTGTGCATCAGGTTCCCCCCTGTGCAGGGATTGGAGATAAGGTCTAGGTTCCGATGACTGAAAACCCAGGTTGGGAATGGATGGTGGCCTAAGGCAGTGGCGGGTCCAATGTGCTGGGTGTGCAGCCAGCTGTGTCGGTGTCTGTTGGAAGGTCTGGGCTCAAGCTATTTGCGACAGAGCATCACTGTTTAAGGTAGCCTATGCAATTGGGGTGTTGCCGAGGGCCAAGCAGTTTGATCCTCAATTGGGGTTTCTGGGCAGCGCCATAGACAATGTTTTTCTCCTGGGAGGCAGGCACAGTGCTTCATTGTGGCCCCAGAATTCCCAGTAGGGAGGGTTTGTGGGCCAGGAATGTGAGGACGGAAGTCTGAAAACACAAGCTAGTGTGAGGATTGGAGCCAAAAGCAGAGCAGCCCCACTCTGCAGAGGCTGAATCAAAATGTCCTGCATCTGAAGTCAGGCTGAGGATCAGACGTTGACTGAGGCTGGAGTATGTGTCCATGATGGCACCTTCATGAAGTGGGGGCCTCATGAGGCCAAGGAAGTTTTTCCACGCTGAGTTTGGAGGTTGCCCCAAACCACAAGGTTTCCTTCTGCGGGACATTCGAGTCCTGTTGCATGGCTCCAGGACATACCATATGGAAGGACTGGAGTGCAGGGTTCGAAGGATGGATCCCTGTACAGCATGCCTCGCATTCCCATTGGCTATTAGCGACAAGATATGTTTGATCTGCTGCCTCTGGAACACTCGACCCAGGGGGCTGAGTTGAAATGGCCTCTACTGAGGATGCGTCATAATGTGCGTTTGGGTCCATGGAGACCTTGGAATGTGCTGGTTGTTCAGTGGCCCTGCGGAACTCTCCTACCTGAAGGGTTTGATACATCCCCAGTAAGAAAGCTGCCCATGTGGAGACGAGAGAGGTTTGGTTTGGTGCCTCGAAAAGCCCCGTGTGGTGGTCTACGAAAACAGTACTCTGAGGACGGACAAATGGAAACCAAAGCTAAGGTTCAGATTAGGGCCTGGGGGCCTGTCCATTTCAACCTTCTGTCTCTGGGGACTCTGTCTGAGAGTCTAAGTGGAGATAGTTGCTCCGCTGGTGTCAGAGAGCCCCTCTTAGTCCAGGGTGGCCTCCACTATTGATGGCCTCAGGGGCTTGGAGCTTTTCCCTAAACCTCTAGGGTTGTGGTCAATGGATTGGGCACACTTTCCTTGGAGAGGGCAGGCACAATTTTTCGCTGTGGCTCCAGAGGCCCTCACCTGGAGGTTGTGTGTGTCCAGGCTGTGGGCACAGAAGTCTGAAAACACAAACTCAGCTTAAGAGTGGCGCCTAGGGTATGGCAGGCCTGATGTACAGCCTGAGAGGGAGCTCCGGGGCCTCTGACACAAAGGCGAGTGGGAGGCATTCCTTCAGGCTTTTGTCTCTGGATGTTGTGTCCGGGATAGCCGTGGATTGGAGCGGTGGCCTTAGGGACTGTGGAGGGGTATCCCTCTCTTGGGATTTGTCCCAGCTCCCAAGAGTTTGGGGTCATTTTGTGGGAAGGGTGGAGTCGTGTTGTCTGGCTCATGGGTCTCTCCAAGAAAGGGATTCCAGAGCAGAGCTCCAGGTGCAGGTGGGGCGACTGGAAAACTCAAACCCTGGTGAGGATTGGGTGCATAGGGGCTTGGCAAGCCCCATATGGAGGCTCTTGCTCTAGGCCCTCACAGGCCTTTCATTGACATGGGGCTCATGCTGAGGGTCACAGTGTGAATTTGTGCCCAAGCAGCACTCAAGTTTGGGCGTGGCATCAGGGGCCATGAAGGTTTCTCCCACCCTGAAGGTGTGACTCCATGCCAAGAGCAAGCTTGACAGCCATGGGGAAGAGGGGTTCTGTTTTGTGCTTGCTATACCCAGCTGTGTGGAGAATTGATATAATGTCTAGGTTCAGATATCTGAAAACCAAGGTTAGGATGAGGTGACGGCATAAGACCATGGCGTGTCCGAAGTGCTGGGTGTGCGGCCAGCTGTCTCCTTGTCTGTCTGGACGTCTGGCTTCAGGCTGTGTCAGGCAGAGCATGAGTGCCCAGAGCAGCCTATCCAGTTCGGGTACCGTCGAGGCCCGTGCAGGTTGATCCTCATCTGGGTTTTCTGGAGAGCCCCACAGGGAAACGTTTTTCTTCCGTTGGGCAGACACTGGGCTGGGTTTTGGTTCCGGAGTTCCTAGTCCAGAGGGCTTGTTTGCCAGGAGTGTGAGGAAGGAAGTGTGAAAACACAAGCTAGCGTGAGGTTTGGGACCGAGGGCACGGCAGGCCCACTCTGAAGAGGCTGAATCGAGATCTCCTGCACTGAGGTCATGTCAACTATGAGACGTGCCTCAGGCTAGAGTTCTTGTCCAGCATGGCCTCTTCCTGAAGGGTGTGGGGGCTTCATGAGGCCAGAAAGTTTTGCCTACGATGGGATTTGTGAACTGCTCCAAAACTGAAGGTTACCTTCTGCACGACACTCGAGTCCTATTGGATGTTTCCAAGAGGCCCCATATGGAAAGACTCGAGAGCAGGTGTCTAAGCATGGATGCCTGGGAACGCCATCTCATATTCCCACTCTTTAGTCAGGACAAGGCAGGCTCAATCTGCGGGCTGCTGGGTGAGCTACCCAGAGGGGAGAGTTGAAATGGACTCTCCTGAAGATGAGTCCAACTGTGGCTTGGTGGCCTGGGAGACCTTGGAATGTGGAGGTGGCTCAGGGACTCTGCAGGATTCTCCAACATGAGGTGTTTGACACGGCTCCAACAAGGAAACTTCCCATGTGGAGACGAGAGGAGTTCTGTTCCATGCCTCAGGAAAGCCCCATACCCTGTTCTTCGAACCAAAGCCTCTGAGGAGTGACACCTGGAAACCAAAGCAAGAGTTGAGACTACGGCCTAAAGGCCTGTCCGGCTCAACCTTCTATGTCTGTTGACATCTGTGTGCATGCATTCATGGATGTAGCTGCTCAGCTTGTGTCCGAATGCCCCTGTGAGTCCAGTGAGGCTCCCAGTATTGGGAGTCCTCAAAGGCCTTGAGGTTTCCCATATTCTGGAGGTGTGTGGCCAAAGGAATGGACACAGTTTCCCAGGAGAGAGCAGGCACGGTCCTGTGGTATGGCTCCAGAAGACCCAGCCTAGGGCTGTGTTTGCCAGGGATGTGGGGACAGATGTCTGAAAAAGCAAACTTGGCTCAGCTAGGGGCCAATGTAATGGCAGGCCTGATCTCTAGTGCGTGAGGGGAGATCCTCTGGAAATCAAAGTAGGGCAAGTGGGAGGCAGTCACTCAGGATTTTGTCTCTGGGTGTTGCGTTTACAGTGTCCGGTCAGGGTAGGGGTTGTCTCAGAGGCCGAGGGAGTGGGAATGAAGAGTACTGTTTTCTGCCACAGGGGACCCCCCAGGAGAGGGACTCTAGAGCACAGCAGTGGGTTCCCTCAACTAGAATACACACCATCTAGTTAGTCCTGGGTGCCTATGGGCATGGCAAGCCACATATGCGGGCTCTTGGTCCAGTCACTGAGAGGCGTTACTTGAATAAGGTACTCACGCTGAGGGTCACAATGTGTGTTTGTGCCCAAGGCGGCCCTCACGCTTGGGCGTGGCCTCATGGGCCATGCCGTTTTCTCCTACACTGAAGGTTTGACTCACTGTCAGCAGCAAGGTTTCTTGCCATGGGGAAGGAGGGGTTCTGACTTGTGCATCAGGTTCCCCCCTGTGCAGGGATTGGAGATAAGGTCTAGGTTCCGATGACTGAAAACCCAGGTTGGGAATGGATGGTGGCCTAAGGCAGTGGCGGGTCCAATGTGCTGGGTGTGCAGCCAGCTGTGTCGGTGTCTGTTGGAAGGTCTGGGCTCAAGCTATTTGCGACAGAGCATCACTGTTTAAGGTAGCCTATGCAATTGGGGTGTTGCCGAGGGCCAAGCAGTTTGATCCTCAATTGGGGTTTCTGGGCAGCGCCATAGACAATGTTTTTCTCCTGGGAGGCAGGCACAGTGCTTCATTGTGGCCCCAGAATTCCCAGTAGGGAGGGTTTGTGGGCCAGGAATGTGAGGACGGAAGTCTGAAAACACAAGCTAGTGTGAGGATTGGAGCCAAAAGCAGAGCAGCCCCACTCTGCAGAGGCTGAATCAAAATGTCCTGCATCTGAAGTCAGGCTGAGGATCAGACGTTGACTGAGGCTGGAGTATGTGTCCATGATGGCACCTTCATGAAGTGGGGGCCTCATGAGGCCAAGGAAGTTTTTCCACGCTGAGTTTGGAGGTTGCCCCAAACCACAAGGTTTCCTTCTGCGGGACATTCGAGTCCTGTTGCATGGCTCCAGGACATACCATATGGAAGGACTGGAGTGCAGGGTTCGAAGGATGGATCCCTGTACAGCATGCCTCGCATTCCCATTGGCTATTAGCGACAAGATATGTTTGATCTGCTGCCTCTGGAACACTCGACCCAGGGGGCTGAGTTGAAATGGCCTCTACTGAGGATGCGTCATTATGTGCGTTTGGGTCCATGGAGACCTTGGAATGTGCTGGTTGTTCAGTGGCCCTGCGGAACTCTCCTACCTGAAGGGTTTGATACATCCCCAGTAAGAAAGCTGCCCATGTGGAGACGAGAGAGGTTTGGTTTGGTGCCTCGAAAAGCCCCGTGTGGTGGTCTACGAAAACAGTACTCTGAGGACGGACAAATGGAAACCAAAGCTAAGGTTCAGATTAGGGCCTGGGGGCCTGTCCATTTCAACCTTCTGTCTCTGGGGACTCTGTCTGAGAGTCTAAGTGGAGATAGTTGCTCCGCTGGTGTCAGAGAGCCCCTCTTAGTCCAGGGTGGCCTCCACTATTGATGGCCTCAGGGGCTTGGAGCTTTTCCCTAAACCTCTAGGGTTGTGGTCAATGGATTGGGCACACTTTCCTTGGAGAGGGCAGGCACAATTTTTCGCTGTGGCTCCAGAGGCCCTCGCCTGGAGGTTGTGTGTGTCCAGGCTGTGGGCACAGAAGTCTGAAAACACAAACTCAGCTTAAGAGTGGCGCCTAGGGTATGGCAGGCCTGATGTACAGCCTGAGAGGGAGCTCCGGGGCCTCTGACACAAAGGCGAGTGGGAGGCATTCCTTCAGGCTTTTGTCTCTGGATGTTGTGTCCGGGATAGCCGTGGATTGGAGCGGTGGCCTTAGGGACTGTGGAGGGGTATCCCTCTCTTGGGATTTGTCCCAGCTCCCAAGAGTTTGGGGTCATTTTGTGGGAAGGGTGGAGTCGTGTTGTCTGGCTCATGGGTCTCTCCAAGAAAGGGATTCCAGAGCAGAGCTCCAGGTGCAGGTGGGGCGACTGGAAAACTCAAACCCTGGTGAGGATTGGGTGCATAGGGGCTTGGCAAGCCCCATATGGAGGCTCTTGCTCTAGGCCCTCACAGGCCTTTCATTGACATGGGGCTCATGCTGAGGGTCACAGTGTGAATTTGTGCCCAAGCAGCAATCAAGTTTGGGCGTGGCATCAGGGGCCATGAAGGTTTCTCCCACCCTGAAGGTGTGACTCCATGCCAAGAGCAAGCTTGACAGCCATGGGGAAGAGGGGTTCTGTTTTGTGCTTGCTATACCCAGCTGTGTGGAGAATTGATATAATGTCTAGGTTCAGATATCTGAAAACCAAGGTTAGGATGAGGTGACGGCATAAGACCATGGCGTGTCCGAAGTGCTGGGTGTGCGGCCAGCTGTCTCCTTGTCTGTCTGGACGTCTGGCTTCAGGCTGTGTCAGGCAGAGCATGAGTGCCCAGAGCAGCCTATCCAGTTCGGGTACCGTCGAGGCCCGTGCAGGTTGATCCTCATCTGGGTTTTCTGGAGAGCCCCACAGGGAAACGTTTTTCTTCCGTTGGGCAGACACTGGGCTGGGTTTTGGTTCCGGAGTTCCTAGTCCGGAGGGCTTGTTTGCCAGGATTGTGAGGAAGGAAGTCTGAAAACACAAGCTAGCGTGAGGTTTGGGACCGAGGGCACGGCAGGCCCACTCTGCAGAGGCTGAATCGAGATCTCCTGCACTGAGGTTATGTCAACTATGAGACGTGCCTCAGGCTAGAGTTCTTGTCCAGCATGGCCTCTTCCTGAAGGGTGTGGGGGCTTCATGAGGCCAGAAAGTTTTGCCTACGATGGGATTTGTGAACTGCTCCAAAACTGAAGGTTACCTTCTGCACGACAGTCGAGTCCTATTGGATGGTTCCAAGAGGCCCCATATGGAAAGACTCGAGAGCAGGTGTCTAAGCATGGATGCCTGGGAACGCCACCTCACATTCCCACTCTTTAGTCAGGACAAGGCAGGCTCAATCTGCGGGCTCCTGGGTGAGCTACCCAGAGGGGAGAGTTGAAATGGACTCTCCTGAAGATGAGTCCTACTGTGGCTTGGTGGCCTGGGAGACCTTGGAATGTGGAGGTGGCTCAGGGACTCTGCAGGATTCTCCAACATGAGGTGTTTGACACGGCTCCAACAAGGAAACTTCCCATGTGGAGACGAGAGGAGTTCTGTTCCATGCCTCAGGAAAGCCCCATACCCTGTTCTTCGAACCAAAGCCTCTGAGGAGTGACACCTGGAAACCAAAGCAAGAGTTGAGACTACGGCCTAAAGGCCTGTCCGGCTCAACCTTCTATGTCTGTTGACATCTGTGTGCATGCATTCATGGATGTAGCTGCTCAGCTTGTGTCCGAATGCCCCTGTGAGTCCAGTGAGGCTCCCAGTAGTGGGATGTCCTCGGAGGCCTTGAGGTTTCCCATATTCTGGAGGTGTGTGGCCAAAGGAATGGACACAGTTTCCCAGGAGAGAGCAGGCACGGTCCTGTGGTATGGCTCCAGAGGACCCAGCCTAGAGGCTGTGTTTGCCAGGGCTGTGGGGACAGATGTCTGAAAAAGCAAACTTGGCTCAGCTAGGGGCCAATGTAATGGCAGGCCTGATCTCTAGTCCGTGAGGGGAGATCCTCTGGAAATCAAAGTAGTGCAAGTGGGAGGCAGTCACTCAGGATTTTGTCTCTGGGTGTTGCGTTTACAGTGTCCGGTCAGGGTAGGGGTTGTCTCAGAGGCCGAGGGAGTGGGAATGAAGAGTACTGTTTTCTGCCACAGGGGACCCCCCAGGAGAGGGACTCTAGAGCACAGCAGTGGGTTCCCTCAACTAGAATACACACCATCTAGTTAGTCCTGGGTGCCTATGGGCATGGCAAGCCACATATGCGGGCTCTTGGTCCAGTCACTGAGAGGCGTTACTTGAATAAGGTACTCACGCTGAGGGTCACAATGTGTGCTTGTGCCCAAGGCGGCCCTCACGCTTGGGCGTGGCCTCATGGGCCATGCCGTTTTCTCCTACACTGAAGGTTTGACTCACTGCCAGCAGCAAGGTTTCTTGCCATGGGGAAGGAGGGGTTCTGACTTGTGTATCAGGTTCCCCCCTGTGCAGGGATTGGAGATAAGGTCTAGGTTCCGATGACTGAAAACCCAGGTTGGGAATGGATGGTGGCCTAAGGCAGTGGCGGGTCCAATGTGCTGGGTGTGCAGCCAGCTGTGTCGGTGTCTGTTGGAAGGTCTGGGCTCAAGCTATTTGCGACAGAGCATCACTGTTTAAGGTAGCCTATGCAATTGGGGTGTTGCCGAGGGCCAAGCAGTTTGATCCTCAATTGGGGTTTCTGGGCAGCGCCATAGACAATGTTTTTCTCCAGGGAGGCAGGCACAGTGCTTCATTGTGGCCCCAGAATTCCCAGTAGGGAGGGTTTGTGGGCCAGGAATGTGAGGACGGAAGTCTGAAAACACAAGCTAGTGTGAGGATTGGAGCCAAGGGCAGAGCAGCCCCACTCTGCAGAGGCTGAATCAAAATGTCCTGCATCTGAAGTCAGGCTGAGGATCAGACGTTGGCTGAGGCTGGAGTATGTGTCCATGATGGCACCTTCATGAAGTGGGGGCCTCATGAGGCCAAGGAAGTTTTCCCACGCTGAGTTTGGAGGTTGCCCCAAACCACAAGGTTTCCTTCTGCGGGACATTCGAGTCCTGTTGCATGGCTCCAGGACATACCGTATGGAAGGACTGGAGTGCAGGGTTCGAAGGATGGATCCCTGTACAGCATGCCTCGCATTCCCATTGGCTATTAGCGACAAGATATGTTTGATCTGCTGCCTCTGGAACACTCGACCCAGGGGGCTGAGTTGAAATGGCCTCTACTGAGGATGCGTCATTATGTGCGTTTGGGTCCATGGAGACCTTGGAATGTGCTGGTTGTTCAGTGGCCCTGCGGAACTCTCCTACCTGAAGTGTTTGATACATCCCAGTAAGAAAGCTGCCATGTGGAGATGAGAGATGTTTGGTTTGGTGCCTCAGAAAAGCCCCATGTGCTGGTCTACGAAAACAGTCCTCTGAGAACGGAAACATGGAAACCAAAGCTAAGGTTCAGATTAGGGCCTGGGGGCCTGTCCATTTCAACCTTCTGTCTCTGGGGACACTGTCTGAGAGTCTAAGTGGAGATAGTTGCTCCGCTGGTGTCAGAGAGCCCCTCTTAGTCCAGGGTGGCCTATACTATTGATGGCCTCAGGGACCTTGGAGCTTTTCCCTAACCTGTAGGGTTGTGGTCAATGGATTGGGCACACTTTCCTTGGAGAGGGCAGGCACAATCTTTCGCTGTTTGGTCCAGAGGCCCTAGCCTGGATGTTGTGTGGGTCCAGGCTGTGGGCACAGAAGTCTGAATACACAAACTCAGCTTATGAGTGGCGCCTAGGGTATGGCCGGCCGGATGTACAGCCCGAGAGGGAGCTCCTGGGCCTCTGAAACAAGGGCGAGTGGGAGGCGTTCCTTCAGGCTTTTGTCTCTGGATGTTGTGTCCGGGATAGCCGTGGATTGGAGCGGTGGCCTCAGGTACTGTGGACGAGTATCCCTCTCTGGGGATTTGTCCCAGCTCCCAAGAGTTTGGGGTCATTTTGTGGGAAGGGTGGAGTCGTGTTGTCTGGCTCATGGGTCTCTCCAAGAAAGGGATTCCAGAGCAGAGCTCCAGGTACGGGCGGGGCGACTGGAAAATTCAAACCGTGGTGAGGATTGGGTGCATAGGGGCTTGGCAAGCCCCATATGTGGGCTCTTGGTCCAGGCCCTGACAGGACTTTCTTTGACATGGGGCTCATGCTGAGGGTCACAGTGTGAATTTGTGCCCAAGCAGCACTCAAGTTTGGGCGTGGCATCAGGGGCCATGAAGGTTTCTCCCACCCTGAAGGTGTGACTGCATGCCAAGAGCAAGCTTGACAGCCATGGGGAAGGAGGAGTTCTGTTTTGTGCTTGCTATACCCAGCTGTGTGGAGAATTGATATAATGTCTAGGTTCAGATATCTGAAAACCAAGGTTAGGATGAGGTGACGGCATAAGACTATGGCGTGTCCGAAGTGCTGGGTGTGCGGCCAATTGTCTCCTTCTCTGTCTGGACGTCTGGCTTCAGGCTGTGTCAGGCAGAGCATGAGTGCCCAGAGCAGCGTATCCAGTTCGGGTACCGTCGAGGCCCGAGCAGGTTGATCCTCATCTGGGTTTTCTGGAGAGCCCCACAGGGAAACGTTTTTCTTCCGTTGGGCAGACACTGGGCTGGGTTTTGGTTCCGGAGAGCCTAGTCCGGAGGGCTTGTTTGCCAGGAGTGTGAGGAAGGAAGTCTGAAAACACAAGCTAGCGTGAGGTTTGGGACCGAGGGCACGGCAGGCCCACTCTGCAGAGGCTGAATCGAGATCTCCTGCACTGAGGTCATGTCAACTATGAGACGTGCCTCAGGCTAGAGTTCTTGTCCAGCATGGCCTCTTCCTGAAGGGTGTGGGGGCTTCATGAGGCCAGAAAGTTTTGCCTACGATGGGATTTGTGAACTGCTCCAAAACTGAAGGTTACCTTCTGCACGACAGTCGAGTCCTATTGGATGGTTCCAAGAGGCCCCATATGGAAAGACTCGAGAGCAGGTGTCTAAGCATGGATGCCTGGGAACGCCACCTCATATTCCCACTCTTTAGTCAGGACAAGGCAGGCTCAATCTGTGGGCTCCTGGGTGAGCTACCCAGAGGGGAGAGTTGAAATGGACTCTCCTGAAGATGAGTCCTACTGTGGCTTGGTGGCCTGGGAGACCTTGGAATGTGGAGGTGGCTCAGGGACTCTGCAGGATTCTCCAACATGAGCTGTTTGACATGGCTCCAACAAGGCAACTTCCCATGTGGAGACGAGAGGAGTTCTGTTCCGTGCCTCAGGAAAGCCCCATACCCTGTTCTTCGAACCAAAGCCTCTGTGGAGTGACACGTGGAAACCAAAGCCTAAAGGCCTGTCCGGCTCAACCTTCTATCTCTGTTGACATCTGTGTGCATGCATTCATGGATGTAGCTGCTCAGCTTGGGTCCGAATGCCCCCGTGAGTCCAGTGAGGCTCCCAGTACTGGGATGTCCTCGGAGGCCTTGAGGTTTCTCATATTCTGGAGGTGTGTGGCCAAAGGAATGGACACAGTTTCCCGGGAGAGAGCAGGCACGGTCCTGTGGTATGGCTCCAGAGGACCCAGCCTAGAGGCTGTGTTTGCCAGGGCTGTGGGGACAGATGTCTGAAAAAGCAAACGTGGCTCAGCTAGGGGCCAATGTAATGGCAGGCCTGATCTCTAGTCCGTGAGGGGAGATCCTCTGGAAATCAAAGTAGGGCAAGTGGGAGGCAGTCACACAGGATTTTGTCTCTGGGGGTTGCGTTTACAGTGTCCGGTCAGGGTAGGGGTTGTCTCAGAGGCCGAGGAAGAGCCTTCCTCTCGGGGGATTGTCCAAGCTCCCAAGTGTTTGTGTTCATTATGGGGGAATAAAGAGTACTGTTTTCTGCCACAGGGGACCCCCCAGGAGAAGGACTCTAGAGCACAGCAGTGGGTTCCCTCAAATGGAATACACACCATCTAGTTAGTCCTGGGTGCCTATGGGCATGGCAAGCCACATATGCGGGCTCTTGGTCCAGTCACTGAGAGGCGTTACTTGAATAAGGTACTCACGCTGAGGGTCACAATGTGTGTTTGTACACAAGGCGGCCCTCACGCTTGGGCGTGGCCTCATGGGCCATGCCGTTTTCTCCTACACTGAAGGTTTGACTCACTGCCAGCAGCAAGGTTTCTTGCCATGGGGAAGGAGGGGTTCTGACTTGTGCATCAGGTTCCCCCCTGTGCAGGGATTGGAGATAAGGTCTAGGTTCCGATGACTGAAAACCCAGGTTGGGAATGGATGTTGGCCTAAGGCAGTGGCGGGTCCAATGTGCTGGGTGTGCAGCCAGCTGTGTCGGTGTCCGTTGGAATGTCTGGGCTCAGGCTATTTGCGACAGAGCATCACTGTTTAAGGTAGCTTATGCAATTGGGGTGTTGCCGAGGGCCAAGCAGTTTGATCCTTATTTGGGGTTTCTGGGCAGCGCCATAGACAATGTTTTTCTCCTGGGAGGCAGGCACAGTGCTTCATTGTGGCCCCAGAATTCCCAGTAGGGAGGGTTTGTGGGCCAGGAGTGTGAGGACGGAAGTCTGAAAACACAAGCTAGTGTGAGGATTGGAGCCAAGGGCAGAGCAGCCCCACTCTGCAGAGGCTGAATCAAAATCTCCTGCATCTGAAGTCAGGCTGAGGATCAGACGTTGGCTGAGGCTGGAGTATGTGTCCATGATGGCACCTTCATGAAGTGGGGGCCTCATGAGGCCAAGGAAGTTTTCCCACGCTGAGTTTGGAGGTTGCCCCAAACCACAAGGTTTCCTTCTGCGGGACATTCGAGTCCTGTTGCATGGCTCCAGGACATACCATATGGAAGGACTGGAGAGCAGGGTTCGAAGGATGGATCCGTGTACAGCATGCCTTGCATTCCCATTGGCTATTAGCGACAAGATATGTTTGAGATGCTGCCTCTGGAACACGCGACCCAGGGGGCTGAGTTGAAATGGCCTCTCCTGAGGATGCGTCATAATGTGCGTTTGGGTCCATGGAGACCTTGGAATGTGCTGGTTGTTCAGTGACCCTGCGGAACCCTCCTACCTGAAGTGTTTGATACATCCCAGTAAGAAAGCTGCCCATGTGGAGATGAGAGAGGTTTGGTTTGGTGCCTCAGAAAAGCCCCAGGTGCTGGTCTACGAAAACAGTCCTCTGAGAACGGAAACATGGAAACCAAAGCTAAGGTTCAGATTAGGGCCTGGGGGCCTGTCCATTTCAACCTTCTGTCTCTGGGGACACTGTCTGAGAGTCTAAGTGGAGATAGTTGCTCCGCTGGTGTCAGAGAGCCCCTCTTAGTCCAGGGTGGCCTATACTATTGATGGCCTCAGGGACCTTGGAGCTTTTCCCTAACCTGTAGGGTTGTGGTCAATGGATTGGGCACACTTTCCTTGGAGAGGGCAGGCACAATCTTTCGCTGTTTGGTCCAGAGGCCCTAGCCTGGATGTTGTGTGGGTCCAGGCTGTGGGCACAGAAGTCTGAATACACAAACTCAGCTTATGAGTGGCGCCTAGGGTATGGCCGGCCGGATGTACAGCCCGAGAGGGAGCTCCTGGGCCTCTGAAACAAGGGCGAGTGGGAGGCGTTCCTTCAGGCTTTTGTCTCTGGATGTTGTGTCCGGGATAGCCGTGGATTGGAGCGGTGGCCTCAGGTACTGTGGACGAGTATCGCTCTCTGGGGATTTGTCCCAGCTCCCAAGAGTTTGGGGTCATTTTGTGGGAAGGGTGGAGTCGTGTTGTCTGGCTCATGGGTCTCTCCAAGAAAGGGATTCCAGAGCAGAGCTCCAGGTACGGGCGGGGCGACTGGAAAATTCAAACCGTGGTGAGGATTGGGTGCATAGGGGCTTGGCAAGCCCCATATGTGGGCTCTTGGTCCAGGCCCTGACAGACCTTTCTTTGACATGGGGCCCATGCTGAGTGTCACAGTGTGAATTTGTGCCCAAGCAGCACTCAAGTTTGGGCGTGGCATCAGGGGCCATGAAGGTTTCTCCCACCCTGAAGGTGTGACTCCATGCCAAGAGCAAGCTTGACAGCCATGGGGAAGGAGGAGTTCTGTTTTGTGCTTGCTATACCCAGCTGTGTGGAGAATTGATATAATATCTAGGTTCAGATATCTGAAAACCAAAGTTAGGATGAGGTGACGGCATAAGACCATGGCGTGTCCGAAGTGCTGGGTGTGCGGCCAGCTGTCACCTTGTCTGTCTGGACTCTGGCTTCAGGCTGTGTCAGGCAGAGCATGAGTGCCCAGAGCAGCCTATCCAGTTCGGGTACCGTCGAGGCCCGAGCAGGTTGATCCTCATCTGGGTTTTCTGGAGAGCCCCACAGGGAAACGTTTTTCTTCCGTTGGGCAGACACTGGGCTGGGTTTTTGTTCCGGTGTTCCTAGTTCGGAAGGCTTGTTTGCCAGGAGTGTGAGGAAGGAAGTCGGAAAACACAAGCTAGCGTGAGGTTTGGGCCGAGGGCACGGCAGGCCCACTCTGCAGAGGCTGAATCGAGATCTCCTGCACTGAGGTCATGTCAACTATGAGACGTGCCTCAGGCTAGAGTTCTTGTCCAGCATGGCCTCTTCCTGAAGGGTGTGGGGGCTTCATGAGGCCAGAAAGTTTTGCCTACGATGGGATTTGTGAACTGCTCCAAAACTGAAGGTTACCTTCTGCACGACAGTCGAGTCCTATTGGATGGTTCCAAGAGGCCCCATATGGAAAGACTCGAGAGCAGGTGTCTAAGCATGGATGCCTGGGAACGCCACCTCATATTCCCACTCTTTAGTCAGGACAAGGCAGGCTCAATCTGCGGGCTCCTGGGTGAGCTACCCAGAGGGGAGAGTTGAAATGGACTCTCCTGAAGATGAGTCCTACTGTGGCTTGGTGGCCTGGGAGACCTTGGAATGTGGAGGTGGCTCACGGACTCTGCAGGATTCTCCAACATGAGGTGTTTGACACGGCTCCAACAAGGAAACTTTCCATGTGTAGACGAGAGGATTTCTGTTCCGTGCCTCAGGAAAGCCCCATTCCCTGTTCTTCGAACCAAAGCCTCTGAGGAATGACACCTGGAAACCAAAGCAAGAGTTGAGACTACGGCCTAAAGGCCTGTCCGGCTCAACCTTCTATCTCTGTTGACATCTGTGTGCATGCATTCATGGATGTAGCTGCTCAGCTTGTGTCCGAATGCCCCTGTGAGTCCAGTGAGGCTCCCATTAGTGGGATGTCCTCGGAGGCCTTGAGGTTTCTCATATTCTGGAGGTGTGTGGCCAAAGGAATGGACACAGTTTCCCAGGAGAGAGCAGGCACGGTCCTGTGGTATGGCTCCAGAGGACCCAGCCTAGAGGCTGTGTTTGCCAGGGCTGTGGGGACAGATGTCTGAAAAAGCAAACTTGGCTCAGCTAGGGGCCAATGTAATGGCAGGCCTGATCTCTAGTCCGTGAGGGGAGATCCTCTGGAAATCAAAGTAGGGCAAGTGGGAGGCATTCACTCAATATTTTGTCTCTGGGTGTTGCGTATACAGTGTCCGGTCAGGGAAGGGGTTGTCTCAAGCCAAGGAAGAGCCTTCCTCTCGGGGGATTGTCCAAGCTCCCAAGTGTTTGTGTTCATTCTGTGGGAATGAAGAGTACTGTTTTCTGCCACAGGGGACCCCCCCAGGAGAGGGACTCTAGAGCACAGCAGTGGGTTCCCTCAACTGGAATACACAACATCTAGTTAGTCCTGGGTGCCTATGGGCATGGCAAGCCACATATGCGGGCTCTTGGTCCAGTCACTGAGAGGCGTTACTTGAAAAAGGTACTCACGCTGAGGGTCACAATGTGTGTTTGTGCACAAGGCGGCCCTCACGCTTGGGCGTGGCCTCATGGGCCATGCCATTTTCTCCTACACTGAAGGTTTGACTCACTGCCAGCAGCAAGGTTTCTTGCCATGGGGAAGGAGGGGTTCTGACTTGTGCATCAGGTTCCCCCCTGTGCAGGGATTGGAGATAAGGACTAGGTTCCGATGACTGAAAACCCAGGTTGGGAATGGATGTTGGCCTAAGGCAGTGGCGGTTCCAATGTGCTGGGTGTGCAGCCAGCTGTGTCGGTGTCCGTTGGAAGGTCTGGGCTCAGGCTATTTGCGACAGAGCATCACTGTTTAAGGTAGCCTATGCAATTGGGGTGTTGCCGAGGGCCAAGCAGTTTGATCCTCATTTGGGGTTTCTGGGCAGCGCCATAGACAATGTTTTTCCCTGGGAGGCAGGAACAGTGCTTCATTGTGGCCCCAGAATTCCCAGTAGGGAGGGTTTGTGGGCCAGGAGTGTGAGGACGGAAGTCTGAAAACACAAGCTAGTGTGAGGATTGGAGCCAAGGGCAGAGCAGGCCCACTCTGCAGAGGCTGAATCAAAATCTCCTGCATCTGAAGTCAGGCTGAGGATCAGACGTTGGCTAAGGCTGGAGTATGTGTCCATGATCGCACCTTCATGAAGTGGGGGCCTCATGAGGCCAAGGAAGTTTTCCCACGCTGAGTTTGGAGGTTGCCCCAAACCACAAGGTTTCCTTCTGCGGGACATTCGAGTCCTGTTGCATGGCTCCAGGACATACCATATGGAAGGACAGGAGAGCAGGGTTCGAAGGATGGATCCCTGTAGAGCATGCCTCGCACTCCCATTGGCTATTAGCGACAAGATATGTTTGATCTGCTGCCTCTGGAACACGCGACCCAGGGGGCTGAGTTGAAATGGCCTCTCCTGAGGATGCGTCATAATGTGCGTTTGGGTCCATGGAGACCTTGGAATGTGCTGGTTGTTCAGTGGCCCTGCGGAACTCTCCTACCTGAAGTGTTTGATACATCCCAGTAAGAAAGCTGCCCATGTGGAGATGAGAGAGGTTTGGTTTGGTGCCTCAGAAAAGCCCCAGGTGCTGGTCTACGAAAACAGTCCTCTGAGAACGGAAACATGGAAACCAAAGCTAAGGTTCAGATTAGGGCCTGGGGGCCTGTCCATTTCAACCTTCTGTCTCTGGGGACACTGTCTGAGAGTCTAAGTGGAGATAGTTGCTCCGCTGGTGTCAGAGAGCCCCTCTTAGTCCAGGGTGGCCTATACTATTGATGGCCTCAGGGACCTTGGAGCTCTTCCCTAACCTGTAGGGTTGTGGTTAATGGATTGGGCACACTTTCCTTGGAGAGGGCAGGCACAATCTTTCGCTGTTTGGTCCAGAGGCCCTAGCCTGGATGTTGTGTGGGTCCAGGCTGTGGGCACAGAAGTCTGAATACACAAACTCAGCTTATGAGTGGCGCCTAGGGTATGGCAGGCCGGATGTACAGCCCGAGAGGGAGCTCCTGGGCCTCTGAAACAAGGGCGAGTGGGAGGCGTTCCTTCAGGCTTTTGTCTCTGGATGTTGTGTCCGGGATAGCCGTGGATTGGAGCGGTGGCCTCAGGTACTGTGGACGAGTATCCCTCTCTGGGGATTTGTCCCAGCTCCCAAGAGTTTGGGGTCATTTTGTGGGAAGGGTGGAGTCGTGTTGTCTGGCTCATGGGTCTCTCCAAGAAAGGTATTCCAGAGCAGAGCTCCAGGTACGGGCGGGGCGACTGGAAAATTCAAACCGTGGTGAGGATTGGGTGCAGAGGGGCTTGGCAAGCCCCATATGTGGGCTCTTGGTCCAGGCCCTGACAGGCCTTTCTTTGACATGGGGCTCATGCTGAGGGTCACAGTGTGAATTTGTGCCCAAGCAGCCCTCAAGTTTGGGCGTGGCATCAGGGGCCATGAAGGTTTCTCCCACCCTGAAGGTGTGACTGCATGCCAAGAGCAAGCTTGACAGCCATGGGGAAGGAGGAGTTCTGTTTTGTGCTTGCTATACCCAGCTGTGTGGAGAATTGATATAATGTCTAGGTTCAGATATCTGAAAACCAAGGTTAGGATGAGGTGACGGCATAAGACCATGGCGTGTCCGAAGCGCTGGGTGTGCGGCCAGCTGTCTCCTTGTCTGTCTGGACGTCTGGCTTCAGGCTGTGTCAGGCAGAGCATGAGTGCCCAGAGCAGCCTATCCAGTTCGGGTACCGTCGAGGCCCGAGCAGGTTGATCCTCATCTGGGTTTTCTGGAGAGCCCCACAGGGAAACGTTTTTCTTCCGTTGGGCAGACACTGTCCTGGGTTTTGGTTCTGGAGTTCCTAGTCCGGAGGGCTTGTTTGCCAGGAGTGTGATGAAGGAAGTCTGAAAACACAAGCTAGCGTGAGGTTTGGGACCGAGGGCACGGCAGGCCCACTCTGCAGAGGCTGAATCGAGATCTCCTGCACTGAGGTCATGTCAACTATGAGACGTGCTCAGGCTAGAGTTCTTGTCCAGCATGGCCTCTTCCTGAAGGGTGTGGGGGCTTCATGAGGCCAGAAAGTTTTGCCTACGATGGGATTTGTGAACTGCTCCAAAACTGAAGGTTACCTTCTGCACGACAGTCGAGTCCTATTGGATGGTTCCAAGAGGCCCCATATGGAAAGACTCGAGAGCAGGTGTCTAAGCATGGATGCCTGGGAACGCCACCTCATATTCCCACTCTTTAGTCAGGACAAGGCAGGCTCAATCTGCGGGCTCCTGGGTGAGCTACCCAGAGGGGAGAGTTGAAATGGACTCTCCTGAAGATGAGTCCTACTGTGGCTTGGTGGCCTGGGAGACCTTGGAATGTGGAGGTGGCTCAGGGACTCTGCAGGATTCTCCAACATGAGGTGTTTGACACGGCTCCAACAAGGCAACTTCCCATGTGGAGACGAGAGGAGTTCTGTTCCGTGCCTCAGGAAAGCCCCATACCCTGTTCTTCGAACCAAAGCCTCTGAGGAGTGACACCTGGAAACCAAAGCAAGAGTTGAGACTACGGCCTAAAGGCCTGTCCGGCTCAACCTTCTATCTCTGTTGACATCTGTGTGCATGCATTCATGGATGTAGCTGCTCAGCTTGTGTCCGAATGCCCCTGTGAGTCCAGTGAGGCTCCCATTAGTGGGATGTCCTCGGAGGCCTTGAGGTTTCTCATATTCTGGAGGTGTGTGGCCAAAGGAATGGACACAGTTTCCCAGGAGAGAGCAGGCACGGTCCTGTGGTATGGCTCCAGAGGACCCAGCCTAGAGGCTGTGTTTGCCAGGGTTGTGGGGACCGATGTCTGAAAAAGCAAACTTGGCTCAGCTAGGGGCCAATGTAATGGCAGGCCTGATCTCTAGTCCGTGAGGGGAGATCCTCTGGAAATCAAAGTAGGGCAAGTGGGAGGCAGTCACTCAGGATTTTGTCTCTGGGTGTTGCGTTTACAGTGTCTGGTCAGGGTAGGGGTTGTCTCAGAGGCCGAGGAAGAGCCTTCCTCTCGGGTGATTGTCCAAGCTCCCAAGTGTTTGTGTTCATTCTGTGGGAATGAAGAGTACTGTTTTCTGCCACAGGGGAACCCCGAGGAGATGGACTCTAGAGCACAGCAGTGGGTTCCCTCAACTGGAATACACACCATCTAGTTAGTCCTGGGTGCCTATGGGCATGGCAAGCCACATATGCGGGCTCTTGGTCCAGTCACTGAGAGGCGTTACTTGAATAAGGTATTCACGCTGAGGGTCACAATGTGTGTTTGTGCCCAAGGCGGCCCTCACGCTTGGGCGTGGCCTCATGGGCCATGCCGTTTTCTCCTACACTAAAGGTTTGGCTCACTGCCAGCAGCAAGGTTTCTTGCCATGGGGAAGGAGGGGTTCTGTCTTGTGGATCAGGTTCCCCCCTGTGCAGGGATTGGAGATAAGGTCTAGGTTCCGATGACTGAAAACCCAGGTTGGGAATGGATGGTGGCCTAAGGCAGTGGCGGGCCCAATGGGCTGCGTGTGCAGCCAGCTGTGTCGGTGTCTGTTGGAAGGTCTGGGCTCAGCCTATTTGCGACAGAGCATCACTGTTTAAGGTAGCCTATGCAATTGGGGTGTTGCCGAGGGCCAAGCAGTTTGATCCTCATTTGGGGTTTCTGGGCAGCGCCATAGACAATGTTTTTATCCTGGGAGGCAGGCACAGTGCTTCATTGTGGCCCCAGAATTCCCAGTAGGGAGGGTTTGTGGGCCAGGAGTGTGAGGACAGAAGTCTGAAAACACAAGCTAGTGTGAGGATTGGAGACAAGGGCAGAGCAGGCCCACTCTGCAGAGGCTGAATCAAAATCTCCTGCATCTGAAGTCAGGCTGAGGATCAGACGTTGGCTGAGGCTGGAGTATGTGTCCATGATGGCACCTTCATGAAGTGGGGGCCTCATGAGGCCAAGGAAGTTTTCCCACGCTGAGTTTGGAGGTTGCCCCAAACCACAAGGTTTCCTTCTGCGGGACATTCGAGTCCTGTTGCATGGCTCCAGGACATACCATATGGAAGGACTGGAGAGCAGGGTTCGAAGGATGGATCCCTGTACAGCATGCCTCGCATTCCCATTGGCTAGTAGCGACAAGATATGTTTGATCTGCTGCCTCTGGAACACGCGACCCAGGGGGCTGAGTTGAAATGGCCTCTCCTGAGGATGCGTCATAATGTGCGTTTGGGTCCATGGAGACCTTGGAATGTGCTGGTGGTTCAGTGGCCCTGCGGAACTCTCCTACCTGAAGTGTTTGATACATCCCAGTAAGAAAGCTGCCCATGTGGAGATGAGAGAGGTTTGGTTTGGTGCCTCAGAAAAGCCCCAGGTGCTGGTCTACGAAAACAGTCCTCTGAGAACGGAAACATGGAAACCAAAGCTAAGGTTCAGATTAGGGCCTGGGGGCCTGTCCATTTCAACCTTCTGTCTCTGGGGACACTGTCTGAGAGTCTAAGTGGAGATAGTTGCTCCGCTGGTGTCAGAGAGCCCCTCTTAGTCCAGGGTGGCCTATACTATTGATGGCCTCAGGGACCTTGGAGCTTTTCCCTAACCTGTAGGGTTGTGGTCAATGGATTGGTCACACTTTCCTTGGAGAGGGCAGGCACAATCTTTCGCTGTTTGGTCCAGAGGCCCTAGCCTGGATGTTTTGTGGGTCCAGGCTTGGGCACAGAAGTCTGAATACACAAACTCAGCTTATGAGTGGCGCCTAGGGTATGGCAGGCCGGATGTACAGCCCTAGAGGGAGCTCCTGGGCCTCTGAAACAAGGGCGAGTGGGAGGCGTTCCTTCAGGCTTTTGTCTCTGGATGTTGTGTCCGGGATAGCCGTGGATTGGAGCGGTGGCCTCAGCTACTGTGGACGAGTATCCCTCTCTGGGGATTTGCCCCAGCTCCCAAGAGTTTGGGGTCATTTTGTGGGAAGGGTGGAGTCGTGTTGTCTGGCTCATGGGTCTCTCCAAGAAAGGTATTCCAGAGCAGAGCTCCAGGTACGGGCGGGGCGACTGGAAAATTCAAACCGTGGTGAGGATTGGGTGCATAGGGCCTTGGCAAGCCCCATATGTGGGCTCTTGGTCCAGGCCCTGACAGGCCTTTCTTTGACATGGGGCTCATGCTGAGGGTCACAGTGTGAATATGTGCCCAAGCAGCACTCAAGTTTGGGCGTGGCATCAGGGGCCATGAAGGTTTCTCCCACCCTGAAGGTGTGACTCCATGCCAAGAGCAAGCTTGTCAGCCATGGGGAAGGAGGAGTTCTGTTTTGTGCTTGCTATACCCAGCTGTGTGGAGAATTGATATAATGTCTAGGTTCAGATATCTGAAAACCAAGGTTAGGATGAGGTGACGGCATAAGACCATGTCGTGTCCGAAGCGCTGGGTGTGCGGCCAGCTGTCTCCTTGTCTGTCTGGACGTCTGGCTTCAGGCTGTGTCAGGCAGAGCATGAGTGCCCAGAGCAGCCTATCCAGTTCGGGTACCGTCGAGGCCCGAGCAGGTTGATCCTCATCTGGGTTTTCTGGAGAGCCCCACAGGGAAACGTTTTTCTTCCGTTGGGCAGACACTGGGCTGGGTTTTGGATCTGGAGTTCCTAGTCCGGAGGGCTTGTTTGCCAGGAGTGTGAGGAAGGAAGTCTGAAAACACAAGGTAGCATGAGGTTTGGGACCGAGGGCACGGCAGGCCCACTCTGCAGAGGCTGAATCGAGATCTCCTGCACTGAGGTCATGTCAACTATGAGACGTGCCTCAGGCTAGAGTTCTTGTCCAGCATGGCCTCTTCCTGAAGGGTGTGGGGGCTTCATGAGGCCAGAAAGTTTTGCCTACGATGGGATTTGTGAACTGCTCCAAAACTGAAGGTTACCTTCTGCACGACACTCGAGTCCTATTGGATGGTTCCAAGAGGCCCCATATGGAAAGACTCGAGAGCAGATGTCTAAGCATGGATGCCTGGGAACGCCACCTCATATTCCCACTCTTTAGTCAGGACAAGGCAGGCTCAATCTGCGGGCTACTGGGTGAGCTAGCCAGAGGGGAGAGTTGAAATGGACTCTCCTGAAGATGAGTCCTACTGTGGCTTGGTGGCCTGGGAGACCTTGGAATGTGGAGGTGGCTCAGGGACTCTGCAGGATTCTCCAACATGAGGTGTTTGACACGGCTCCAACAAGGCAACTTCCCATGTGGAGACGAGAGGAGTTCTGTTCCGTGCCTCAGGAAAGCCCCATACCCTGTTCTTCGAACCAAAGCCTCTGAGGAGTGACACCTGGAAACCAAAGCAAGAGTTGAGACTACGGCCTAAAGGCCTGTCCGGCTCAACCTTCTATCTCTGTTGACATCTGTGTGCATGCATTCATGGATGTAGCTGCTCAGCTTGTGTCCGAATGCCCCTGTGAGTCCAGTGAGGCTCCCATTAGTGGGATGTCCTCGGAGGCCTTGAGGTTTCTCATATTCTGGAGGTGTGTGGCCAAAGGAATGGACACAGTTTCCCAGGAGAGAGCAGGCACGGTCCTGAGTATGGCTCCAGAGGACCCAGCCTAGAGGCTGTGTTTGCCAGGGCTGTGGGGACAGATGTCTGAAAAAGCAAACTTGGCTCAGCTAGGGGCCAATGTAATGGCAGGCCTGATCTCTAGTCCGTGAGGGGAGATCCTCTGGAAATCAAAGTAGGGCAAGTGGGAGGCATTCACTCAATATTTTGTCTCTGGGTGTTGCGTATACAGTGTCCGGTCAGGGAAGGGGTTGTCTCAAGCCAAGGAAGAGCCTTCCTCTCGGGGGATTGTCCAAGCTCCCAAGTGTTTGTGTTCATTCTGTGGGAATGAAGAGTACTGTTTTCTGCCACAGGGGACCCCCCCAGGAGAGGGACTCTAGAGCACAGCAGTGGGTTCCCTCAACTGGAATACACAACATCTAGTTAGTCCTGGGTGCCTATGGGCATGGCAAGCCACATATGCGGGCTCTTGGTCCAGTCACTGAGAGGCGTTACTTGAATAAGGTACTCACGCTGAGGGTCACAATGTGTGTTTGTGCACAAGGCGGCCCTCACGCTTGGGCGTGGCCTCATGGGCCATGCCATTTTCTCCTACACTGAAGGTTTGACTCACTGCCAGCAGCAAGGTTTCTTGCCATGGGGAAGGAGGGGTTCTGACTTGTGCATCAGGTTCCCCCCTGTGCAGGGATTGGAGATAAGGACTAGGTTCCGATGACTGAAAACCCAGGTTGGGAATGGATGTTGGCCTAAGGCAGTGGCGGTTCCAATGTGCTGGGTGTGCAGCCAGCTGTGTCGGTGTCCGTTGGAAGGTCTGGGCTCAGGCTATTTGCGACAGAGCATCACTGTTTAAGGTAGCCTATGCAATTGGGGTGTTGCCGAGGGCCAAGCAGTTTGATCCTCATTTGGGGTTTTTGGGCAGCGCCATAGACAATGTTTTTCCCTGGGAGGCAGGAACAGTGCTTCATTGTGGCCCCAGAATTCCCAGTAGGGAGGGTTTGTGGGCCAGGAGTGTGAGGACGGAAGTCTGAAAACACAAGCTAGTGTGAGGATTGGAGCCAAGGGCAGAGCAGGCCCACTCTGCAGAGGCTGAATCAAAATCTCCTGCATCTGAAGTCAGGCTGAGGATCAGACGTTGGCTGAGGCTGGAGTATGTGTCCATGATCGCACCTTCATGAAGTGGGGGCCTCATGAGGCCAAGGAAGTTTTCCCACGCTGAGTTTGGAGGTTGCCCCAAACCACAAGGTTTCCTTCTGCGGGACATTCGAGTCCTGTTGCATGGCTCCAGGACATACCATATGGAAGGACTGGAGAGCAGGGTTCGAAGGATGGATCCCTGTAGAGCATGCCTCGCACTCCCATTGGCTATTAGCGACAAGATATGTTTGATCTGCTGCCTCTGGAACACGCGACCCAGGGGGCTGAGTTGAAATGGCCTCTCCTGAGGATGCGTCATAATGTGCGTTTGGGTCCATGGAGACCTTGGAATGTGCTGGTGGTTCAGTGGCCCTGCGGAACTCTCCTACCTGAAGTGTTTGATACATCCCAGTAAGAAAGCTGCCCATGTGGAGATGAGAGAGGTTTGGTTTGGTGCCTCAGAAAAGCCCCAGGTGCTGGTCTACGAAAACAGTCCACTGAGAACGGAAACATGGAAACCAAAGCTAAGGTTCAGATTAGGGCCTGGGGGCCTGTCCATTTCAACCTTCTGTCTCTGGGGACACTGTCTGAGAGTCTAAGTGGAGATAGTTGCTCCGCTGGTGTCAGAGAGCCCCTCTTAGTCCAGGGTGGCCTATACTATTGATGGCCTCAGGGACCTTGGAGCTCTTCCCTAACCTGTAGGGTTGTGGTTAATGGATTGGGCACACTTTCCTTGGAGAGGGCAGGCACAATCTTTCGCTGTTTGGTCCAGAGGCCCTAGCCTGGATGTTGTGTGGGTCCAGGCTGTGGGCACAGAAGTCTGAATACACAAACTCAGCTTATGAGTGGCGCCTAGGGTATGGCAGGCCGGATGTACAGCCCGAGAGGGAGCTCCTGGGCCTCTGAAACAAGGGCGAGTGGGAGGCGTTCCTTCAGGCTTTTGTCTCTGGATGTTGTGTCCGGGATAGCCGTGGATTGGAGCGGTGGCCTCAGGTACTGTGGACGAGTATCCCTCTCTGGGGATTTGTCCCAGCTCCCAAGAGTTTGGGGTCATTTTGTGGGAAGGGTGGAGTCGTGTTGTCTGGCTCATGGGTCTCTCCAAGAAAGGTATTCCAGAGCAGAGCTCCAGGTACGGGCGGGGCGACTGGAAAATTCAAACCGTGGTGAGGATTGGGTGCAGAGGGGCTTGGCAAGCCCCATATGTGGGCTCTTGGTCCAGGCCCTGACAGGCCTTTCTTTGACATGGGGCTCATGCTGAGGGTCACAGTGTGAATTTGTGCCCAAGCAGCCCTCAAGTTTGGGCGTGGCATCAGGGGCCATGAAGGTTTCTCCCACCCTGAAGGTGTGACTGCATGCCAAGAGCAAGCTTGACAGCCATGGGGAAGGAGGAGTTCTGTTTTGTGCTTGCTATACCCAGCTGTGTGGAGAATTGATATAATGTCTAGGTTCAGATATCTGAAAACCAAGGTTAGGATGAGGTGACGGCATAAGACCATGGCGTGTCCGAAGCGCTGGGTGTGCGGCCAGCTGTCTCCTTGTCTGTCTGGACGTCTGGCTTCAGGCTGTGTCAGGCAGAGCATGAGTGCCCAGAGCAGCCTATCCAGTTCGGGTACCGTCGAGGCCCGAGCAGGTTGATCCTCATCTGGGTTTTCTGGAGAGCCCCACAGGGAAACGTTTTTCTTCCGTTGGGCAGACACTGTCCTGGGTTTTGGTTCCGGAATTCCTAGTCCGGAGGGCTTGTTTGCCAGGAGTGTGATGAAGGAAGTCTGAAAACACAAGCTAGCGTGAGGTTTGGGACCGAGGGCACGGCAGGCCCACTCTGCAGAGGCTGAATCGAGATCTCCTGCACTGAGGTCATGTCAACTATGAGACGTGCTCAGGCTAGAGTTCTTGTCCAGCATGGCCTCTTCCTGAAGGGTGTGGGGGCTTCATGAGGCCAGAAAGTTTTGCCTACGATGGGATTTGTGAACTGCTCCAAAACTGAAGGTTACCTTCTGCACGACAGTCGAGTCCTATTGGATGGTTCCAAGAGGCCCCATATGGAAAGACTCGAGAGCAGGTGTCTAAGCATGGATGCCTGGGAACGCCACCTCATATTCCCACTCTTTAGTCAGGACAAGGCAGGCTCAATCTGCGGGCTCCTGGGTGAGCTACCCAGAGGGGAGAGTTGAAATGGACTCTCCTGAAGATGAGTCCTACTGTGGCTTGGTGGCCTGGGAGACCTTGGAATGTGGAGGTGGCTCAGGGACTCTGCAGGATTCTCCAACATGAGGTGTTTGACACGGCTCCAACAAGGCAACTTCCCATGTGGAGACGAGAGGAGTTCTGTTCCGTGCCTCAGGAAAGCCCCATACCCTGTTCTTCGAACCAAAGCCTCTGAGGAGTGACACCTGGAAACCAAAGCAAGAGTTGAGACTACGGCCTAAAGGCCTGTCCGGCTCAACCTTCTATCTCTGTTGACATCTGTGTGCATGCATTCATGGATGTAGCTGCTCAGCTTGTGTCCGAATGCCCCTGTGAGTCCAGTGAGGCTCCCATTAGTGGGATGTCCTCGGAGGCCTTGAGGTTTCTCATATTCTGGAGGTGTGTGGCCAAAGGAATGGACACAGTTTCCCAGGAGAGAGCAGGCACGGTCCTGTGGTATGGCTCCAGAGGACCCAGCCTAGAGGCTGTGTTTGCCAGGGCTGTGGGGACCGATGTCTGAAAAAGCAAACTTGGCTCAGCTAGGGGCCAATGTAATGGCAGGCCTGATCTCTAGTCCGTGAGGGGAGATCCTCTGGAAATCAAAGTAGGGCAAGTGGGAGGCAGTACTCAGGATTTTGTCTCTGGGTGTTGCGTTTACAGTGTCTGGTCAGGGTAGGGGTTGTCTCAGAGGCCGAGGAAGAGCCTTCCTCTCGGGGGATTGTCCAAGCTCCCAAGTGTTTGTGTTCATTCTGTGGGAATGAAGAGTACTGTTTTCTGCCACAGGGGAACCCCGAGGAGATGGACTCTAGAGCACAGCAGTGGGTTCCCTCAACTGGAATACACACCATCTAGTTAGTCCTGGGTGCCTATGGGCATGGCAAGCCACATATGCGGGCTCTTGGTCCAGTCACTGAGAGGCGTTACTTGAATAAGGTACTCACGCTGAGGGTCACAATGTGTGTTTGTGCCCAAGGCGGCCCTCACGCTTGGGCGTGGCCTCATGGGCCATGCCGTTTTCTCCTACACTAAAGGTTTGGCTCACTGCCAGCAGCAAGGTTTCTTGCCATGGGGAAGGAGGGGTTCTGTCTTGTGGATCAGGTTCCCCCCTGTGCAGGGATTGGAGATAAGGTCTAGGTTCCGATGACTGAAAACCCAGGTTGGGAATGGATGGTGGCCTAAGGCAGTGGCGGGCCCAATGTGCTGCGTGTGCAGCCAGCTGTGTCGGTGTCTGTTGGAAGGTCTGGGCTCAGCCTATTTGCGACAGAGCATCACTGTTTAAGGTAGCCTATGCAATTGGGGTGTTGCCGAGGGCCAAGCAGTTTGATCCTCATTTGGGGTTTCTGGGCAGCGCCATAGACAATGTTTTTATCCTGGGAGGCAGGCACAGTGCTTCATTGTGGCCCCAGAATTCCCAGTAGGGAGGGTTTGTGGGCCAGGAGTGTGAGGACAGAAGTCTGAAAACACAAGCTAGTGTGAGGATTGGAGACAAGGGCAGAGCAGGCCCACTCTGCAGAGGCTGAATCAAAATCTCCTGCATCTGAAGTCAGGCTGAGGATCAGACGTTGGCTGAGGCTGGAGTATGTGTCCATGATGGCACCTTCATGAAGTGGGGGCCTCATGAGGCCAAGGAAGTTTTCCCACGCTGAGTTTGGAGGTTGCCCCAAACCACAAGGTTTCCTTCTGCGGGACATTCGAGTCCTGTTGCATGGCTCCAGGACATACCATATGGAAGGACTGGAGAGCAGGGTTCGAAGGATGGATCCCTGTACAGCATGCCTCGCATTCCCATTGGCTAGTAGCGACAAGATATGTTTGATCTGCTGCCTCTGGAACACGCGACCCAGGGGGCTGAGTTGAAATGGCCTCTCCTGAGGATGCGTCATAATGTGCGTTTGGGTCCATGGAGACCTTGGAATGTGCTGGTGGTTCAGTGGCCCTGCGGAACTCTCCTACCTGAAGTGTTTGATACATCCCAGTAAGAAAGCTGCCCATGTGGAGATGAGAGAGGTTTGGTTTGGTGCCTCAGAAAAGCCCCAGGTGCTGGTCTACGAAAACAGTCCTCTGAGAACGGAAACATGGAAACCAAAGCTAAGGTTCAGATTAGGGCCTGGGGGCCTGTCCATTTCAACCTTCTGTCTCTGGGGACACTGTCTGAGAGTCTAAGTGGAGATAGTTGCTCCGCTGGTGTCAGAGAGCCCCTCTTAGTCCAGGGTGGCCTATACTATTGATGGCCTCAGGGACCTTGGAGCTTTTCCCTAACCTGTAGGGTTGTGGTCAATGGATTGGTCACACTTTCCTTGGAGAGGGCAGGCACAATCTTTCGCTGTTTGGTCCAGAGGCCCTAGCCTGGATGTTTTGTGGGTCCAGGCTTGGGCACAGAAGTCTGAATACACAAACTCAGCTTATGAGTGGCGCCTAGGGTATGGCAGGCCGGATGTACAGCCCTAGAGGGAGCTCCTGGGCCTCTGAAACAAGGGCGAGTGGGAGGCGTTCCTTCAGGCTTTTGTCTCTGGATGTTGTGTCCGGGATAGCCGTGGATTGGAGCGGTGGCCTCAGGTACTGTGGACGAGTATCCCTCTCTGGGGATTTGCCCCAGCTCCCAAGAGTTTGGGGTCATTTTGTGGGAAGGGTGGAGTCGTGTTGTCTGGCTCATGGGTCTCTCCAAGAAAGGGATTCCAGAGCAGAGCTCCAGGTACGGGCGGGGCGACTGGAAAATTCAAACCGTGGTGAGGATTGGGTGCATAGGGCCTTGGCAAGCCCCATATGTGGGCTCTTTGTCCAGGCCCTGACAGGCCTTTCTTTGACATGGGGCTCATGCTGAGGGTCACAGTGTGAATTTGTGCCCAAGCAGCACTCAAGTTTGGGCGTGGCATCAGGGGCCATGAAGGTTTCTCCCACCCTGAAGGTGTGACTCCATGCCAAGAGCAAGCTTGTCAGCCATGGGGAAGGAGGAGTTCTGTTTTGTGCTTGCTATACCCAGCTGTGTGGAGAATTGATATAATGTCTAGGTTCAGATATCTGAAAACCAAGGTTAGGATGAGGTGACGGCATAAGACCATGTCGTGTCCGAAGCGCTGGGTGTGCGGCCAGCTGTCTCCTTGTCTGTCTGGACGTCTGGCTTCAGGCTGTGTCAGGCAGAGCATGAGTGCCCAGAGCAGCCTATCCAGTTCGGGTACCGTCGAGGCCCGAGCAGGTTGATCCTCATCTGGGTTTTCTGGAGAGCCCCACAGGGAAACGTTTTTCTTCCGTTGGGCAGACACTGGGCTGGGTTTTGGATCTGGAGTTCCTAGTCCGGAGGGCTTGTTTGCCAGGAGTGTGAGGAAGGAAGTCTGAAAACACAAGGTAGCATGAGGTTTGGGACCGAGGGCACGGCAGGCCCACTCTGCAGAGGCTGAATCGAGATCTCCTGCACTGAGGTCATGTCAACTATGAGACGTGCCTCAGGCTAGAGTTCTTGTCCAGCATGGCCTCTTCCTGAAGGGTGTGGGGGCTTCATGAGGCCAGAAAGTTTTGCCTACGATGGGATTTGTGAACTGCTCCAAAACTGAAGGTTACCTTCTGCACGACAGTCGAGTCCTATTGGATGGTTCCAAGAGGCCCCATATGGAAAGACTCGAGAGCAGATGTCTAAGCATGGATGCCTGGGAACGCCACCTCATATTCCCACTCTTTAGTCAGGACAAGGCAGGCTCAATCTGCGGGCTACTGGGTGAGCTACCCAGAGGGGAGAGTTGAAATGGACTCTCCTGAAGATGAGTCCTACTGTGGCTTGGTGGCCTGGGAGACCTTGGAATGTGGAGGTGGCTCAGGGACTCTGCAGGATTCTCCAACATGAGGTGTTTGACACGGCTCCAACAAGGCAACTTCCCATGTGGAGACGAGAGGAGTTCTGTTCCGTGCCTCAGGAAAGCCCCATACCCTGTTCTTCGAACCAAAGCCTCTGAGGAGTGACACCTGGAAACCAAAGCAAGAGTTGAGACTACGGCCTAAAGGCCTGTCCGGCTCAACCTTCTATCTCTGTTGACATCTGTGTGCATGCATTCATGGATGTAGCTGCTCAGCTTGTGTCCGAATGCCCCTGTGAGTCCAGTGAGGCTCCCATTAGTGGGATGTCCTCGGAGGCCTTGAGGTTTCTCATATTCTGGAGGTGTGTGGCCAAAGGAATGGACACAGTTTCCCAGGAGAGAGCAGGCACGGTCCTGAGTATGGCTCCAGAGGACCCAGCCTAGAGGCTGTGTTTGCCAGGGCTGTGGGGACAGATGTCTGAAAAAGCAAACTTGGCTCAGCTAGGGGCCAATGTAATGGCAGGCCTGATCTCTAGTCCGTGAGGGGAGATCCTCTGGAAATCAAAGTAGGGCAAATAAGAGGCAGTCACTCAGGTTTTTGTCTCTGGGTGTTGCGTTTACAGTGTCTGGTCAGGGTAGGGGTTGTCTCAGAGGCCGAGGAAGAGCCTTCCTCTCGGGGTATTGTCCAAGCTCCCAAGTGTTTGTGTTCATTCTGTGGGAATGAAGAGTACTGTTTTCTGCCACAGGGGACCCCCCAGGAGAGGGACTCTAGAGCACAGCAGTGGGTTCCCTCAACTGGAATACACACCATCTAGTTAGTCCTGGGTGCCTATGGGCATGGCTAGCCACATATGCGGGCTCTTGGTCCAGTCACTGAGAGGCGTTACTTGAAAAAGGTATTCACGCTGAGGGTCACAATGTGTGTTTGTGCCCAAGGCGGCCCTCACGCTTGGGCGTGGCCTCATGGGCCATGCCGTTTTCTCCTACACTGAAGGTTTGGCTCACTGCCAGCAGCAAGGTTTCTTGCCATGGGGTAGGAGGGGTTCTGACTTGTGCATCAGGTTCCCCCCTGTGCAGGGATTGTAGATAAGGTCTAGGTTCCGATGACAGAAAACCCAGGTTGGGAATGGATGGTGGCCTAAGGCAGTGGCGGGTCCAATGTGCTGGGTGTGCAGCCAGCTGTGTCGGTGTCTGTTGGAAGGTCTGGGCTCAGGCTATTTGCGACAGAGCATCACTGTTTAAGGTAGCCTATGCAATTGGGGTGTTGCCGAGGGCCAAGCAGTTTGATCTTCATTTGTGGTTTCTGGGCAGCGCCATAGACAATATTTTTCTCCTGGGAGGCAGGCACAGTGCTTCATTGTCGCCCCAGAATTCCCAGTAGGGAGGGTTTGTGGGCCAGGAGTGTGAGAACGGAAGTCTGAAAACACAAGCTAGTGTGAGGATTGGAGCCAAGGGCAGAGCAGGCCCACTCTGCAGAGGCTGAATCAAAATCTCCTGCATCTGAAGTCAGGCTGAGGATCAGACGTTGGCTGAGGCTGGAGTATGTGTCCATGATGGCACCTTCATGAAGTGGGGGCCTCATGAGGCCAAGAAAATTTTCCCACGCTGAGTTTGGAGGTTGCCCCAAACCACAAGGTTTCCTTCTGCGGGACATTCGAGTCCTGTTGCATGGCTCCAGGACATACCATATGGAAGGACTGGAGAGCAGGGTTCGAAGGATGGATCCCTGTCCAGCATGCCTCGCATTCCCATTGGCTATTAGCGACAAGATATGTTTGATCTGCTGCCTCTGGAACACGCGACCCAGGGGGCTGAGTTGAAATGGCCTCTCCTGAGGATGCGTCATAATGTGCGTTTGGGTCCATGGAGACCTTGGAATGTGCTGGTGGTTCAGTGGCCCTGCGGAACTCTCCTACCTGAAGTGTTTGATACATCCCAGTAAAAAAGCTGCCCATGTGGAGATGAGAGAGGTTTGGTTTGGTGCCTCAGAAAAGCCCCAGGTGCTGGTCTACGAAAACAGTCCTCTGAGAACGGAAACATGGAAACCAAAGCTAAGGTTCAGATTAGGGCCTGGGGGCCTGTCCATTTCAACCTTCTGTCTCTGGGGACACTGTGTGAGAGTCTAAGTGGAGATAGTTGCTACGCTGGTGTCAGAGAGCCCCTCTTAGTCCAGGGTGGCCTATACTATTGATGGCCTCAGGGACATTGGAGCTTTTCCCTAACCTATAGGGTTGTGGTCAATGGATTGGGCACACTTTCCTTGGAGAGGGCAGGCACAATCTTTCGCTGTTTGGTCCAGAGGCCCTAGCCTGGATGTTGTGTGGGTCCAGGCTTGGGCACAGAAGTCTGAATACACAAACTCAGCTTATGAGTGGCGCCTAGGGTATGGCAGGCCGGATGTACAGACCGAGAGGGAGCTCCTGGGCCTCTGAAACAAGGGCGAGTGGGAGGCGTTCCTTCAGGCTTTTGTCTCTGGATGTTGTGTCCGGGATAGCCGTGGATTGGAGCGGTGGCCTCAGGTACTGTGGACGAGTATCCCTCTCTGGGGATTTGTCCCAGCTCCCAAGAGTTTGGGGTCATTTTGTGGGAAGGGTGGAGTCGTGTTGTCTGGCTAATGGGTCTCTCCAAGAAAGGGATTCCAGAGCAGAGCTCCAGGTACGGGCAGGGCGACTGGAAAATTCAAACCGTGGTGAGGATTGGGTGCATAGGGGCTTGGCAAGCCCCATATGTGGGCTCTTGGTCCAGGCCCTGACAGGCCTTACTTTGACATGGGACTCATGCTGAGGGTCACATTGTGAATTTGTGCCCAAGCAGCACTCAAGTTTGGGCGTGGCATCAGGGGCCATGAAGGTTTCTCCCACCCTGAAGGTGTGACTCCATGCCAAGAGCAAGCTTGACAGCCATGGGGAAGGAGGAGTTCTGTTTTGTGCTTGCTATACCCAGCTGTGTGGAGAATTGATATAATGTCTAGGTTCAGTTATCTGAAAACCAAGGTTAGGATGAGGTGACGGCATAAGACCATGGCGTGTCCGAAGTGCTGGGTGTGCGGCCAGCTGTCTCCTTGTCTGTCTGGACGTCTGGCTTCAGGCTGTGTCAGGCAGAGCATGAGTGCCCAGAGCAGCCTAACCAGTTCGGGTACAGTCGAGGCCCGAGCAGGTTGATCCTCATCTCGGTTTTCTGGAGAGCCCCACAGAGAAACGTTTTTCTTCCGTTGGGCAGACACTGGGCTGGGTTTTGGTTCTGGAGTTCCTAGTCCGGAGGGCTTCTTTGCCAGGAGTGTGAGGAAGGAAGTCTGAAAACACAAGCTAGCGTGAGGTTTGGGACCGAGGGCACGGCAGGCCCACTCTGCAGAGGCTGAATCTAGATCTCCTGCACTGAGGTCATGTCAACTATGAGACGTGCCTCAGGCTAGAGTTCTTGTCCAGCATGGCCTCTTCCTGAAGGGTGTGGGGGCTTCATGAGGCCAGAAACTTTTGCCTATGATGGGATTTGTGAACTGCTCCAAAACTGAAGGTTACCTTCTGCACGACAGTCGAGTCCTATTGGATGGTTCCAAGAGGCCCCATATGGAAAGACTCGAGAGCAGATGTCTAAGCATGGATGCCTGGGAACGCCACCTCATATTGCCACTCTTTAGTCAGGACAAGGCAGGCTCAATCTGCGGGCTCCTGGGTGAGCTACCCAGAGGGGAGAGTTGAAATGGACTCTCCTGAAGATGAGTCCTACTGTGGCATGGTGGCCTGGGAGACCTTGGAATGTGGAGGTGGCTCAGGGACTCTGCAGGATTCTCCAACATGAGGTGTTTGACACGGCTCCAACAAGGCAACTTCCCATGTGGAGACGAGAGGAGTTCTGTTCCGTGCCTCAGGAAAGCCCCATACCCTGTTCTTCGAACCAAAGCCTCTGAGGAGTGACACCTGGAAACCAAAGCAAGAGTTGAGACTACGGCCTAAAGGCCTTTCCGGCTCAACCTTCTATCTCTGTTGACATCTGTGTGCATGCATTCATGGATGTAGCTGCTCAGCTTGTGTCCGAATGCCCCTGTGAGTCCAGTGAGGCTCCCAGTAGTGGGATGTCCTCGGAGGCCTTGAGGTTTCTCATATTCTGGAGGTGTGTGGCCAAAGGAATGGACACAGTTTCCCAGGAGAGAGCAGGCACGGTCCTGTGGTATGGCTCCAGAGGACCCAGCCTAGAGGCTGTGTTTGCCAGGGCTGTGGGGACAGATGTCTGAAAAAGCAAACTTGGCTCAGCTAGGGGCCAATGTAATGGCAGGCCTGATCTCTAGTCCGTGAGGGGAGATCCTCTGGAAATCAAAGTAGGGCAAGTGGGAGGCAGTCACTCAGGATTTTGTCTCTGGGTGTTGCGTTTACAGTGTCCGGTCAGGGTAGGGGTTGTCTCAGAAGCCGAGGGAGTTGGAATGAAGAGTACTGTTTTCTGCCACAGGGGACCCCCCAGGAGAGGGACTCTAGAGCACAGCAGTGGGTTCCCTCAACTGGAATACACACCATCTAGTTAGTCCTGGGTGCCTATGGGCATGGCAAGCCACATATGCGGGCTCTTGGTCCAGTCACTGAGAGGCTTTACTTGAATAAGTTACTCACGCTGAGGGTCACAATGTGTGTTTGTGCCCAAGGCGGCCCTCACGCTTGGGCGTGGCCTCATGGGCCATGCCGTTTTCTCCTACACTGAAGGTTTGACTCACTGCCAGCAGCAAGGTTTCTTGCCAGGGGGAAGGAGGGGTTCTGACTTGTGCATCAGGTTCCCCCCTGTGCAGGGATTGGAGATAAGGTCTAGGTTCCGATGACTGAAAACCCAGGTTGGGAATGGATGGTGGCCTAAGGCAGTGGCGGGTCCAATGTGCTGGGTGTGCAGCCAGCTGTGTCTGTGTCTGTTGGAAGGTCTGGGCTCAGGCTATTTGCGACAGAGCATCAGTGTTTAAGGTAGCCTATGCAATTGGGGTGTTGCCGAGGGCCAAGCAGTTTGATCCTCATTTGGGGTTTCTGGGCAGCGCCATAGACAATGTTTTTCTCCTGGGAGGCAGGCACAGTGCTTCATTGTGGCCCCAGAATTCCCAGTAGGGAGTGTTTGTGGGCCAGGAGTGTGAGGACGGAAGTCTGAAAACACAAGCTAGTGTGAGGATTGGAGCCAAGGGCAGAGCAGGCCCACTCTGCAGAGGCTGAATCAAAATCTCCTGCATCTGAAGTCAGGCTGAGGATCAGACGTTGGCTGAGGCTGGAGTATGTGTCCATGATGGCACCTTCATGAAGTGGGGGCTCATGAGGCCAAGGATGTTTTCTCACGCTGAGTTTGGAGGTTGCCCCAAACCACAAGGTTTCCTTCTGCGGGACATTCGAGTCCTGTTGCATGGCTCCAGGACATACCATATGGAAGGACTGGAGAGCAGGGTTCGAAGGATGGATCCCTGTACAGCATGCCTCGCATTCCCATTGGCTATTAGCGACAAGATATGTTTGATCTGCTGCCTCTGGAACACGCGACCCAGGGGGCTGATTTGAAATGGCCTCTCCTGAGGATGCGTCATAATGTGCGTTTGGGTCCATGGAGACCTTGGAATGTGCTGGTTGTTCAGTGGCCCTGCGGAACTCTCCTACCTGAATTTTTGATACATCCCAGTAAGAAAGCTGCCCATGTGGAGATGAGAGATGTTTGGTTTGGTGCCTCAGAAAAGCCCCAGGTGCTGGTCTAGGAAAACAGTCCTCTGAGAAAAGAAACATGGAAACCAAAGCTAAGGTTCAGATTAGGGCCTGGGGGCCTGTCCATTTCAACCTTCTGTCTCTGGGGACACTGTCTGAGAGTCTAAGTGGAGATAGTTGCTCCGCTGGTGTCAGAGAGCCCCTCTTAGTCCAGGGTGGCCTATACTATTGATGGCCTCAGGGACCTTGGAGCTTTTCCCTAACCTGTAGGGTTGTGGTGAATGGATTGGGCACACTTTCCTTGGAGAGGGCAGGCACAATCTTTCGCCGTTTGGTCCAGAGTCCCCTGCGTGGATGTTGTGTGGGTCCAGGCTG
Organism: Mustela nivalis; assembly: GCF_964662115.1. Classification (NCBI taxonomy): domain Eukaryota; kingdom Metazoa; phylum Chordata; class Mammalia; order Carnivora; family Mustelidae; genus Mustela; species Mustela nivalis. The sequence goes on from NW_028136383.1 coordinate 248,752, forward strand.
TGGGCACAGAAGTCTGAATACACAAACTCAGCTTATGAGTGGCGCCTAGGGTATGGCAGGCCGGATGTACAGCCCGAGAGGGAGCTCCTGGGCCTCTGAAACAAGGGCGAGTGGGAGGCGTTCCTTCAGGCTTTTGTCTCTGGATGTTGTGTCCGGGATAGCCGTGGATTGGAGCGGTGGCCTCAGGTACTGTGGACGAGTATCCCTCTCTGGGGATTTGTCCCAGCTCCCAAGAGTTTGGGGTCATTTTGTGGGAAGGGTGGAGTCGTGTTGTCTGGCTCATGGGTCTCTCCAAGAAAGGGATTCCAGAGCAGAGCTCCAGGTACGGGCGGGGCGACTGGAAAATTCAAACCGTGGTGAGGATTGGGTGCATAGGGGCTTGGCAAGCCCCATATGTGGGCTCTTGGTCCAGGCCCTGACAGGCCTTTCTTTGACATGGGGCTCATACTGAGGGTCACAGTGTGAATTTGTGCCCAAGCAGCACTCAAGTTTGGGCGTGGCATCAGGGGCCATGAAGGTTTCTCCCACCCTGAAGGTGTGACTCCATGCCAAGAGCAAGCTTGACAGCCATGGGGAAGGAGGAGTTCTGCTTTGTGCTTGCTATACCCAGCTGTGTGGAGAATTGATATAATGTCTAGGTTCAGATATCTGAAAACCAAGGTTAGGATGAGGTGACGGCATAAGACCATGGCGTGTCCGAAGTGCTGGGTGTGCGGCCAGCTGTCTCCTTGTCTGTCTGGACGTCTGGCTTCAGGCTGTGTCAGGCAGAGCATGAGTGCCAGAGCAGCCTATCCAGTTCGGGTACCGTCGAGGCCCGAGCAGGTTGATCCTCATCTGGGTTTTCTGGAGAGCCCCACAGGGAAACGTTTTTCTTCCATTGGGCAGACACTGGGCTGGGTTTTGGTTCCGGAGTTCCTAGTCCGGAGGGCTTGTTTGCCAGGAGTGTGAGGAAGGAAGTCTGAAAACACAAGCTAGCGTGAGGTTTGGGACCGAGGGCACGGCAGGCCCACTCTGCAGAGGCTGAATCGAGATCTCCTGCACTGAGGTCATGTCAACTATGAGACGTGCCTCAGGCTAGAGTTCTTGTCCAGCATGGCCTCTTCCTGAAGGGTGTGGGGGCTTCATGAGGCCAGAAAGTTTTGCCTACGATGGGATTTGTGAACTGCTCCAAAACTGAAGGTTACCTTCTGCACGACAGTCGAGTCCTATTGGATGGTTCCAAGAGGCCCCATATGGAAAGACTCGAGAGCAGGTGTCTAAGCATGGATGCCTGGGAACGCCACCTCATATTCCCACTCTTTAGTCAGGACAAGGCAGGCTCAATCTGTGGGCTCCTGGGTGAGCTACCCAGAGGGGAGAGTTGAAATGGACTCTCCTGAAGATGAGTCCTCCTGTGGCTTGGTGGCCTGGGAGACCTTGGAATGTGGAGGTGGCTCAGGGACTCTGCAGGATTCTCCAACATGAGGTGTTTGACACGGCTCCAACAAGGCAACTTCCCATGTGGAGACGAGAGGAGTTCTGTTCCGTGCCTCAGGAAAGCCCCATACCCTGTTCTTCGAACCAAAGCCTCTGAGGAGTGACACCTGGAAACCAAAGCAAGAGTTGAGACTACGGCCTAAAGGCCTGTCCGGCTCAACCTTCTATCTCTGTTGACATCTGTGTGCATGCATTCATGGATGTAGCTGCTCAGCTTGTGTCCGAATGCCCCTGTGAGTCCAGTGAGGCTCCCAGTAGTGGGATGTCCTCGGAGGCCTTGAGGTTTCTCATATTCTGGAGGTGTGTGGCCAAAGGAATGGACACAGTTTCCCAGGAGAGAGCAGGCACGGTCCTGTGGTATGGCTCCAGAGGACCCAGCCTAGAGGCTGTGTTTGCCAGGGCTGTGGGGACAGATGTCTGAAAAAGCAAACTTGGCTCAGCTAGGGGCCAATGTAATGGCAGGCCTGATCTCTAGTCCGTGAGGGGAGATCCTCTGGAAATCAAAGTAGGGCAAGTGGGAGGCAGTCACTCAGGATTTTGTCTCTGGGTGTTGCGTTTACAGTGTCCGGTCAGGGTAGGGGTTGTCTCAGAAGCCGAGGGAGTTGGAATGAAGAGTACTGTTTTCTGCCACAGGGGACCCCCAGGAGAGGGACTCTAGAGCACAGCAGTGGGTTCCCTCAACTGGAATACACACCATCTAGTTAGTCCTGGGTGCCTATGGGCATGGCAAGCCACATATGCGGGCTCTTGGTCCAGTCACTGAGAGGCTTTACTTGAATAAGGTACTCACGCTGAGGGTCACAATGTGTGTTTGTGCCCAAGGCGGCCCTCACGCTTGGGCGTGGCCTCATGGGCCATGCCGTTTTCTCCTACACTGAAGGTTTGACTCACTGCCAGCAGCAAGGTTTCTTGCCAGGGGGAAGGAGGGGTTCTGACTTGTGCATCAGGTTCCCCCCTGTGCAGGGATTGGAGATAAGGTCTAGGTTCCGATGACTGAAAACCCAGGTTGGGAATGGATGGTGGCCTAAGGCAGTGGCGGGTCCAATGTGCTGGGTGTGCAGCCAGCTGTGTCTGTGTCTGTTGGAAGGTCTGGGCTCAGGCTATTTGCGACAGAGCATCAGTGTTTAAGGTAGCCTATGCAATTGGGGTGTTGCCGAGGGCCAAGCAGTTTGATCCTCATTTGCGGTTTCTGGGCAGCGCCATAGACAATGTTTTTCTCCTGGGAGGCAGGCACAGTGCTTCATTGTGGCCCCAGAATTCCCAGTAGGGAGTGTTTGTGGGCCAGGAATGTGAGGACGGAAGTCTGAAAACACAAGCTAGTGTGAGGATTGGAGCCAAGGGCAGAGCAGGCCCACTCTGCAGAGGCTGAATCAAAATCTCCTGCATCTGAAGTCAGGCTGAGGATCAGACGTTGGCTGAGGCTGGCGTATGTGTCCATGATGGCACCTTCATGAAGTGGGGGCCTCATGAGGCCAAGGAAGTTTTCCCACGCTGAGTTTGGAGGTTGCCCCAAACCACAAGGTTTCCTTCTGCGGGACATTCGAGTCCTGTTGCATGGCTCCAGGACATACCATATGGAAGGACTGGAGAGCAGGGTTCGAAGGATGGATCCCTGTACAGCATGCCTCGCATTCCCATTGGCTATTAGCGACAAGATATGTTTGATCTGCTGCCTCTGGAACACGCGACCCAGGGGGCTGAGTTGAAATGGCCTCTCCTGAGGATGCGTCATAATGTGCGTTTGGGTCCATGGAGACCTTGGAATGTGCTGGTTGTTCAGTGGCCCTGCGGAACTCTCCTACCTGAATTTTTGATACATCCCAGTAAGAAAGCTGCCCATGTGGAGATGAGAGATGTTTGGTTTGGTGCCTCAGAAAAGCCCCAGGTGCTGGTCTAGGAAAACAGTCCTCTGAGAACGGAAACATGGAAACCAAAGCTAAGGTTCAGATTAGGGCCTGGGGGCCTGTCCATTTCAACCTTCTGTCTCTGGGGACACTGTCTGTGAGTCTAAGTGGAGATAGTTGCTCCGCTGGTGTCAGAGAGCCCCTCTTAGTCCAGGGTGGCCTATACTATTGATGGCCTCAGGGACCTTGGAGCTTTTCCCTAACCTGTAGGGTTGTGGTGAATGGATTGGGCACACTTTCCTTGGAGAGGGCAGGCACAATCTTTCGCCGTTTGGTCCAGAGTCCCCTGCGTGGATGTTGTGTGGGTCCAGGCTGTGGGCACAGAAGTCTGAATACACAAACTCAGCTTATGAGTGGCGCCTAGGGTATGGCAGGCCGGATGTACAGCCCGAGAGGGAGCTCCTGGGCCTCTGAAACAAGGGCGAGTGGGAGGCGTTCCTTCAGGCTTTTGTCTCTGGATGTTGTGTCCGGGATAGCCGTGGATTGGAGCGGTGGCCTCAGGTACTGTGGACGAGTATCCCTCTCTGGGGATTTGTCCCAGCTCCCAAGAGTTTGGGGTCATTTTGTGGGAAGGGTGGAGTCGTGTTGTCTGGCTCATGGGTCTCTCCAAGAAAGGGATTCCAGAGCAGAGCTCCAGGTACGGGCGGGGCGACTGGAAAATTCAAACCGTGGTGAGGATTGGGTGCATAGGGGCTTGGCAAGCCCCATATGTGGGCTCTTGGTCCAGGCCCTGACAGGCCTTTCTTTGACATGGGGCTCATACTGAGGGTCACAGTGTGAATTTGTGCCCAAGCAGCACTCAAGTTTGGGCGTGGCATCAGGGGCCATGAAGGTTTCTCCCACCCTGAAGGTGTGACTCCATGCCAAGAGCAAGCTTGACAGCCATGGGGAAGGAGGAGTTCTGTTTTGTGCTTGCTATACCCAGCTGTGTGGAGAATTGATATAATGTCTAGGTTCAGATATCTGAAAACCAAGGTTAGGATGAGGTGACGGCATAAGACCATGGCGTGTCCGAAGTGCTGTGTGTGCGGCCAGCTGTCTCCTTGTCTGTCTGGACGTCTGGCTTCAGGCTGTGTCAGGCAGAGCATGAGTGCCCAGAGCAGCCTATCCAGTTCGGGTACCGTCGAGGCCCGTGCAAGTTGATCCTCATCTGGGTTTTCTGGAGAGCCCCACAGGGAAACGTTTTTCTTCCGTTGGGCAGACACTGGGCTGGGTTTTGGTTCTGGAGTTCCTAGTCCGGAGGGCTTGTTTGCCAGGAGTGTGAGGAAGGAAGTCTGAAAACACAAGCTAGCGTGAGGTTTGGGAACGAGGGCACGGCAGGCCCACTCTGCAGAGGCTGAATCGAGATCTCCTGCACTGAGGTCATGTCAAATATGAGACGTGCCTCAGGCTAGAGTTCTTGTCCAGCATGGCCTCTTCCTGAAGGGTGTGGGGGCTTCATGAGGCCAGAAAGTTTTGCCTACGATGGGATTTGTGAACTGCTCCAAAACTGAAGGTTACCTTCTGCACGACAGTCGAGTCCTATTGGATGTTTCCAAGAGGCCCCATATGGAAAGACTCGAGAGCAGGTGTCTAAGCATGGATGCCTGGGAACGCCACCTCATATTCCCACTCTTTAGTCAGGACAAGGCAGGCTCAATCTGCGGGCTCCTGGGTGAGCTACCCAGAGGGGAGAGTTGAAATGGACTCTCCTGAAGATGAGTCCTCCTGTGGCTTGGTGGCCTGGGAGACCTTGGAATGTGGAGGTGGCTCAGGGACTCTGCAGGATTCTCCAACATGAGGTGTTTGACACGGCTCCAACAAGGCAACTTCCCATGTGGAGACGAGAGGAGTTCTGTTCCGTGCCTCAGGAAAGCCCCATACCCTGTTCTTCGAACCAAAGCCTCTGAGGAGTGACACCTGGAAACCAAAGCAAGAGTTGAGACTACGGCCTAAAGGCCTGTCCGGCTCAACTTTCTATCTCTGTTGACATCTGTGTGCATGCATTCATGGATGTAGCTGCTCAGCTTGTGTCCGAATGCACCTGTGAGTCCAGTGAGGCTCCCAGTAGTGGGATGTCCTCGGAGGCCTTGTGGTTTCTCATATTCTGGAGGTGTGTGGCCAAATGAATGGACACAGTTTCCCAGGAGAGAGCAGGCACGGTCCTGTGGTATGGCTCCAGAGGACCCAGCCTAGAGGCTGTGTTTGCCAGGGCTGTGGGGACAGATGTCTGAAAAAGCAAACTTGGCTCAGCTAGGGGACAATGTAATGGCAGGCCTGATATCTAGTCCGTGAGGGGAGATCCTCTGGAAATCAAAGTAGGGCAAGTGGGAGGCAGTCACTCAGGATTTTGTCTCTGGGTGTTGCGTTTACAGTGTCCGGTCAGGGTAGGGGTTGTCTCAGAGGACGAGGAAGAGCCTTCCTCTCGGGGGATTGTCCAAGCTCCCAAGTGTTTGTGTTCATTCTGTGGGAATGAAGAGTACTGTTTCCTGCCACAGGGGACCCCCCAGGAGAGGGACTCTAGAGCACAGCAGTGGGTTCCCTCAACTGGAATACACACCATCTAGTTAGTCCTGGGTGCCTATGGGCATGGCAAGCCACATATGCGGGCTCTTGGTCCAGTCACTGAGAGGCGTTACTTGAATAAGGTACTCACGCTGAGGGTCACAATGTGTGTTTGTGCCCCAGGCGGCCCTCACGCTTGGGCGTGGCCTCATGGGCCATGCCGTTTTCTCCTACACTGAAGGTTTGACTCACTGCCAGCAGCAAGGTTTCTTGCCATGGGGTAGGAGGGGTTCTGACTTGTGCATCAGGTTCCCCCCTGTGCAGGGATTGGAGATAAGGTCTAGGTTCCGATGACTGAAAACCCAGGTTGGGAATGGAAGGTGGCCTAAGGCAGTGGCGGGTCCAATGTGCTGGGTGTGCAGCCAGCTGTGTCGGTGTCTGTTGGAAGGTCTGGGCTCAGGCTATTTGCGACAGAGCATCACTGTTTAAGGTAGCCTATGCAATTGGGGTGTTCCCGAGGGCCAAGCAGTTTGATCCTCATTTGGGGTTGGGCAGCGCCTCAGACAAGGTTTTTCTCCTGGGAGGCAGTCACAGTGCTTCATTGTAGCCCCAGAATTCCCAGTAGGGAGGGTTTGTGGGCCAGGAGTGTGAGAACGGAAGTCTGAAAACACAAGCTAGTGTGAGGATTGGAGCCAAGGGCAGAGCAGGCCCACTCTGCAGAGGCTGAATCAAAATCTCCTGCATCTGAAGTCAGGCTGAGGATCAGACGTTGGCTGAGGCTGGCGTATGTGTCCATGATGGCACCTTCATAAAGTGGGGGCCTCATGAGGCCAAGGAAGTTTTCCCACGCTGAGTTTGGAGGTTGCCCCAAACCACAAGGTTTCCCTCTGCGGGACATTCGAGTCCTGTTGCATGGCTCCAGGACATGCCATATGGAAGGACTGGAGAGCAGGGTTCGAAGGATGGATCCCTGTACTGCATGCCTCGCATTCCCATTGGCTATTAGCGACAAGATATGTTTGATCTGCTGCCTCTGGAACACGCGACCCAGGGGGCTGAGTTGAAATGGCCTCTCCTGAGGATGCGTCATAATGTGCGTTTGGGTCCATGGAGCCCATGGAATGTGCTGGTTGTTCAGTGGCCCTGCGGAACTCTCCTACCTGAAGTTTTTGATACATCCCAGTAAGAAAGCTGCCCATGAGGAGATGAGAGATGTTTGGTTTGGTGCCTCAGAAAAGCACCATGTGCTGGTCTACGAAAACAGTCCTCTGAGAACGGAAACATGGAAACCAAAGCTAAGGTTCAGATTAGGGCCTGGGGGCCTGTCCATTTCAACCTTCTGTCTCTGGGGAGACTGTCTGAGAGTCTAAGTGGAGATAGTTGCTCCGCTGGTGTCAGAGAGCCCCTCTTAGTCCAGGGTGGCCTATACTATTGATGGCCTCAGGGACCTTGGAGCTTTTCCCTAACCTGTAGGGTTGTGGTCAATGGATTGGGCACACTTTCCTTGGAGAGGGCAGGCACAATCTTTCGCTGTTTGGTCCAGAGGCCCTAGCCTGGATGTTGTGTGGGTCCAGGCTGTGGGCACAGAACTCTGAATACACAAACTCAGCTTATGAGTGGCGCCTAGGGTATGGCAGGCCGGATGTACAGCCCTAGAGGGAGCTCCTGGGCCTCTGAAACAAGGGCGAGTGGGAGGCGTTCCTTCAGGCTTTTGTCTCTGGATGTTGTGTCCGAAATAGCGGTGGATTGGAGCGGTGGCCTCAGGTACTGTGGACGAGTATCCCCCTCTGGGGATTTGTCCCAGCTCCCAAGAGTTTGGGGTCATTTTGTGGGAGGGTGGAGTCGTGTTGTCTGGCTCATGGGTCTCTCCAAGAAAGGGATTCCAGAGCAGAGCTCCAGGTACGGGCGGGGCGACTGGAAAATTCAAACCGTGGTGAGGATTGGGTGCATAGGGGCTTGGCAAGCCCCATATGTGGGCTCTTGGTCTAGGCCCTGACAGGCCTTTCTTTGACATGGGGCTCATGCTGAGGGTCACAGTGTGAATTTGTGCCCAAGCAGCACTCAAGTTTGGGCGTGGCATCAGGGGCCATGAATGTTTCTCCCACTCTGAAGGTGTGACTCCATGCCAAGAGCAAGCTTGACAGCCATGGGGAAGGAGGAGTTCTGTTTTGTGCTTGCTATACCCAGCTGTGTGGAGAATTGATATAATGTCTAGGTTCAGATATCTGAAAACCAAGGTTAGGATGAGGTGACGGCATAATACCATGGCGTGTCCGAAGTGCTGGGTGTGGGGCCAGCTGTCTCCTTGTCTGTCTGGACGTCTGGCTTCAGGCTGTGTCAGGCAGAGCATGAGTGCCCAGAGCAGCCTATCAAGTTCGGGTACCGTCGAGGCCCGTGCAGGTTGATCCTCATCTGGGTTTTCTGGAGAGCCCCACAGGGAAACGTTTTTCTTCCGTTGGGCAGACACTGGGCTGGGTTTTGGTTCTGGAGTTCCTAGTCCGGAGGGCTTGTTTGCCAGGAGTGTGAGGAAGGAAGTCTGAAAACACAAGCTAGCGTGAGGTTTGGGACCGAGGGCATGGCAGGCCCACTCTGCAGAGGCTGAATCGAGATCTCCTGCACTGAGGTCATGTCAACTATGAGACGTGCCTCAGGCTAGAGTTCTTCTCAAGCATGGCCTCTTCCTGAAGGGTGTGGGGGCTACATGAGGCCAGAAAGTTTTGCCTACGATGGGATTTCTGAACTGCTCCAAAACTGAATGTTACCTTCTGCACGACAGTCGAGTCCTATTGGATGTTTCCAAGAGGCCCCATATGGAAAGACTCGAGAGCAGGTGTCTAAGCATGGATGCCTGGGAACGCCACCTTATATTCCCACTCTTTAGTCAGGACAAGGCAGGCTCAATCTGCGGGCTCCTGGGTGAGCTACCCAGAGGGGAGAGTTGAAATGGACTCTCCTGAAGATGAGTCCTACTGTGGCTTGGTGGCCTGGGAGACCTTGGAATGTGGAGGTGGCTCAGGGACTCTGCAGGATTCTCCAACATGAGGTGTTTGACACGGCTCCAACAAGGCAACTTCCCATGTGGAGACGAGAGGAGTTCTGTTCCGTGCCTCAGGAAAGCCCCATACCCTGTTCTTCGAACCAAAGCCTCTGAGGAGTGACACCTGGAAACCAAAGCAAGAGTTGAGACTACGGCCTAAAGGCCTGTCCGGCTCAACTTTCTATCTCTGTTGACATCTGTGTGCATGCATTCATGGATGTAGCTGCTCAGCTTGTGTCCGAATGCACCTGTGAGTCCAGTGAGGCTCCCAGTAGTGGGATGTCCTCGGAGGCCTTGTGGTTTCTCATATTCTGGAGGTGTGTGGCCAAATGAATGGACACAGTTTCCCAGGAGAGAGCAGGCACGGTCCTGTGGTATGGCTCCAGAGGACCCAGCCTAGAGGCTGTGTTTGCCAGGGCTGTGGGGACAGATGTCTGAAAAAGCAAACTTGGCTCAGCTAGGGGACAATGTAATGGCAGGCCTGATCTCTAGTCCGTGAGGGGAGATCCTCTGGAAATCAAAGTAGGGCAAGTGGGAGGCAGTCACTCAGGATTTTGTCTCTGGGTGTTGCGTTTACAGTGTCCGGTCAGGGTAGGGGTTGTCTCAGAGGCCGAGGAAGAGCCTTCCTCTCGGGGGATTGTCCAAGCTCCCAAGTGTTTGTGTTCATTCTGTGGGAATGAAGAGTACTGTTTCCTGCCACAGGGGACCCCCCAGGAGAGGGACTCTAGAGCACAGCAGTGGGTTCCCTCAACTGGAATACACACCATCTAGTTCGTCCTGGGTGCCTATGGGCATGGCAAGCCACATATGCGGGCTCTTGGTCCAGTCACTGAAAGGCGTTACTTGAATAAGGTACTCACGCTGAGGGTCACAATGTGTGTTTGTGCCCAAGGCGGCCCTCACGCTTGGGCGTGGCCTCATGGTCCATGCCGTTTTCTCCTACACTGAAGGTTTGACTCACTGCCAGCAGCATGGTTTCTTACCATGGGGTAGGAGGGGTTCTGACTTGTGCATCAGGTTCCCCCCTGTGCAGGGATTGGAGATAAGGTCTAGGTTCCGATGACTGAAAACCCAGGTTGGGAATGGATGGTGGCCTAAGGCAGTGGCGGGTCCAATGTGCTGGGTGTGCAGCCAGCTGTGTCGGTGTCTGTTGGAAGGTCTGGGCTCAGGCTATTTGCGACAGAGCGTCACTGTTTAAGGTAGCCTATGCAATTGGGGTGTTGCCGAGGGCCAAGCAGTTTGATCCTCATTTGGGGTTTCTGGGCAGCGCCACAGACAAGGTTTTTCTCCTGGGAGGCAGGCACAGTGTTTCATTGTGGCCCCAGAATTCCCAGTAGGGAGGGTTTGTGGGACAGGAGTGTGAGGACGGAAGTCTGAAACACAAGCTAGTGTGAGGATTGGAGCCAAGGGCAGAGCAGGCGCACTCTGCAGAGGCTGAATCAAAATCTCCTGCATCTGAAGTCAGGCTGAGGATCAGACGATGGCTGAGGCTGGAGTATGTGTCCATGATGGCACCTTCATGAAGTGGGGGCCTCATGAGGCCAAGGAAGTTTTCCCACGCTGAGTTTGGAGGTTGCCCCAAACCACAAGGTTTCCTTCTGCGGGACATTCGAGTCCTGTTGCATGGCTCCAGGACATGCCATATGGAAGGACTGGAGAGCAGGGTTCGAAGGATGGATCCCTGTACTGCATGCCTCGCATTCCCATTGGCTATTAGCGACAAGATATGTTTGATCTGCTGCCTCTGGAACACGCGACCCAGGGGGCTGAGTTGAAATGGCCTCTCCTGAGGATGCGTCATAATGTGCGTTTGGGTCCATGGAGACCATGGAATGTGCTGGTTGTTCAGTGGCCCTGCGGAACTCTTCTACCTGAAGTGTTTGCTACATCCCAGTAAGAAAGCTGCCCATGTGGAGATGAGAGATGTTTGGTTTGGTGCCTCAGAAAAGCACCATGTGCTGGTCTACGAAAACAGTCCTCTGAGAACGGAAACATGGAAACCAAAGCTAAGGTTCAGATTAGGGCCTGGGGGCCTGTCCATTTCAACCTTCTGTCTCTGGGGACACTGTCTGAGAGTCTAAGTGGAGATAGTTGCTCCGCTGGTGTCAGAGAGCCCCTCTTAGTCCAGGGTGGCCTATACTATTGATGGCCTCAGGGACCTTGGAGCTTTTCCCTAACCTGTAGGGTTGTGGTCAATGGATTGGGCACACTTTCCTTGGAGAGGGCAGGCACAATCTTTCGCTGTTTGGTCCAGAGGCCCAAGCCTGGATGTTGTGTGGGTCCAGGCTGTGGGCACAGAAGTCTGAATACACAAACTCAGCTTATGAGTGGCGCCTAGGGTATGGCAGGCCGGATGTACAGCCCTAGAGGGAGCTCCTGGGCCTCTGAAACAAGGGCGAGTGGGAGGCGTTCCTTCAGGCTTTTGTCTCTGGATGTTGTGTCCGGGATAGCGGTGGATTGGAGCGGTGGCCTCAGGTACTGTGGACGAGTATCCCTCTCTGGGGATTTGTCCCAGCTCCCAAGTGTTTGGGGTCATTTGTGGGAACGGTGGAGTCGTGTTGTCTGGCTCATGGGTCTCTCCTAGAAAGGGATTCCAGAGCAGAGCTCCAGGTACGGGCGGGGCGACTGGAAAATTCAAACCGTGGTGAGGACTGGGTGCATAGGGGCTTGGCAAGCCCCATATGTGGGCTCTTGGTCTAGGCCCTGACAGGCCTTTCTTTGACATGGGGCTCATGCTGAGGGTCACAGTGTGAATTTGTGCCCAAGCAGCACTCAAGTTTGGGCGTGGCATCAGGGGCCATGAAGGTTTCTCCCACCCTGAAGGTGTGACTCCATGCCAAGAGCAAGCTTGACAGCCATGGGGAAGGAGGAGTTCTGTTTTGTGCTTGCTATACCCAGCTGTGTGGAGAATTGATATAATGTCTAGGTTCAGATATCTGAAAACCAAGGTTAGGATGAGGTGACGGCATAAGACCATGGCGTGTCCGAAGTGCTGGGTGTGCGGCCAGCTGTCTCCTTGTCTGTCTGGACGTCTGGCTTCAGGCTGTGTCAGGCAGAGCATGAGTGCCCAGAGCAGCCTATCCAGTTCGGGTACCGTCGAGGCCCGTGCAGGTTGATCCTCATCTGGGTTTTCTGGAGAGCCCCACAGGGAAACGTTTTTCTTCCGTTGGGCAGACACTGGGCTGGGTTTTGGTTCTGGAGTTCCTAGTCCGGAGGGCTTGTTTGCCAGGAGTGTGAGGAAGGAAGTCTGAAAACACAAGCTAGCGTGAGGTTTGGGACCGAGGGCACGGCAGGCCCACTCTGCAGAGGCTGAATCGAGATCTCCTGCACTGAGGTCATGTCAACTATGAGACGTGCCTCAGGCTAGAGTTCTTGTCCAGCATGGCCTCTTCCTGAAGGGTGTGGGGGCTTCATGAGGCCAGAAAGTTTTGCCTACGATGGGATTTCTGAACTGCTCCAAAACTGAAGGTTACCTTCTGCACGACAGTCGAGTCCTATTGGATGGTTCCAAGAGGCCCCATATGGAAAGACTCGAGAGCAGGTGTCTAAGCATGGATGCCTGGGAACGCCACCTCATATTCCCACTCTTTAGTCAGGACAAGGCAGGCTCAATCTGCGGGCTCCTGGGTGAGCTACCCAGAGGAGAGAGTTGAAATGGACTCTCCTGAAGATGAGTCCTACTGTGGCTTGGTGGCCTGGGAGACCTTGGAATGTGGAGGTGGCTCAGGGACTCTGCAGGATTCTCCAACATGAGGTGTTTGACACGGCTCCAACAAGGCAACTTCCCATGTGGAGACGAGAGGAGTTCTGTTCCGTGCCTCAGGAAAGTTCCATACCCTGTTCTTTGAACCAAAGTCTCTGAGGAGTGACACCTGGAAACCAAAGCAAGAGTTGAGACTATGGCCTAAAGGCCTGTCCGGCTCAACCTTCTATCTCTGTTGACATCTGTGTGCATGCATTCATGGATGTAGCTGCTCAGCTTGTGTCCGAAAGGCCCTGTGAGTCCAGTGAGCCTCCCAGTAGTGGGATGACCTCGGAGGCCTTGAGGTTTCTCATATTCTGGAGGTGTATAGCCAAAGGAATGGACACAGTTTCCCAGGAGAGAGCAGGCACGGTCCTGTGGTATGGCTCCAGAGGACCCAGCCTAGAGGCTGTGTTTGCCAGGGCTGTGGGGACAGATGTCTGAAAAAGCAAACTTGACTCAGCTAGGGGCCAATGTAATGGCAGGCCTGATCTCTAGTCCGTGAGGGGAGATCCTCTGGAAATCAAAGTAGGGCAAGTGGGAGGCAGTCACTCAGGATTTTGTCTCTGGGTGTTGCGTTTACAGTGTCCGGTCAGGGTAGGGGTTGTCTCAGAGGCCGAGGAAGAGCCTTCCTCTCGGGGGATTGTCCAAGCTCCCAAGTGTTTGTGTTCATTCTGTGGGAATGAAGAGTACTGTTTTCTGCCACAGGGGACCCCCCAGGAGAGGGACTCTAGAGCACAGCAGTGGGTTCCCTCAACTGGAATACACACCATCTAGTTAGTCCTGGGTGCCTATGGGCATGGCAAGCCACATATGCGGGCTCTTGGTCCAGTCACTGAGAGGCGTTACTTGAATAAGGTACTCACGCTGAGGGTCACAATGTGTGTTTGTGCCCAAGGCGGCCCTCACGCTTGGGCGTGGCCTCATGGGCCATGCCGTTTTCTCCTACACTGAAGGTTTGACTCACTGCCAGCAGCAAGGTTTCTTGCCATGGGGTAGGAGGGGTTCTGACTTGTGCATCAGGTTCCCCCCTGTGCAGGGATTGGAGATAAGGTCTAGGTTCCGATGACTGAAAACCCAGGTTGGGAATGGATGGTGGCCTAAGGCAGTGGCGGGTCCAATGTGCTGGGTGTGCAGCCAGCTGTGTCGGTGTCTGTTGGAAGGTCTGGGCTCAGGCTATTTTCGACAGAGCATCACTGTTTAAGGTAGCCTATGCAATGGGGGTGTTGCCGAGGGCCAAGCAGTTTGATCCTCATTTGGGGTTTCTGGGCAGCGCCACAGACAAGGTTTTTCTCCTGGGAGGCAGGCACAGTGCTTCATTGTGGCCCCAGAATTCCCAGTAGGGAGGGTTTGTGGGCCAGGAGTGTGAGGACGGAAGTCTGAAAACACAAGCTAGTGTGAGGATTGGAGCCAAGGGCAGAGCAGGCCCACTCTGCAGAGGCTGAATCAAAATCTCCTGCATCTGAAGTCAGGCTGAGGGTCAGACGTTGGCTGAGGCTGGCGTATGTGTCCATGATGGCACCTTCATGAAGTGGGGGCCTCATGAGGCCAAGGAAGTTTTCCCACGCTGAGTTTGGAGGTTGCCCCAAACAACAAGGTTTCCTTCTGCGGGACATTCGAGTCCTGTTCCATGGCTCCAGGATATACCATATGGAAGGACTGGAGAGCAGGGTTCGAAGGATGGATCCCTGTACTGCATGCCTCGCATTCCCATTGGCTATTAGCGACATGATATGTTTGATCTGCTGCCTCTGGAACACGCGACCCAGGGGGCTGAGTTGAAATGGCCTCTCCTGATGATGTGTCATAATGTGCGTTTGGTTCCATGGAGACCATGGAATGTGCTGGTTGTTCAGTGGCCCTGCGGAACTCTCCTACCTGAAGTGTTTGATACATCCGAGTAAGAAAGCTGCCCATGTGGAGATGAGAGATGTTTGGTTTGGTGTCTCAGAAAAGCCCCATGTGCTGGTCTACGAAAACAGTCCTCTGAGAACGGAAACATGGAAACCAAAGCTAAGGTTCAGATTAGGGCCTGGGGGCCTGTCCATTTCAACCTTCTGTCTCTGGGGACACTGTGTGAGACTCTAATTGGAGATAGTTGCTGGTGTCAGAGAGCCCCTCTTATTCCAGAGTGGCCTATACTATTGATGGCCTCAGGGACCTTGGAGCTTTTCCCTAACCTGTAGGGTTGTGGTCAATGGATTGGGCACACTTTCCTTGGAGAGGGCAGGCACAATCTTTCGCTGTTTGGTCCAGAGGCCCTAGCCTGGATGTTGTGTGGGTCCAGGCTGTGGGCACAGAAGTCTGAATACACAAACTCAGCTTATGAGTGGCGCCTAGGGTAGTGCAGGCCGGATGTACAGCCCGAGAGGGAGCTCCTGGGCCTCTGAAACAAGGGCGAGTGGGAGGCGTTCCTTCAGGCTTTTGTCTCTGGATGTTGTGTCCGGGATAGCCGTGGATTGGAGCGGTGGCCTCAGGTACTGTGGACGAGTATCCCTCTCTGGGGATTTGTCCCAGCTCCCAAGAGTTTGGGGTCATTTTGTGGGAAGGGTGGAGTCGTGTTGTCTGGCTCAAGGGTCTCTCCAAGAAAGGGATTCCAGAGCAGAGCTCCAGGTACGGGCGGGGCGACTGGAAAATTCAAACCGTGGTGAGGATTGGGTGCATAGGGGCTTGGCAAGCCCCATATGTGGGCTCTTGGTCCAGGCCCTGACAGGCCTTTCTTTGACATGGGGCTCATGCTGAGGGTCACAGTGTGAATTTGTGCCCAAGCAGCACTCAAGTTTGGGCGTGGCATCAGGGGCCATGAAGGTTTCTCCCACCCTGAAGGTGTGACTCCATGCCAAGAGCAAGCTTGACAGCCATGGGGAAGGAGGAGTTCTGTTTTGTGCTTGCTATACCCAGCTGTGTGGAGAATTGATATAATGTCTAGGTTCAGATATCTTGAAACCAAGGTTAGGATAAGGTGACGGCATAAGACCATGGCGTGTCCGAAGTGCTGGGTGTGCGACCAGCTGTCTCCTTGTCTGTCTGGACGTCTGGCTTCAGGCTGTGTCAGGCAGAGCATGAGTGCCCAGAGCAGCCTATCCAGTTCGGGTACCGTCGAGGCCCGAGCAGGTTGATCCTCATCTGGGTTTTCTGGAGAGCCCCACAGGGAAACGTTTTTCTTCCGTTGGGCAGACACTGGGCTGGGATTTGTTTCTGAAGTTCCTAGTCCGGAGGGCTTGTTTTCCAGGAGTGTGAGGAAGGAAGTCTGAAAACACAAGCTAGCGTGAGGTTTGGGACCAAGGGCACGGCAGGCCCACTCTGCAGAGGCTGAATCGAGATCTCCTGCACTGAGGTCATGTCAACTATGAGACGTGCCTCAGGCTAGAGTTCTTGTCCAGCATGGCCTCTTCCTGAAGGGTGTGGGGGCTTCATGAGGCCAGAAACTTTTGCCTATGATGGGATTTGTGAACTGCTTCAAAACTGAAGGTTACCTTCTGCACGACAGTCGAGTCCTATTGGATGGTTCCAAGTGGCCCCATATGGAAAGACTCGAGAGCAGGTGTCAAAGCATGGATGCCTGGGAACGCCACCTCATATTCCCACTCTTTAGTCAGGACAAGGCAGGCTCAATCTGCGGGCTCCAGGGTGAGCTACCCAGAGGGGAGAGTTGAAATGGTCTCTCCTGAAGATGAGTCCTACTGTGGCTTGGTGGCCTGGGAGACCTTGGAATGTGGAGGTGGCTCAGGGACTCTGCAGGATTCTCCAACATGAGGTGTTTGACACGACTCAAACAAGGCAACTTCCCATGTGGAGACGAGAGGAGTTCTATTCCGTGCCTCAGGAAAGCCCCATACCCTGTTCTTTGAACCAAAGCCTCTGAGGAGTGACACCTGGAAACCAAAGCAAGAGTTGAGACTACGGCCTAAAGGCCTGTCCGGCTCAACCTTCTATCTCTGTTGACCTCTGTGTGCATGCATTCATGGATGTAGCTGCTCAGCTTGTGTCCGAATGCCCCTGTGAGTCCAGTGAGGCTCCCAGTAGTGGGATGTCCTCGGAGGCCTTGAGGTTTCTCATATTCTGGAGGTGTGTGGCCAAAGGAATGGACACAGTTTCCCAGGAGAGAGCAGGCATGGTCCTGTGGTATGGCTCCAGAGGACCCAGCCTAGAGGCTGTGTTTGCCAGGGCTGTGGGGACAGATGTCTGAAAAAGCAAACTTGGCTCAGCTAGGGGCCAATGTAATGGCAGGCCTGATCTCTAGTCCGTGAGGGGAGATCCTCTGGAAATCAAAGTAGGGCAAGTGGGAGGCAGTCACTCAGGATTTTGTCTCTGGGTGTTGCGTTTACAGTGTCCGGTCAGGGTAGGGGTTGTCTCAGAGGCCGAGGAAGAGCCTTCCTCTCGGGGGATTGTCCAAGCTCCCAAGTGTTTGTGTTCATTCTGTGGGAATGAAGAGTACTGTTTCCTGCCACAGGGGACCCCCCAGGAGAGGGACTCTAGAGCACAGCAGTGGGTTCCCTCAACTGGAATACACACCATCTAGTTAGTCCTGGGTGCCTATGGGCATGGCAAGCCACATATGCGGGCTCTTGGTCCAGTCACTGAGAGGTGTTACTTGAATAAGGTATTCACGCTGAGGGTCACAAGGTGTGTTTGTTCGCAAAGCGGCCCTCACGCTTGGGCGTGGCCTCATGGGCCATGCCGTTTTCTCCTACACTGAAGGTTTGACTCACTGCCAGCAGCAAGGTTTCTTGCCATGGGGTAGGAGGGGTTCTGACTTGTGCATCAGGTTCCCCCCGTGCAGGGATTGGAGATAAGTTCTAGGTTCCGATGACTGAAAACCCAGGTTGGGAATGGATGGTGGCCTAAGGCAGTGGCGGGTCCAATGTGCTGGGAGTGCAGCCAGTTGTGTCGGTGTCTGTTGGAAGATCTGGGATCAGGCTATTTGCGACAGAGCATCAGTGTTTAAGGTAGCCTATGCAATTGGGGTGTTGCCGAGGGCCAAGCAGTTTGATCCTCATTTGGGGTTTCTGGGCAGCGCCACAGACAAGGTTTTTCTCCTGGGAGGCAGGCACAGTGCTTCATTGTGGCCCCAGAATTCCCAGTAGGGAGGGTTTGTGGGCCAGGAGTGTGAGGACGGAAGTCTGAAAACACAAGCTAGTGTGAGGATTGGAGCCAAGGGCAGAGCAGGCCCACTCTGCAGAGGCTGAATCAAAATCTCCTGCATCTGAAGTCAGGCTGAGGATCAGACGTTGGCTGAGGCTGGAGTATGTGTCCATGATGGCACCTTCATGAAGTGGGGGGCCTCATGAGGCCAAGGAAGTTTTCCCACGCTGAGTTTGGAGGTTGCCCCAAACCAAAAGGTTTCCTTCTGCGGGACATTCGAGTCCTGTTGCATGGCTCCAGGATACCATATGGAAGGACTGGAGAGCAGGGTTCGAAGGATGGATCCCTGTACTGCATGCCTCGCATTCCCATTGGCTATTAGCGACAAGACATGTTGATCTGCTGCCTCTGGAACACGCGACCCAAGGGGCTGAGTTGAAATGGCCTCTCCTGAGGATGCGTCATAATGTGCGTTTGGGTCCATGGAGACCATGGAATGTGCTGGTTGTTCAGTGGCCCTGCGGAACTCTCCTACCTGAAGTGTTTGATACATCCGAGTACGAAAGCTGCCCATGTGGAGATGAGAGATGTTTGGTTTGGTGCCTCAGAAAAGCCCCATGTGCTGGTCTACGAAAACAGTCCTCTGAGAATGGAAACATGGAAACCAAAGCTAAGGTTCAGATTAGGGCCTGGGGGCCTGTCCATTTCAACCTTCTGTCTCTGGGGACACTGTCTGAGAGTAAGTGGAGATAGTTGCTCCGCTGGTGTCAGAAAGCCCCATTAATTCCAGAGTGGCCTATACTATTGATGGCCTCAGGGACCTTGGAGCTTTTCCCTAACCTATAGGGTTGTGGTCAATGGATTGGGCACACTTTCCTTGGAGAGGGCAGGCACAATCTTTCGCTGTTTGGTCCAGAGGCCCTAGCCTGGATGTTGTGTGGGTCCAGGCTGTGGGCACAGAAGTCTGAATACACAAACTCAGCTTATGAGTGGCGCCTAGGGTATGGCCGGCCGGATGTACAGCCCGAGAGGGAGCTCCTGGGCCTCTGAAACAAGGGCGAGTGGGAGGCGTTCCTTCAGGCTTTTGTCTCTGGATGTTGTGTCCGGGATAGCCGTGGATTGGAGCGGTGGCCTCAGGTACTGTGGACGAGTATCCCTCTCTGGGGATTTGTCCCAGCTCCCAAGAGTTTGGGGTCATTTTGTGGGAAGGGTGGAGTCGTGTTGTCTGGCTCAAGGGTCTCTCCAAGAAAGGGATTCCAGAGCAGAGCTCCAGGTACGGGCGGGGCGACTGGAAAATTCAAACCGTGGTGAGGATTGGGTGCATAGGGGCTTGGCAAGTCCCATATGTGGGCTCTTGGTCCAGGCCCTGACAGGCCTTACTTTGACATGGGGCTCATGCTGAGGGTCACAGTGTGAATTTGTGCCCAAGCAGCACTCAAGTTTGGGCGTGGCATCAGGGGCCATGAAGGATTCTCCCACCCTGAAGGTGTGACTCCATGCCAAGAGCAAGCTTGACAGCCATGGGGAAGGAGGAGTTCTGTTTTGTGCTTGCTATACCCAGCTGTGTGGAGAATTGATATAATGTCTAGGTTCAGATATCTGAAAACCAAGGTTAGGATGAGGTGACGGCATAAGACCATGGCGTGTCCGAAGCGCTGGGTGTGCGGCCAGCTGTCTCCTTCTCTGTCTGGACGTCTGGCTTCAGGCTGTGTCAGGCAGAGCATGAGTGCCCAGAGCAGCCTATCCAGTTCGGGTACCGTCGAGGCCCGAGCAGGTTGATCCTCATCTGGGTTTTCTGGAGAGCCCCACAGGGAAACGTTTTTCTTCCGTTGGGCAGACACTGGGCTGGGTTTTGGTTCTGGAGTTCCTAGTCCGGAGGGCTTGTTTGCCAGGATTGTGAGGAAGGAAGTCTGAAAACACAAGCTAGCGTGAGGTTTGGGACCGAGGGCACGGCAGGCCCACTCTGCAGAGGCTGAATCGAGTTCTCCTGCACTGAGGTTATGTCAACTATGGGACGTGCCTCAGGCTAGAGTTCTTGTCCAGCATGGCCTCTTCCTGAAGGGTGTGGGGGCTTCATGATGCCAGAAAGTTTTGCCTACGATGGGATTTGTGAACTGCTCCAAAACTGAAGGTTACCTTCTGCACGAGAGTCGAGTACTATTGGATGGTTCCAAGAGGCCCCATATGGAAAGACTCGAGAGCAGGTGTCTAAGCATGGATGCCTGGGAAAGCCACCTCATATTCCCAGTCTTTAGACAGGACAAGGCAGGCTCAATCTGCAAGCTCCTGGGTGAGCTACCCATAGTGGAGAGTTGAAATGGTCTCTCCTAAAGATGAGTCCTACTGTGACTTGGTGGCCTATAAGACCTTGGAATGTGGAGGTGGCTCAGGGACTCTGCAGGATTCTCCAACATGAGGTGTTTGACACGGCTCCAACAAGGAAACATCCCATGTGGAAACGAGAGGAGTTCTGTTCCGTGCCTCAGGAAAGCCCCATACCCTGTTCTTCGAACCAAAGCCTCTGAGGAGTGACACCTGGAAACCAAAGCAAGAGTTGAGACTACGGCCTAAAGGCCTGTCCGGCTCAACCTTCTATCTCTGTTGACATCTGTGTGCATGCATTCATGGATGTAGCTGCTCAGCTTGTGTCCGAATGCCCCTGTGAGTCCAGTGAGGCTCCCAGTAGTGGGATGTCCTCGGAGGCCTTGAGGTTTCTCATATTCTGGAGGTGTGTGGCCAAAGGAATGGACACAGTTTCCCAGGAGAGAGCAGGCACGGTCCTGTGGTATGGCTCCAGAGGACCCAGCCTAGAGGCTGTGTTTGCCAGGGATGTGGGGACAGATGTCTGAAAAAGCAAACTTGGCTCAGCTAGGGGCCAATGTAAAGGCAGGCCTGATCTCTAGTCCGTGAGGGGAGATCCTCTGGAAATCAAAGTAGGGCAAGTGGGAGGCAGTCACTCAGGATTTTGTCTCTGGGTGTTGCGTTTACAGTGTCCGGTCAGGGTAGGGGTTGTCTCAGAGGCCGAGGAAGAGCCTTCCTCTCAGGGGATTGTCCAAGCTCCCAAGTGTTTGTGTTCATTCTGTGGGAATGAAGAGTACTGTTTTCTGCCACAGGGGACCCCCCAGGAGAGGGACTCTAGAGCACAGAAGTGGGTTCCCTCAACTGGAATACACACCATCTAGTTAGTCCTGGGTGCCTATGGGCATGGCAAGCCACATATGCGGGCTCTTGGTCCAGTCACTGAGAGGCGTTACTTGAATAAGGTACTCACGCTGAGGGTCACAATGTGTGTTTGTGCACAAGGCGGCCCTCACGTTTGGGCGTGGCCTCATGGGCCATGCCGTTTTCTCCTACACTGAAGGTTTGACTCACTGCCAGCAGCAAGGTTTCTTGCCATGGGGTAGGAGGGGTTCTGACTTGTGCATCAGGTTCCCCCCTGTGCAGGGATTGGAGATAAGGTCTAGGTTCCGATGACTGAAAACCCAGGTTGGGAATGGATGGTGGCCTAAGGCAGTGGCGGGTCCAATGTGCTGGGTGTGCAGCCAGCTGTGTCGGTGTCCGTAGGAAGGTCTGGGCTCAGGCTATTTGCGACAGAGCATCAGTGTTTAAGGTAGCCTATGCAATTGGGGTGTTGCCGAGGGCCAAGCAGTTTGATCCTCATTTGGGGTTTCTGGGCAGCGCCACAGACAAGGTTTTTCTCCTGGGAGGCAGGCACAGTGCTTCATTGTGGCCCCAGAATTCCCAGTAGGGAGGGTTTGTGGGCCAGGAGTGTGAGGACGGAAGTCTGAAAACACAAGCTAGTGTGAGGATTGGAGCCAAGGGCAGAGCAGGCCCACTCTGCAGAGGCTGAATCAAAATCTCCTGCATCTGAAGTCAGGCTGAGGATCAGACGTTGGCTGAGGCTGGCGTATGTGTCCATGATGGAACCTTCATGAAGTGGGGGCCTCATGAGTCCAAGGAAGTTTTCCCACGCTGAGTTTGGTGTTGCCCCAAACCACAAGGTTTCCTTCTGCGGGACATTCGAGTCCTGTTGCATGGCTCCAGGACATACCATATGGAAGGACTGGAGAGCAGGGTTCGAAGGATGGATCCCTGTACAGCATGCCTCGCATTCCCATTGGCTATTAGCGACAAGATATGTTTGAACTGCTGCCTCTGGAATACGTGACCCAGGGGGCTGAGTTGAAATGGCCTCTCCTGAGGATGCGTCATAATGTGCGTTTGGGTCCATGGAGACCTTGGAATGTGCTGGTTGTTCAGTGACCCTGCGGAACTCTCCTACCTGAAGTGTTTGATACATCCCAGTAAGAAAGCTGCCCATGTGGAGATGAGAGATGTTTGGTTTGGTGCCTCAGAAAAGCCCCATGTGCTGGTCTACGAAAACAGTCCTCTGAGAACGGAAACATGGAAACCAAAGCTAAGGTTCAGATTAGGGCCTGGGGGCCTGTCCATTTCAACCTTCTGTCTCTGGGGACACTGTCTGAGAGTCTAAGTGGAGATAGTTGCTCCGCTCCTGTCAGAGAGCCCTTCTTAGTCCGGGGTGGCCTATAGTATTGATGGCCTCAGGGACCTTGGAGCTTTTCCCTAACCTGTAGGGTTGTGGTCAATGGATTGGGCACACTTTCCTTGGAGAGGGCAGGCACAATCTTTCGCTGTTTGGTCCAGAGGCCCTAGCCTGGATGTTGTGTGGGTCCAGGCTGTGGGCACAGAAGTCTGAATACACAAACTCAGCTTATGAGTGGCGCCTAGGGTATGGCAGGCCGGATGTACAGCCCGAGAGGGAGCTCCTGGGCCTCTGAAACAAGGGCGAGTGGGAGGCGTTCCTTCAGGCTTTTGTCTCTGGATGTTGTGTCCGGGATAGCCGTGGATTGGAGCGGTGGCCTCAGGTACTGTGGACGAGTATCCCTCTCTGGGGATTTGTCCCAGCTCCCAAGAGTTTGGGGTCATTTTGTGGGAAGGGTGGAGTCGTGTTGTCCGGCTCATGGGTCTCTCCAAGAAAGGGATTCCAGAGCAGAGCTCCAGGTACGGGCGGGGCGACTGGAAAATTCAAACCGTGGTGAGGATTGGGTGCATAGGGGCTTGGCAAGCCCCATATGTGGGCTCTTGGTCCAGGCCCTGACAGGCCTTTCTTTGTCATGGGGCTCATGCTGAGGGTCACAGTGTGAATTTGTGCCCAAGCAGCACTCAAGTTTGTGCGTGGAATCAGGGGACATGAAGGATTCTCCCACCCTGAAGGTGTGACTCCATGCCAAGAGCAAGCTTGACAGCCATGGGGAAGGAGGGGTTCTGTTTTGTGCTTGCTATACCCAGCTGTGTTGAGAATTGATATAATGTCTAGGTTCAGATATCTGAAAACCAAGGTTAGGATGAGGTGACGGCATAAGACCATGGCCTGTCCGAAGTGTTGGTTGTGCGGCCAGCTGTCTCCTTGTATGTCTGGACGTCTGGCTTCAGGCTGTGTCAGGCAGAGCATGAGTGCCCAGAGCAGCCTATCCAGTTCGTGTACCGTCGAGGCCCGAGCAGGTTGATCCTCATCAGGGTTTTCTGGAGAGCCCCACAGGGAAACGTTTTTCTTCCGTTGGGCAGACACTGGGCTGGGTTTTGGTTCTGGAGTTCCTAGTCCGGAGGGCTTGTTTGCCAGGAGTGTGAGGAAGGAAGTCTGAAAACACAATCTAGCGTGAGGTTTGGGACCGAGGGCACGGCAGGCCCACTCTGCAGAGGCTGAATCGAGATCTCCTGCACTGAGGTCATGTCAACTATGAGACGTGCCTCAGGCTAGAGTTCTTGTCCAGCATGGCCTCTTCCTGACGGGTGTGGGGGCTTCATGAGGCCAGAAAGTTTTGGCTACGATGGGATTTGTGAACTGCTCCAAAACTGAAGGTTACCTTCTTCACGACAGTCGAGTCCTATTGGATGGTTCCAAGAGGCCCCATATGGAAAGACTCGAGAGCAGGTGTCTAAGCATGGATGCCTGGGAACGCCACCTCATATTGCCACTCTTTAGTCAGGACAAGGCAGGCTCAATCTGCGGGCTCCTGGGTGAGCTACCCAGAGGGGAGAGTTGAAATGGACTCTCCTGAAGATGAGTCCTACTGTGGCTTGGTGGTCTGGGAGACCTTGGAATGTGGAGGTGGCTCAGGGACTCTGCAAGATTCTCCAACATGAGGTGTTTGACACGGCTCCAACAAGGAAACTTCCCATGTGGAGACGAGAGGAGTTCTGTTCCGTGCCTCAGGAAAGCCCCATACCCTGTTCTTCGAACCAAAGCCTCTGAGCAGTGACACCTGGAAACCAAAGCAAGAGTTGAGACTACGGCCTAAAGGCCTGTCTGGCTCAACCTTCTATCTCTGTTGACCTCTGTTTGCATGCATTCATGGATGTAGCTGCTCAGCTTGTGTCCGAATGCCCCTGTGAGTCCAGTGAGGCTCCCAGTAGTGGGATGTCCTCGGAGGCCTTGAGGTTTCTCATATTCTGGAGGTGTGTGGCCAAAGGAATGGACACAGTTTCCCAGGAGAGAGCAGGCACGGTCCTGTGGTATGGCTCCAGAGGACCCAGCCTAGAGGCTGTGTTTGCCAGGGCTGTGGGGACAGATGTCTGAAAAAGCAAACTTGGCTCAGCTAGGGGCCAATGTAATGGCAGTCCTGATCTCTAGTGCGTGAGGGGAGATCCTCTGGAAATCAAAGTAGGGCAAGTGGGAGGCAGTCACTCAGGATTTTGTCTCTGGGTGTTGCGTTTACAGTGTCCGGTCAGGGTAGGGGTTGTCTCAGAGGCCGAGGAAGAGCCTTCCTCTCGGGGGATTGTCCAAGCTCCCAAGTGTTTGTGTTCATTCTGTGGGAATGAAGAGTACCGTTTTCTGCCACAGGGGACCCCCAGGAGAGGGACTCTAGAGCACAGCAGTGGGTTCCCTCAACTGGAATACACACCATCTAGTTAGTCCTGGGTGCCTATGGGCATGGCAAGCCACATATGCGGGCTCTTGGTCCAGTCACTGAGAGGCGTTACTTGAATAAGGTACTCACGCTGAGGGTCACAATGTGTGTTTGTGCCCAAGGCGGCCCTCACGCTTGGGCATGGCCTCATGGGCCATGCCGTTTTCTCCTACACTGAAGGTTTGAATCACTGCCAGCAGCAAGGTTTCTAGCCAGGGGGAAGGAGGGGTTCTGACTTGTGCATCAGGTTCCCCCCTGTGCAGGGATTGGAGATAAGGTCTAGGTTCCGATGACTGAAAACCCAGGTTGGGAATGGATGTTGGCCTAAGGCAGTGGCGGGTCCAATGTGCTGGGTGTGCAGCCAGCTGTGTCGGTGTCCGTTGGAAGGTCTGGGCTCAGGCTATTTGCGACAGAGCATCACTGTTTAAGGTAGCCTTTGCAATTGGGGTGTTGCCGAGGGCCAAGCAGTTTGATCGTCATTTGGGGTTTATGGGCAGCGCCATAGACAAGGTTTTTCTCCTGGGAGGCAGGCACAGTGCTTCATTGTGGCCCCAGAATTCCCAGTAGGGAGGGTTTGTGGGCCAGGAGTGTGAGGACGGAAGTCTGAAAACACAAGCTAGTGTGAGGATTGGAGCCAAGGGCAGAGGAGGCCCATCCTGCAGAGGCTGAATCAAAATCTCCTGCATCTGAAGTCAGGCTGAGGATCAGACGTTGGCTGAGGCTGGAGTATGTGTCCATGATGGCACCTTCATGAAGTGGGGGCCTCATGAGGCCAAGGAAGTTTTCCCACGCTGAGTTTGGAGGTTGCCCCAAACCACAAGGTTTCCTTCTGCGGGACATTCGAGTCCTGTTGCATGGCTCCAGGACATACCATATGGAAGGACTGGAGAGCAGGGTTCGAAGGATGGATCCCTGTACAGCATGCCTCGTATTCCCATTGGCTAGTAGCGACAAGATATGTTTGATCTGCTGCCTCTGGAACACGCGACCCAGGGGGCTGAGGTGAAATGGCCTCTCCTGAGGATGCGTCATAATGTGCGTTTGGGTCCATGGAGAACTTGGAATGTGCTGGTTGTTCAGTGGCCCTGCGGAACTCTCCTACCTGAAGTATTTGATACATCCCAGTAAGAAAGCTGCCCATGTGGAGATGAGAGATGTTTGGTTTGGTGCCTCAGAAAAGCCCCATGTGCTGGTCTACGAAAACAGTCCTCTGAGAACGGAAACATGGAAACCAAAGCTAAGGTTCAGATTAGGGCCTGGGGGCCTGTCCATTTCAACCTTCTGTCTCTGGGGACACTGTCTGAGAGTCTAAGTGGAGATAGTTGCTCCGCTCCTGTCAGAGAGCCCCTCTTAGTCCAGGGTGGCCTATACTATTGATGGCCTGAGGGACCTTTGAGCTTTTCCCTAACCTATAGGGTTGTGGTCAATGGATTGGGCACACTTTCCTTGGAGAGGGCAGGCACAATCTTTCGCTGTTTGGTCCAGAGGCCCTAGCCTGGATGTTGTGTGGGTCCAGGCTTGGGCACAGAAGTCTGAATACACAAACTCAGCTTATGAGTGGCGCCTAGGGTATGGCAGGCCGGATGTACAGCCCGAGAGGGAGCTCCTGGGCCTCTGAAACAAGGGCGAGTGGGAGGCGTTCCTTCAGGCTTTTGTCTCTGGATGTTGTGTCCGGGATAGCGGTGGATTCGAGCGGTGGCCTCAGGTACTGTGGACGAGTATCCCTCTCTGGGGATTTGTCCCAGCTCCCAAGAGTTTGGGGTCATTTTGTGGGAAGGGTGGAGTCGTGTTGTCTGGCTCATGGGTCTCTCCAAGAAAGGGATTCCAGAGCAGAGCTCCAGGTACGGGCGGGGCGACTGGAAAATTCAAACCGTGGTGAGGATTGGGTGCATAGGGGCTTGGCAAGCCCCATATGTGGGCTCTTGGTCCAGGCCCTGACAGGCCTTTCTTTGACATGGGGCTCATGCTGAGGGTCACAGTGTGAATTTGTGCCCAAGCAGCACTCAAGTTTGGGCGTGGCATCAGGGGCCATGAAGGTTTCTCCCACCCTGAAGGTGTGACTCCATGCCAAGAGCAAGCTTGACAGCCATGGGGAAGGAGGAGCTCTGTTTTGTGCTTGCTATACCCAGCTGTGTGGAGAATTGATATAATGTCTAGGTTCAGATATCTGAAAACCAAGGTTAGGATGAGGTGACGGCATAAGACCATGGCGTGTCCGAAGCGCTGGGTGTGCGGCCAGCTGTCTCCTTCTCTGTCTGGACGTATGGCTTCAGGCTGTGTCAGGCAGAGCATGAGTGCCCAGAGCAGCCTATCCAGTTCGGGTACCGTCGAGGCCCGAGCAGGTTGATCCTCATCTGGGTTTTCTGGAGAGCCCCACAGGGAAACGTTTTTCTTCCGTTGGGCAGACACTGGGCTGGGTTTTGGTTCTGGAGTTCCTAGTCCGGAGGGCTTGTTTGCCAGGAGTGTGAGGAAGGAAGTCTGAAAACACAAGCTAGCGTGAGGTTTGGGACAGAGGGCACGGCAGGCCCACTCTGCAGAGGCTGAATCGAGATCTCCTGCACTGAGGTCATGTCAACTATGAGACGTGCCTCAGGCTAGAGTTCTTGTGCAGCATGGCCTCTTCCTGAAGGGTGTGGGGGCTTCATGAGGCCAGAAAGTTTTGCCTACGATGGGATTTGTGAACTGCTCCAAAACTGAAGGTTACCTTCTGCACGACAGTCGAGTCCTATTGGATGGTTCCAAGAGGCCCCATATGGAAAGACTCGAGAGCAGGTGTCTAAGCATGGATGCCTGGGAACGCCACCTCATATTCCCAGTCTTTAGACAGGACAAGGCAGGCTCAATCTGCGGGCTCCTGGGTGAGCTACCCATAGGGGAGAGTTGAAATGGTCTCTCCTGAAGATGAGTCCTACTGTGGCTTGGTGGCCTAGGAGACCTTGGAATGTGGAGGTGGCTCAGGGACTCTGCAGGATTCTCCAACATGAGGTGTTTGACACGGCTCCAACAAGGAAATTTCCCATGTGGAGACGAGAGGAGTTCTGTTCCGTGCCTCAGGAAAGCCCCATTCCCTGTTCTTCGAACCAAAGCCTCTGAGGAGTGACACCTGGAAACCAAAGCAAGAGTTGAGACTACGGCCTAAAGGCCTGTCCGGCTCAACCTTCTATCTCTGTTGACCTCTGTGTGCATGCATTCATGGATGTAGCTGCTCAGCTTGTGTCCGAATGCCCCTGTGAGTCCAGTGAGGCTCCCAGTAGTGGGATGTCCTCGGAGGCCTTGAGGTTTCTCATATTCTGGAGGTGTGTGGCCAAAGGAATGGACACAGTTTCCCAGGAGAGAGCAGGCACGGTCCTGTGGTATGGCTCCAGAGGACCCAGCCTAGAGGCTGTGTTTGCCAGGGCTGTGGGGACAGATGTCTGAAAAAGCAAACTTGGCTCAGCTAGGGGCCAATGTAATGGCAGTCCTGATCTCTAGTGCGTGAGGGGAGATCCTCTGGAAATCAAAGTAGGGCAAGTGGGAGGCAGTCACTCAGGATTTTGTCTCTGGGTGTTGCGTTTACAGTGTCCGGTCAGGGTAGGGGTTGTCTCAGAGGCCGAGGAAGAGCCTTCCTCTCGGGGGATTGTCCAAGCTCACAAGTGTTTGTGTTCATTCTGTGGGAATGAAGAGTACCGTTTTCTGCCACAGGGGACCCCCAGGAGAGGGACTCTAGAGCACAGCAGTGGGTTCCCTCAACTGGAATACACACCATCTAGTTAGTCCTGGGTGCCTATGGGCATGGCAAGCCACATATGCGGGCTCTTGGTCCAGTCACTGAGAGGCGTTACTTGAATAAGGTACTCACGCTGAGGGTCACAATGTGTGTTTGTGCACAAGGCGGCCCTCACGCTTGGGCGTGGCCTCATGGGCCATGCCGTTTTCTCCTACACTGAAGGTTTGACTCACTGCCAGCAGCAAGGTTTCTTGCCATGGGGTAGGAGGGGTTCTGACTTGTGCATCAGGTTCCCCCCTGTGCAGGGATTGGAGATAAGGTCTAGGTTCCGATGACTGAAAACCCAGGTTGGGAATGGATGGTGGCCTAAGGCAGTGGCGGGTCCAATGTGCTGGGTGTGCAGCCAGCTGTGTCGGTGTCCGTTGGAAGGTCTGGGCTCAGGCTATTTGCGACAGAGCATCACTGTTTAAGGTAGCCTATGCAATTGGGGTGTTGCCGAGGGCCAAGCAGTTTGATCGTCATTTGGGGTTTCTGGGCAGCGCCACAGACAAGGTTTTTCTCCTGGGAGGCAGGCACAGTGCTTCATTGTGGCCCCAGAATTCCCAGTAGGGAGGGTTTGTGGGCCAGGAGTGTGAGGACGGAAGTCTGAAAACACAAGCTAGTATGAGGACTGGAGCCAAGGGCAGAGCAGGCCCACTCTGCAGAGGCTGAATCAAAATCTCCTGCATCTGAAGTCAGGCTGAGGATCAGACGTTGGCTGAGGCTGGCGTATGTGTCCATGATGGAACCTTCATGAAGTGGGGGCCTCATGAGGCCAAGGAAGTTTTCTCACGCTGAGTTTGGAGGTTGCCCCAAACCACAAGGTTTCCTTCTGCGGGACATTCGAGTCCTGTTGCATGGCTCCAGGACATACCATATGGAAGGACTGGAGAGCAGGGTTCGAAGGATGGATCCCTGTACAGCATGCCTCGCATTCCCATTGGCTATTAGCGACAAGATATGTTTGATCTGCTGCCTCTGGAACACGCGACCCAGGGGGCTGAGTTGAAATGGCCTCTCCTGAGGATGCGTCATAATGTGCGTTTGGGTCCATGGAGACCTTGGAATGTGCTGGTTGTTCAGTGGCCCTGCGGAACTCTCCTACCTGAAGTGTTTGATACATCCCAGTAAGAAAGCTGCCCATGTGGAGATGAGAGAGGTTTGGTTTGGAGCCTCAGAAAAGCCCCAGGTGCTGGTCTACGAAAACAGTCCTCTGAGAACGGAAACATGGAAACCAAAGCTAAGGTTCAGATTAGGGCCTGGGGGCCTGTCCATTTCAACCTTCTGTCTCTGGGGACACTGTCTGAGAGTCTAAGTGGAGATAGTTGCTCCGCTGGTGTCAGAGAGCCCCTCTTAGTCCGGGGTGGCCTATACTATTGATGGCCTCAGGGACCTTGGAGCTTTTCCCTAACCTGTAGGGTTGTGGTCAATGGATTGGGCACACTTTCCT
The DNA here is from genome assembly GCF_964662115.1 of Mustela nivalis. Taxonomy (NCBI): domain Eukaryota; kingdom Metazoa; phylum Chordata; class Mammalia; order Carnivora; family Mustelidae; genus Mustela; species Mustela nivalis. The sequence continues at coordinate 278,604 of NW_028136383.1, forward strand.
TGGAGAGGGCAGGCACAATCTTTCGCTGTTTGGTCCAGAGGCCCTAGCCTGGATGTTGTGTGGGTCCAGGCTGTGGGCACAGAAGTCTGAATACACAAACTCAGCTTATGAGTGGCGCCTAGGGTATGGCAGGCCGGATGTACAGCCCGAGAGGGAGCTCCTGGGCCTCTGAAACAAGGGCGAGTGGGAGGCGTTCCTTCAGGCTTTTGTCTCTGGATGTTGTGTCCGGGATAGCCGTGGATTGGAGCGGTGGCCTCAGGTACTGTGGACGAGTATCCCTCTCTGGGGATTTGTCCCAGCTCCCAAGAGTTTGGGGTCATTTTGTGGGAAGGGTGGAGTCGTGTTGTCTGGCTCATGGGTCTCTCCAAGAAAGGGATTCCAGAGCAGAGCTCCAGGTACAGGCGGGGCGACTGGAAAATTCAAACCGTGGTGAGGATTGGGTGCATAGGGGCTTGGCAAGCCCCATATGTGGGCTCTTGGTCCAGGCCCTGACAGGCCTTTCTTTGACATGGGGCTCATGCTGAGGGTCACAGTGTGAATTTGTGCCCAAGCAGCACTCAAGTTTGGGCGTGGCATCAGGGGGCATGAAGGTTTCTCCCACCCTGAAGGTGTGACTCCATGCCAAGAGCAAGCTTGACAGCCATGGGGAAGGAGGAGTTCTGTTTTGTGCTTGCTATACCCAGCTGTGTGGAGAATTGATATAATGTCTAGGTTCAGATATCTGAAAACCAAGGTTAAAATGAGGTGACAGCATAAGACCATGGCGTGTCCGATGTGCTGGGTGTGCGGCCAGCTGTCTCCTTGTCTGTCTGGACGTCTGGCTTCAGGCTGTGTCAGGCAGAGCATGAGTGCCCAGAGCAGCGTATCCAGTTCGGGTACCGTCGAGGCCCGAGCAGGTTGATCCTCATCTGGGTTTTCTGGAGAGCCCCACAGGGAAACGTTTTTCTTCCGTTGGGCAGACACTGGGCTGGGTTTTGGTTCCGGAGTTCCTAGTCCGGAGGGCTTGTTTGCCAGGAGTGTGAGGAAGGAAGTCTGAAAACACAAGCTAGCGTGAGGTTTGGGACCGAGGGCACGGCAGGCCCACTCTGCAGAGGCTGAATCGAGATCTCCTGCACTGAGGTCATGTCAACTATGAGACGTGCCTCAGGCTAGAGTTCTTGTGCAGCATGGCCTCTTCCTGAAGGGTGTGGGGGCTTCATGAGGCCAGAAAGTTTTGCCTACGTTGGGATTTGTGAACTGCTCCAAAACTGAAGTTTACCTTCTGCACGACAGTCGAGTCCTATTGGATGGTTCCAAGAGGCCCCATATGGAAAGACTCGAGAGCAGGTGTCTAAGCATGGATGCCTGGGAACGCCACCTCATATTCCCACTCTTTAGTCAGGACAAGGCAGGCTCAATCTGCGGGCTCCTGGGTGAGCTACCCAGAGGGGAGAGTTGAAATGGACTCTCCTGAAGATGAGTCCTACTGTGGCTTGGTGGCCTGGGAGACCTTGGAATGTGGAGGTGGCTCAGGGACTCTGCAGGATTCTCCAACATGAGGTGTTTGACACGGCTCCAACAAGGAAACTTCCCATGTGGAGACGAGAGGAGTTCTGTTCCGTGCCTCAGGAAAGCCCCATACCCTGTTCTTCGAACCAAAGCCTCTGAGGAGTGACACCTGGAAACCAAAGCAAGAGTTGAGACTACGGCCTAAAGGCCTGTCCGGCTCAACCTTCTATCTCTGTTGACATCTGTGTGCATGCATTCATGGATGTAGCTGCTCAGCTTGTGTCCGAATGCCCCTGTGAGTCCAGTGAGGCTCCCAGTAGTGGGATGTCCTCGGAGGCCTTGAGGTTTCTCATATTCTGGAGGTGTGTGGCCAAAGGAATGGACACAGTTTCCCAGGAGAGAGCAGGCACGGTCCTGTGGTATGGCTCCAGAGGACCCAGCCTAGAGGCTGTGTTTGCCAGGGCTGTGGGGACAGATGTCTGAAAAAGCAAACTTGGCTCAGGTAGAGGCCAATGTAATAGCAGGCCTGATCTCTAGTCCGTGACGGGAGATCCTCTGGAAATCAAAGTAGGGCAATTGGGAGGCAGTCACTCAGGATTTTGTCTCTGGGTGTTGCGTTTACAGTGTCCGGTCAGGGTAGGGGTTGTCTCAGAGGCCGAGGAAGAGCCTTCTTCTCGGGGGATTGTCCAGCTCCCAAGTGTTTGTGTTCATTCTGTGGGAATGAAGAGTACTGTTTTCTGCCACAGGGGACCCCCCAGGAGAGGGACTCTAGAGCACAGCAGTGGGTTCCCTCAACTGGAATACACACCATCTAGTTAGTCCTGGGTGCCTATGGGCATGGCAAGCCACATATGCGGACTCTTGGTCCAGTCACTGAGAGGCGTTACTTGAATAAGGTACTCACGCTGAGGGTCACAATGTGTGTTTGTGCCCAAGGCGGCCCTCACGCTTGGGCGTGGCCTCATGGGCCATGCCGTTTTCTCCTACACTGAAGGTTTGACTCACTGCCAGCAGCAAGATTTCTTGCCATGGGGAAGGAGGGGTTCTGACTTGTGCATCAGGTTCCCCCCTGTGCAGGGATTGGAGATAAGGTCTAGGTTCCGATGACTGAAAACCCAGGTTGGGAATGGATGTTGGCCTAAGGCAGTGGCAGGTCCAATGTGCTGGGTGTGCAGCCAGCTGTGTCGGTGTCTGTTGGAAGGTCTGGGCTCAGGCTATTTGCGACAGAGCATCACTGTTTAAGGTAGCCTATGCAATTGGGGTGTTGCCGAGGGCCAAGCAGTTTGATCCTCATTTGGGGTTTCTGGGCAGCGCCATAGTCAATGTTTTTCTCCTGGGAGGCAGGCACAGTGCTTCATTGTGGCCCCAGAGTTCCCAGTAGGGAGGGTTTGTGGGCCAGGAGTGTGAGGACGGAAGTCTGAAAACACAAGCTAGTGTGAGGATTGGAGCCAAGGGCAGAGCAGGCCCACTCTGCAGAGGCTGAATCAAAATCTCCTGCATCTGAAGTCAGGCTGAGGATCAGACGTTGGCTGAGGCTGGAGTATGTGTCCATGATGGCACCTTCATGAAGTGGGGGCCTCATGAGGGCAAGGAAGTTTTCCCACGCTGAGTTTGGAGGTTGCCCCAAACCACAAGGTTTCCTTCTGCGGGACATTCGAGTCCTGTTGCATGGCTCCAGGACATACCATATGGAAGGACTGGAGAGCAGGGTTCGAAGGATGGATCCCTGTCCAGCATGCCTCGCATTCCCATTGGCTATTAGCGACAAGATATGTTTGATCTGCTGCCTCTGGAACACGCGACCCAGGGGGCTGAGTTGAAATGGCCTCTCCTGAGGATGCGTCATAATGTGCATTTGGGTCCATGGAGACCTTGGAATGTGCTGGTTGTTCAGTGGCCCTGCGGAACTCTCCTACCTGAAGTGTTTGATACATCCCAGTAAGAAAGCTGCCCATGTGGAGATGAGAGATGTTTGGTTTGGTGCCTCAGAAAAGCCCCATGTGCTGGTCTACGAAAACAGTCTTCTGAGAACGGAAACATGGAAACCAAAGCTAAGGTTCAGATTAGGGCCTGGGGGCCTGTCCATTTCAACCTTCTGTCTCTGGGGACACTGTCTGAGAGTCTAAGTGGAGATAGTTGCTCCGCTGGTGTCAGAGAGCCCCTCTTAGTCCAGGGTGGCCTATACTATTGATGGCCTCAGGGACCTTGGAGCTCTTCCCTAACCTGTAGGGTTGTGGTCAATGGATTGGGCACACTTTCCTTGGAGAGGGCAGGCACAATCTTTCGCTGTTTGCTCCAGAGGCCCTAGCCTGGATGTTGTGTGGGTCCAGGCTGTGGGCACAGAAGTCTGAATACACAAACTCAGCTTATGAGTGGCGCCTAGGGTATGGCAGGCCGGATGTACAGCCCGAGAGGGAGCTCCAGGGCCTCTGAAACAAGGGTGAGTGGGAGGCGTTCCTTCAGGCTTTTGTCTCTGGATGTTGTGTCCGGGATAGCCGTGGATTGGAGCGGTGGCCTCAGCTACTGTGGACGAGTATCCCTCTCTGGGGATTTGTCCCAGCTCCCAAGAGTTTGGGGTCATTTTGTGGGAAGGGTGGAGTCGTGTTGTCTGGCTCATGGGTCTCTCCAAGAAAGGGATTCCAGAGCAGAGCTCCAGGTACGGGCGGGGCGACTGGAAAATTCAAACCGTGGTGAGGATTGGGTCCATAGGGCCTTGGCAAGCCCCATATGTGGGCTCTTGGTCCAGGCCCTGACAGGCCTTTCTTTGACATGGGGCTCATGCTGAGGGTCACAGTGTGAATTTGTGCCCAAGCAGCACTCAAGTTTGGGCGTGGCATCAGGGGCCATGAAGGTTTCTCCCACCCTGAAGGTGTGACTCCATGCCAAGAGCAAGCTTGACTGCCATGGGGAAGGAGGAGTTCTGTTTTGTGCTTGCTATACCCAGCTGTGTGGAGAATTGATATAATGTCTAGGTTCAGATATCTGAAAACCAAGGTTAGGATGAGGTGATGGCATAAGACCATGGCGTGTCCGAAGTGCTGGGTGTGCGACCAGCTGTCTCCTTGTCTGTCTGGACGTCTGGCTTCAGGCTGTGTCAGGCAGAGCATGAGTGCCCAGAGCAGCCTATCCAGTTCGGGTACCGTCGAGGCCCGAGCAGGTTGATCCTCATCTGGGTTTTCTGGAGAGCCCCACAGGGAAACGTTTTTCTTCCGTTGGGCAGACACTGGGCTGGGTTTTGGTTCCGGAGTTCCTAGTCCCAAGGGCTTGTTTGCCAGGAGTGTGAGGAAAGAAGTCGGAAAACACAAGCTAGCGTGAGGTTTGGGACCGAGGGCACGGCAGGCCCACTCTGCAGAGGCTGAATCGAGATCTCCTGCACTGAGGTCATGTCAACTATGAGACGTGCCTCAGGCTAGAGTTCTTGTCCAGCATGGCCTCTTCCTGAAGGGTGTGGGGGCTTCATGAGGCCAGAAAGTTTTGCCTACGATGGGATTTGTGAACTGCTCCAAAACTGAAGGTTACCTTCTGCACGACAGTCGAGTCCTATTGGATGTTTCCAAGAGGCCCCATATGGAAAGACTCGAGAGCAGGTGTCTAAGCATGGATGCCTGGGAACGCCACCTCATATTCCCACTCTTTAGTCAGGACAAGGCAGGCTCAATCTGCGGGCTCCTGGGTGAGCTACCGAGAGGGGAGAGTTGAAATGGTCTCTCCTGAAGATGAGTCCTACTGTGGCTTGGTGGCCTAGGAGACCTTGGAATGTGGAGGTGGCTCAGGGACTCTGCAGGATTCTCCAACATGAGGTGTTTGACACGGCTCCAACAAGGAAACTTCCCATGTGGAGACGAGAGGAGTTCTGTTCCATGCCTCAAGAAAGCCCCATACCCTGTTCTTCGAACCAAAGCCTCTGAGGAGTGACACCTGGAAACCAAAGCAAGAGTTGAGACTACGGCCTAAAGGCCTGTCCGGCTCAACCTTCTATCTCTGTTGACATCTGTGTGCATGCATTCATGGATGTAGCTGCTCAGCTTGTGTCCGAATGCCCCTGTGAGTTTAGTGAGGCTCCCAGTAGTGGGATGTCCTCGGAGGCCTTGAGTTTTCTCATATTCTGGAGGTGTGTGGCCAAAGGAATGGACACAGTTTCCCAGGAGAGAGCAGGCACGGTCCTGTGGTATGGCTCCAGAGGACCCAGCCTAGAGGCTGTGTTTGCCAGGGCTGTGGGGACAGATGTCTGAAATAGCAAACTTGGCTCAGCTAGGGGCCAATGTAATGGCAGGCCTGATCTCTAGTCCGTGAGGGGAGATCCTCTGGAAATCAAAGTAGGGCAATTGGGAGGCAGTCACTCAGGATTTTGTCTCTGGATGTTGCGTTTACAGTGTCCGGTCAGGGTAGGGGTTGTCTCAGAGGCCGAGGAAGAGCCTTCCTCTCGGGGGATTGTCCAAGCTCCCAAGTGTTTGTGTTCATTCTGTGGGAATGAAGAGTACTGTTTTCTGCCACAGGGGACCCCCCAGGAGAGGGACTCTAGAGCACAGCAGTGGGTTCCCTCAACTGGAATACACACCATCTAATTAGTCCTGGGTGCCTATGGGCATGGCAAGGCACATATGCGGGCTCTTGGTCCAGTCACTGAGAGGCGTTACTTGAAAAAGATACTCACGCTGAGGGTCACAATGTGTGTTTGTGCCCAAGGCGGCCCTCACGCTTGGGCGTGGCCTCATGGGCCATGCCGTTTTCTCCTACACTGAAGGTTTGACTCACTGCCAGCAGCAAGGTTTCTTGCCAGGGGGAGGAGGGGTTCTGACTTGTGCATCAGGTTCACCCCTGTGCAGGGATTGGAGATAAGGTCTAGGTTCCGATGACTGAAAACCCAGGTTGGGAATGGATGGTGTCTTAAGGCAGTGGCGGTTCCAATGTGCTAGGTGTGCAGCCAGCTGTGTCGGTGTCTGTTGGAAGGTCTGGGCTCAGGCTATTTGCGACAGAGCATCAGTGTTTAAGGTAGCCTATGCAATTGGGGTGTTGCTGAGGGCCAAGCAGTTTGATCCTCATTTGGGGTTTCTGGGCAGCGCCATAGACAATGTTTTTTTCCTGGGAGGCAGGCACAGTGCTTCATTGTGGCCCCAGAATTCCCAGTAGGGAGGGTTTGTGGGCCAGGAGTGTGAGGACGGAAGTCTGAAAACACAAGCTAGTGTGAGGATTGGAGCCAAGGGCAGAGCAGGCCCACTCTGCAGAGGCTGAATCAAAATCTCCTGCATCTGAAGTCAGGCTGAGGATCAGACGTTGGCTGAGGCTGGAGTATGTGTCCATGATGGCACCTTCATGAAGTGGGGGCCTCATGAGGCTAAGGAAGTTTTCCCACACTGAGTTTGGAGGTTGCCCCAAACCACAAGGTTTCCTTCTGCGGGACATTCGAGTCCTGTTGCATGGCTCTAGGACATACCATATGGAAGGACTGGAGAGCAGGGTTCGAAGGATGGATCCCTGTACAGCATGCCTCGCATTCCCATTGGCTATTAGCGACAAGATATGTTTGATCTGCTGCCTCTGGGGGCAGAGACCCAGGGGGCTGAGTTGAAATGGCCTCTCCTGAGGATGGTCATAATGTGCGTTTGGGTCCATGGAGACCTTGGAATGTGCTGGTTGTTCAGTGGCCCTGCGGAACTCTCCTACCTGAAGTGTTTGATACATCCCAGTAAGAAAGCTGCCCATGTGGAGATGAGAGATGTTTGGTTTGGTGCCTCAGAAAAGCCCCATTTGCTGGTCTACGAAAACAGTCCTCTGAGAACGGAAACATGGAAACCAAAGCTAAGGTTCAGATTAGGGCCTGGGGGCCTGTCCATTTCAACCTTCTGTCTCTGGGGACACTGTCTGAGAGTCTAAGTGGAGATAGTTGCTCCGCTGGTGTCAGAGAACCCCTCTTAGTCCAGGGTGGCCTATACTATTGATGGCCTCAGGGACCTTGGAGCTTTTCCCTAACCTGTAGGGTTGTGGTCAATGGATTGGGCACACTTTCCTTGGAGAGGGCAGGCACAATCTTTCGCTGTTTGGTCCAGAGGCTCTAGCCTGGATGTTGTGTGGGTCCAGGCTGTGGGCACAGAAGTCTGAATACACAAACTCAGCTTATGAGTGGCGCCTAGGGTATGGCAGGCCGGATGTACAGCCCGAGAGGGAGCTCCTGGGCCTCTGAAACAAGGGCGAGTGGGAGGCGTTCCTTCAGGCTTTTGTCTCTGGATGTTGTGTCCTGGATAGCCGTGGATTGGAGCGGTGGCCTCAGGTACTGTGGACGAGTATCCCTCTCTGGGGATTTGTCCCAGCTCCCAAGAGTTTGGGGTCATTTTGTGGGAAGGGTGGAGTCGTGTTGTCTGGCTCATGGGTCTCTCCAAGAAAGGGATTCCAGAGCAGAGCTCCAGGTACGGGCGGGGCGACTGGAAAATTCAAACCGTGGTGAGGATTGGGTGCATAGGGGCTTGGCAAGCCCCATATGTGGGCTCTTGGTCCAGGCCCTGACAGGCCTTTCTTTGACATGGGGCTCATGCTGAGGGTCACAGTGTGAATTTGTGCCCAAGCAGCACTCAAGTTTGGGCGTGGCATCAGGGGCCATGAAGGTTTCTCCCACCCTGAAGGTGTGACTCCATGCCAAGAGCAAGCTTGACAGCCATGGGGAAGGAGGAGTTCTGTTTTGTGCTTGCTATACCCAGCTGTGTGGAGAATTGATATAATGTCTAGGTTCAGATATCTGAAAACCAAGGTTAGGATGAGGTGACGGCATAAGACCATGGCGTGTCCGAAGTGCTGGGTGTGCGGCCAGCTGTCTCCTTGTCTGTCTGGACGTCTGGCTTTAGGCTGTGTCAGGCAGAGCATGAGTGCCCAGAGCAGCCTATCCAGTTCGGGTACCGTCGAGGCCCGAGCAGGTTGATCCTCATCTGGGTTTTCTGGAGAGCCCCACAGGGAAACGTTTTTCTTCCGTTGGGCAGACACTGGGCTGGGTTTTGGTTCCGGAGTTCCTAGTCCCGAGGGCTTGTTTGCCAGGAGTGTGAGGAAGAAAGTCGGAAAACACAAGCTAGCATGAGGTTTGGGACCGAGGGCACGGCAGGCCCAGTCTGCAGAGGCTGAATCGAGATCTCCTGCACTGAGGTCATGTCAACTATGAGACGTGCCTCAGGCTAGAGTTCTTGTCCAGCATGGCCTCTTCCTGAAGGGTGTGGGGGCTTCATGAGGCCAGAAAGTTTTGCCTACGATGGGATTTGTGAACTGCTCCAAAACTGAAGGTTACCTTCTGCACGACAGTCGAGTCCTATTGGATGGTTCCAAGAGGCCCCATATGGAAAGACTCGAGAGCAGGTGTCTAAGCATGGATGCCTGGGAACGCCACCTCATATTCCCACTCTTTAGTCAGGACAAGGCAGGCTCAATCTGCGGGCTCCTGGGTGAGCTACCCAGATGGGAGAGTTGAAATGGTCTCTCCTGAAGATGAGTCCTACTGTGGCTTGGTGGCCTGGGAGACCTTGGAATGTGGAGGTGGCTCAGGGACTCTGCAGGATTCTCCAACATGAGGTGTTTGACACGGCTCCAACAAGGAAACTTCCCATGTGGAGACGAGAGGAGTTCTGTTCCGTGCCTCAGGAAAGCCCCATTCCATGTTCTTCGAACCAAAGCCTCTGAGGAGTGACACCTGGAAACCAAAGCAAGAGTTGAGACTACGGCCTAAAGGCCTGTCCGGCTCAACCTTCTATCTCTGTTGACATCTGTGTGCATGCATTCATGGATGTAGCTGCTCAGCTTGTGTCCGAATGCCCCTGTGAGTCCACTGAGGCTCCCAGTAGTGGGATGTCCTCGGATGTCTTGAGGTTTCTCATATTCTGGAGGTGTGTGGCCAAAGGAATGGACACAGTTTCCCAGGAGAGAGCAGGCACGGTCCTGTGGTATGGCTCCAGAGGACCCAGCCTAAAGGCTGTGTTTGCCAGGGCTGTGGGGACAGATGTCTGAAAAAGCAAACTTGGCTCAGCTAGGGGCCAATGTAATGGCAGGCCTGATCTCTAGTCCGTGAGGGGAGATCCTCTGGAAATCAAAGTAGGGCAAGTGGGAGGCAGTCACTCAGGATTTTGTCTCTGGGTGTTGCGTTTACAGTGTCCGGTCAGGGTAGGGGATGTCTCAGAGGCCGAGGAAGAGCCTTCCTCTCGCGGGATTGTCCAAGCTCCCAAGTGTTTGTGTTCATTCTGTGGGAATGAAGAGTACTGTTTTCTGCCACAGGGGACCCCCCAGGAGAGGGACTCTAGAGCACAGCAGTGGGTTCCCTCAACTGGAATACACACCATCTAGTTAGTCCTGGGTGCCTATGGGCATGGCAAGCCACATATGCGGGCTCTTGGTCCAGTCACTGAGAGGCATTACTTGAATAAGGTACTCACGCTGAGGGTCACAATGTGTGTTTGTGCCCAAGGCGGCCCTCACGCTTGGGCGTGGCCTCATGGGCAATGCCGTTTTCTCCTACACTGAAGGTTTGACTCACTGCCAGCAGCAAGGTTTCTTGCCAGGGGGAAGGAGGGGTTCTGACTTGTGTATCAGGTTCCCCCCTGTGCAGAGTTTGGAGATAAGGTCTAGGTTCCGATGACTAAAAACCCAGGTTGGGAATGGATGGTGGCCTAAGGCAGTGGCGGGTCCAATGTGCTGGGCTTGCAGCCAGCTGTGTCGGTGTCTGTTGGAAGGTCTGGGCTCAGGCTATTTGCGACAGAGCATCACTGTTTAAGGTAGCCTATGCAATTGGGGTGTTGCCGAGGGCCAAGCAGTTCGATCCTCATTTGTGGTTTCTGGGCTGCGCCATTGACAATGTTTTTCTCCTGGGAGGCAGGCACAGTGCTTCATTGTGGCCCCAGAATTCCCAGTAGGGAGGGTTTGTGGGCCAGGAGTGTGAGGACGGAAGTCTGAAAACACAAGCTAGTGTGAGGATTGGAGCCAAGGGCAGAGCAGGCCCACTCTGCAGAGGCTGAATCAAAATCTCCTGCATCTGAAGTCAGGCTGAGGATCAGACGTTGGCTGAGGCTGGAGTATGTGTCCATGATGGCACCTTCATGAAGTGGGGGCCTCATGATGCCAAGGAAGTTTTCCCACGCTGAGTTTGGAGGTTGCCCCAAACCACAAGGTTTCCTTCTGCGGGACATTCGAGTCCTGTTGCATGGCTCCAGGACATACCATATGGAAGGACTGGAGAGCAGGGTTCGAAGGATGGATCCCTGTACAGCATGCCTCGCATTCCCATTGGCTATAAGCGACAAGATATGTTTGATCTGCTGCCTCTGGAACACGCGACCCAGGGGGCTGAGTTGAAATGGCCTCTCCTGAGGATGCGTCATAATGTGCGTTTGGGTCCATGGAGACCTTGGAATGTGCTGGTTGTTCAGTGGCCCTGCGGAACTCTCCTACCTGAAGTGTTTGATACATCCGAGTAAGAAAGCTGCCCATGTGGAGATGAGAGAGGTTTGGTTTGGAGCCTCAGAAAAGCCCCAGGTGCTGGTCTACGAAAACAGTCCTCTGAGAACGGAAACATGGAAACCAAAGCTAAGGTTCAGATTAGGGCCTGGGGGCCTGTCCATTTCAACCTTCTGTCTCTGGGGACACTGTCTGAGAGTCTAAGTGGAGATAGTTGCTCCGCTGGTGTCAGAGAGCCCCTCTTAGTCCGGGGTGGCCTATACTATTGATGGCCTCAGGGACCTTGGAGCTTTTCCCTAACCTGTAGGGTTGTGGTCAATGGATTGGGCACACTTTCCTTGGAGAGGGCAGGCACAATCTTTCGCTGTTTGGTCCAGAGGCCCTAGCCTGGATGTTGTGTGGGTCCAGGCTGTGGGCACAGAAGTCTGAATACACAAACTCAGCTTATGAGTGGCGCCTAGGGTATGGCAGGCCGGATGTACAGCCCGAGAGGGAGCTCCTGGGCCTCTGAAACAAGGGCGAGTGGGAGGCGTTCCTTCAGGCTTTTGTCTCTGGATGTTGTGTCCGGGATAGCCGTGGATTGGAGCGGTGGCCTCAGGTACTGTGGACGAGTATCCCTCTCTGGGGATTTGTCCCAGCTCCCAAGAGTTTGGGGTCATTTTGTGGGAAGGGTGGAGTCGTGTTGTCTGGCTCATGGTCTCTCCAAGAAAGGGATTCCAGAGCAGAGCTCCAGGTACAGGCGGGGCGACTGGAAAATTCAAACCGTGGTGAGGATTGGGTGCATAGGGGCTTGGCAAGCCCCATATGTGGGCTCTTGGTCCAGGCCCTGACAGGCCTTTCTTTGACATGGGGCTCATGCTGAGGGTCACAGTGTGAATTTGTGCCCAAGCAGCACTCAAGTTTGGGCGTGGCATCAGGGGGCATGAAGGTTTCTCCCACCCTGAAGGTGTGACTCCATGCCAAGAGCAAGCTTGACAGCCATGGGGAAGGAGGAGTTCTGTTTTGTGCTTGCTATACCCAGCTGTGTGGAGAATTGATATAATGTCTAGGTTCAGATATCTGAAAACCAAGGTTAAAATGAGGTGACGGCATAAGACCATGGCGTGTCCGATGTGCTGGGTGTGCGGCCAGCTGTCTCCTTGTCTGTCTGGACGTCTGGCTTCAGGCTGTGTCAGGCAGAGCATGAGTGCCCAGAGCAGCGTATCCAGTTCGGGTACCGTCGAGGCCCGAGCAGGTTGATCCTCATCTGGGTTTTCTGGAGAGCCCCACAGGGAAACGTTTTTCTTCCGTTGGGCAGACACTGGGCTGGGTTTTGGTTCCGGAGTTCCTAGTCCGGAGGGCTTGTTTGCCAGGAGTGTGAGGAAGGAAGTCTGAAAACACAAGCTAGCGTGAGGTTTGGGACCGAGGGCACGGCAGGCCCACTCTGCAGAGGCTGAATCGAGATCTCCTGCACTGAGGTCATGTCAACTATGAGACGTGCCTCAGGCTAGAGTTCTTGTGCAGCATGGCCTCTTCCTGAAGGGTGTGGGGGCTTCATGAGGCCAGAAAGTTTTGCCTACGTTGGGATTTGTGAACTGCTCCAAAACTGAAGTTTACCTTCTGCACGACAGTCGAGTCCTATTGGATGGTTCCAAGAGGCCCCATATGGAAAGACTCGAGAGCAGGTGTCTAAGCATGGATGCCTGGGAACGCCACCTCATATTCCCACTCTTTAGTCAGGACAAGGCAGGCTCAATCTGCGGGCTCCTGGGTGAGCTACCCAGAGGGGAGAGTTGAAATGGACTCTCCTGAAGATGAGTCCTACTGTGGCTTGGTGGCCTGGGAGACCTTGGAATGTGGAGGTGGCTCAGGGACTCTGCAGGATTCTCCAACATGAGGTGTTTGACACGGCTCCAACAAGGAAACTTCCCATGTGGAGACGAGAGGAGTTCTGTTCCGTGCCTCAGGAAAGCCCCATACCCTGTTCTTCGAACCAAAGCCTCTGAGGAGTGACACCTGGAAACCAAAGCAAGAGTTGAGACTACGGCCTAAAGGCCTGTCCGGCTCAACCTTCTATCTCTGTTGACATCTGTGTGCATGCATTCATGGATGTAGCTGCTCAGCTTGTGTCCGAATGCCCCTGTGAGTCCAGTGAGGCTCCCAGTAGTGGGATGTCCTCGGAGGCCTTGAGGTTTCTCATATTCTGGAGGTGTGTGGCCAAAGGAATGGACACAGTTTCCCAGGAGAGAGCAGGCACGGTCCTGTGGTATGGCTCCAGAGGACCCAGCCTAGAGGCTGTGTTTGCCAGGGCTGTGGGGACAGATGTCTGAAAAAGCAAACTTGGCTCAGGTAGAGGCCAATGTAATAGCAGGCCTGATCTCTAGTCCGTGACGGGAGATCCTCTGGAAATCAAAGTAGGGCAATTGGGAGGCAGTCACTCAGGATTTTGTCTCTGGGTGTTGCGTTTACAGTGTCCGGTCAGGGTAGGGGTTGTCTCAGAGGCCGAGGAAGAGCCTTCTTCTCGGGGGATTGTCCAGCTCCCAAGTGTTTGTGTTCATTCTGTGGGAATGAAGAGTACTGTTTTCTGCCACAGGGGACCCCCCAGGAGAGGGACTCTAGAGCACAGCAGTGGGTTCCCTCAACTGGAATACACACCATCTAGTTAGTCCTGGGTGCCTATGGGCATGGCAAGCCACATATGCGGACTCTTGGTCCAGTCACTGAGAGGCGTTACTTGAATAAGGTACTCACGCTGAGGGTCACAATGTGTGTTTGTGCCCAAGGCGGCCCTCACGCTTGGGCGTGGCCTCATGGGCCATGCCGTTTTCTCCTACACTGAAGGTTTGACTCACTGCCAGCAGCAAGATTTCTTGCCATGGGGAAGGAGGGGTTCTGACTTGTGCATCAGGTTCCCCCCTGTGCAGGGATTGGAGATAAGGTCTAGGTTCCGATGACTGAAAACCCAGGTTGGGAATGGATGTTGGCCTAAGGCAGTGGCAGGTCCAATGTGCTGGGTGTGCAGCCAGCTGTGTCGGTGTCTGTTGGAAGGTCTGGGCTCAGGCTATTTGCGACAGAGCATCACTGTTTAAGGTAGCCTATGCAATTGGGGTGTTGCCGAGGGCCAAGCAGTTTGATCCTCATTTGGGGTTTCTGGGCAGCGCCATAGTCAATGTTTTTCTCCTGGGAGGCAGGCACAGTGCTTCATTGTGGCCCCAGAGTTCCCAGTAGGGAGGGTTTGTGGGCCAGGAGTGTGAGGACGGAAGTCTGAAAACACAAGCTAGTGTGAGGATTGGAGCCAAGGGCAGAGCAGGCCCACTCTGCAGAGGCTGAATCAAAATCTCCTGCATCTGAAGTCAGGCTGAGGATCAGACGTTGGCTGAGGCTGGAGTATGTGTCCATGATGGCACCTTCATGAAGTGGGGGCCTCATGAGGGCAAGGAAGTTTTCCCACGCTGAGTTTGGAGGTTGCCCCAAACCACAAGGTTTCCTTCTGCGGGACATTCGAGTCCTGTTGCATGGCTCCAGGACATACCATATGGAAGGACTGGAGAGCAGGGTTCGAAGGATGGATCCCTGTCCAGCATGCCTCGCATTCCCATTGGCTATTAGCGACAAGATATGTTTGATCTGCTGCCTCTGGAACACGCGACCCAGGGGGCTGAGTTGAAATGGCCTCTCCTGAGGATGCGTCATAATGTGCATTTGGGTCCATGGAGACCTTGGAATGTGCTGGTTGTTCAGTGGCCCTGCGGAACTCTCCTACCTGAAGTGTTTGATACATCCCAGTAAGAAAGCTGCCCATGTGGAGATGAGAGATGTTTGGTTTGGTGCCTCAGAAAAGCCCCATGTGCTGGTCTACGAAAACAGTCTTCTGAGAACGGAAACATGGAAACCAAAGCTAAGGTTCAGATTAGGGCCTGGGGGCCTGTCCATTTCAACCTTCTGTCTCTGGGGACACTGTCTGAGAGTCTAAGTGGAGATAGTTGCTCCGCTGGTGTCAGAGAGCCCCTCTTAGTCCAGGGTGGCCTATACTATTGATGGCCTCAGGGACCTTGGAGCTCTTCCCTAACCTGTAGGGTTGTGGTCAATGGATTGGGCACACTTTCCTTGGAGAGGGCAGGCACAATCTTTCGCTGTTTGCTCCAGAGGCCCTAGCCTGGATGTTGTGTGGGTCCAGGCTGTGGGCACAGAAGTCTGAATACACAAACTCAGCTTATGAGTGGCGCCTAGGGTATGGCAGGCCGGATGTACAGCCCGAGAGGGAGCTCCAGGGCCTCTGAAACAAGGGTGAGTGGGAGGCGTTCCTTCAGGCTTTTGTCTCTGGATGTTGTGTCCGGGATAGCCGTGGATTGGAGCGGTGGCCTCAGGTACTGTGGACGAGTATCCCTCTCTGGGGATTTGTCCCAGCTCCCAAGAGTTTGGGGTCATTTTGTGGGAAGGGTGGAGTCGTGTTGTCTGGCTCATGGGTCTCTCCAAGAAAGGGATTCCAGAGCAGAGCTCCAGGTACGGGCGGGGCGACTGGAAAATTCAAACCGTGGTGAGGATTGGGTCCATAGGGCCTTGGCAAGCCCCATATGTGGGCTCTTGGTCCAGGCCCTGACAGGCCTTTCTTTGACATGGGGCTCATGCTGAGGGTCACAGTGTGAATTTGTGCCCAAGCAGCACTCAAGTTTGGGCGTGGCATCAGGGGCCATGAAGGTTTCTCCCACCCTGAAGGTGTGACTCCATGCCAAGAGCAAGCTTGACTGCCATGGGGAAGGAGGAGTTCTGTTTTGTGCTTGCTATACCCAGCTGTGTGGAGAATTGATATAATGTCTAGGTTCAGATATCTGAAAACCAAGGTTAGGATGAGGTGATGGCATAAGACCATGGCGTGTCCGAAGTGCTGGGTGTGCGACCAGCTGTCTCCTTGTCTGTCTGGACGTCTGGCTTCAGGCTGTGTCAGGCAGAGCATGAGTGCCCAGAGCAGCCTATCCAGTTCGGGTACCGTCGAGGCCCGAGCAGGTTGATCCTCATCTGGGTTTTCTGGAGAGCCCCACAGGGAAACGTTTTTCTTCCGTTGGGCAGACACTGGGCTGGGTTTTGGTTCCGGAGTTCCTAGTCCCAAGGGCTTGTTTGCCAGGAGTGTGAGGAAAGAAGTCGGAAAACACAAGCTAGCGTGAGGTTTGGGACCGAGGGCACGGCAGGCCCACTCTGCAGAGGCTGAATCGAGATCTCCTGCACTGAGGTCATGTCAACTATGAGACGTGCCTCAGGCTAGAGTTCTTGTCCAGCATGGCCTCTTCCTGAAGGGTGTGGGGGCTTCATGAGGCAAGAAAGTTTTGCCTACGATGGGATTTGTGAACTGCTCCAAAACTGAAGGTTACCTTCTGCACGACAGTCGAGTCCTATTGGATGTTTCCAAGAGGCCCCATATGGAAAGACTCGAGAGCAGGTGTCTAAGCATGGATGCCTGGGAACGCCACCTCATATTCCCACTCTTTAGTCAGGACAAGGCAGGCTCAATCTGCGGGCTCCTGGGTGAGCTACCGAGAGGGGAGAGTTGAAATGGTCTCTCCTGAAGATGAGTCCTACTGTGGCTTGGTGGCCTAGGAGACCTTGGAATGTGGAGGTGGCTCAGGGACTCTGCAGGATTCTCCAACATGAGGTGTTTGACACGGCTCCAACAAGGAAACTTCCCATGTGGAGACGAGAGGAGTTCTGTTCCATGCCTCAAGAAAGCCCCATACCCTGTTCTTCGAACCAAAGCCTCTGAGGAGTGACACCTGGAAACCAAAGCAAGAGTTGAGACTACGGCCTAAAGGCCTGTCCGGCTCAACCTTCTATCTCTGTTGACATCTGTGTGCATGCATTCATGGATGTAGCTGCTCAGCTTGTGTCCGAATGCCCCTGTGAGTTTAGTGAGGCTCCCAGTAGTGGGATGTCCTCGGAGGCCTTGAGTTTTCTCATATTCTGGAGGTGTGTGGCCAAAGGAATGGACACAGTTTCCCAGGAGAGAGCAGGCACGGTCCTGTGGTATGGCTCCAGAGGACCCAGCCTAGAGGCTGTGTTTGCCAGGGCTGTGGGGACAGATGTCTGAAATAGCAAACTTGGCTCAGCTACGGGCCAATGTAATGGCAGGCCTGATCTCTAGTCCGTGAGGGGAGATCCTCTGGAAATCAAAGTAGGGCAATTGGGAGGCAGTCACTCAGGATTTTGTCTCTGGATGTTGCGTTTACAGTGTCCGGTCAGGGTAGGGGTTGTCTCAGAGGCCGAGGAAGAGCCTTCCTCTCGGGGGATTGTCCAAGCTCCCAAGTGTTTGTGTTCATTCTGTGGGAATGAAGAGTACTGTTTTCTGCCACAGGGGACCCCCCAGGAGAGGGACTCTAGAGCACAGCAGTGGGTTCCCTCAACTGGAATACACACCATCTAATTAGTCCTGGGTGCCTATGGGCATGGCAAGGCACATATGCGGGCTCTTGGTCCAGTCACTGAGAGGCGTTACTTGAAAAAGATACTCACGCTGAGGGTCACAATGTGTGTTTGTGCCCAAGGCGGCCCTCACGCTTGGGCGTGGCCTCATGGGCCATGCCGTTTTCTCCTACACTGAAGGTTTGACTCACTGCCAGCAGCAAGGTTTCTTGCCAGGGGGAGGAGGGGTTCTGACTTGTGCATCAGGTTCACCCCTGTGCAGGGATTGGAGATAAGGTCTAGGTTCCGATGACTGAAAACCCAGGTTGGGAATGGATGGTGTCTTAAGGCAGTGGCGGTTCCAATGTGCTAGGTGTGCAGCCAGCTGTGTCGGTGTCTGTTGGAAGGTCTGGGCTCAGGCTATTTGCGACAGAGCATCAGTGTTTAAGGTAGCCTATGCAATTGGGGTGTTGCTGAGGGCCAAGCAGTTTGATCCTCATTTGGGGTTTCTGGGCAGCGCCATAGACAATGTTTTTTTCCTGGGAGGCAGGCACAGTGCTTCATTGTGGCCCCAGAATTCCCAGTAGGGAGGGTTTGTGGGCCAGGAGTGTGAGGACGGAAGTCTGAAAACACAAGCTAGTGTGAGGATTGGAGCCAAGGGCAGAGCAGGCCCACTCTGCAGAGGCTGAATCAAAATCTCCTGCATCTGAAGTCAGGCTGAGGATCAGACGTTGGCTGAGGCTGGAGTATGTGTCCATGATGGCACCTTCATGAAGTGGGGGCCTCATGAGGCTAAGGAAGTTTTCCCACACTGAGTTTGGAGGTTGCCCCAAACCACAAGGTTTCCTTCTGCGGGACATTCGAGTCCTGTTGCATGGCTCTAGGACATACCATATGGAAGGACTGGAGAGCAGGGTTCGAAGGATGGATCCCTGTACAGCATGCCTCGCATTCCCATTGGCTATTAGCGACAAGATATGTTTGATCTGCTGCCTCTGGGGGCAGAGACCCAGGGGGCTGAGTTGAAATGCCCTCTCCTGAGGATGCGTCATAATGTGCGTTTGGGTCCATGGAGACCTTGGAATGTGCTGGTTGTTCAGTGGCCCTGCGGAACTCTCCTACCTGAAGTGTTTGATACATCCCAGTAAGAAAGCTGCCCATGTGGAGATGAGAGATGTTTGGTTTGGTGCCTCAGAAAAGCCCCATTTGCTGGTCTACGAAAACAGTCCTCTGAGAACGGAAACATGGAAACCAAAGCTAAGGTTCAGATTAGGGCCTGGGGGCCTGTCCATTTCAACCTTCTGTCTCTGGGGACACTGTCTGAGAGTCTAAGTGGAGATAGTTGCTCCGCTGGTGTCAGAGAACCCCTCTTAGTCCAGGGTGGCCTATACTATTGATGGCCTCAGGGACCTTGGAGCTTTTCCCTAACCTGTAGGGTTGTGGTCAATGGATTGGGCACACTTTCCTTGGAGAGGGCAGGCACAATCTTTCGCTGTTTGGTCCAGAGGCTCTAGCCTGGATGTTGTGTGGGTCCAGGCTGTGGGCACAGAAGTCTGAATACACAAACTCAGCTTATGAGTGGCGCCTAGGGTATGGCAGGCCGGATGTACAGCCCGAGAGGGAGCTCCTGGGCCTCTGAAACAAGGGCGAGTGGGAGGCGTTCCTTCAGGCTTTTGTCTCTGGATGTTGTGTCCTGGATAGCCGTGGATTGGAGCGGTGGCCTCAGGTACTGTGGAGGAGTATCCCTCTCTGGGGATTTGTCCCAGCTCCCAAGAGTTTGGGGTCATTTTGTGGGAAGGGTGGAGTCGTGTTGTCTGGCTCATGGGTCTCTCCAAGAAAGGGATTCCAGAGCAGAGCTCCAGGTACGGGCGGGGCGACTGGAAAATTCAAACCGTGGTGAGGATTGGGTGCATAGGGGCTTGGCAAGCCCCATATGTGGGCTCTTGGTCCAGGCCCTGACAGGCCTTTCTTTGACATGGGGCTCATGCTGAGGGTCACAGTGTGAATTTGTGCCCAAGCAGCACTCAAGTTTGGGCGTGGCATCAGGGGCCATGAAGGTTTCTCCCACCCTGAAGGTGTGACTCCATGCCAAGAGCAAGCTTGACAGCCATGGGGAAGGAGGAGTTCTGTTTTGTGCTTGCTATACCCAGCTGTGTGGAGAATTGATATAATGTCTAGGTTCAGATATCTGAAAACCAAGTTTAGGATGAGGTGACGGCATAAGACCATGGCGTGTCCGAAGTGCTGGGTGTGCGGCCAGCTGTCTCCTTGTCTGTCTGGACGTCTGGCTTTAGGCTGTGTCAGGCAGAGCATGAGTGCCCAGAGCAGCCTATCCAGTTCGGGTACCGTCGAGGCCCGAGCAGGTTGATCCTCATCTGGGTTTTCTGGAGAGCCCCACAGGGAAACGTTTTTCTTCCGTTGGGCAGACACTGGGCTGGGTTTTGGTTCCGGAGTTCCTAGTCCCGAGGGCTTGTTTGCCAGGAGTGTGAGGAAGAAAGTCGGAAAACACAAGCTAGCATGAGGTTTGGGACCGAGGGCACGGCAGGCCCAGTCTGCAGAGGCTGAATCGAGATCTCCTGCACTGAGGTCATGTCAACTATGAGACGTGCCTCAGGCTAGAGTTCTTGTCCAGCATGGCCTCTTCCTGAAGGGTGTGGGGGCTTCATGAGGCCAGAAAGTTTTGCCTACGATGGGATTTGTGAACTGCTCCAAAACTGAAGGTTACCTTCTGCACGACAGTCGAGTCCTATTGGATGGTTCCAAGAGGCCCCATATGGAAAGACTCGAGAGCAGGTGTCTAAGCATGGATGCCTGGGAACGCCACCTCATATTCCCACTCTTTAGTCAGGACAAGGCAGGCTCAATCTGCGGGCTCCTGGGTGAGCTACCCAGATGGGAGAGTTGAAATGGTCTCTCCTGAAGATGAGTCCTACTGTGGCTTGGTGGCCTGGGAGACCTTGGAATGTGGAGGTGGCTCAGGGACTCTGCAGGATTCTCCAACATGAGGTGTTTGACACGGCTCCAACAAGGAAACTTCCCATGTGGAGACGAGAGGAGTTCTGTTCCGTGCCTCAGGAAAGCCCCATTCCCTGTTCTTCGAACCAAAGCCTCTGAGGAGTGACACCTGGAAACCAAAGCAAGAGTTGAGACTACGGCCTAAAGGCCTGTCCGGCTCAACCTTCTATCTCTGTTGACATCTGTGTGCATGCATTCATGGATGTAGCTGCTCAGCTTGTGTCCGAATGCCCCTGTGAGTCCACTGAGGCTCCCAGTAGTGGGATGTCCTCGGAGGCCTTGAGGTTTCTCATATTCTGGAGGTGTGTGGCCAAAGGAATGGACACAGTTTCCCAGGAGAGAGCAGGCACGGTCCTGTGGTATGGCTCCAGAGGACCCAGCCTAAAGGCTGTGTTTGCCAGGGCTGTGGGGACAGATGTCTGAAAAAGCAAACTTGGCTCAGCTAGGGGCCAATGTAATGGCAGGCCTGATCTCTAGTCCGTGAGGGGAGATCCTCTGGAAATCAAAGTAGGGCAAGTGGGAGGCAGTCACTCAGGATTTTGTCTCTGGGTGTTGCGTTTACAGTGTCCGGTCAGGGTAGGGGTTGTCTCAGAGGCCGAGGAAGAGCCTTCCTCTCGCGGGATTGTCCAAGCTCCCAAGTGTTTGTGTTCATTCTGTGGGAATGAAGAGTACTGTTTTCTGCCACAGGGGACCCCCCAGGAGAGGGACTCTAGAGCACAGCAGTGGGTTCCCTCAACTGGAATACACACCATCTAGTTAGTCCTGGGTGCCTATGGGCATGGCAAGCCACATATGCGGGCTCTTGGTCCAGTCACTGAGAGGCATTACTTGAATAAGGTACTCACGCTGAGGGTCACAATGTGTGTTTGTGCCCAAGGCGGCCCTCACGCTTGGGCGTGGCCTCATGGGCAATGCCGTTTTCTCCTACACTGAAGGTTTGACTCACTGCCAGCAGCAAGGTTTCTTGCCAGGGGGAAGGAGGGGTTCTGACTTGTGCATCAGGTTCCCCCCTGTGCAGAGTTTGGAGATAAGGTCTAGGTTCCGATGACTGAAAACCCAGCTTGGGAATGGATGGTGGCCTAAGGCAGTGGCGGGTCCAATGTGCTGGGTGTGCAGCCAGCTGTGTCGGTGTCTGTTGGAAGGTCTGGGCTCAGGCTATTTGCGACAGAGCATCACTGTTTAAGGTAGCCTATGCAATTGGGGTGTTGCCGAGGGCCAAGCAGTTTGATCCTCATTTGTGGTTTCTGGGCTGCGCCATAGACAATGTTTTTCTCCTGGGAGGCAGGCACAGTGCTTCATTGTGGCCCCAGAATTCCCAGTAGGGAGGGTTTGTGGGCCAGGAGTGTGAGGACGGAAGTCTGAAAACACAAGCTAGTGTGAGGATTGGAGCCAAGGGCAGAGCAGGCCCACTCTGCAGAGGCTGAATCAAAATCTCCTGCATCTGAAGTCAGGCTGAGGATCAGACGTTGGCTGAGGCTGGAGTATGTGTCCATGATGGCACCTTCATGAAGTGGGGGCCTCATGAGGCCAAGGAAGTTTTCCCACGCTGAGTTTGGAGGTTGCCCCAAACCACAAGGTTTCCTTCTGCGGGACATTCGAGTCCTGTTGCATGGCTCCAGGACATACCATATGGAAGGACTGGAGAGCAGGGTTCGAAGGATGGATCCCTGTACAGCATGCCTCGCATTCCCATTGGCTATTAGCGACAAGATATGTTTGATCTGCTGCCTCTGGAACACGCGACCCAGGGGGCTGAGTTGAAATGGCCTCTCCTGAGGATGCGTCATAATGTGCGTTTGGGTCCATGGAGACCTTGGAATGTGCTGGTTGTTCAGTGGCCCTGCGGAACTCTTCTACCTGAAGTGTTTGATACATCCCAGTAAGAAAGCTGCCCATGTGGAGATGAGAGAGGATTGGTTTGGTGCCTCAGAAAAGCCCCAGGTGCTGGTCTACGAAAACAGTCCTCTGAGAACGGAAACATGGAAACCAAAGCTAAGGTTCAGATTAGGGCCTGGGGGCCTGTCCATTTCAACCTTCTGTCTCTGGGGACACTGTCTGAGAGTCTAAGTGGAGATAGTTGCTCCGCTGGTGTCAGAGAGCCCCTCTTAGTCCGGGGTGGCCTATACTATTGATGGCCTCAGGGACCTTGGAGCTTTTCCCTAACCTGTAGGGTTGTGGTCAATGTATTGGGCACACTTTCCTTGGAGAGGGCAGGCACAATCTTTCGCTGTTTGGTCCAGAGGCCCTAGCCTGGATGTTGTGTGGGTCCAGGCTGCGGGCACAGAAGTCTGAATACACAAACTCAGCTTATGAGTGGCGCCTAGGGTATGGCAGGCCGGATGTACAGCCCGAGAGGGAGCTCCTGGGCCTCTGAAACAAGGGCGAGTGGGAGGCGTTCCTTCAGGCTTTTGTCTCTGGATGTTGTGTCCGGGATAGCCGTGGATTGGAGCGGTGGCCTCAGGTACTGTGGACGAGTATCCCTCTCTGGGGATTTGTCCCAGCTCCCAAGAGTTTGGGGTCATTTTGTGGGAAGGGTGGAGTCGTGTTGTCTGGCTCATGGGTCTCTCCAAGAAAGGGATTCCAGAGCAGAGCTCCAGGTACGGGCCGGGCGACTGGAAAATTCAAACCGTGGTGAGGATTGGGTGCATAGGGGCTTGGCAAGCCCCATATGTGGGCTCTTGGTCGAGGCCCTGACAGGCCTTTCTTTGACATGGGGCTCATGCTGAGGGTCACAGTGTGAATTTGTGCCCAAGCAGCACTCAAGTTTGGGCGTGGCATCAGGGGCCATGAAGGTTTCTCCCACCCTGAAGGTGTGACTCCATGCCAAGAGCAAGCTTGACAGCCATGGGGAAGGAGGAGTTCTGTTTTGTGCTTGCTATACCCAGCTGTGTGAAGAATTGATATAATGTCTAGGTTCAGATATCTGAAAACCAAGGTTAGGATGAGGTGACGGCATAAGACCATGGCGTGTCCGAAGTGCTGGGTGTGCGGCCAGCTGTCTCCTTGTCTGTCTGGACGTCTGGCTTCAGGCTGTGTCAGGCAGAGCATGAGTGCCCAGAGCAGCGTATCCAGTTCGGGTACCGTCGAGGCCCGAGCAGGTTGATCCTCATCTGGGTTTTCTGGAGAGCCCCAAGGGAAACGTTTTTCTTCCCTTGGGCAGACACTGGGCTGGGTTTTGGTTCCGGAGTTCCTAGTCCGGAGGGCTTGTTTGCCAGGAGTGTGAGGAAGGAAGTCGGAAAACACAAGCTAGCGTGAGGTTTGGGACCGAGGGCACGGCAGGCCCACTCTGCAGAGGCTGAATCGAGATCTCCTGCACTGAGGTCATGTCAACTATGAGACGTGCCTCAGGCTAGAGTTCTTGTGCAGCATGGCCTCTTCCTGAAGGGTGTGGGGGCTTCATGAGGCCAGAAAGTTTTGCCTACTATGGGATTTGTGAACTGCTCCAAAACTGAAGGTTACCTTCTGCACGACAGTCGAGTCCTATTGGATGGTTCCAAGAGGCCCCATATGGAAAGACTCGAGAGCAGGTGTCTAAGCATGGATGCCTGGGAACGCCACCTCATATTCCCACTCTTTAGTCAGGACAAGGCAGACTCAATCTGCGGGCTCCGGGGTGAGCTACCCAGAGGGGAGAGTTGAAATGGACTCTCCTGAAGATGAGTCCTCCTTTGGCTTGGTGGCCTGGGAGACCTTGGAATGTGGAGGTGGCTCAGGGACTCTGCAGGATTCTCCAACATGAGGTGTTTGACACGGCTCCAACAAGGAAACTTCCCATGTGGAGACGAGAGGAGTTCTGTTCCGTGCCTCAGGAAAGCCCCATACCCTGTTCTTCGAACCAAAGCCTCTGAGGAGTGACACCTGGAAACCAAAGCAAGAGTTGAGACTACGGCCTAAAGGCCTGTCCGGCTCAACCTTCTATCTCTGTTGACATCTGTGTGCATGCATTCATGGATGTAGCTGCTCAGCTTGTGTCCGAATGCCCCTGTGAGTCCAGTGAGGCTCCCAGTAGTGGGATGTCCTCGGAGGCCTTGTGGTTTCTCATATTCTGGAGGTGTGTGGCCAAAGGAATGGACACAGTTTCCCAGGAGAGAGCAGGCACGGTCCTGTGGTATGGATCCAGAGGACCCAGCCTAGAGGCTGTGTTTGCCAGGGCTGTGGGGACAGATGTCTGAAAAAGCAAACTTGGCTCAGCTAGGGGCCAATGTAATGGCAGGCCTGATCTCTAGTGCATGAGGGGAGATCCTCTGGAAATCAAAGTAGGACAAGTGGGAGGCAGTCACTCAGGATTTTGTCTCTGGGTGTTGCGTTTACAGTGTCCGGTCAGGGTAGGGGTTGTCTCAGAGGCCGAGGAAGAGCCTTCCTCTCGGGGGATTGTCCAAGCTCCCAAGTGTTTGTGTTCATTCTGTGGGAATGAAGAGTACTGTTTTCTGCCACAGGGGACCCCCAGGAGAGGGACTCTAGAGCACAGCAGTGGGTTCCCTCAACTGGAATACACACCATCTAGTTAGTCCTGGGTGCCTATGGGCATGGCAAGCCACATATGCGGGCTCTGGGTCCAGTCACTGAGAGGCGTTACTTGAATAAGGTACTCACGCTGAGGGTCACAATGTGTGTTTGTGCCCAAGGCGGCCCTCACGCTTGGGCATGGCCTCATGGGCCATGCCGTTTTCTCCTACACTGAAGGTTTGACTCACTGCCAGCAGCAATGTTTCTTGCCAGGGGGAAGGAGGGGTTCTGACTTGTGCATCAGGTTCCCCCCTGTGCAGGGATTGGAGATAAGGTCTAGGTTCCGATGACTGAAAACAAAGGTTGGAAATGGATGGTGGCCTAAGGCAGTGGCGGGTCCAATGTGCTGGGTGTGCAGCCAGCTGTGTCGGTGTCCGTTGGAAGGTCTGGGCTCAGGCTATTTGCGACAGAGCATCACTGTTTAAGGTAGCCTATGCAAATGGGGTGTTGCCGAGGGCCAAGCAGTTTGATCCTCATTTGTGGTTTCTGGGCAGCGCCATAGACAATGTTTTTCTCCTGGGAGGCAGGCACAGTGCTTCATTGTGGCCCCAGAATTCCCAGTAGGGAGGGTTGTGGGCCAGGAGTGTGAGGACGGAAGTCTGAAAACACAAGCTAGTGTGAGGATTGGAGCCAAGGGCAGAGCAGGCCCACTCTGCAGAGGCTGAATCAAAATCTCCTGCATCTGAAGTCAGGCTGAGGATCAGACGTTGGCTGAGGCTGGAGTATGTGTCCATGATGGCACCTTCATGAAGTGGGGGCCTCATGAGGCCAAGGAAGTTTTCCCACGCTGAGTTTGGAGGTTGCCCCAAACCACAAGGTTTCCTTCTGCGGGACATTCGAGTCCTGTTGCATGGCTCCAGGACATACCATATGGAAGGACTGGAGAGCAGGGTTCGAAGGATGGATCCCTGTACAGCATGCCTCGCATTCCCATTGGCTATTAGCGACAAGATATGTTTGATCTGCTGCCTCTGGAACACGCGACCCAGGGGGCTGAGTTGAAATGGCCTCTCCTGAGGATGCGTCATAATGTGCGTTTGGGTCCATGGAGACCTTGGAATGTGCTGGTTGTTCAGTGGCCCTGCGGAACTCTCCTACCTGAAGTGTTTGATACATCCCAGTAAGAAAGCTGCCCATGTGGAGATGAGAGAGGTTTGGTTTGGTGCCTCAGAAAAGCCCCAGGTGCTGGTCTACGAAAACAGTCCTCTGAGAACGGAAACATGGAAACCAAAGCTAAGGTTCAGATTAGGGCCTGGGGGCCTGTCCATTTCAACCTTCTGTCTCTGGGGACACTGTCTGAGAGTCTAAGTGGAGATAGTTGCTCCGCTGGTGTCAGAGAGCCCCTCTTAGTCCGGGGTGGCCTATACTATTGATGGCCTCAGGGACCTTGGAGCTTTTCCCTAACCTGTAGGGTTGTGGTCAATGGATTGGGCACACTTTCCTTGGAGAGGGCAGGCACAATCTTTCGCTGTTTGGTCCAGAGGCCCTAGCCTGGATGTTGTGTGGGTCCAGGCTGTGGGCACAGAAGTCTGAATACACAAACTCAGCTTATGAGTGGCGCCTAGGGTATGGCAGGCCGGATGTACAGCCCGAGAGGGAGCTCCTGGGCCTCTGAAACAAGGGCGAGTGGGAGGCGTTCCTTCAGGCTTTTGTCTCTGGATGTTGTGTCCGGGATAGCCGTGGATTGGAGCGGTGGCCTCAGGTACTGTGGACGAGTATCCCTCTCTGGGGATTTGTCCCAGCTCCCAAGAGTTTGGGGTCATTTTGTGGGAAGGGTGGAGTCGTGTTGTCTGGCTCATGGTCTCTCCAAGAAAGGGATTCCAGAGCAGAGCTCCAGGTACAGGCGGGGCGACTGGAAAATTCAAACCGTGGTGAGGATTGGGTGCATAGGGGCTTGGCAAGCCCCATATGTGGGCTCTTGGTCCAGGCCCTGACAGGCCTTTCTTTGACATGGGGCTCATGCTGAGGGTCACAGTGTGAATTTGTGCCCAAGCAGCACTCAAGTTTGGGCGTGGCATCAGGGGCCATGAAGGTTTCTCCCACCCTGAAGGTGTGACTCCATGCCAAGAGCAAGCTTGACAGCCATGGGGAAGGAGGAGTTCTGTTTTGTGCTTGCTATACCCAGCTGTGTGGAGAATTGATATAATGTCTAGGTTCAGATATCTGAAAACCAAGGTTAGGATGAGGTGACGGCATAAGACCATGGCGTGTCCGAAGTGCTGGGTGTGCGGCCAGCTGTCTCCTTGTCTGTCTGGACGTCTGGCTTCAGGCTGTGTCAGGCAGAGCATGAGTGCCCAGAGCAGCGTATCCAGTTCGGGTACCGTCGAGGCCCGAGCAGGTTGATCCTCATCTGGGTTTTCTGGAGAGCCCCACAGGGAAACGTTTTTCTTCTGTTGGGCAGACACTGGGCTGGGTTTTGGTTCCGGAGTTCCTAGTCCGGAGGGCTTGTTTGCCAGGAGTGTGAGGAAGGAAGTCGGAAAACACAAGCTAGCGTGAGGTTTGGGACCGAGGGCACGGCAGGCCCACTCTGCAGAGGCTGAATCGAGATCTCCTGCACTGAGGTCATGTCAACTATGAGACGTGCCTCAGGCTAGAGTTCTTGTGCAGCATGGCCTCTTCCTGAAGGGTGTGGGGGCTTCATGAGGCCAGAAAGTTTTGCCTACGTTGGGATTTGTGAACTGCTCCAAAACTGAAGGTTACCTTCTGCACGACAGTCGAGTCCTATTGGATGGTTCCAAGAGGCCCCATATGGAAAGACTCGAGAGCAGGTGTCTAAGCATGGATGCCTGGGAACGCCACCTCATATTCCCACTCTTTAGTCAGGACAAGGCAGGCTCAATCTGCGGGCTCCTGGGTGAGCTACCCAGAGGGGAGAGTTGAAATGGACTCTCCTGAAGATGAGTCCTCCTTTGGCTTGGTGGCCTGGGAGACCTTGGAATGTGGAGGTGGCTCAGGGACTCTGCAGGATTCTCCAACATGAGGTGTTTGACACGGCTCCAACAAGGAAACTTCCCATGTGGAGACGAGAGGAGTTCTGTTCCGTGCCTCAGGAAAGCCCCATACCCTGTTCTTCGAACCAAAGCCTCTGAGGAGTGACACCTGGAAACCAAAGCAAGAGTTGAGACTACGGCCTAAAGGCCTGTCCGGCTCAACCTTCTATCTCTGTTGACATCTGTGTGCATGCATTCATGGATGTAGCTGCTCAGCTTGTGTCCGAATGCCCCTGTGAGTCCAGTGAGGCTCCCAGTAGTGGGATGTCCTCGGAGGCCTTGTGGTTTCTCATATTCTGGAGGTGTGTGGCCAAAGGAATGGACACAGTTTCCCAGGAGAGAGCAGGCACGGTCCTGTGGTATGGATCCAGAGGACCCAGCCTAGAGGCTGTGTTTGCCAGGGCTGTGGGGACAGATGTCTGAAAAAGCAAACTTGGCTCAGCTAGGGGCCAATGTAATGGCAGGCCTGATCTCTAGTGCATGAGGGGAGATCCTCTGGAAATCAAAGTAGGGCAAGTGGGAGGCAGTCACTCAGGATTTTGTCTCTGGGTGTTGCGTTTACAGTGTCCGGTCAGGGTAGGGGTTGTCTCAGAGGCCGAGGAAGAGCCTTCCTCTCGGGGGATTGTCCAAGCTCCCAAGTGTTTGTGTTCATTCTGTGGGAATGAAGAGTACTGTTTTCTGCCACAGGGGACCCCCAGGAGAGGGACTCTAGAGCACAGCAGTGGGTTCCCTCAACTGGAATACACACCATCTAGTTAGTCCTGGGTGCCTATGGGCATGGCAAGCCACATATGCGGGCTCTGGGTCCAGTCACTGAGAGGCGTTACTTGAATAAGGTACTCACGCTGAGGGTCACAATGTGTGTTTGTGCCCAAGGCGGCCCTCACGCTTGGGCATGGCCTCATGGGCCATGCCGTTTTCTCCTACACTGAAGGTTTGACTCACTGCCAGCAGCAATGTTTCTTGCCAGGGGGAAGGAGGGGTTCTGACTTGTGCATCAGGTTCCCCCCTGTGCAGGGATTGGAGATAAGGTCTAGGTTCCGATGACTGAAAACAAAGGTTGGAAATGGATGGTGGCCTAAGGCAGTGGCGGGTCCAATGTGCTGGGTGTGCAGCCAGCTGTGTCGGTGTCCGTTGGAAGGTCTGGGCTCAGGCTATTTGGGACAGAGCATCACTGTTTAAGGTAGCCTATGCAAATGGGGTGTTGCCGAGGGCCAAGCAGTTTGATCCTCATTTGTGGTTTCTGGGCAGCGCCATAGACAATGTTTTTCTCCTGGGAGGCAGGCACAGTGCTTCATTGTGGCCCCAGAATTCCCAGTAGGGAGGGTTGTGGGCCAGGAGTGTGAGGACGGAAGTCTGAAAACACAAGCTAGTGTGAGGATTGGAGCCAAGGGCAGAGCAGGCCCACTCTGCAGAGGCTGAATCAAAATCTCCTGCATCTGAAGTCAGGCTGAGGATCAGACGTTGGCTGAGGCTGGAGTATGTGTCCATGATGGCACCTTCATGAAGTGGGGGCCTCATGAGGCCAAGGAAGTTTTCCCACGCTGAGTTTGGAGGTTGCCCCAAACCACAAGGTTTCCTTCTGCGGGACATTCGAGTCCTGTTGCATGGCTCCAGGACATACCATATGGAAGGACTGGAGAGCAGGGTTCGAAGGATGGATCCCTGTACAGCATGCCTCGCATTCCCATTGGCTATTAGCGACAAGATATGTTTGATCTGCTGCCTCTGGAACACGCGACCCAGGGGGCTGAGTTGAAATGGCCTCTCCTGAGGATGCGTCATAATGTGCGTTTGGGTCCATGGAGACCTTGGAATGTGCTGGTTGTTCAGTGGCCCTGCGGAACTCTCCTACCTGAAGTGTTTGATACATCCCAGTAAGAAAGCTGCCCATGTGGAGATGAGAGAGGTTTGGTTTGGTGCCTCAGAAAAGCCCCAGGTGCTGGTCTACGAAAACAGTCCTCTGAGAACGGAAACATGGAAACCAAAGCTAAGGTTCAGATTAGGGCCTGGGGGCCTGTCCATTTCAACCTTCTGTCTCTGGGGACACTGTCTGAGAGTCTAAGTGGAGATAGTTGCTCCGCTGGTGTCAGAGAGCCCCTCTTAGTCCGGGGTGGCCTATACTATTGATGGCCTCAGGGACCTTGGAGCTTTTCCCTAACCTGTATGGTTGTGGTCAATGGATTGGGCACACTTTCCTTGGAGAGGGCAGGCACAATCTTTCGCTGTTTGGTCCAGAGGCCCTAGCCTGGATGTTGTGTGGGTCCAGGCTGTGGGCACAGAAGTCTGAATACACAAACTCAGCTTATGAGTGGCGCCTAGGGTATGGCAGGCCGGATGTACAGCCCGAGAGGGAGCTCCTGGGCCTCTGAAACAAGGGCGAGTGGGAGGCGTTCCTTCAGGCTTTTGTCTCTGGATGTTGTGTCCGGGATAGCCGTGGATTGGAGCGGTGGCCTCAGGTACTGTGGACGAGTATCCCTCTCTGGGGATTTGTCCCAGCTCCCAAGAGTTTGGGGTCATTTTGTGGGAAGGGTGGAGTCGTGTTGTCTGGCTCATGGTCTCTCCAAGAAAGGGATTCCAGAGCAGAGCTCCAGGTACAGGCGGGGCGACTGGAAAATTCAAACCGTGGTGAGGATTGGGTGCATAGGGGCTTGGCAAGCCCCATATGTGGGCTCTTGGTCCAGGCCCTGACAGGCCTTTCCTTGACATGGGGCTCATGCTGAGGGTCACAGTGTGAATTTGTGCCCAAGCAGCACTCAAGTTTGGGCGTGGCATCAGGGGCCATGAAGGTTTCTCCCACCCTGAAGGTGTGACTCCATGCCAAGAGCAAGCTTGACAGCCATGGGGAAGGAGGAGTTCTGTTTTGTGCTTGCTATACCCAGCTGTGTGGAGAATTGATATAATGTCTAGGTTCAGATATCTGAAAACCAAGGTTAGGATGAGGTGACGGCATAAGACCATGGCGTGTCCGAAGTGCTGGGTGTGCGGCCAGCTGTCTCCTTGTCTGTCTGGACGTCTGGCTTCAGGCTGTGTCAGGCAGAGCATGAGTGCCCAGAGCAGCGTATCCAGTTCGGGTACCGTCGAGGCCCGAGCAGGTTGATCCTCATCTGGGTTTTCTGGAGAGCCCCACAGGGAAACGTTTTTCTTCCGTTGGGCAGACACTGGGCTGGGTTTTGGTTCCGGAGTTCCTAGTCCGGAGGGCTTGTTTGCCAGGAGTGTGAGGAAGGAAGTCGGAAAACACAAGCTAGCGTGAGGTTTGGGACCGAGGGCACGGCAGGCCCACTCTGCAGAGGCTGAATCGAGATCTCCTGCACTGAGGTCATGTCAACTATGAGACGTGCCTCAGGCTAGAGTTCTTGTGCAGCATGGCCTCTTCCTGAAGGGTGTGGGGGCTTCATGAGGCCAGAAAGTTTTGCCTACGTTGGGATTTGTGAACTGCTCCAAAACTGAAGGTTACCTTCTGCACGACAGTCGAGTCCTATTGGATGGTTCCAAGAGGCCCCATATGGAAAGACTCGAGAGCAGGTGTCTAAGCATGGATGCCTGGGAACGCCACCTCATATTCCCACTCTTTAGTCAGGACAAGGCAGACTCAATCTGCGGGCTCCGGGGTGAGCTACCCAGAGGGGAGAGTTGAAATGGACTCTCCTGAAGATGAGTCCTCCTTTGGCTTGGTGGCCTGGGAGACCTTGGAATGTGGAGGTGGCTCAGGGACTCTGCAGGATTCTCCAACATGAGGTGTTTGACACGGCTCCAACAAGGAAACTTCCCATGTGGAGACGAGAGGAGTTCTGTTCCGTGCCTCAGGAAAGCCCCATACCCTGTTCTTCGAACCAAAGCCTCTGAGGAGTGACACCTGGAAACCAAAGCAAGAGTTGAGACTACGGCCTAAAGGCCTGTCCGGCTCAACCTTCTATCTCTGTTGACATCTGTGTGCATGCATTCATGGATGTAGCTGCTCAGCTTGTGTCCGAATGCCCCTGTGAGTCCAGTGAGGCTCCCAGTAGTGGGATGTCCTCGGAGGCCTTGTGGTTTCTCATATTCTGGAGGTGTGTGGCCAAAGGAATGGACACAGTTTCCCAGGAGAGAGCAGGCACGGTCCTGTGGTATGGATCCAGAGGACCCAGCCTAGAGGCTGTGTTTGCCAGGGCTGTGGGGACAGATGTCTGAAAAAGCAAACTTGGCTCAGCTAGGGGCCAATGTAATGGCAGGCCTGATCTCTAGTGCATGAGGGGAGATCCTCTGGAAATCAAAGTAGGGCAAGTGGGAGGCAGTCACTCAGGATTTTGTCTCTGGGTGTTGCGTTTACAGTGTCCGGTCAGGGTAGGGGTTGTCTCAGAGGCCGAGGAAGAGCCTTCCTCTCGGGGGATTGTCCAAGCTCCCAAGTGTTTGTGTTCATTCTGTGGGAATGAAGAGTACTGTTTTCTGCCACAGGGGACCCCCAGGAGAGGGACTCTAGAGCACAGCAGTGGGTTCCCTCAACTGGAATACACACCATCTAGTTAGTCCTGGGTGCCTATGGGCATGGCAAGCCACATATGCGGGCTCTGGGTCCAGTCACTGAGAGGCGTTACTTGAATAAGGTACTCACGCTGAGGGTCACAATGTGTGTTTGTGCCCAAGGCGGCCCTCACGCTTGGGCATGGCCTCATGGGCCATGCCGTTTTCTCCTACACTGAAGGTTTGACTCACTGCCAGCAGCAATGTTTCTTGCCAGGGGGAAGGAGGGGTTCTGACTTGTGCATCAGGTTCCCCCCTGTGCAGGGATTGGAGATAAGGTCTAGGTTCCGATGACTGAAAACAAAGGTTGGAAATGGATGGTGGCCTAAGGCAGTGGCGGGTCCAATGTGCTGGGTGTGCAGCCAGCTGTGTCGGTGTCCGTTGGAAGGTCTGGGCTCAGGCTATTTGGGACAGAGCATCACTGTTTAAGGTAGCCTATGCAAATGGGGTGTTGCCGAGGGCCAAGCAGTTTGATCCTCATTTGTGGTTTCTGGGCAGCGCCATAGACAATGTTTTTCTCCTGGGAGGCAGGCACAGTGCTTCATTGTGGCCCCAGAATTCCCAGTAGGGAGGGTTGTGGGCCAGGAGTGTGAGGACGGAAGTCTGAAAACACAAGCTAGTGTGAGGATTGGAGCCAAGGGCAGAGCAGGCCCACTCTGCAGAGGCTGAATCAAAATCTCCTGCATCTGAAGTCAGGCTGAGGATCAGACGTTGGCTGAGGCTGGAGTATGTGTCCATGATGGCACCTTCATGAAGTGGGGGCCTCATGAGGCCAAGGAAGTTTTCCCACGCTGAGTTTGGAGGTTGCCCCAAACCACAAGGTTTCCTTCTGCGGGACATTCGAGTCCTGTTGCATGGCTCCAGGACATACCATATGGAAGGACTGGAGAGCAGGGTTCGAAGGATGGATCCCTGTACAGCATGCCTCGCATTCCCATTGGCTATTAGCGACAAGATATGTTTGATCTGCTGCCTCTGGAACACGCGACCCAGGGGGCTGAGTTGAAATGGCCTCTCCTGAGGATGCGTCATAATGTGCGTTTGGGTCCATGGAGACCTTGGAATGTGCTGGTTGTTCAGTGGCCCTGCGGAACTCTCCTACCTGAAGTGTTTGATACATCCCAGTAAGAAAGCTGCCCATGTGGAGATGAGAGAGGTTTGGTTTGGTGCCTCAGAAAAGCCCCAGGTGCTGGTCTACGAAAACAGTCCTCTGAGAACGGAAACATGGAAACCAAAGCTAAGGTTCAGATTAGGGCCTGGGGGCCTGTCCATTTCAACCTTCTGTCTCTGGGGACACTGTCTGAGAGTCTAAGTGGAGATAGTTGCTCCGCTGGTGTCAGAGAGCCCCTCTTAGTCCGGGGTGGCCTATACTATTGATGGCCTCAGGGACCTTGGAGCTTTTCCCTAACCTGTATGGTTGTGGTCAATGGATTGGGCACACTTTCCTTGGAGAGGGCAGGCACAATCTTTCGCTGTTTGGTCCAGAGGCCCTAGCCTGGATGTTGTGTGGGTCCAGGCTGTGGGCACAGAAGTCTGAATACACAAACTCAGCTTATGAGTGGCGCCTAGGGTATGGCAGGCCGGATGTACAGCCCGAGAGGGAGCTCCTGGGCCTCTGAAACAAGGGCGAGTGGGAGGCGTTCCTTCAGGCTTTTGTCTCTGGATGTTGTGTCCGGGATAGCCGTGGATTGGAGCGGTGGCCTCAGGTACTGTGGACGAGTATCCCTCTCTGGGGATTTGTCCCAGCTCCCAAGAGTTTGGGGTCATTTTGTGGGAAGGGTGGAGTCGTGTTGTCTGGCTCATGGTCTCTCCAAGAAAGGGATTCCAGAGCAGAGCTCCAGGTACAGGCGGGGCGACTGGAAAATTCAAACCGTGGTGAGGATTGGGTGCATAGGGGCTTGGCAAGCCCCATATGTGGGCTCTTGGTCCAGGCCCTGACAGGCCTTTCTTTGACATGGGGCTCATGCTGAGGGTCACAGTGTGAATTTGTGCCCAAGCAGCACTCAAGTTTGGGCGTGGCATCAGGGGGCATGAAGGTTTCTCCCACCCTGAAGGTGTGACTCCATGCCAAGAGCAAGCTTGACAGCCATGGGGAAGGAGGAGTTCTGTTTTGTGCTTGCTATACCCAGCTGTGTGGAGAATTGATATAATGTCTAGGTTCAGATATCTGAAAACCAAGGTTAAAATGAGGTGACGGCATAAGACCATGGCGTGTCCGATGTGCTGGGTGTGCGGCCAGCTGTCTCCTTGTCTGTCTGGACGTCTGGCTTCAGGCTGTGTCAGGCAGAGCATGAGTGCCCAGAGCAGCGTATCCAGTTCGGGTACCGTCGAGGCCCGAGCAGGTTGATCCTCATCTGGGTTTTCTGGAGAGCCCCACAGGGAAACGTTTTTCTTCCGTTGGGCAGACACTGGGCTGGGTTTTGGTTCCGGAGTTCCTAGTCCGGAGGGCTTGTTTGCCAGGAGTGTGAGGAAGGAAGTCTGAAAACACAAGCTAGCGTGAGGTTTGGGACCGAGGGCACGGCAGGCCCACTCTGCAGAGGCTGAATCGAGATCTCCTGCACTGAGGTCATGTCAACTATGAGACGTGCCTCAGGCTAGAGTTCTTGTGCAGCATGGCCTCTTCCTGAAGGGTGTGGGGGCTTCATGAGGCCAGAAAGTTTTGCCTACGTTGGGATTTGTGAACTGCTCCAAAACTGAAGTTTACCTTCTGCACGACAGTCGAGTCCTATTGGATGGTTCCAAGAGGCCCCATATGGAAAGACTCGAGAGCAGGTGTCTAAGCATGGATGCCTGGGAACGCCACCTCATATTCCCACTCTTTAGTCAGGACAAGGCAGGCTCAATCTGCGGGCTCCTGGGTGAGCTACCCAGAGGGGAGAGTTGAAATGGACTCTCCTGAAGATGAGTCCTACTGTGGCTTGGTGGCCTGGGAGACCTTGGAATGTGGAGGTGGCTCAGGGACTCTGCAGGATTCTCCAACATGAGGTGTTTGACACGGCTCCAACAAGGAAACTTCCCATGTGGAGACGAGAGGAGTTCTGTTCCGTGCCTCAGGAAAGCCCCATACCCTGTTCTTCGAACCAAAGCCTCTGAGGAGTGACACCTGGAAACCAAAGCAAGAGTTGAGACTACGGCCTAAAGGCCTGTCCGGCTCAACCTTCTATCTCTGTTGACATCTGTGTGCATGCATTCATGGATGTAGCTGCTCAGCTTGTGTCCGAATGCCCCTGTGAGTCCAGTGAGGCTCCCAGTAGTGGGATGTCCTCGGAGGCCTTGAGGTTTCTCATATTCTGGAGGTGTGTGGCCAAAGGAATGGACACAGTTTCCCAGGAGAGAGCAGGCACGGTCCTGTGGTATGGCTCCAGAGGACCCAGCCTAGAGGCTGTGTTTGCCAGGGCTGTGGGGACAGATGTCTGAAAAAGCAAACTTGGCTCAGGTAGAGGCCAATGTAATAGCAGGCCTGATCTCTAGTCCGTGACGGGAGATCCTCTGGAAATCAAAGTAGGGCAATTGGGAGGCAGTCACTCAGGATTTTGTCTCTGGGTGTTGCGTTTACAGTGTCCGGTCAGGGTAGGGGTTGTCTCAGAGGCCGAGGAAGAGCCTTCTTCTCGGGGGATTGTCCAGCTCCCAAGTGTTTGTGTTCATTCTGTGGGAATGAAGAGTACTGTTTTCTGCCACAGGGGACCCCCCAGGAGAGGGACTCTAGAGCACAGCAGTGGGTTCCCTCAACTGGAATACACACCATCTAGTTAGTCCTGGGTGCCTATGGGCATGGCAAGCCACATATGCGGACTCTTGGTCCAGTCACTGAGAGGCGTTACTTGAATAAGGTACTCACGCTGAGGGTCACAATGTGTGTTTGTGCCCAAGGCGGCCCTCACGCTTGGGCGTGGCCTCATGGGCCATGCCGTTTTCTCCTACACTGAAGGTTTGACTCACTGCCAGCAGCAAGATTTCTTGCCATGGGGAAGGAGGGGTTCTGACTTGTGCATCAGGTTCCCCCCTGTGCAGGGATTGGAGATAAGGTCTAGGTTCCGATGACTGAAAACCCAGGTTGGGAATGGATGTTGGCCTAAGGCAGTGGCAGGTCCAATGTGCTGGGTGTGCAGCCAGCTGTGTCGGTGTCTGTTGGAAGGTCTGGGCTCAGGCTATTTGCGACAGAGCATCACTGTTTAAGGTAGCCTATGCAATTGGGGTGTTGCCGAGGGCCAAGCAGTTTGATCCTCATTTGGGGTTTCTGGGCAGCGCCATAGTCAATGTTTTTCTCCTGGGAGGCAGGCACAGTGCTTCATTGTGGCCCCAGAGTTCCCAGTAGGGAGGGTTTGTGGGCCAGGAGTGTGAGGACGGAAGTCTGAAAACACAAGCTAGTGTGAGGATTGGAGCCAAGGGCAGAGCAGGCCCACTCTGCAGAGGCTGAATCAAAATCTCCTGCATCTGAAGTCAGGCTGAGGATCAGACGTTGGCTGAGGCTGGAGTATGTGTCCATGATGGCACCTTCATGAAGTGGGGGCCTCATGAGGCCAAGGAAGTTTTCCCACGCTGAGTTTGGAGGTTGCCCCAAACCACAAGGTTTCCTTCTGCGGGACATTCGAGTCCTGTTGCATGGCTCCAGGACATACCATATGGAAGGACTGGAGAGCAGGGTTCGAAGGATGGATCCCTGTCCAGCATGCCTCGCATTCCCATTGGCTATTAGCGACAAGATATGTTTGATCTGCTGCCTCTGGAACACGCGACCCAGGGGGCTGAGTTGAAATGGCCTCTCCTGAGGATGCGTCATAATGTGCATTTGGGTCCATGGAGACCTTGGAATGTGCTGGTTGTTCAGTGGCCCTGCGGAACTCTCCTACCTGAAGTGTTTGATACATCCCAGTAAGAAAGCTGCCCATGTGGAGATGAGAGATGTTTGGTTTGGTGCCTCAGAAAAGCCCCATGTGCTGGTCTACGAAAACAGTCTTCTGAGAACGGAAACATGGAAACCAAAGCTAAGGTTCAGATTAGGGCCTGGGGGCCTGTCCATTTCAACCTTCTGTCTCTGGGGACACTGTCTGAGAGTCTAAGTGGAGATAGTTGCTCCGCTGGTGTCAGAGAGCCCCTCTTAGTCCAGGGTGGCCTATACTATTGATGGCCTCAGGGACCTTGGAGCTCTTCCCTAACCTGTAGGGTTGTGGTCAATGGATTGGGCACACTTTCCTTGGAGAGGGCAGGCACAATCTTTCGCTGTTTGCTCCAGAGGCCCTAGCCTGGATGTTGTGTGGGTCCAGGCTGTGGGCACAGAAGTCTGAATACACAAACTCAGCTTATGAGTGGCGCCTAGGGTATGGCAGGCCGGATGTACAGCCCGAGAGGGAGCTCCAGGGCCTCTGAAACAAGGGTGAGTGGGAGGCGTTCCTTCAGGCTTTTGTCTCTGGATGTTGTGTCCGGGATAGCCGTGGATTGGAGCGGTGGCCTCAGGTACTGTGGACGAGTATCCCTCTCTGGGGATTTGTCCCAGCTCCCAAGAGTTTGGGGTCATTTTGTGGGAAGGGTGGAGTCGTGTTGTCTGGCTCATGGGTCTCTCCAAGAAAGGGATTCCAGAGCAGAGCTCCAGGTACGGGCGGGGCGACTGGAAAATTCAAACCGTGGTGAGGATTGGGTCCATAGGGCCTTGGCAAGCCCCATATGTGGGCTCTTGGTCCAGGCCCTGACAGGCCTTTCTTTGACATGGGGCTCATGCTGAGGGTCACAGTGTGAATTTGTGCCCAAGCAGCACTCAAGTTTGGGCGTGGCATCAGGGGCCATGAAGGTTTCTCCCACCCTGAAGGTGTGACTCCATGCCAAGAGCAAGCTTGACTGCCATGGGGAAGGAGGAGTTCTGTTTTGTGCTTGCTATACCCAGCTGTGTGGAGAATTGATATAATGTCTAGGTTCAGATATCTGAAAACCAAGGTTAGGATGAGGTGATGGCATAAGACCATGGCGTGTCCGAAGTGCTGGGTGTGCGACCAGCTGTCTCCTTGTCTGTCTGGACGTCTGGCTTCAGGCTGTGTCAGGCAGAGCATGAGTGCCCAGAGCAGCCTATCCAGTTCGGGTACCGTCGAGGCCCGAGCAGGTTGATCCTCATCTGGGTTTTCTGGAGAGCCCCACAGGGAAACGTTTTTCTTCCGTTGGGCAGACACTGGGCTGGGTTTTGGTTCCGGAGTTCCTAGTCCCAAGGGCTTGTTTGCCAGGAGTGTGAGGAAAGAAGTCGGAAAACACAAGCTAGCGTGAGGTTTGGGACCGAGGGCACGGCAGGCCCACTCTGCAGAGGCTGAATCGAGATCTCCTGCACTGAGGTCATGTCAACTATGAGACGTGCCTCAGGCTAGAGTTCTTGTCCAGCATGGCCTCTTCCTGAAGGGTGTGGGGGCTTCATGAGGCCAGAAAGTTTTGCCTACGATGGGATTTGTGAACTGCTCCAAAACTGAAGGTTACCTTCTGCACGACAGTCGAGTCCTATTGGATGTTTCCAAGAGGCCCCATATGGAAAGACTCGAGAGCAGGTGTCTAAGCATGGATGCCTGGGAACGCCACCTCATATTCCCACTCTTTAGTCAGGACAAGGCAGGCTCAATCTGCGGGCTCCTGGGTGAGCTACCGAGAGGGGAGAGTTGAAATGGTCTCTCCTGAAGATGAGTCCTACTGTGGCTTGGTGGCCTAGGAGACCTTGGAATGTGGAGGTGGCTCAGGGACTCTGCAGGATTCTCCAACATGAGGTGTTTGACACGGCTCCAACAAGGAAACTTCCCATGTGGAGACGAGAGGAGTTCTGTTCCATGCCTCAAGAAAGCCCCATACCCTGTTCTTCGAACCAAAGCCTCTGAGGAGTGACACCTGGAAACCAAAGCAAGAGTTGAGACTACGGCCTAAAGGCCTGTCCGGCTCAACCTTCTATCTCTGTTGACATCTGTGTGCATGCATTCATGGATGTAGCTGCTCAGCTTGTGTCCGAATGCCCCTGTGAGTTTAGTGAGGCTCCCAGTAGTGGGATGTCCTCGGAGGCCTTGAGTTTTCTCATATTCTGGAGGTGTGTGGCCAAAGGAATGGACACAGTTTCCCAGGAGAGAGCAGGCACGGTCCTGTGGTATGGCTCCAGAGGACCCAGCCTAGAGGCTGTGTTTGCCAGGGCTGTGGGGACAGATGTCTGAAATAGCAAACTTGGCTCAGCTAGGGGCCAATGTAATGGCAGGCCTGATCTCTAGTCCGTGAGGGGAGATCCTCTGGAAATCAAAGTAGGGCAATTGGGAGGCAGTCACTCAGGATTTTGTCTCTGGATGTTGCGTTTACAGTGTCCGGTCAGGGTAGGGGTTGTCTCAGAGGCCGAGGAAGAGCCTTCCTCTCGGGGGATTGTCCAAGCTCCCAAGTGTTTGTGTTCATTCTGTGGGAATGAAGAGTACTGTTTTCTGCCACAGGGGACCCCCCAGGAGAGGGACTCTAGAGCACAGCAGTGGGTTCCCTCAACTGGAATACACACCATCTAATTAGTCCTGGGTGCCTATGGGCATGGCAAGGCACATATGCGGGCTCTTGGTCCAGTCACTGAGAGGCGTTACTTGAAAAAGATACTCACGCTGAGGGTCACAATGTGTGTTTGTGCCCAAGGCGGCCCTCACGCTTGGGCGTGGCCTCATGGGCCATGCCGTTTTCTCCTACACTGAAGGTTTGACTCACTGCCAGCAGCAAGGTTTCTTGCCAGGGGGAGGAGGGGTTCTGACTTGTGCATCAGGTTCACCCCTGTGCAGGGATTGGAGATAAGGTCTAGGTTCCGATGACTGAAAACCCAGGTTGGGAATGGATGGTGTCTTAAGGCAGTGGCGGTTCCAATGTGCTAGGTGTGCAGCCAGCTGTGTCGGTGTCTGTTGGAAGGTCTGGGCTCAGGCTATTTGCGACAGAGCATCAGTGTTTAAGGTAGCCTATGCAATTGGGGTGTTGCTGAGGGCCAAGCAGTTTGATCCTCATTTGGGGTTTCTGGGCAGCGCCATAGACAATGTTTTTTTCCTGGGAGGCAGGCACAGTGCTTCATTGTGGCCCCAGAATTCCCAGTAGGGAGGGTTTGTGGGCCAGGAGTGTGAGGACGGAAGTCTGAAAACACAAGCTAGTGTGAGGATTGGAGCCAAGGGCAGAGCAGGCCCACTCTGCAGAGGCTGAATCAAAATCTCCTGCATCTGAAGTCAGGCTGAGGATCAGACGTTGGCTGAGGCTGGAGTATGTGTCCATGATGGCACCTTCATGAAGTGGGGGCCTCATGAGGCTAAGGAAGTTTTCCCACACTGAGTTTGGAGGTTGCCCCAAACCACAAGGTTTCCTTCTGCGGGACATTCGAGTCCTGTTGCATGGCTCTAGGACATACCATATGGAAGGACTGGAGAGCAGGGTTCGAAGGATGGATCCCTGTACAGCATGCCTCGCATTCCCATTGGCTATTAGCGACAAGATATGTTTGATCTGCTGCCTCTGGGGGCAGAGACCCAGGGGGCTGAGTTGAAATGCCCTCTCCTGAGGATGCGTCATAATGTGCGTTTGGGTCCATGGAGACCTTGGAATGTGCTGGTTGTTCAGTGGCCCTGCGGAACTCTCCTACCTGAAGTGTTTGATACATCCCAGTAAGAAAGCTGCCCATGTGGAGATGAGAGATGTTTGGTTTGGTGCCTCAGAAAAGCCCCATTTGCTGGTCTACGAAAACAGTCCTCTGAGAACGGAAACATGGAAACCAAAGCTAAGGTTCAGATTAGGGCCTGGGGGCCTGTCCATTTCAACCTTCTGTCTCTGGGGACACTGTCTGAGAGTCTAAGTGGAGATAGTTGCTCCGCTGGTGTCAGAGAACCCCTCTTAGTCCAGGGTGGCCTATACTATTGATGGCCTCAGGGACCTTGGAGCTTTTCCCTAACCTGTAGGGTTGTGGTCAATGGATTGGGCACACTTTCCTTGGAGAGGGCAGGCACAATCTTTCGCTGTTTGGTCCAGAGGCTCTAGCCTGGATGTTGTGTGGGTCCAGGCTGTGGGCACAGAAGTCTGAATACACAAACTCAGCTTATGAGTGGCGCCTAGGGTATGGCAGGCCGGATGTACAGCCCGAGAGGGAGCTCCTGGGCCTCTGAAACAAGGGCGAGTGGGAGGCGTTCCTTCAGGCTTTTGTCTCTGGATGTTGTGTCCTGGATAGCCGTGGATTGGAGCGGTGGCCTCAGGTACTGTGGAGGAGTATCCCTCTCTGGGGATTTGTCCCAGCTCCCAAGAGTTTGGGGTCATTTTGTGGGAAGGGTGGAGTCGTGTTGTCTGGCTCATGGGTCTCTCCAAGAAAGGGATTCCAGAGCAGAGCTCCAGGTACGGGCGGGGCGACTGGAAAATTCAAACCGTGGTGAGGATTGGGTGCATAGGGGCTTGGCAAGCCCCATATGTGGGCTCTTGGTCCAGGCCCTGACAGGCCTTTCTTTGACATGGGGCTCATGCTGAGGGTCACAGTGTGAATTTGTGCCCAAGCAGCACTCAAGTTTGGGCGTGGCATCAGGGGCCATGAAGGTTTCTCCCACCCTGAAGGTGTGACTCCATGCCAAGAGCAAGCTTGACAGCCATGGGGAAGGAGGAGTTCTGTTTTGTGCTTGCTATACCCAGCTGTGTGGAGAATTGATATAATGTCTAGGTTCAGATATCTGAAAACCAAGTTTAGGATGAGGTGACGGCATAAGACCATGGCGTGTCCGAAGTGCTGGGTGTGCGGCCAGCTGTCTCCTTGTCTGTCTGGACGTCTGGCTTTAGGCTGTGTCAGGCAGAGCATGAGTGCCCAGAGCAGCCTATCCAGTTCGGGTACCGTCGAGGCCCGAGCAGGTTGATCCTCATCTGGGTTTTCTGGAGAGCCCCACAGGGAAACGTTTTTCTTCCGTTGGGCAGACACTGGGCTGGGTTTTGGTTCCGGAGTTCCTAGTCCCGAGGGCTTGTTTGCCAGGAGTGTGAGGAAGAAAGTCGGAAAACACAAGCT
The DNA here is from genome assembly GCF_964662115.1 of Mustela nivalis. NCBI lineage: Eukaryota > Metazoa > Chordata > Mammalia > Carnivora > Mustelidae > Mustela > Mustela nivalis. The sequence continues at coordinate 320,883 of NW_028136383.1, forward strand.
AGCATGAGGTTTGGGACCGAGGGCACGGCAGGCCCAGTCTGCAGAGGCTGAATCGAGATCTCCTGCACTGAGGTCATGTCAACTATGAGACGTGCCTCAGGCTAGAGTTCTTGTCCAGCATGGCCTCTTCCTGAAGGGTGTGGGGGCTTCATGAGGCCAGAAAGTTTTGCCTACGATGGGATTTGTGAACTGCTCCAAAACTGAAGGTTACCTTCTGCACGACAGTCGAGTCCTATTGGATGGTTCCAAGAGGCCCCATATGGAAAGACTCGAGAGCAGGTGTCTAAGCATGGATGCCTGGGAACGCCACCTCATATTCCCACTCTTTAGTCAGGACAAGGCAGGCTCAATCTGCGGGCTCCTGGGTGAGCTACCCAGATGGGAGAGTTGAAATGGTCTCTCCTGAAGATGAGTCCTACTGTGGCTTGGTGGCCTGGGAGACCTTGGAATGTGGAGGTGGCTCAGGGACTCTGCAGGATTCTCCAACATGAGGTGTTTGACACGGCTCCAACAAGGAAACTTCCCATGTGGAGACGAGAGGAGTTCTGTTCCGTGCCTCAGGAAAGCCCCATTCCCTGTTCTTCGAACCAAAGCCTCTGAGGAGTGACACCTGGAAACCAAAGCAAGAGTTGAGACTACGGCCTAAAGGCCTGTCCGGCTCAACCTTCTATCTCTGTTGACATCTGTGTGCATGCATTCATGGATGTAGCTGCTCAGCTTGTGTCCGAATGCCCCTGTGAGTTTAGTGAGGCTCCCAGTAGTGGGATGTCCTCGGAGGCCTTGAGTTTTCTCATATTCTGGAGGTGTGTGGCCAAAGGAATGGACACAGTTTCCCAGGAGAGAGCAGGCACGGTCCTGTGGTATGGCTCCAGAGGACCCAGCCTAAAGGCTGTGTTTGCCAGGGCTGTGGGGACAGATGTCTGAAAAAGCAAACTTGGCTCAGCTAGGGGCCAATGTAATGGCAGGCCTGATCTCTAGTCCGTGAGGGGAGATCCTCTGGAAATCAAAGTAGGGCAAGTGGGAGGCAGTCACTCAGGATTTTGTCTCTGGGTGTTGCGTTTACAGTGTCCGGTCAGGGTAGGGGTTGTCTCAGAGGCCGAGGAAGAGCCTTCCTCTCGCGGGATTGTCCAAGCTCCCAAGTGTTTGTGTTCATTCTGTGGGAATGAAGAGTACTGTTTTCTGCCACAGGGGACCCCCCAGGAGAGGGACTCTAGAGCACAGCAGTGGGTTCCCTCAACTGGAATACACACCATCTAGTTAGTCCTGGGTGCCTATGGGCATGGCAAGCCACATATGCGGGCTCTTGGTCCAGTCACTGAGAGGCATTACTTGAATAAGGTACTCACGCTGAGGGTCACAATGTGTGTTTGTGCCCAAGGCGGCCCTCACGCTTGGGCGTGGCCTCATGGGCAATGCCGTTTTCTCCTACACTGAAGGTTTGACTCACTGCCAGCAGCAAGGTTTCTTGCCAGGGGGAAGGAGAGGTTCTGACTTGTGCATCAGGTTCCCCCCTGTGCAGAGTTTGGAGATAAGGTCTAGGTTCCGATGACTGAAAACCCAGCTTGGGAATGGATGGTGGCCTAAGGCAGTGGCGGGTCCAATGTGCTGGGTGTGCAGCCAGCTGTGTCGGTGTCTGTTGGAAGGTCTGGGCTCAGGCTATTTGCGACAGAGCATCACTGTTTAAGGTAGCCTATGCAATTGGGGTGTTGCCGAGGGCCAAGCAGTTTGATCCTCATTTGTGGTTTCTGGGCTGCGCCATAGACAATGTTTTTCTCCTGGGAGGCAGGCACAGTGCTTCATTGTGGCCCCAGAATTCCCAGTAGGGAGGGTTTGTGGGCCAGGAGTGTGAGGACGGAAGTCTGAAAACACAAGCTAGTGTGAGGATTGGAGCCAAGGGCAGAGCAGGCCCACTCTGCAGAGGCTGAATCAAAATCTCCTGCATCTGAAGTCAGGCTGAGGATCAGACGTTGGCTGAGGCTGGAGTATGTGTCCATGATGGCACCTTCATGAAGTGGGGGCCTCATGAGGCCAAGGAAGTTTTCCCACGCTGAGTTTGGAGGTTGCCCCAAACCACAAGGTTTCCTTCTGCGGGACATTCGAGTCCTGTTGCATGGCTCCAGGACATACCATATGGAAGGACTGGAGAGCAGGGTTCGAAGGATGGATCCCTGTACAGCATGCCTCGCATTCCCATTGGCTATTAGCGACAAGATATGTTTGATCTGCTGCCTCTGGAACACGCGACCCAGGGGGCTGAGTTGAAATGGCCTCTCCTGAGGATGCGTCATAATGTGCGTTTGGGTCCATGGAGACCTTGGAATGTGCTGGTTGTTCAGTGGCCCTGCGGAACTCTTCTACCTGAAGTGTTTGATACATCCCAGTAAGAAAGCTGCCCATGTGGAGATGAGAGAGGATTGGTTTGGTGCCTCAGAAAAGCCCCAGGTGCTGGTCTACGAAAACAGTCCTCTGAGAACGGAAACATGGAAACCAAAGCTAAGGTTCAGATTAGGGCCTGGGGGCCTGTCCATTTCAACCTTCTGTCTCTGGGGACACTGTCTGAGAGTCTAAGTGGAGATAGTTGCTCCGCTGGTGTCAGAGAGCCCCTCTTAGTCCGGGGTGGCCTATACTATTGATGGCCTCAGGGACCTTGGAGCTTTTCCCTAACCTGTAGGGTTGTGGTCAATGTATTGGGCACACTTTCCTTGGAGAGGGCAGGCACAATCTTTCGCTGTTTGGTCCAGAGGCCCTAGCCTGGATGTTGTGTGGGTCCAGGCTGCGGGCACAGAAGTCTGAATACACAAACTCAGCTTATGAGTGGCGCCTAGGGTATGGCAGGCCGGATGTACAGCCCGAGAGGGAGCTCCTGGGCCTCTGAAACAAGGGCGAGTGGGAGGCGTTCCTTCAGGCTTTTGTCTCTGGATGTTGTGTCCGGGATAGCCGTGGATTGGAGCGGTGGCCTCAGGTACTGTGGACGAGTATCCCTCTCTGGGGATTTGTCCCAGCTCCCAAGAGTTTGGGGTCATTTTGTGGGAAGGGTGGAGTCGTGTTGTCTGGCTCATGGGTCTCTCCAAGAAAGGGATTCCAGAGCAGAGCTCCAGGTACGGGCCGGGCGACTGGAAAATTCAAACCGTGGTGAGGATTGGGTGCATAGGGGCTTGGCAAGCCCCATATGTGGGCTCTTGGTCGAGGCCCTGACAGGCCTTTCTTTGACATGGGGCTCATGCTGAGGGTCACAGTGTGAATTTGTGCCCAAGCAGCACTCAAGTTTGGGCGTGGCATCAGGGGCCATGAAGGTTTCTCCCACCCTGAAGGTGTGACTCCATGCCAAGAGCAAGCTTGACAGCCATGGGGAAGGAGGAGTTCTGTTTTGTGCTTGCTATACCCAGCTGTGTGAAGAATTGATATAATGTCTAGGTTCAGATATCTGAAAACCAAGGTTAGGATGAGGTGACGGCATAAGACCATGGCGTGTCCGAAGTGCTGGGTGTGCGGCCAGCTGTCTCCTTGTCTGTCTGGACGTCTGGCTTCAGGCTGTGTCAGGCAGAGCATGAGTGCCCAGAGCAGCGTATCCAGTTCGGGTACCGTCGAGGCCCGAGCAGGTTGATCCTCATCTGGGTTTTCTGGAGAGCCCCAAGGGAAACGTTTTTCTTCCCTTGGGCAGACACTGGACTGGGTTTTGGTTCCGGAGTTCCTAGTCCGGAGGGCTTGTTTGCCAGGAGTGTGAGGAAGGAAGTCGGAAAACACAAGCTAGCGTGAGGTTTGGGACCGAGGGCACGGCAGGCCCACTCTGCAGAGGCTGAATCGAGATCTCCTGCACTGAGGTCATGTCAACTATGAGACGTGCCTCAGGCTAGAGTTCTTGTGCAGCATGGCCTCTTCCTGAAGGGTGTGGGGGCTTCATGAGGCCAGAAAGTTTTGCCTACTATGGGATTTGTGAACTGCTCCAAAACTGAAGGTTACCTTCTGCACGACAGTCGAGTCCTATTGGATGGTTCCAAGAGGCCCCATATGGAAAGACTCGAGAGCAGGTGTCTAAGCATGGATGCCTGGGAACGCCACCTCATATTCCCACTCTTTAGTCAGGACAAGGCAGACTCAATCTGCGGGCTCCGGGGTGAGCTACCCAGAGGGGAGAGTTGAAATGGACTCTCCTGAAGATGAGTCCTCCTTTGGCTTGGTGGCCTGGGAGACCTTGGAATGTGGAGGTGGCTCAGGGACTCTGCAGGATTCTCCAACATGAGGTGTTTGACACGGCTCCAACAAGGAAACTTCCCATGTGGAGACGAGAGGAGTTCTGTTCCGTGCCTCAGGAAAGCCCCATACCCTGTTCTTCGAACCAAAGCCTCTGAGGAGTGACACCTGGAAACCAAAGCAAGAGTTGAGACTACGGCCTAAAGGCCTGTCCGGCTCAACCTTCTATCTCTGTTGACATCTGTGTGCATGCATTCATGGATGTAGCTGCTCAGCTTGTGTCCGAATGCCCCTGTGAGTCCAGTGAGGCTCCCAGTAGTGGGATGTCCTCGGAGGCCTTGTGGTTTCTCATATTCTGGAGGTGTGTGGCCAAAGGAATGGACACAGTTTCCCAGGAGAGAGCAGGCACGGTCCTGTGGTATGGATCCAGAGGACCCAGCCTAGAGGCTGTGTTTGCCAGGGCTGTGGGGACAGATGTCTGAAAAAGCAAACTTGGCTCAGCTAGGGGCCAATGTAATGGCAGGCCTGATCTCTAGTGCATGAGGGGAGATCCTCTGGAAATCAAAGTAGGGCAAGTGGGAGGCAGTCACTCAGGATTTTGTCTCTGGGTGTTGCGTTTACAGTGTCCGGTCAGGGTAGGGGTTGTCTCAGAGGCCGAGGAAGAGCCTTCCTCTCGGGGGATTGTCCAAGCTCCCAAGTGTTTGTGTTCATTCTGTGGGAATGAAGAGTACTGTTTTCTGCCACAGGGGACCCCCAGGAGAGGGACTCTAGAGCACAGCAGTGGGTTCCCTCAACTGGAATACACACCATCTAGTTAGTCCTGGGTGCCTATGGGCATGGCAAGCCACATATGCGGGCTCTGGGTCCAGTCACTGAGAGGCGTTACTTGAATAAGGTACTCACGCTGAGGGTCACAATGTGTGTTTGTGCCCAAGGCGGCCCTCACGCTTGGGCATGGCCTCATGGGCCATGCCGTTTTCTCCTACACTGAAGGTTTGACTCACTGCCAGCAGCAATGTTTCTTGCCAGGGGGAAGGAGGGGTTCTGACTTGTGCATCAGGTTCCCCCCTGTGCAGGGATTGGAGATAAGGTCTAGGTTCCGATGACTGAAAACAAAGGTTGGAAATGGATGGTGGCCTAAGGCAGTGGCGGGTCCAATGTGCTGGGTGTGCAGCCAGCTGTGTCGGTGTCCGTTGGAAGGTCTGGGCTCAGGCTATTTGCGACAGAGCATCACTGTTTAAGGTAGCCTATGCAAATGGGGTGTTGCCGAGGGCCAAGCAGTTTGATCCTCATTTGTGGTTTCTGGGCAGCGCCATAGACAATGTTTTTCTCCTGGGAGGCAGGCACAGTGCTTCATTGTGGCCCCAGAATTCCCAGTAGGGAGGGTTTGTGGGCCAGGAGTGTGAGGACGGAAGTCTGAAAACACAAGCTAGTGTGAGGATTGGAGCCAAGGGCAGAGCAGGCCCACTCTGCAGAGGCTGAATCAAAATCTCCTGCATCTGAAGTCAGGCTGAGGATCAGACGTTGGCTGAGGCTGGAGTATGTGTCCATGATGGCACCTTCATGAAGTGGGGGCCTCATGAGGCCAAGGAAGTTTTCCCACGCTGAGTTTGGAGGTTGCCCCAAACCACAAGGTTTCCTTCTGCGGGACATTCGAGTCCTGTTGCATGGCTCCAGGACATACCATATGGAAGGACTGGAGAGCAGGGTTCGAAGGATGGATCCCTGTACAGCATGCCTCGCATTCCCATTGGCTATTAGCGACAAGATATGTTTGATCTGCTGCCTCTGGAACACGCGACCCAGGGGGCTGAGTTGAAATGGCCTCTCCTGAGGATGCGTCATAATGTGCGTTTGGGTCCATGGAGACCTTGGAATGTGCTGGTTGTTCAGTGGCCCTGCGGAACTCTCCTACCTGAAGTGTTTGATACATCCCAGTAAGAAAGCTGCCCATGTGGAGATGAGAGAGGTTTGGTTTGGTGCCTCAGAAAAGCCCCAGGTGCTGGTCTACGAAAACAGTCCTCTGAGAACGGAAACATGGAAACCAAAGCTAAGGTTCAGATTAGGGCCTGGGGGCCTGTCCATTTCAACCTTCTGTCTCTGGGGACACTGTCTGAGAGTCTAAGTGGAGATAGTTGCTCCGCTGGTGTCAGAGAGCCCCTCTTAGTCCGGGGTGGCCTATACTATTGATGGCCTCAGGGACCTTGGAGCTTTTCCCTAACCTGTATGGTTGTGGTCAATGGATTGGGCACACTTTCCTTGGAGAGGGCAGGCACAATCTTTCGCTGTTTGGTCCAGAGGCCCTAGCCTGGATGTTGTGTGGGTCCAGGCTGTGGGCACAGAAGTCTGAATACACAAACTCAGCTTATGAGTGGCGCCTAGGGTATGGCAGGCCGGATGTACAGCCCGAGAGGGAGCTCCTGGGCCTCTGAAACAAGGGCGAGTGGGAGGCGTTCCTTCAGGCTTTTGTCTCTGGATGTTGTGTCCTGGATAGCCGTGGATTGGAGCGGTGGCCTCAGGTACTGTGGACGAGTATCCCTCTCTGGGGATTTGTCCCAGCTCCCAAGAGTTTGGGGTCATTTTGTGGGAAGGGTGGAGTCGTGTTGTCTGGCTCATGGGTCTCTCCAAGAAAGGGATTCCAGAGCAGAGCTCCAGGTACGGGCGGGGCGACTGGAAAATAAAACCGTGGTGAGGATTGGGTGCATAGGGGCTTGGCAAGCCCCATATGTGGGCTCTTGGTCCAGGCCCTGACAGGCCTTTCTTTGACATGGGGCTCATGCTGAGGGTCACAGTGTGAATTTGTGCCCAAGCAGCACTCAAGTTTGGGCGTGGCATCAGGGGCCATGAAGGTTTCTCCCACCCTGAAGGTGTGACTCCATGCCAAGAGCAAGCTTGACAGCCATGGGGAAGGAGGAGTTCTGTTTTGTGCTTGCTATACCCAGCTGTGTGGAGAATTGATATAATGTCTAGGTTCAGATATCTGAAAACCAAGGTTAGGATGAGGTGACGGCATAAGACCATGGCGTGTCCGAAGTGCTGGGTGTGCGGCCAGCTGTCTCCTTGTCTGTCTGGACGTCTGGCTTCAGGCTGTGTCAGGCAGAGCATGAGTGCCCAGAGCAGCGTATCCAGTTCGGGTACCGTCGAGGCCCGAGCAGGTTGATCCTCATCTGGGTTTTCTGGAGAGCCCCACAGGGAAACGTTTTTCTTCCGTTGGGCAGACACTGGGCTGGGTTTTGGTTCCGGAGTTCCTAGTCCGGAGGGCTTGTTTGCCAGGAGTGTGAGGAAGGAAGTCGGAAAACACAAGCTAGCGTGAGGTTTGGGACCGAGGGCACGGCAGGCCCACTCTGCAGAGGCTGAATCGAGATCTCCTGCACTGAGGTCATGTCAACTATGAGACGTGCCTCAGGCTAGAGTTCTTGTGCAGCATGGCCTCTTCCTGAAGGGTGTGGGGGCTTCATGAGGCCAGAAAGTTTTGCCTACGTTGGGATTTGTGAACTGCTCCAAAACTGAAGGTTACCTTCTGCACGACAGTCGAGTCCTATTGGATGGTTCCAAGAGGCCCCATATGGAAAGACTCGAGAGCAGGTGTCTAAGCATGGATGCCTGGGAACGCCACCTCATATTCCCACTCTTTAGTCAGGACAAGGCAGGCTCAATCTGCGGGCTCCTGGGTGAGCTACCCAGAGGGGAGAGTTGAAATGGACTCTCCTGAAGATGAGTCCTCCTTTGGCTTGGTGGCCTGGGAGACCTTGGAATGTGGAGGTGGCTCAGGGACTCTGCAGGATTCTCCAACATGAGGTGTTTGACACGGCTCCAACAAGGAAACTTCCCATGTGGAGACGAGAGGAGTTCTGTTCCGTGCCTCAGGAAAGCCCCATACCCTGTTCTTCGAACCAAAGCCTCTGAGGAGTGACACCTGGAAACCAAAGCAAGAGTTGAGACTACGGCCTAAAGGCCTGTCCGGCTCAACCTTCTATCTCTGTTGACATCTGTGTGCATGCATTCATGGATGTAGCTGCTCAGCTTGTGTCCGAATGCCCCTGTGAGTCCAGTGAGGCTCCCAGTAGTGGGATGTCCTCGGAGGCCTTGTGGTTTCTCATATTCTGGAGGTGTGTGGCCAAAGGAATGGACACAGTTTCCCAGGAGAGAGCAGGCACGGTCCTGTGGTATGGATCCAGAGGACCCAGCCTAGAGGCTGTGTTTGCCAGGGCTGTGGGGACAGATGTCTGAAAAAGCAAACTTGGCTCAGCTAGGGGCCAATGTAATGGCAGGCCTGATCTCTAGTGCATGAGGGGAGATCCTCTGGAAATCAAAGTAGGGCAAGTGGGAGGCAGTCACTCAGGATTTTGTCTCTGGGTGTTGCGTTTACAGTGTCCGGTCAGGGTAGGGGTTGTCTCAGAGGCCGAGGAAGAGCCTTCCTCTCGGGGGATTGTCCAAGCTCCCAAGTGTTTGTGTTCATTCTGTGGGAATGAAGAGTACTGTTTTCTGCCACAGGGGACCCCCAGGAGAGGGACTCTAGAGCACAGCAGTGGGTTCCCTCAACTGGAATACACACCATCTAGTTAGTCCTGGGTGCCTATGGGCATGGCAAGCCACATATGCGGGCTCTGGGTCCAGTCACTGAGAGGCGTTACTTGAATAAGGTACTCACGCTGAGGGTCACAATGTGTGTTTGTGCCCAAGGCGGCCCTCACGCTTGGGCATGGCCTCATGGGCCATGCCGTTTTCTCCTACACTGAAGGTTTGACTCACTGCCAGCAGCAATGTTTCTTGCCAGGGGGAAGGAGGGGTTCTGACTTGTGCATCAGGTTCCCCCCTGTGCAGGGATTGGAGATAAGGTCTAGGTTCCGATGACTGAAAACAAAGGTTGGAAATGGATGGTGGCCTAAGGCAGTGGCGGGTCCAATGTGCTGGGTGTGCAGCCAGCTGTGTCGGTGTCCGTTGGAAGGTCTGGGCTCAGGCTATTTGGGACAGAGCATCACTGTTTAAGGTAGCCTATGCAAATGGGGTGTTGCCGAGGGCCAAGCAGTTTGATCCTCATTTGTGGTTTCTGGGCAGCGCCATAGACAATGTTTTTCTCCTGGGAGGCAGGCACAGTGCTTCATTGTGGCCCCAGAATTCCCAGTAGGGAGGGTTGTGGGCCAGGAGTGTGAGGACGGAAGTCTGAAAACACAAGCTAGTGTGAGGATTGGAGCCAAGGGCAGAGCAGGCCCACTCTGCAGAGGCTGAATCAAAATCTCCTGCATCTGAAGTCAGGCTGAGGATCAGACGTTGGCTGAGGCTGGAGTATGTGTCCATGATGGCACCTTCATGAAGTGGGGGCCTCATGAGGCCAAGGAAGTTTTCCCACGCTGAGTTTGGAGGTTGCCCCAAACCACAAGGTTTCCTTCTGCGGGACATTCGAGTCCTGTTGCATGGCTCCAGGACATACCATATGGAAGGACTGGAGAGCAGGGTTCGAAGGATGGATCCCTGTACAGCATGCCTCGCATTCCCATTGGCTATTAGCGACAAGATATGTTTGATCTGCTGCCTCTGGAACACGCGACCCAGGGGGCTGAGTTGAAATGGCCTCTCCTGAGGATGCGTCATAATGTGCGTTTGGGTCCATGGAGACCTTGGAATGTGCTGGTTGTTCAGTGGCCCTGCGGAACTCTCCTACCTGAAGTGTTTGATACATCCCAGTAAGAAAGCTGCCCATGTGGAGATGAGAGAGGTTTGGTTTGGTGCCTCAGAAAAGCCCCAGGTGCTGGTCTACGAAAACAGTCCTCTGAGAACGGAAACATGGAAACCAAAGCTAAGGTTCAGATTAGGGCCTGGGGGCCTGTCCATTTCAACCTTCTGTCTCTGGGGACACTGTCTGAGAGTCTAAGTGGAGATAGTTGCTCCGCTGGTGTCAGAGAGCCCCTCTTAGTCCGGGGTGGCCTATACTATTGATGGCCTCAGGGACCTTGGAGCTTTTCCCTAACCTGTATGGTTGTGGTCAATGGATTGGGCACACTTTCCTTGGAGAGGGCAGGCACAATCTTTCGCTGTTTGGTCCAGAGGCCCTAGCCTGGATGTTGTGTGGGTCCAGGCTGTGGGCACAGAAGTCTGAATACACAAACTCAGCTTATGAGTGGCGCCTAGGGTATGGCAGGCCGGATGTACAGCCCGAGAGGGAGCTCCTGGGCCTCTGAAACAAGGGCGAGTGGGAGGCGTTCCTTCAGGCTTTTGTCTCTGGATGTTGTGTCCGGGATAGCCGTGGATTGGAGCGGTGGCCTCAGGTACTGTGGACGAGTATCCCTCTCTGGGGATTTGTCCCAGCTCCCAAGAGTTTGGGGTCATTTTGTGGGAAGGGTGGAGTCGTGTTGTCTGGCTCATGGTCTCTCCAAGAAAGGGATTCCAGAGCAGAGCTCCAGGTACAGGCGGGGCGACTGGAAAATTCAAACCGTGGTGAGGATTGGGTGCATAGGGGCTTGGCAAGCCCCATATGTGGGCTCTTGGTCCAGGCCCTGACAGGCCTTTCTTTGACATGGGGCTCATGCTGAGGGTCACAGTGTGAATTTGTGCCCAAGCAGCACTCAAGTTTGGGCGTGGCATCAGGGGCCATGAAGGTTTCTCCCACCCTGAAGGTGTGACTCCATGCCAAGAGCAAGCTTGACAGCCATGGGGAAGGAGGAGTTCTGTTTTGTGCTTGCTATACCCAGCTGTGTGGAGAATTGATATAATGTCTAGGTTCAGATATCTGAAAACCAAGGTTAGGATGAGGTGACGGCATAAGACCATGGCGTGTCCGAAGTGCTGGGTGTGCGGCCAGCTGTCTCCTTGTCTGTCTGGACGTCTGGCTTCAGGCTGTGTCAGGCAGAGCATGAGTGCCCAGAGCAGCGTATCCAGTTCGGGTACCGTCGAGGCCCGAGCAGGTTGATCCTCATCTGGGTTTTCTGGAGAGCCCCACAGGGAAACGTTTTTCTTCCGTTGGGCAGACACTGGGCTGGGTTTTGGTTCCGGAGTTCCTAGTCCGGAGGGCTTGTTTGCCAGGAGTGTGAGGAAGGAAGTCGGAAAACACAAGCTAGCGTGAGGTTTGGGACCGAGGGCACGGCAGGCCCACTCTGCAGAGGCTGAATCGAGATCTCCTGCACTGAGGTCATGTCAACTATGAGACGTGCCTCAGGCTAGAGTTCTTGTGCAGCATGGCCTCTTCCTGAAGGGTGTGGGGGCTTCATGAGGCCAGAAAGTTTTGCCTACGTTGGGATTTGTGAACTGCTCCAAAACTGAAGGTTACCTTCTGCACGACAGTCGAGTCCTATTGGATGGTTCCAAGAGGCCCCATATGGAAAGACTCGAGAGCAGGTGTCTAAGCATGGATGCCTGGGAACGCCACCTCATATTCCCACTCTTTAGTCAGGACAAGGCAGACTCAATCTGCGGGCTCCGGGGTGAGCTACCCAGAGGGGAGAGTTGAAATGGACTCTCCTGAAGATGAGTCCTCCTTTGGCTTGGTGGCCTGGGAGACCTTGGAATGTGGAGGTGGCTCAGGGACTCTGCAGGATTCTCCAACATGAGGTGTTTGACACGGCTCCAACAAGGAAACTTCCCATGTGGAGACGAGAGGAGTTCTGTTCCGTGCCTCAGGAAAGCCCCATACCCTGTTCTTCGAACCAAAGCCTCTGAGGAGTGACACCTGGAAACCAAAGCAAGAGTTGAGACTACGGCCTAAAGGCCTGTCCGGCTCAACCTTCTATCTCTGTTGACATCTGTGTGCATGCATTCATGGATGTAGCTGCTCAGCTTGTGTCCGAATGCCCCTGTGAGTCCAGTGAGGCTCCCAGTAGTGGGATGTCCTCGGAGGCCTTGTGGTTTCTCATATTCTGGAGGTGTGTGGCCAAAGGAATGGACACAGTTTCCCAGGAGAGAGCAGGCACGGTCCTGTGGTATGGCTCGAGAGGACCCAGCCTAGAGGCTGTGTTTGCCAGGGCTGTGGGGACAGATGTCTGAAAAAGCAAACTTGGCTCAGCTAGGGGCCAATGTAATGGCAGGCCTGATCTCTAGTGCATGAGGGGAGATCCTCTGGAAATCAAAGTAGGGCAAGTGGGAGGCAGTCACTCAGGATTTTGTCTCTGGGTGTTGCGTTTACAGTGTCCGGTCAGGGTAGGGGTTGTCTCAGAGGCCGAGGAAGAGCCTTCCTCTCGGGGGATTGTCCAAGCTCCCAAGTGTTTGTGTTCATTCTGTGGGAATGAAGAGTACTGTTTTCTGCCACAGGGGACCCCCAGGAGAGGGACTCTAGAGCACAGCAGTGGGTTCCCTCAACTGGAATACACACCATCTAGTTAGTCCTGGGTGCCTATGGGCATGGCAAGCCACATATGCGGGCTCTGGGTCCAGTCACTGAGAGGCGTTACTTGAATAAGGTACTCACGCTGAGGGTCACAATGTGTGTTTGTGCCCAAGGCGGCCCTCACGCTTGGGCATGGCCTCATGGGCCATGCCGTTTTCTCCTACACTGAAGGTTTGACTCACTGCCAGCAGCAATGTTTCTTGCCAGGGGGAAGGAGGGGTTCTGACTTGTGCATCAGGTTCCCCCCTGTGCAGGGATTGGAGATAAGGTCTAGGTTCCGATGACTGAAAACAAAGGTTGGAAATGGATGGTGGCCTAAGGCAGTGGCGGGTCCAATGTGCTGGGTGTGCAGCCAGCTGTGTCGGTGTCCGTTGGAAGGTCTGGGCTCAGGCTATTTGGGACAGAGCATCACTGTTTAAGGTAGCCTATGCAAATGGGGTGTTGCCGAGGGCCAAGCAGTTTGATCCTCATTTGTGGTTTCTGGGCAGCGCCATAGACAATGTTTTTCTCCTGGGAGGCAGGCACAGTGCTTCATTGTGGCCCCAGAATTCCCAGTAGGGAGGGTTGTGGGCCAGGAGTGTGAGGACGGAAGTCTGAAAACACAAGCTAGTGTGAGGATTGGAGCCAAGGGCAGAGCAGGCCCACTCTGCAGAGGCTGAATCAAAATCTCCTGCATCTGAAGTCAGGCTGAGGATCAGACGTTGGCTGAGGCTGGAGTATGTGTCCATGATGGCACCTTCAGGAAGTGGGGGCCTCATGAGGCCAAGGAAGTTTTCCCACGCTGAGTTTGGAGGTTGCCCCAAACCACAAGGTTTCCTTCTGCGGGACATTCGAGTCCTGTTGCATGGCTCCAGGACATACCATATGGAAGGACTGGAGAGCAGGGTTCGAAGGATGGATCCCTGTACAGCATGCCTCGCATTCCCATTGGCTATTAGCGACAAGATATGTTTGATCTGCTGCCTCTGGAACACGCGACCCAGGGGGCTGAGTTGAAATGGCCTCTCCTGAGGATGCGTCATAATGTGCGTTTGGGTCCATGGAGACCTTGGAATGTGCTGGTTGTTCAGTGGCCCTGCGGAACTCTCCTACCTGAAGTGTTTGATACATCCCAGTAAGAAAGCTGCCCATGTGGAGATGAGAGAGGTTTGGTTTGGTGCCTCAGAAAAGCCCCAGGTGCTGGTCTACGAAAACAGTCCTCTGAGAACGGAAACATGGAAACCAAAGCTAAGGTTCAGATTAGGGCCTGGGGGCCTGTCCATTTCAACCTTCTGTCTCTGGGGACACTGTCTGAGAGTCTAAGTGGAGATAGTTGCTCCGCTGGTGTCAGAGAGCCCCTCTTAGTCCGGGGTGGCCTATACTATTGATGGCCTCAGGGACCTTGGAGCTTTTCCCTAACCTGTATGGTTGTGGTCAATGGATTGGGCACACTTTCCTTGGAGAGGGCAGGCACAATCTTTCGCTGTTTGGTCCAGAGGCCCTAGCCTGGATGTTGTGTGGGTCCAGGCTGTGGGCACAGAAGTCTGAATACACAAACTCAGCTTATGAGTGGCGCCTAGGGTATGGCAGGCCGGATGTACAGCCCGAGAGGGAGCTCCTGGGCCTCTGAAACAAGGGCGAGTGGGAGGCGTTCCTTCAGGCTTTTGTCTCTGGATGTTGTGTCCGGGATAGCCGTGGATTGGAGCGGTGGCCTCAGGTACTGTGGACGAGTATCCCTCTCTGGGGATTTGTCCCAGCTCCCAAGAGTTTGGGGTCATTTTGTGGGAAGGGTGGAGTCGTGTTGTCTGGCTCATGGTCTCTCCAAGAAAGGGATTCCAGAGCAGAGCTCCAGGTACAGGCGGGGCGACTGGAAAATTCAAACCGTGGTGAGGATTGGGTGCATAGGGGCTTGGCAAGCCCCATATGTGGGCTCTTGGTCCAGGCCCTGACAGGCCTTTCTTTGACATGGGGCTCATGCTGAGGGTCACAGTGTGAATTTGTGCCCAAGCAGCACTCAAGTTTGGGCGTGGCATCAGGGGCCATGAAGGTTTCTCCCACCCTGAAGGTGTGACTCCATGCCAAGAGCAAGCTTGACAGCCATGGGGAAGGAGGAGTTCTGTTTTGTGCTTGCTATACCCAGCTGTGTGGAGAATTGATATAATGTCTAGGTTCAGATATCTGAAAACCAAGGTTAGGATGAGGTGACGGCATAAGACCATGGCGTGTCCGAAGTGCTGGGTGTGCGGCCAGCTGTCTCCTTGTCTGTCTGGACGTCTGGCTTCAGGCTGTGTCAGGCAGAGCATGAGTGCCCAGAGCAGCGTATCCAGTTCGGGTACCGTCGAGGCCCGAGCAGGTTGATCCTCATCTGGGTTTTCTGGAGAGCCCCACAGGGAAACGTTTTTCTTCCGTTGGGCAGACACTGGGCTGGGTTTTGGTTCCGGAGTTCCTAGTCCGGAGGGCTTGTTTGCCAGGAGTGTGAGGAAGGAAGTCGGAAAACACAAGCTAGCGTGAGGTTTGGGACCGAGGGCACGGCAGGCCCACTCTGCAGAGGCTGAATCGAGATCTCCTGCACTGAGGTCATGTCAACTATGAGACGTGCCTCAGGCTAGAGTTCTTGTGCAGCATGGCCTCTTCCTGAAGGGTGTGGGGGCTTCATGAGGCCAGAAAGTTTTGCCTACGTTGGGATTTGTGAACTGCTCCAAAACTGAAGGTTACCTTCTGCACGACAGTCGAGTCCTATTGGATGGTTCCAAGAGGCCCCATATGGAAAGACTCGAGAGCAGGTGTCTAAGCATGGATGCCTGGGAACGCCACCTCATATTCCCACTCTTTAGTCAGGACAAGGCAGGCTCAATCTGCGGGCTCCTGGGTGAGCTACCCACAGGGGAGAGTTGAAATGGTCTCTCCTGAAGATGAGTCCTACTGTGGCTTGGTGGCCTGGGAGACCTTGGAATGTGGAGGTGGCTCAGGGACTCTGCAAGATTCTCCAACATGAGGTGTTTGACACGGCTCCAACAAGGAAACTTCCCATGTGGAGACGAGAGGAGTTCTGTTCCGTGCCTCAGGAAAGCCCCATACCCTGTTCTTCGAACCAAAGCCTCTGAGGAGTGACACCTGGAAACCAAAGCAAGAGTTGAGACTACGGCCTAAAGGCCTGTCCGGCTCAACCTTCTATCTCTGTTGACATCTGTGTGCATGCATTCATGGATGTAGCTGCTCAGCTTGTGTCCGAATGCCCCTGTGAGTCCAGTGAGGCTCCCAGTAGTGGGATGTCCTCGGCGGCCTTGAGGTTTCTCATATTCTGGAGGTGTGTGGCCAAAGGAATGGACACAGTTTCCCAGGAGAGAGCAGGCACGGACCTGTGGTATGGCTCCAGAGGACCCAGCCTAGAGGCTGTGTTTGCCAGGGCTGTGGGGACAGATGTCTGAAAAAGCAAACTTGGCTCAGGTAGGGGCCAATGTAATAGCAGGCCTGATCTCTAGTCCGTGACGGGAGATCCTCTGGAAATCAAAGTAGGGCAATTGGGAGGCAGTCACTCAGGATTTTGTCTCTGGGTGTTGCGTTTACAGTGTCCGGTCAGGGTAGGGGTTGTCTCAGAGGCCGAGGAAGAGCCTTCCTCTCGGGGGATTGTCCAGCTCCCAAGTGTTTGTGTTCATTCTGTGGGAAAGAAGAGTACTGTTTTCTGCCACAGGGGACTCCCCAGGAGAGGGACTCTAGAGCACAGCAGCGGTTCCCTCAACTGGAATACACACCATCTAGTTAGTCCTGGGTGCCTATGGGCATGGCAAGCCACATATGCGGGCTCTTGGTCCAATCACTGAGAGGCGTTACTTGAAAAAGGTACTCACGCTGAGGGTCACAATGTGTGTTTGTGCCCAAGGCGGCCCTCACGCTTGGGCGTGGCCTCATGGGCCATGCCGTTTTCTCCTACACTGAAGGTTTGTCTCACTGCTAGCAGCAAGGTTTCTTGCCATGGGGAAGGAGGGGTTCTGACTTGTGCATCAGGTTCCCCCCTGTGCAGGGATTGGAGATAAGGTCTAGGTGCCGATGACTGAAAACCCAGGTTGGGAATGGATGTTGGCCTAAGGCAGTGGCAGGTCCAATATGCTGGGTGTGCAGCCAGCTGTGTCGGTGTCTGTTGGAAGGTCTGGGCTCAGGCTATTTGCGACAGAGCATCACTGTTTAAGGTAGCCTATGCAATTGGGGTGTTGCCGAGGGCCAAGCAGTTTGATCCTCATTTGGGGTTTCTGGGCAGCGCCATAGTCAATGTTTTTCTCCTGGGAGGCAGGCACAGTGCTTCATTGTGGCCCCAGAGTTCCCAGTAGGGAGGGTTTGTGGGCCAGGAGTGTGAGGACGGAAGTCTGAAAACACAAGCTCGTGTGAGGATTGGAGCCAAGGGCAGAGCAGGCCCACTCTGCAGAGGCTGAATCAAAATCTCCTGCATCTGAAGTCAGGCTGAGGATCAGACGTTGGCTGAGGCTGGAGTATGTGTCCATGACGGCACCTTCAGGAAGTGGGGGCCTCATGAGGGCAAGGTAGTTTTCCCACGCTGAGTTTGGAGGTTGCCCCAAACCACAAGGTTTCCTTCTGCGGGACATTCGAGTCCTGTTGCATGGCTCCAGGACATACCATATGGAAGGACTGGAGAGCAGGGTTCGAAGGATGGATCCCTGTACAGCATGCCTCGCATTCCCATTGGCTATTAGCGACAAGATATGTTTGATCTGCTGCCTCTGGAACACGAGACCCAGGGGGCTGAGTTGAAATGGCCTCTCCTGAGGATGCGTCATAATGTGCGTTTGGGTCCATGGAGACCTTGGAATGTGCTGGTTGTTCAGTGGCCCTGCGGAACTCTCCTACCTGAAGTGTTTGATACATCCCAGTAAGAAAGCTGCCCATGTGGAGATGAGAGATGTTTGGTTTGGTGCCTCAGAAAAGCCCCATGTGCTGGTCTACGAAAACAGTCCTCTGAAAACGGAAACATGGAAACCAAAGCTAAGGTTCAGATTAGGGCCTGGGGGCCTGTCCATTTCAACCTTCTGTCTCTGGGGACACTGTCTGAGAGTCTAAGTGGAGATAGTTGCTCCGCTGGTGTCAGAGAGCCCCTCTTAGTCCAGGGTGGCCTATACTATTGATGGCCTCAGGGACCTTGGAGGTTTTCCCTAACCTGTAGGGTTGTGGTCAATGGATTGGGCACACTTTCCTTGGAGAGGGCAGGCACAATCTTTCGCTGTTTGGTCCAGAGGCCCTAGCCTGGATGTTGTGTGGGTCCAGGCTGTGGGCACAGAAGTCTGAATACACAAACTCAGCTTATGAGTGGCGCCTAGGGTATGGCAGGCCGGAGGTACAGCACGAGAGGGAGCTCCTGGGCCTCTGAAACAAGGGCGAGTGGGAGGCGTTCCTTCAGGCTTTTGTCTCTGGATGTTGTGTCCTGGATAGCCGTGGATTGGAGCGGTGGCCTCAGGTACTGTGGACGAGTATCCTTCTCTGGGGATTTGTCACAGCTCCCAAGAGTTTGGGGTCATTTTGTGGGAAGGGTGGAGTCGTGTTGTCTGGCTCATGGGTCTCTCCAAGAAAGGGATTCCAGAGCAGAGCTCCAGGTACGGGCGGGGCGACTGGAAAATTCAAACCGTGGTGAGGATTGGGTGCATAGGGGCTTGGCAAGCCCCATATGTGGGCTCTTGGTCCAGGCCCTGACAGGCCTTTCTTTGACATGGGGCTCATGCTGAGGGTCACAGTGTGAATTTGTGCCCAAGCAGCACTCAAGTTTGGGCGTGGCATCAGGGGCCATGAAGGTTTCTCCCACCCTGAAGGTGTGACTCCATGCCAAGAGCAAGCTTGACAGCCATGGGGAAGGAGGAGTTCTGTTTTGTGCTTGCTATACCCTGCTGTGTGGAGAATTGATATAATGTCTAGGTTCAGATATCTGAAAACCAAGGTTAGGATGAGGTGACGGCATAAGACCATGGCGTGTCCGAAGTGCTGGGTGTGCGGCCAGCTGTCTCCTTGTCTGTCTGGACGTCTGGCTTTAGGCTGTGTCAGGCAGAGCATGAGTGCCCAGAGCAGCCTATCCAGTTCGGGTACCGTCGAGGCCCGAGCAGGTTGATCCTCATCTGGGTTTTCTGGAGAGCTCCACAGGGAAATGTTTTTCTTCCGTTGGGCAGACACTGGGCTGGGTTTTGGTTCCGGAGTTCCTAGTCCGGAGGGCTTGTTTGCCAGGAGTGTGAGGAAGGAAGTCGGAAAACACAAGCTAGCGTGAGGTTTGGGACCGAGGGCACGGCAGGCCCAGTCTGCAGAGGCTGAATCGAGATCTCCTGCACTGAGGTCATGTCAACTATGAGACGTGCCTCAGGCTAGAGTTCTTGTGCAGCATGGCCTCTTCCTGAAGGGTGTGGGGGCTTCATGAGGCCAGAAAGTTTTGCCTACGATGGGATTTGTGAACTGCTCCAAAACTGAAGGTTACCTTCTGCACGACAGTCGAGTCCTATTGGATGGTTCCAAGAGGCCCCATATGGAAAGACTCGAGAGCAGGTGTCTAAGCATGGATGCCTGGGAACGCCACCTCATATTCCCTCTCTTTAGTCAGGACAAGGCAGGCTCAATCTGCGGGCTCCTGGGTGAGCTACCCAGAGGGGAGAGTTGAAATGGTCTCTCCTGAAGATGAGTCCTACTGTGGCTTGGTGGCCTGGGAGACCTTGGAATGTGGAGGTGGCTCAGGGACTCTGCAAGATTCTCCAACATGAGGTGTTTGACACGGCTCCAACAAGGAAACTTCCCATGTGGAGACGAGAGGAGTTCTGTTCCGTGCCTCAGGAAAGCCCCATACCCTGTTCTTCGAACCAAAGCCTCTGAGCAGTGACACCTGGAAACCAAAGCAAGAGTTGAGACTACGGCCTAAAGGCCTGTCCGGCTCAACCTTCTATCTCTGTTGACATCTGTGTGCATGCATTCATGGATGTAGCTGCTCAGCTTGTGTCCGAATGCCCCTGTGAGTCCAGTGAGGCTCCCAGTAGTGGGATGTCCTCGGAGGCCTTGAGGTTTCTCATATTCTGGAGGTGTGTGGCCAAAGGAATGGACACAGTTTCCCAGGAGAGAGCAGGCACGGTCCTGTGGTATGGCTCGAGAGGACCCAGCCTAGAGGCTGTGTTTGCCAGGGCTGTGGGGACAGATGTCTGAAAAAGCAAACTTGGCTCAGCTAGGGGACAATGTAATGGCAGGCCTGATCTCTAGTCCGTGAGGGGAGATCCTCTGGAAATCAAAGTAGGGCAAGTGGGAGGCAGTCACTCAGGATTTTGTCTCTGGGTGTTGCGTTTACAGTGTCCGGTTAGGGTAGGGGTTGTCTCAGAGGCCGAGGAAGAGCCTTCCTCTCAGGGGATTGTCCAAGCTCCCAAGTGTTTGTGTTCATTCTGTGGGAATGAAGAGTACTGATTTCTGCCACAGGGGACCACCCAGGAGAGGGACTCTAGAGCACAGCAGTGGGTTCCCTCAACTGGAATACACACCATCTAGTTAGTCCTGGGTGCCTATGGGCATGGCAAGCCACATATGCGGGCTCTTGGTCCAGTCACTGAGAGGCGTTACTTGAAAAAGGTACTCACGCTGAGGGTCACAATGTGTGTTTGTGCCCAAGGCGGCCCTCAAGCTTGGGCGTGGCCTCATGGGCCATGCCGTTTTCTCCTACACTGAAGGTTTGACTCACTGACAGCAGCAAGGTTTCTTGCCAGGGGGAAGGAGGGGTTCTGACTTGTGCATCAGGTTCCCCCCTGTGCAGGGATTGGAGATAAGGTCTAGGTTCCGATGACTGAAAACCCAGGTTGGGAATGGATGGTGGCCTAAGGCAGTGGCGGGTCCAATGTACTGGGTGTGCAGCCAGTTGTGTCGGTGTCTGTTGGAAGGTCTGGGCTCAGGCTATTTGCGACAGAGCATCACTGTTTAAGGTAGCCTATGCAATTGGGGTGTTGCCGAGGGCCAAGCAGTTTGATCCTCATTTGTGGTTTCTGGGCTGCGCCATAGACAATGTTTTTCTCCTGGGAGGCAGGCACAGTGCTTCATTGTGGCCCCAGAATTCCCAGTAGGGAGGGTTTGTGGGCCAGGAGTGTGAGGACGGAAGTCTGAAAACACAAGCTAGTGTGAGGATTGGAGCCAAGGGCAGAGCAGGCCCACTGTGCAGAGGCTGAATCAAAATCTCCTGCATCTGAAGTCAGGCTGAGGATCAGACGTTGGCTGAGGCTGGAGTATGTGTCCATGATGGCACCTTCATGAAGTGGGGGCCTCATGAGGCCAAGGAAGTTTTCCCACGCTGAGTTTGGAGGTTGCCCCAAAACACAAGGTTTCCTTCTGCGGGACATTCGAGTCCTGTTGCATGGCTCCAGGACATACCATATGGAAGGACTGGAGAGCAGGGTTCGAAGGATGGATCCCTGTACAGCATGCCTCGCATTCCCATTGGCTATTAGCGACAAGATATGTTTGATCTGCTGCCTCTGGAACACGCGACCCAGGGGGCTGAGTTGAAATGGCCTCTCCTGAGGATGCGTCATAATGTGCGTTTGGGTCCATGGAGACCTTGGAATGTGCTGGTTGTTCAGTGGCCCTGCGGAACTCTCCTACCTGAAGTGTTTGATACATCCCAGTAAGAAAGCTGCCCATGTGGAGATGAGAGAGGTTTGGTTTGGTGCCTCAGAAAAGCCCCATGTGCTGGTCTACGAAAACAGTCCTCTGAGAACGGAAACATGGAAACCAAAGCTAAGGTTCAGATTAGGGCCTGGGGGCCTGTCCATTTCAACCTTCTGTCTCTGGGGACACTGTCTGAGAGTCTAAGTGGAGATAGTTGCTCCGCTGGTGTCAGAGAGCCCCTCTTAGTCCAGGGTGGCCTATAATATTGATGGCCTCAGGGACCTAGGAGCTTTTCCCTAACCAGTAGGGTTGTGGTCAATGGATTGGGCACACTTTCCTTGGAGAGGGCAGGAACAATCTTTCGCTGTTTGGTCCAGAGGCCCTAGCCTGGATGTTGTGTGGGTCCAGGCTGTGGGCACAGAAGTCTGAATACACAAACTCAGCTTATGAGTGGCGCCTAGGGTATGGCAGGCCGGATGTACAGCCCGAGAGGGAGCTCCAGGGCCTCTAAAACAAGGGTGAGTGGGAGGCGTTCCTTCAGGCTTTTGTCTCTGGATGTTGTGTCCGGGATAGCCGTGGTTGGAGCGGTGGCGTCAGGTACTGTGGACGAGTATCCCTCTCTGGGGATTTGTCCCAGCTCCCAAGAGTTTGGGGTCATTTTGTGGGAAGGGTGGAGTCGTGTTGTCTGGCTCAGGGGTCTCTCCAAGAAAGGGATTCCAGAGCAGAGCTCCAGGTACGGGCGGGGCGACTGGAAAATTCAAACCGTGGTGAGGATTGGGTGCATAGGGGCTTGGCAAGCCCCATATGTGGGCTCTTGGTCCAGGCCCTGATAGGCCTTTCTTTGACATGGGGCTCATGCTGAGGGTCACAGTGTGAATTTGTGCCCAAGCAGCACTCAAGTTTGGGCGTGGCATCAGGGGCCATGAAGGTTTCTCCCACCATGAAGGTGTGACTCCATGCCAAGAGCAAGCTTGACAGCCATGGGGAAGGAGGAGTTCTGTTTTGTGCTTGCTATACCCAGCTGTGTGGAGAATTGATATAATATCTAGGTTCTGATATCTGAAAACCAAGGTTAGGATGAGGTGACGGCATAAGACCATGGCGTGTCCGAAGTGCTGGGTGTGCGGCCAGCTGTCTCCTTTCTGTCTGGACGTCTGGCTTCAGGCTGTGTCAGGCAGAGCATGAGTGCCCAGAGCAGCCTATCCAGTTCGGGTACCGTCGAGGCCCGAGCAGGTTGATCCTCATCTGGGTTTTCTGGAGAGCCCCACAGGGAAACGTTTTTCTTCCGTTGGGCAGACACGGGGCTGGGTTTTGGTTCCGGAGTTCCTAGTCCCGAGGGCTTGTTTGCCAGGAGTGTGAGGAAGAAAGTCGGAAAACACAAGCTAGCATGAGGTTTGGGACCGAGGGCACGGCAGGCCCACTCTGCTGAGGCTGAATCGAGATCTCCTGCACTGAGGTCATGTCAACTATGAGACGTGCCTCAGGCTAGAGTTCTTGTCCAGCATGGCCTCTTCCTGAAGGGTGTGGGGGCTTCATGAGGCCAGAAAGTTTTGCCTACGATGGGATTTGTGAACTGCTCCAAAACTGAAGGTTACCTTCTGCACGACAGTCGAGTCCTATTGGATGGTTCCAAGAGGCCCCATATGGAAAGACTCGAGAGCAGGTGTCTAAGCATGGATGCCTGGGAACGCCACCTCATATTCCCACTCTTTAGTCAGGACAAGGCAGGCTCAATCTGCGGGCTCCTGGGTGAGCTACCCAGAGGGGAGAGTTGAAATGGTCTCTCCTGAAGATGAGTCCTACTGTGGCTTGGTGGCCTGGGAGACCTTGGAATGTGGAGGTGGCTCAGGGACTCTGCAGGATTCTCCAACATGAAGTGTTTGACACGGCTCCAACAAGGAAACTTCCCATGTGGAGACGAGAGGAGTTCTGTTCCGTGCCTCAGGAAAGCCCCATACCCTGTTCTTCGAACCAAAGCCTCTGAGGAGTGACACCTGGAAACCAAAGGAAGAGTTGAGACTACGGCCTAAAGGCCTGTCCGGCTCAACCTTCTATCTCTGTTGACATCTGTGTGCATGCATTCATGGATGTAGCTGCTCAGCTTGTGTCCGAATGCCCCTGTGAGTCCAGTGAGGCTCCCAGTAGTGGGATGTCCTCGGAGGCCTTGAGGTTTCTCATATTCTGGAGGTGTGTGGCCAAAGGAATGGACACAGTTTCCCAGGAGAGAGCAGGCACGGTCCTGTGGTATGGCTCGAGAGGACCCAGCCTAGAGGCTGTGTTTGCCAGGGCTGTGGGGACAGATGTCTGAAAAAGCAAACTTGGCTCAGCTAGGGGCCAATGTAATGCCAGGCCTGATCTCTAGTCCGTGAGGGGAGATCCTCTGGAAATCAAAGTAGGGCAAGTGGGAGGCAGTCACTCAGGATTTTGTCTCTGGGTGTTGCGTTTACAGTGTCCGGTAGGGGTTGTCTCAGAGGCCGAGGAATAGCCTTCCTCTCGGGGGATTGTCCAAGCTCCCAAGTGTTTGTGTTCATTCTGTGGGAATGAAGAGTACTGTTTTCTGCCACAGGGGACCCCCAGGAGAGGGACTCTAGAGCACAGCAGTGGGTTCCCTCAACTGGAATACACACCATCTAGTTAGTCCTGGGTGCCTATGGGCATGGCAAGCCAGATATGCGGGCTCTGGGTCCAGTCACTGAGAGGCGTTACTGGAATAAGGTACTCACGCTGAGGGTCACAATGTGTGTTTGTGCCCAAGGCGGCCCTCACGCTTGGGCGTGGCCTCATGGGCCATGCTATTTTCTCCTACACTGAAGGTTTGACTCAGTGCCAGCAGCAAGGTTTCTTGCCAGGGGAAGGAGGGGTTCTGACTTGTGCATCAGGTTCCCCCTTGTGCAGATATTGGAGATAAGGTCTAGGTTCCGATGACTGAAAACCCAGGTTGGGAATGGATGGTGGCCTAAGGCAGTGGCGGGTCCAATGTGCTGGGTGTGCAGCCAGCTGTGTCGGTGTCTGTTGGAAGGTCTGGGCTCAGGCTATTTGCGACAGAGCATCACTGTTTAAGGTAGCCTATGCAATTGGGGTGTTGCCGAGGGCCAAGCAGTTTGATCCTCATTTGTGGTTTCTGGGCTGCGCCATAGACAATGTTTTTCTCCTGGGAGGCAGGCACAGTGCTTCATTGTGGCCCCAGAATTCCCAGTAGGGAGGGTTTGTGGGCCAGGAGTGTGAGGACGGAAGTCTGAAAACACAAGCTCGTGTGAGGATTGGAGCCAAGGGCAGAGCAGGCCCACTGTGCAGAGGCTGAATCAAAATCTCCTGCATCTGAAGTCAGGCTGAGGATCAGACGTTGGCTGAGGCTGGAGTATGTGTCCATGATGGCACCTTCATGAAGTGGGGGCCTCATGAGGCCAAGGAAGTTTTCCCACGCTGAGTTTGGAGGTTGCCCCAAACCACAAGGTTTCCTTCTGCGGGACATTCGAGTCCTGTTGCATGGCTCCAGGACATACCATATGGAAGGACTGGAGAGCAGGGTTCGAAGGATGGATCCCTGTACAGCATGCCTCGCATTCCCATTGGCTAGTAGCGACAAGATATGTTTGATCTGCTGCCTCTGGAACACGAGACCCAGGGGGCTGAGTTGAAATGGCCTCTCCTGAGGATGCGTCATAATGTGCGTTTGGGTCCATGGAGACCTTGGAATGTGCTGATTGTTCAGTGGCCCTGCGGAACTCTCCTACCTGAAGTGTTTGATACATCCCAGTAAGAAAGCTGCCCATGTGGAGATGAGAGAGGTTTGGTTTGGTGCCTCAGAAAAGCCCCATGTGCTGGTCTACGAAAACAATCCTCTGAGAACGGAAACATGGAAACCAAAGCTAAGGTTCAGATTAGGGCCTGGGGGCCTGTCCATTTCAACCTTCTGTCTCTGGGGACACTGAGAGTCTAACTGGAGATAGTTGCTCCGCTGGTGTCAGAGAGCCCCTCTTAGTCCAGGGTGGCCTATACTATTGATGGCCTCAGGGACCTTGGAGCTTTTCTCTAACCTGTAGGGTTGTGGTCAATGGATTGGGCACACTTTCCTTGGGAGGGCAGGAACAATCTTTCGCTGTTTGGTCCAGAGGCCCTAGCCTGGATGTTGTGTGGGTCCAGGCTGTGGGCACAGAAGTCTGAATACACCAACTCAGCTTATGAGTGGCGCCTAGGGTATGGCAGGCCGGATGTACAGCCCGAGAGGGAGCTCCTGGGCCTCTGAAACAAGGGCGAGTGGGAGGCGTTCCTTCAGGTTTTGTCTCTGGATGTTGTGTCCGGGATAGCCGTGGATTGGAGCGGTGGCCTCAGGCACTGTGGACGAGTATCCCTCTCTGGGGATTTGTCCCAGCTCCCAAGAGTTTGGGGTCATTTTGTGGGAAGGGTGGAGTCGTGTTGTCTGGCTCATGGGTCTCTCCAAGAAAGGGATTCCAGAGCAGAGCTCCAGGTACGGGCGGGGCGACTGGAAAATAAAACCGTGGTGAGGATTGGGTGCATAGGGGCTTGGCAAGCCCCATATGTGGGCTCTTGGTCCAGGCCCTGACAGGCCTTTCTTTGACATGGGGCTCATGCTGAGGGTCACAGTGTGAATTTGTGCCCAAGCAGCACTCAAGTTTGGGCGTGGCATCAGGGGCCATGAAGGTTTCTCCCACCCTGAAGGTGTGACTCCATGCCAAGAGCAAGCTTGACAGCCATGGGGAAGGAGGAGTTCTGTTTTGTGCTTGCTATACCCAGCTGTGTGGAGAATTGATATAATGTCTAGGTTCAGATATCTGAAAACCAAGGTTAGGATGAGGTGACGGCATAAGACAATGGCGTGTCCGAAGTGCTGGGTGTGCGGCCAGCTGTTTCCTTGTCTGTCTGGACGTCTGGCTTCAGGCTGTTTCAGGCAGAGCATGAGTGCCCAGAGCAGCCTATCCAGTTCGGGTACCGTCGAGGCCGGAGCAGGTTGATCCTCATCTGGGTTTTCTGGAGAGCCCCACAGGGAAACGTTTTTCTTCCGTTGGGCAGACACTGGGCTGGGTTTTGGTTCCGGAGTTCCTAGTCCCAAGGGCTTGTTTGCCAGGAGTGTGTGGAAGGAAGTCGGAAAACACAAGCTAGCGTGAGGTTTGGGACTGAGGGCACGGCAGGCCCACTCTGCAGAGGCTGAATCGAGATCTCCTGCACTGAGGTCATGTCAACTATGAGACGTGCCTCAGGCTAGAGTTCTTGTCCAGCATGGCCTCTTCCTGAAGGGTGTGGGGGCTTCATGAGGCCAGAAAGTTTTGCCTACGATGGGATTTGTGAACTGCTCCAAAACTGAAGGTTACCTTCTGCACGACAGTCGAGTCCTATTGGATGGTTCCAAGAGGCCCCATATGGAAAGACTCGAGAGCAGGTGTCTAAGCATGGATGCCTGGGAACGCCACCTCATATTCCCACTCTTTAGTCAGGACAAGGCAGGCTCAATCTGCGGGCTCCTGGGTGAGCTACCCACAGGGGAGAGTTGAAATGGTCTCTCCTGAAGATGAGTCCTACTGTGGCTTGGTGGCCTGGGAGACCTTGGAATGTGGAGGTGGCTCAGGGACTCTGCAGGATTCTCCAACATGAAGTGTTTGACACGGCTCCAACAAGGAAACTTCCCATGTGGAGACGAGAGGAGTTCTGTTCCGTGCCTCAGGAAAGCCCCATACCCTGTTCTTCGAACCAAAGCCTCTGAGGAGTGACACCTGGAAACCAAAGGAAGAGTTGAGACTACGGCCTAAAGGCCTGTCCGGCTCAACCTTCTATCTCTGTTGACATCTGTGTGCATGCATTCATGGATGTAGCTGCTCAGCTTGTGTCCGAATGCCCCTGTGAGTCCAGTGAGGCTCCCAGTAGTGGGATGTCCTCGGAGGCCTTGAGGTTTCTCATATTCTGGAGGTGTGTGGCCAAAGGAATGGACACAGTTTCCCAGGAGAGAGCAGGCACGGTCCTGTGGTATGGCTCCAGAGGACCCAGCCTAGAGGCTGTGTTTGCCAGGGCTGTGGGGACAGATGTCTGAAAAAGCAAACTTGGCTCAGCTAGGGGCCAATGTAATGGCAGGCCTGATCTCTAGTGCATGAGGGGAGATCCTCTGGAAATCAAAGTAGGGCAAGTGGGAGGCAGTCACTCAGGATTTTGTCTCTGGGTGTTGCGTTTACAGTGTCCGGTCAGGGTAGGGGTTGTCTCAGAGGCCGAGGAAGAGCCTTCCTCTCGGGGGATTGTGCAAGCTCCCAAGTGTTTGTGTTCATTCTGTGGGAATGAAGAGTACTGTTTTCTGCCACAGGGGACCCCCCAGGAGAGGGACTCTAGAGCACAGCAGTGGGTTCCCTCAACTGGAATACACACCATCTAGTTAGTCCTGGGTGCCTATGGGCATGGCAAGCCACATATGCGGGCTCTTGGTCCAGTCACTGAGAGGCGTTACTTGAATAAGGTACTCACGCTGAGGGTCACAATGTGTGTTTGTGCCCAAGGAGGCCCTCACACTTGGGCGTGGCCTCATGGGCCATGCCGTTTTCTCCTACACTGAAGGTTTGACTCACTGCCAGCAGCAAGGTTTCTTGCCAGGGGGAAGGAGGGGTTCTGACTTGTGCATCAGGTTCCCCCCTGTGCAGGGATTGGAGATAAGGTCTAGGTTCCGATGACTGAAAACCCATGTTGGGAATGGATGGTGGCCTAAGGCAGTGGCGGGTCCAATGTGCTGGGTGTGCAGCCAGCTGTGTCGGTGTCTGTTGGAAGGTCTGGGCTCAGGCTATTTGTGACAGAGCATCACTGTTTAAGGTAGCCTATGCAATTGGGGTGTTGCCGAGGGCCAAGCAGTTTGATCCTCATTTGTGGTTTCTGGGCAGCGCCTAGACAATGTTTTTCTCCTGGGAGGCAGGCACAGTGCTTCATTGTGGCCCCAGAATTCCCAGTAGGGAGGGTTTGTGGGCCAGGTGTGTGAGGACGGAAGTCTGAAAACACAAGCTCGTGTGAGGATTGGAGCCAAGGGCAGAGCAGGCCCACTCTGCAGAGGCTGAATCAAAATCTCCTGCATCTGAAGTCAGGCTGAGGATCAGACGTTGGCTGAGGCTGGAGTATGTGTCCATGATGGCACCTTCAGGAAGTGGGGGCCTCATGAGGCCAAGAAAGTTTTCCCACGCTGAGTTGGGAGGTTGCCCCAAACCACAAGGTTTCCTTCTGCGGGACATTCGAGTCCTGTTGCATGGCTCCAGGACATACCATATGGAAGGACTGGAGAGCAGGGTTCGAAGGATGGATCCCTGTACAGCATGCCTCGCATTCCCCTTGGCTATTAGCGACAAGATATGTTTGATCTGCTGCCTCTGGAACACGCGACCCCGGGGGCTGAGTTGTAATGGCCTCTCCTGAGGATGCGTCATAATGTGCGTTTGGGTCCATGGAGACCTTGGAATGTGCTGGATGTTCAGTGGCCCTGCGGAACTCTCCTACCTGAAGTGTTTGATACATCCCAGTAAGAAAGCTGCCCATGTGGAGATGAGAGAGGTTTGGTTTGGTGCCTCAGAAAAGCCCCATGTGCTGGTCTACGAAAACAGTCCTCTGAGAACGGAAACATGGAAACCGAAGCTAAGGTTCAGATTAGGGCCTGGGGGCCTGTCCATTTCAACCTTCTGTCTCTGGGGACACTGTCTGAGAGTCTAAGTGGAGATAGTTGCTCCGCTGGTGTCAGAGAGGCCCTCTTAGTCCAGGGTGGCCTATACTATTGATGGCCTCAGGGACCTTGGAGCTTTTCCCTAACCTGTAGGGTTGTGGTCAATGGATTGGGCACACTTTCCTTGGAGAGGGCAGGCACAATCTTTCGCTGTTTGGTCCAGAGGCCCTAGCCTGGATGTTGTGTGGTTCCAGGCTGTGGGCACAGAAGTCTGAATACAGAAACTCAGCTTATGAGTGGCGCCTAGGGTATGGCAGGCCGGATGTACAGCCCGAGAGGGAGCTCCAGGGCCTCTGAAACAAGGGCGAGTGGGAGGCGTTCCTTCAGGCTTTTGTCTCTGGATGTTGTGTCCGGGATAGCCGTGGATTGGAGCGGTGGCCTCAGGTACTGTGGACGAGTATCCCTCTCTGGGTATCTGTCCCAGCTCCCAAGAGTTTGGGGTCATTTTGTGGGAAGGGTGGAGTCGTGTTGTCTGGCTCATGGGTCTCTCCAAGAAAGGGATTCCAGAGCAGAGCTCCAGGTACGGGCGGGGCGACTGGAAAATTCAAACCGTGGTGAGGATTGGGTGCATAGGGCTTGGCAAGCCCCATATGTGGGCTCTTCGTCCAGGCCCTGACAGGCCTTTCTTTGACATGGGGCTCATACTGAGGGTCACAGTGTGAATTTGTGCCCAAGCAGCACTCAAGTTTGGGCGTGGCATCAGAAGCCATGAAGGTTTCTCCCACCCTGAAGGTGTGACTCCATGCCAAGAGCAAGCTTGACAGCCATGGGGAAGGAGGAGTTCTGTTTTGTGCTTGCTATACCCAGCTGTGTGGAGAATTGATATAATGTCTAGGTTCAGATATCTGAAAACCAAGGTTAGGATGAGGTGACGGCATAAGACCATGGCGTGTCCGAAGTGCTGGGTGTGCGGCCAGCTGTCTCCTTGTCTGTCTGGACGTCTGGCTTCAGGCTGTGTCAGGCAGAGCATGAGTGCCCAGAGCAGCCTATCCAGTTCGGGTACCATCGAGGCCCGAGCAGGTTGATCCTCATCTGGGTTTTCTGGAGAGCCCCACAGGGAAACGTTTTTCTTCCGTTGGGCAGACACTGGGCTGGGTTTTGGTTCCGGAGTTCCTAGTCCGGAGGGCTTGTTTGCCAGGAGTGTGAGGAAGGAAGTCTGAAAACACAAGCTAGCGTGAGGTTTGGGACCGAGGGCACGGCAGGCCCACTCTGCAGAGGCTGAATCGAGATCTCCTGCACTGAGGTCATGTCAACTATGAGACGTGCCTCAGGCTAGAGTTCTTGTGCAGCATGGCCTCTTCCTGAAGGGTGTGGGGGCCTCATGAGGCCAGAAAGTTTTGCCTACGATGGGATTTGTGAACTGCTCCAAAACTGAAGGTTACCTTCTGCACGACAGTCGAGTCCTATTGGATGGTTCCAAGAGGCCCCATATGGAAAGACTCGAGAGCAGGTGTCTAAGCATGGATGCCTGGGAACGCCACCTCATATTCCCACTCTTTAGTCAGGACAAGGCAGGCTCAATCTGCGGGCTCCTGCGTGAGCTACCCAGAGGGGAGAGTTGAAATGGACTCTCCTGAAGATGAGTCCTACTGTGGCTTGGTGGCCTGTGAGACCTTGGAATGTGGAGGTGGCTCAGGGACTCTTCAGGATTCTCCAACATGAGGTGTTTGAAACGGCTCCAACAAGGAAACTTCCCATGTGGAGACGAGAGGAGTTCTGTTCCGTGCCTCAGGAAAGCCCCATACCCTGTTCTTCGAACCAACGCCTCTGAGGAGTGACACCTGGAAACCAAAGCAAGAGTTGAGACTACGGCCTAAAGGCCTGTCCGGCTCAACCTTCTATCTCTGTTGACATCTGTGTGCATGCATTCATGGATGTAGCTGCTCAGCTTGTGTCCGAATGCCCCTGTGAGTCCAGTGAGGCTCCCAGTAGTGGGATGTCCTCGGAGGCCTTGAGGTTTCTCATATTCTGGAGGTGTGTGGCCAAAGGAATGGACACAGTTTCCCAGGAGAGAGCAGGCACGGTCCTGTGGTATGGCTCCAGAGGACCCAGCCTAGAGGCTGTGTTTGCCAGGGCTGTGGGGACAGATGTCTGAAAAAGCAAACTTGGCTCAGCTAGGGGCCAATGTAATGGCAGGCCTGATCTCTAGTCCGTGAGGGGAGATCCTCTGGAAATCAAAGTAGGGCAAGTGGGAGGCAGTCACTCAGGATTTTGTCTCTGGGTGTTGCGTTTACAGTGTCCGGTCAGGGTAGGGGTTGTCTCAGAGGCCGAGGAAGAGCCTTCCTCTCGGGGGATTGTCCAAGCTCCCAAGTGTTTGTGTTCATTCTGTGGGAATGAAGAGTACTGTTTTCTGCCACAGGGGACCCCCCAGGAGAGGGACTCTAGAGCACAGCAGTGGGTTCCCTCAACTGGAATACACACCATCTAGTTAGTCCTGGGTGCCTATGGGCATGGCAAGCCACATATGCGGGCTCTTGGTCCAGTCACTGAGAGGCGTTACATGAATAAGGTACTCACGCTGAGGGTCACAATGTGTGTTTCTGCCCAAGGCGGCCCTCACGCTTGGGCGTGGCCTCATGGGCCATGCCGTTTTCTCCTACACTGAAGGTTTGACTCACTGCCAGCAGCAAGGTTTCTTGCCAGGGGGAAGGAGGGTTTCTGACTTGTGCATCAGGTTCCCCCCTGTGCAGGGATTGGAGATAAGGTCTAGGTTCCGATGACTGAAAACCCAGGTTGGGAATGGATGGTGGCCTAAGGCAGTGGCGGGTCCAATGTGCTGGGTGTGCAGCCAGCTGTGTCGGTGTCTGTTGGAAGGTCTGGGCTCAGGCTATTTGCGACAGAGCATCACTGTTTAAGGTAGCCTATGCAATTGGGGTGTTGCCGAGGGCCAACAGTTTGATCCTCATTTGCGGTTTCTGGGCTGCGCCATAGACAATGTTTTTCTCCTGGGAGGCAGGCCAGTGCTTCATTGTGGCCCCAGAATTCCCAGTAGGGTGGGTTTGTGAACCAGGAGTGTGAGGACGGAAGTCTGAAAACACAAGCTAGTGTGAGGATTGGAGCCAAGGGCAGAGCAGGCCCACTCTGCAGAGGCTGAATCAAAATCTCCTGCATCTGAAGTCAGGCTGAGGATCAGACGTTGGCTGAGGCTGGAGTATGTGTCCATGATGGCACCTTCATGAAGTGGGGGCCTCATGAGGCCAAGGAAGTTTTCCCACGCTGATTTTGGAGGTTGCCCCAAACCACAAGGTTTCCTTCTGCGGGACATTCGAGTCCTGTTGCATGGCTCCAGGACATACCATATGGAAGGACTGGAGAGCAGGGTTCGAAGGATGGATCCCTGTACAGCATGCCTCGCATTCCCCTTGGCTATTAGCGACAAGATATATTTGATCTGCTGCCTCTGGAACACGCGACCCAGGGGGCTGAGTTGAAATGGCCTCTCCTGAGGATGCGTCATAATGTGCGTTTGGGTCCATGGAGACCTTGGAATGTGCTGGTTGTTCAGTGGCCCTGCAGAACTCTCCTACCTGAAGTTCTTAATACATCCCAGTAAGAAAGCTGCCCATGTGGAGATGAGAGAGGTTTGGTTTGGTGCCTCAGAAAAGCCCCATGTGCTGCTCTACGAAAACAGTCCTCTGAGAACGGAAACATGGAAACCAAAGCTAAGGTACAGATTAGGGACTGGGGGCCTGTCCATTTCAACCTTCTGTCTCTGGGGACACTGTCTGAGAGTCTAAGTGGAGATAGTTGCTCCGCTGGTGTCAGAGAGGCCCTCTTAGTCCAGGGTGGCCTATAGTATTGATGGCCTCAGGGACCTTGGAGCTTTTCCCTAACCTGTAGGGTTGTGGTCAATGGATTGGGCACACTTTCCTTGGAGAGGGCAGGCACAATCTTTCGCTGTTTGGTCCAGAGGCCCTAGCCTGGATGTTGTGTGGTTCCAGGCTGTGGGCACAGAAGTCTGAATACAGAAACTCAGCTTATGAGTGGCGCCTAGGGTATGGCAGGCCGGATGTACAGCCCGAGAGGGAGCTCCTGGGCCTCTGAAACAAGGGCGAGTGGGAGGCGTTCCTTCAGGCTTTTGTCTCTGGATGTTGTGTCCGGGATAGCCGTGGATTGGAGCGGTGGCCTCAGGTACTGTGGACGAGTATCCCTCTCTGGGTATCTGTCCCAGCTCCCAAGAGTTTGGGGTCATTTTGTGGGAAGGGTGGAGTCGTGTTGTCTGGCTCATGGGTCTCTCCAAGAAAGGGATTCCAGAGCAGAGCTCCAGGTACGGGCGGGGCGACTGGAAAATTCAAACCGTGGTGAGGATTGGGTGCATAGGGCTTGGCAAGCCCCATATGTGGGCTCTTGGTCCAGGCCCTGACAGGCCTTTCTTTGAGATGGGGCTCATGCTGAGGGTCACAGTGTGAATTTGTGCCCAAGCAGCACTCAAGTTTGGGCGTGGCATCAGAAGCCATGAAGGTTTCTCCCACCCTGAAGGTGTGACTCCATGCCAAGAGCAAGCTTGACAGCCATGGGGAAGGAGGAGTTCTGTTTTGTGCTTGCTATACCCAGCTGTGTGGAGAATTGATATAATGTCTAGGTTCAGATATCTGAAAACCAAGGTTAGGATGAGGTGACGGCATGAGACCATGGCGTGTCCGAAGTGCTGGGTGTGCGGCCAGCTGTCTCCTTGTCTGTCTGGACGTCTGGCTTCAGGCTGTGTCAGGCAGAGCATGAGTGCCCAGAGCAGCCTATCCAGTTCGGGTACCGTCGAGGCCCGAGCAGGTTGATCCTCATCTGGGTTTTCTGGAGAGCCCCACAGGGAAACGTTTTTCTTCCGTTGGGCAGACACTGGGCTGGGTTTTGGTTCCGGAGTTCCTAGTCCGGAGGGCTTGTTTGCCAGGAGTGTGAGGAAGGAAGTCTGAAAACACAAGCTAGCGTGAGATTTGGGACCGAGGGCACGGCAGGCCCACTCTGCAGAGGCTGAATCGAGATCTCCTGCACTGAGGTCATGTCAACTATGAGACGTGCCTCAGGCTAGAGTTCTTGTCCAGCATGGCCTCTTCCTGAAGGGTGTGGGGGCTTCATGAGGCCAGAAAGTTTTGCCTACGATGGGATTTGTGAACTGCTCCAAAACTGAAGGTTACCTTCTGCACGACAGTCGAGTCCTATTGGATGGTTCCAAGAGGCCCCATATGGAAAGACTCGAGAGCAGGTGTCTAAGCATGGATGCCTGGGAACGCCACCTCATATTCCCACTCTTTAGTCAGGACAAGGCAGGCTCAATCTGCGGGCTCCTGCGTGAGCTACCCAGAGGGGAGAGTTGAAATGGACTCTCCTGAAGATGAGTCCTACTGTGGCTTGGTGGCCTGTGAGACCTTGGAATGTGGAGGTGGCTCAGGGACTCTGCAGGATTCTCCAACATGAGGTGTTTGAAACGGCTCCAACAAGGAAACTTCCCATGTGGAGACGAGAGGAGTTCTGTTCCGTGCCTCAGGAAAGCCCCATACCCTGTTCTTCGAACCAACGCCTCTGAGGAGTGACACCTGGAAACCAAAGCAAGAGTTGAGACTACGGCCTAAAGGCCTGTCCGGCTCAACCTTCTATCTCTGTTGACATCTGTGTGCATGCATTCATGGATGTAGCTGCTCAGCTTGTGTCCGAATGCCCCTGTGAGTCCAGTGAGGCTCCCAGTAGTGGGATGTCCTCGGAGGCCTTGAGGTTTCTCATATTCTGGAGGTGTGTGGCCAAAGGAATGGACACAGTTTCCCAGGAGAGAGCAGGCACGGTCCTGTGGTATGGCTCCAGAGGACCCAGCCTAGAGGCTGTGTTTGCCAGGGCTGTGGGGACAGATGTCTGAAAAAGCAAACTTGGCTCAGCTAGGGGCCAATGTAATGGCAGGCCTGATCTCTAGTCCGTGAGGGGAGATCCTCTGGAAATCAAAGTAGGGCAAGTGGGAGGCAGTCACTCAGGATTTTGTCTCTGGGTGTTGCGTTTACAGTGTCCGGTCAGGGTAGGGGTTGTCTCAGAGGCCGAGGAAGAGCCTTCCTCTCGGGGGATTGTCCAAGCTCCCAAGTGTTTGTGTTCATTCTGTGGGAATGAAGAGTACTGTTTTCTGCCACAGGGGACCCCCCAGGAGAGGGACTCTAGAGCACAGCAGTGGGTTCCCTCAACTGGAATACACACCATCTAGTTAGTCCTGGGTGCCTATGGGCATGGCAAGCCACATATGCGGGCTCTTGGTCCAGTCACTGAGAGGCGTTACATGAATAAGGTACTCACGCTGAGGGTCACAATGTGTGTTTCTGCCCAAGGCGGCCCTCACGCTTGGGCGTGGCCTCATGGGCCATGCCGTTTTCTCCTACACTGAAGGTTTGACTCACTGCCAGCAGCAAGGTTTCTTGCCAGGGGGAAGGAGGGTTTCTGACTTGTGCATCAGGTTCCCCCCTGTGCAGGGATTGGAGATAATGTCTAGGTTCCGATGACTGAAAACCCAGGTTGGGAATGGATGGTGGCCTAAGGCAGTGGCGGGTCCAATGTGCTGGGTGTGCAGCCAGCTGTGTCGGTGTCTGTTGGAAGGTCTGGGCTCAGGCTATTTGCGACAGAGCATCACTGTTTAAGGTAGCCTATGCAATTGGGGTGTTGCCGAGGGCCAACAGTTTGATCCTCATTTGCGGTTTCTGGGCTGCGCCATAGACAATGTTTTTCTCCTGGGAGGCAGGCCAGTGCTTCATTGTGGCCCCAGAATTCCCAGTAGGGTGGGTTTGTGAACCAGGAGTGTGAGGACGGAAGTCTGAAAACACAAGCTAGTGTGAGGATTGGAGCCAAGGGCAGAGCAGGCCCACTCTGCAGAGGCTGAATCAAAATCTCCTGCATCTGAAGTCAGGCTGAGGATCAGACGTTGGCTGAGGCTGGAGTATGTGTCCATGATGGCACCTTCATGAAGTGGGGGCCTCATGAGGCCAAGGAAGTTTTCCCACGCTGATTTTGGAGGTTGCCCCAAACCACAAGGTTTCCTTCTGCGGGACATTCGAGTCCTGTTCCATGGCTCCAGGACATACCATATGGAAGGACTGGAGAGCAGGGTTCGAAGGATGGATCCCTGTACAGCATGCCTCGCATTCCCCTTGGCTATTAGCGACAAGATATATTTGATCTGCTGCCTCTGGAACACGCGACCCAGGGGGCTGAGTTGAAATGGCCTCTCCTGAGGATGCGTCATAATGTGCGTTTGGGTCCATGGAGACCTTGGAATGTGCTGGTTGTTCAGTGGCCCTGCAGAACTCTCCTACCTGAAGTTCTTAATACATCCCAGTAAGAAAGCTGCCCATGTGGAGATGAGAGAGGTTTGGTTTGGTGCCTCAGAAAAGCCCCATGTGCTGCTCTACGAAAACAGTCCTCTGAGAACGGAAACATGGAAACCAAAGCTAAGGTACAGATTAGGGACTGGGGGCCTGTCCATTTCAACCTTCTGTCTCTGGGGACACTGTCTGAGAGTCTAAGTGGAGATAGTTGCTCCGCTGGTGTCAGAGAGGCCCTCTTAGTCCAGGGTGGCCTATAGTATTGATGGCCTCAGGGACCTTGGAGCTTTTCCCTAACCTGTAGGGTTGTGGTCAATGGATTGGGCACACTTTCCTTGGAGAGGGCAGGCACAATCTTTCGCTGTTTGGTCCAGAGGCCCTAGCCTGGATGTTGTGTGGTTCCAGGCTGTGGGCACAGAAGTCTGAATACAGAAACTCAGCTTATGAGTGGCGCCTAGGGTATGGCAGGCCGGATGTACAGCCCGAGAGGGAGCTCCTGGGCCTCTGAAACAAGGGCGAGTGGGAGGCGTTCCTTCAGGCTTTTGTCTCTGGATGTTGTGTCCGGGATAGCCGTGGATTGGAGCGGTGGCCTCAGGTACTGTGGACGAGTATCCCTCTCTGGGTATCTGTCCCAGCTCCCAAGAGTTTGGGGTCATTTTGTGGGAAGGGTGGAGTCGTGTTGTCTGGCTCATGGGTCTCTCCAAGAAAGGGATTCCAGAGCAGAGCTCCAGGTACGGGCGGGGCGACTGGAAAATTCAAACCGTGGTGAGGATTGGGTGCATAGGGCTTGGCAAGCCCCATATGTGGGCTCTTGGTCCAGGCCCTGACAGGCCTTTCTTTGAGATGGGGCTCATGCTGAGGGTCACAGTGTGAATTTGTGCCCAAGCAGCACTCACGTTTGGGCGTGGCATCAGAAGCCATGAAGGTTTCTCCCACCCTGAAGGTGTGACTCCATGCCAAGAGCAAGCTTGACAGCCATGGGGAAGGAGGAGTTCTGTTTTGTGCTTGCTATACCCAGCTGTGTGGAGAATTGATATAATGTCTAGGTTCAGATATCTGAAAACCAAGGTTAGGATGAGGTGACGGCATGAGACCATGGCGTGTCCGAAGTGCTGGGTGTGCGGCCAGCTGTCTCCTTGTCTGTCTGGACGTCTGGCTTCAGGCTGTGTCAGGCAGAGCATGAGTGCCCAGAGCAGCCTATCCAGTTCGGGTACCGTCGAGGCCCGAGCAGGTTGATCCTCATCTGGGTTTTCTGGAGAGCCCCACAGGGAAACGTTTTTCTTCCGTTGGGCAGACACTGGGCTGGGTTTTGGTTCCGGAGTTCCTAGTCCGGAGGGCTTGTTTGCCAGGAGTGTGAGGAAGGAAGTCTGAAAACACAAGCTAGCGTGAGATTTGGGACCGAGGGCACGGCAGGCCCACTCTGCAGAGGCTGAATCGAGATCTCCTGCACTGAGGTCATGTCAACTATGAGACGTGCCTCAGGCTAGAGTTCTTGTCCAGCATGGCCTCTTCCTGAAGGGTGTGGGGGCTTCATGAGGCCAGAAAGTTTTGCCTACGATGGGATTTGTGAACTGCTCCAAAACTGAAGGTTACCTTCTGCACGACAGTCGAGTCCTATTGGATGGTTCCAAGAGGCCCCATATGGAAAGACTCGAGAGCAGGTGTCTAAGCATGGATGCCTGGGAACGCCACCTCATATTCCCACTCTTTAGTCAGGACAAGGCAGGCTCAATCTGCGGGCTCCTGCGTGAGCTACCCAGAGGGGAGAGTTGAAATGGACTCTCCTGAAGATGAGTCCTACTGTGGCTTGGTGGCCTGTGAGACCTTGGAATGTGGAGGTGGCTCAGGGACTCTGCAGGATTCTCCAACATGAGGTGTTTGACACGGCTCCAACAAGGAAACTTCCCATGTGGAGACGAGAGGAGTTCTGTTCCGTGCCTCAGGAAAGCCCCATACCCTGTTCTTCGAACCAACGCCTCTGAGGAGTGACACCTGGAAACCAAAGCAAGAGTTGAGACTACGGCCTAAAGGCCTGTCCGGCTCAACCTTCTATCTCTGTTGACATCTGTGTGCATGCATTCATGGATGTAGCTGCTCAGCTTGTGTCCGAATGCCCCTGTGAGTCCAGTGAGGCTCCCAGTAGTGGGATGTCCTCGGAGGCCTTGAGGTTTCTCATATTCTGGAGGTGTGTGGCCAAAGGAATGGACACAGTTTCCCAGGAGAGAGCAGGCACGGTCCTGTGGTATGGCTCCAGAGGACCCAGCCTAGAGGCTGTGTTTCAGGGCTGTGGGGACAGATGTCTGAGAAAGCAAACTTGGCTCAGCTAGGGGCCAATGTAATGGCAGGCCTGATCTCTAGTCCGTGAGGGGAGATCCTCTGGAAATCAAAGTAGGGCAAGTGGGAGGCAGTCACTCAGGATTTTGTCTCTGGGTGTTGCGTTTACAGTGTCCGGTCAGGGTAGGGGTTGTCTCAGAGGCCGAGGAAGAGCCTTCCTCTCGGGGGATTGTCCAAGCTCCCAAGTGTTTGTGTTCATTCTGTGGGAATGAAGAGTACTGTTTTCTGCCACAGGGGACCCCCCAGGAGAGGGACTCTAGAGCACAGCAGTGGGTTCCCTCAACTGGAATACACACCATCTAGTTAGTCCTGCGTGCCTATGGGCATGGCAAGCCACATATGCGGGCTCTTGGTCCAGTCACTGAGAGGCGTTACTTGAATAAGGTACTCACGCTGAGGGTCACAATGTGTGTTTGTGCCCAAGGCGGCCCTCACGCTTGGGCGTGGCCTCATGGGCCATGCCGTTTTCTCCTACACTGAAGGTTTGACTCACTGCCAGCAGCAAGGTTTCTTGCCAGAGGGAAGGAGGGTTTCTGACTTGTGCATCAGGTTCCCCCCTGTGCAGGGATTGGAGATAAGGTCTAGGTTCCGATGACTGAAAACCCATGTTGGGAATGGATGGTGGCCTAAGGCAGTGGCGGGTCTAATGTGCTGGGTGTGCAGCCAGCTGTGTCGGTGTCTGTTGGAAGGTCTGGGCTCAGGCTATTTTCGACAGAGCATCACTGTTTAAGGTAGCCTATGCAAT
Organism: Mustela nivalis; assembly: GCF_964662115.1. Classification (NCBI taxonomy): domain Eukaryota; kingdom Metazoa; phylum Chordata; class Mammalia; order Carnivora; family Mustelidae; genus Mustela; species Mustela nivalis. Next base: position 360,044 of record NW_028136383.1, read on the forward strand.
TGGGGTGTTGCCGAGGGCCAAGCAGTTTGACCCTCATTTGCGGTTTCTGGGCAGCGCCATAGACAATGTTTTTCTCCTGGGAGGCAGGCCAGTGCTTCATTGTGGCCCCAGAATTCCCAGTAGTGTGGGTTTGTGAACCAGGAGTGTGAGGACGGAAGTCTGAAAACACAAGCTAGTGTGAGGATTGGAGCCAAGGGCAGAGCAGGCCCACTCTGCAGAGGCTGAATCAAAATCTCCTGCATCTGAAGTCAGGCTGAGGATCAGACGTTGGCTGAGGCTGGAGTATGTGTCCATGATGGCACCTTCATGAAGTGGGGGCCTCATGAGGCCAAGGAAGTTTTCCCACGCTGATTTTGGAGGTTGCCCCAAACCACAAGGTTTCCTTCTGCGGGACATTCGAGTCCTGTTGCATGGCTCAAGGACATACCATATGGTAGGACTGGAGAGCAGGGTTCGAAGGATGGATCCCTGTACAGCATGCCTCGCATTCCCCTTGGCTATTAGCGACAAGATATATTTGATCTGCTGCCTCTGGAACACGCGACCCAGGGGGCTGAGTTGAAATGGCCTCTCCTGAGGATGCGTCATAATGTGCGTTTGGGTCCATGGAGACCTTGGAATGTGCTGGTTGTTCAGTGGCCCTGCAGAACTCTCCTACCTGAAGTTCTTAATACATCCCAGTAAGAAAGCTGCCCATGTGGAGATGAGAGAGGTTTGGTTTGGTGCCTCAGAAAAGCCCCATGTGCTGGTCTAGAAAACAGTCCTCTGAGAACGGAAACATGGAAACCGAAGCTAAGGTTCAGATTAGGGCCTGGGGGCCTGTCCATTTCAACCTTCTGTCTCTGGGGACACTGTCTGAGAGTCTAAGTGGAGATAGTTGCTCCGCTGGTGTCAGAGAGGCCCTCTTAGTCCAGGGTGGCCTATACTATTGATGGCCTCAGGGACCTTGGAGCTTTTCCCTAACCTGTAGGGTTGTGGTCAATGGATTGGGCACACTTTCCTTGGAGAGGGCAGGCACAATCTTTCGCTGTTTCGTCCAGAGGCCCTAGCCTGGATGTTGTGTGGTTCCAGGCTGTGGGCACAGAAGTCTGAATACAGAAACTCAGCTTATGAGTGGCGCCTAGGGTATGGCAGGCCGGATGTACAGCCCGAGAGGGAGCTCCTGGGCCTCTGAAACAAGGGCGAGTGGGAGGCGTTCCTTCAGGCTTTTGTCTCTGGATGTTGTGTCCGGGATAGCCGTGGACTGGAGCGGTGGCCTCAGGTACTGTGGACGAGTATCCCTCTCTGGGTATCTGTCCCAGCTCCCAAGAGTTTGGGGTCATTTTGTGGGAAGGGTGGAGTCGTGTTGTCTGGCTCATGGGTCTCTCCAAGAAAGGGATTCCAGAGCAGAGCTCCAGGTACGGGCGGGGCGACTGGAAAATTCAAACCGTGGTGAGGATTGAGTGCATAGGGCTTGGCAAGCCCCATATGTGGGCTCTTGGTCCAGGCCCTGACAGGCCTTTCTTTGACATGTGGCTCATGCTGAGGGTCACAGTGTGAATTTGTGCCCAAGCAGCACTCAAGTTTGGGCGTGGCATCAGAAGCCATGAAGGTTTCTCCCACCCTGAAGGTGTGACTCCATGCCAAGAGCAAGCTTGACAGCCATGGGGAAGGAGGAGTTCTGTTTTGTGCTTGCTATACCCAGCTGTGTGGAGAATTGATATAATGTCTAGGTTCAGATATCTGAAAACCAAGGTTAGGATGAGGTGACGGCATAAGACCATGGCGTGTCCGAAGTGCTGGGTGTGCGGCCAGCTGTCTCCTTGTCTGTCTGGACGTCTGGCTTCAGGCTGTGTCAGGCAGAGCATGGGTGCCCAGAGCAGCCTATCCAGTTCGGGTACCGTCGAGGCCCGAGCAGGTTGATCCTCATCTGGGTTTTCTGGAGAGCCCCACAGGGAAACGTTTTTCTTCCGTTGGGCAGACACTGGGCTGGGTTTTGGTTCCGGAGTTCCTAGTCCGGAGGGCTTGTTTGCCAGGAGTGTGAGGAAGGAAGTCTGAAAACACAAGCTAGCGTGAGGTTTGGGACCGAGGGCACGGCAGGCCCACTCTGCAGAGGCTGAATCGAGATCTCCTGCACTGAGGTCATGTCAACTATGAGACGTGCCTCAGGCTAGAGTTCTTGTCCAGCATGGCCTCTTCCTGAAGGGTGTGGGGGCTTCATGAGGCCAGAAAGTTTTGCCTACGATGGGATTTATGAACTGCTCCAAAACTGAAGGTTACCTTCTGCACGACAGTCGAGTCCTATTGGATGGTTCCAAGAGGCCCCATATGGAAAGACTCGAGAGCAGGTGTCTAAGCATGGATGCCTGGGAACGCCACCTCATATTCCCACTCTTTAGTCAGGACAAGGCAGGCTCAATCTGCGGGCTCCTGCGTGAGCTACCCAGAGGGGAGAGTTGAAATGGACTCTCCTGAAGATGAGTCCTACTGTGGCTTGGTGGCCTGTGAGACCTTGGAATGTGGAGGTGGCTCAGGGACTCTGCAGGATTCTCCAACATGAGGTGTTTGACACGGCTCCAACAAGGCAACTTCCCATGTGGAGACGAGAGGAGTTCTGTTCCGTGCCTCAGGAAAGCCCCATACCCTGTTCTTCGAACCAAAGCCTCTGAGGAGTGACACCTGGAAACCAAAGCAAGAGTTGAGACTACGGCCTAAAGGCCTGTCCGGCTCAACCTTCTATCTCTGTTGACATCTGTGTGCATGCATTCATGGATGTAGCTGCTCAGCTTGTGTCCGAATGCCCCTGTGAGTCCAGTGAGGCTCCCAGTAGTGGGATGACCTCGGAGGCCTTGTGGTTTCTCATATTCTGGAGGTGTGTGGCCAAAGGAATGGACACAGTTTCCCAGGAGAGAGCAGGCACGGTCCTGTGGTATGGCTCCAGAGGACCCAGCCTAGAGGCTGTGTTTGCCAGGGCTGTGGGGACAGATGTCTGAAAAAGCAAACTTGGCTCAGCTAGGGGCCAATGTAATGGCAGGCCTGATCTCTAGTCCGTGAGGGGAGATCCTCTGGAATTCAAAATAGGGCAAGTGGGAGGCAGTCACTCAGTATTTTGTCTCTGGGTGTTGCGTTTACAGTGTCCGGTCAGGGTAGGGGTTGTCTCAGAGGCCGAGGAAGAGCCTTCCTCTCGGGGGATTGTCCAAGCTCCCAAGTGTTTGTGTTCATTCTGTGGGAATGAAGAGTACTGTTTCTGCCACAGGGGACCCCCCAGGAGAGGGACTCTAGAGCACAGCAGTGGGTTCCCTCAACTGGAATACACACCATCTAGTTAGTCCTGGGTGCCTATGGGCATGGCAAGCCACATATGCGGGCTCTTGGTCCAGTCACTGAGAGGCGTTACATGAATAAGGTACTCACGCTGAGGGTCACAATGTGTGTTTGTGCCCAAGGCGGCCCTCACGCTTGGGCGTGGCCTCATGGGCCATGCCGTTTTCTCCTACACTGAAGTTTTGACTCACTGCCAGCAGCAAGGTTTCTTGCCAGGGGAAGGAGGTGTTCTGACTTGTGCATCAGGTTCCCCCCTGTGCAGGGATTGGAGATAAGGTCTAGGTTCCGATGACTGAAAACCCAGGTTGGGAATGGATGGTGGCCTAAGGCAATGGCGGGTCCAATGTGCTGGGTGTGCAGCCAGCTGTGTCGGTGTCTGTTGGAAGGTCTGGGCTCAGGCTATTTTCGACAGAGCATCACTGTTTAAGGTAGCCTATGCAATTGGGGTGTTGCCGAGGGCCAAGCAGTTTGATCCTCATTTGGGGTTTCTGGGCAGCGCCATAGACAATGTTTTTCTCCTGGGAGGCAGGCACAGTGCTTCATTGTGGCCCCAGAATTCCCAGTAGGGAGGGTTTGTGGGCCAGGAGTGTGAGGACGGAAGTCTGAAAACACAAGCTAGTGTGAGGATTGGAGCCAAGGGCAGAGCAGGCCCACTCTGCAGAGGCTGAATCAAAATCTCCTGCATCTGAAGTCAGGCTGAGGATCAGACGTTGGCTGAGGCTGGAGTATGTGTCCGTGATGGCACCTTCATGAAGTGGGGGCCTCATGAGGCCAAGGAAGTTTTCCCACGCTGAGTTTGGAGGTTGCCCCAAACCACAAGGTTTCCTTCTGCGAGACATTCGAGCCCTGTTGCATGGCTCCAGGACATACCATATGGAAGGACTGGAGAGCAGGGTTCGAAGTATGGATCCCTGTACAGCATGCCTCGCATTCCCATTGGCTATTAGCGACAAGATATGTTTGATCTGCTGCCTCTGGAACACGCGACCCAGGGGGCTGAGTTGAAATGGCCTCTCCTGAGGATGCGTCATAATGTGCGTTTGGGTCCATGGAGAACTTGGAATGTGCTGGTTGTTCAGTGGCCCTGCGGAACTCTCCTACCTGAAGTGTTTGATACATCCCAGTAAGAAAGCTGCCCATGTGGAGATGAGAGAGGTTTGGTTTGGTGCCTCAGAAAAGCCCCATGTGCTGGTCTACGAAAACAGTCCTCTGAGAACGGAAACATGGAAACCAAAGCTAAGGTTCAGATTAGGGCCTGGGGGCCTGTCCATTTCAACCTTCTGTCTCTGGGGACACTGTCTGAGAGTCTAAGTGGAGATAGTTGCTCCGCTGGTGTCAGAGAGCCCCTCTTAGTCCATGGTGGCCTATACTATTGATGGCCTCAGGGACCTAGGAGTTTTTCCCTAACCTGTAGGGTTGTGGTCAATGGATTGGGCACACTTTCCTTGGAGAGGGCAGGCACAATCTTTCGCTGTTTGGTCCAGAGTCCCTAGCCTGGATGTTGTGTGGGTCCAGGCTGTGGGCACAGAAGTCTGAATACACAAACTCAGCTTATGAGAGGCGCCTAGGGTATGGCAGGACGGATGTACAGCCCGAGAGGGAGCTCCTGGGCCTCTGAAACAAGGGCGAGTGGGAGGCGTTCCTTCAGGCTTTTGTCTCTGGATGTTGTGTCCGGGATAGCCGTGGTTGGAGCGGTGGCCTCAGGTACTGTGGACGAGTATTCCTCTCTGGGTATCTGTCCCAGCTCCCAAGAGTTTGAGGTCATTTTGTGGGACGGGTGGAGTCGTGTTGTCTGGCTCATAGGTCTCTCCAAGAAAGGGATTCCAGAGCAGAGCTCCAGGTATGGGCGGGGTGACTGGAAAATTCAAAACGTGGTGAGGATTGGGTGCATAGGGGCTTGGCAAGCCCCATATGTGGGCTCTTGGTCCAGGCCCTGACAGGCCTTTCTTTGACATGGGGCTCATGCTGAGGGTCACTGTGTGAATTTGTGCCCAAGCAGCACTCAAGTTTGGGCGTGGCATCAGGGGCCATGAAGGTTTCTCCCACCCTGAAGGTGTGACTCCATGCAAAGAGCAAGCTTGACAGCCATGGGGATGGAGGAGTTCTGTTTTGTGCTTGCTATACCCAGCTGTGTGGAGAATTGATATAATGTCTACGTTCAGATATCTGAAAACCAAGGTTAGGATGAGGTGACGGCATAAGACCATGGCGTGTCCGAAGTGCTGGGTGTGCGGCCAGCTGTCTCCTTGTCTGTCTGGACGTCTGGCTTCAGGCTGTGTCAGGCAGAGCATGAGTGCCCAGAGCAGCCTATCCAGTTCGGGTACCGTCGAGGCCCGAGCAGGTTGATCCTCATCTGGGTTTTCTGGAGAGCCCCACAGGGAAACGTTTTTTTTCCGTTGGGCAGACACTGGGCTGGGTTTTGGTTCTGGAGTTCCTAGTCCGGAAAGCTTGTTTGCCAGGAGTGTGAGGAAGGAAGTCTGAAAACACAAGCTAGCGTGAGGTTTGGGACCGAGGGCACGGCAGGCCCACTCTGCAGAGGCTGAATCGAGATCTCCTGCACTGAGGTCATGTCAACTATGAGACGTGCCTCAGGCTAGAGTTCTTGTCCAGCATGGCCTCTTCCTGAAGGGTATGGGGGCTTCATGATGCCAGAAAGTTTTGCCTACGATGGGATTTGTGAACTGCTCCAAAACTGAAGGTTACCTTCTGCACGACAGTCGAGTCCTATTGGATGGTTCCAAGAGGCCCCATATGGAAAGACTCGAGAGCAGGTGTCTAAGCATGGATGCCTGGGAACGCCACCTCATATTCCCACTCTTTAGTCAGGACAAGGCAGGCTCAATCTGCGGGCTCCTGGGTGAGCTACCCAGAGGGGAGATTTGAAATGGTCTCTCCTGAAGATGAGTCCTACTGTGGCTTGGTGGCCTGTGAGACCTTGGAATGTGGAGGTGGCTCAGGGACTCTGCAGGATTCTCCAACATGAGGTGTTTGACACGGCTCCAACAAGGAAACTTCCCATGTGGAGACGAGAGGAGTTCTGTTCCGTGCCTCAGGAAAGCCCCATACCCTGTTCTTCGAACCAAAGCCTCTGAGGAGTGACACCTGGAAACCAAAGCAAGAGTTGAGACTACGGCCTAAAGGCCTGTCCGGCTCAACCTTCTATCTCTGTTGACATCTGTGTGCATGCATTCATGGATTAGCTGCTCAGCTTGTGTCCAAATGCCCCTGTGAGTCCAGTGAGGCTCCCAGTAGTGGGATGTCCTCGGAGGCCTTGAGGATTCTCATATTCTGGAGGTGTGTGGCCAAAGGAATGGACACAGTTTCCCAGGAGAGAGCAGGCACGGTCCTGTGGTATGGCTCCAGAGGACCCAGCCTAGAGGCTGTGTTTGCCAGGGCTGTGGGGACAGATGTCTGAAAAAGCAAACTTGGCTCAGCTAGGGGCCAATGTAATGGCAGGCCTGATCTCTAGTCCGTGAGGGGAGATCCTCTGGAAATCAAAGTAGGGCAAGTGGGATGCAGTCACTCAGGATTTTGTCTCTGGGTGTTGCGTTTACAGTGTCCGGTCAGGGTAGGGGTTGTCTCAGAGGCCGAGGAAGAGCCTTCCTCTCGGGGGATTGTCCAAGCTCCCAAGTGTTTGTGTTCATTCTGTGGGAATGAAGAGTACTGTTTTCTGCCACAGGGGACCCCCCAGGAGAGGGACTCTAGAGCACAGCAGTGGGTTCCCTCAACTGGAATACACACCATCTAGTTAGTCCTGGGTGCCTATGGGCATGGCAAGCCACATATGCGGGCTCTTGGTCCAGTCACTGAGAGGCATTACTTGAATAAGGTACTCACGCTGAGGGTCACAATGTGTGTTTGTGCCCAAGGGGGCCCTCACGCTTGGGCGTGGCCTCATGGGCCATGCCGTTTTCTCCTACACTGAAGGTTTGACTCACTGCCAGCAGCAAGGTTTCTTGTCAGGGGGAAGGAGGTGTTCTGACTTGTGCATCAGGTTCCCCCCTGTGCAGGGATTGGAGATAAGGTCTAGGTTCCGATGACTGAAAACACAGGTTGGGAATGGATGGTGGCCTAAGGCAATGGCGGGTCCAATGTGCTGGTTGTGCAGCCAGCTGTGTCGGTGTCTGTTGGAAGGTCTGGGCTCAGGCTATTTTCGACAGAGCATCACTGTTTAAGGTAGCCTATGCAATGGGGGTGTTGCCGAGGGCCAAGCAGTTTGATCCTCATTTGGGGTTTCTGGGCAGCGCCATAGACAATGTTTTTCTCCTGGGAGGCAGGCACAGTGCTTCATTGTGGCCCCAGAATTCCCAGTAGGGAGGGTTTGTGGGCCAGGAGTGTGAGGACGGAAGTCTGAAAACACAAGCTAGTGTGAGGTTTGGAGCCAAGGGCAGAGCAGGCCCACTCAGCAGAGGCTGAATCAAAATCTCCTGCATCTGAAGTCAGGCTGAGGATCAGACGTTGTCTGAGGCTGGAGTATGTGTCCATGATGGCACCTTCATGAAGTGGGGGCCTCATGAGGCCAAGGAAGTTTTCCCACGCTGAATTTGGAGGTTGCCCCAAACCACAAGGTTTCCTTCTGCGGGACTTTCGAGCCCTGTTGCATGGCTCCAGGACATACCATATGGAAGGACTGGAGAGCAGGGTTCGAAGGATGGATCCCTGTACAGCATGCCTCGCATTCCCATTGGCTATTAGCGACAAGATATGTTTGATCTGCTGCCTCTGGAACACGCGACCCAGGGGGCTGAGTTGAAATGGCCTCTCCTGAGGATGCGTCATAATGTGCGTTTGGGTCCATGGAGACCTTGGAATGTGCTGGTTGTTCAGTGGCCCTGCGGAACTCTCCTACCTGAAGTGTTTGATACATCCCAGTAAGAAAGCTGCCCATGTGGAGATGAGAGAGGTTTGGTTTGGTGCCTCAGAAAAGCCCCATGTGCTGGTCTACGAAAACAGTCCTCTGAGAAAGGAAACATGGAAACCAAAGCTAAGGTTCAGATTAGGGCCTGGGGGCCTGTCCATTTCAACCTTCTGTCTCTGGGGACACTGTCTGAGAGTCTAAGTGGAGATAGTTGCTCCGCTGGTGTCAGAGAGCCCCTCTTAGTCCAGGGTGGCCTATACTATTTATGGCCTCAGGGACCTTGGAGGTTTTCCCTAACCTGTAGGGTTGTGGTCAATGGATTGGGCACACTTTCCTTGGAGAGGGCAGGCACAATCTTTCGCTGTTTGGTCCAGAGGTCCTAGCCTGGATGTTGTGTGGGTCCAGGCTGTGGACACAGAATTCTGAATACACAAACTCAGCTTATGAGTGGCGCCTAGGGTATGGCAGGCCGGATGTACAGCCCGAGAGGGAGCTCCTGGGCCTCTGAAACAAGGGCGAGTGGGAGGCGTTCCTTCAGGCTTTTGTCTCTGGATGTTGTGTCCGGGATAGCCGTGGATTGGAGCGGTGGCCTCAGGTACTGTGGACGATTATCCCTCTCTGGGGTTTTGTCCCAGCTCCCAAGAGTTTGTGGTCATTTTGTGGGAAGGGTGGAGTCGTGTTGTCTGGCTCATGGGTCTCTCCAAGAAAGGGATTCCAGAGCAGAGCTCCAGGTACGGGCGGGGCGACTGGAAAATTCAAACCGTGGTGAGGATTGGGTGCATAGGGGCTTGGCAAGCCCCATATGTGGGCTCTTGGTCCAGGCCCTGACAGGCCTTTCTTTGACATGGGGCTCATGCTGAGGGTCACAGTGTGAATTTGTGCCCATGCAGCACTCAAGTTTGGGCGTGGCATCAGGGGCCATGAAGATTTCTCCCACCCTGAAGGTGTGACTCCATGCCAAGAGCAAGCTTGACAGCCATGGGGAAGGAGGAGTTCTGTTTTGTGCTTGCTATACCCAGCTGTGTGGAGAATTGATATAATGTCTACGTTCAGATATCTGAAAACCAAGGTTAGGATGAGGTGACGGCATAAGACCATGGCGTGTCCGAAGTGCTGGGTGTGCGGCCAGCTGTCTCCTTGTCTGTCTGGACGTCTGGCTTCAGGCTGTTTCAGGCAGAGCATGAGTGCCCAGAGCAGCCTATCCAGTTCGGGTACCGTCGAGGCCCGAGCAGGTTGATCCTCATCTGGGTTTTCTGGAGAGCCCCACAGGGAAACCTTTTTCTTCCGTTGGGCAGACACTGGGCTGGATTTTGGTTCCGGAGTTCCTAGTTCGGAGGGCTTGTTTGCCAGGAGTGTGAGGAAGGAAGTCTGAAAACACAAGCTAGCGTGAGTTTTGGGACCGAGGGCACGGCAGGCCCACTCTGCAGAGGCTGAATCGAGATCTCCTGCACTGAGGTCATGTCAACTATGAGACGTGCCTCAGGCTAGAGTTCTTGTCCAGCATGGCCTCTTCCTGAAGGGTGTGGGGGCTTCATGAGGCCAGAAAATTTTGCCTATGATGGGATTTGTGAACTGCTCCAAAACTGAAGGTTACCTTCTGCACGACAGTCGAGTCCTATTGGATGGTTCCAAGAGGCCCCATATGGAAAGACTCGAGAGCAGGTGTCTAAGCATGGATGCCTGGGAACGCCACCTCATATTCCCACTCTTTAGTCAGGACAAGGCAGGCTCAATCTGCGGGCTCCTGCGTAAGCTACCCAGAGGGGAGAGTTGAAATGGACTCTCCTGAAGATGAGTCCTACTGTGGCTTGGTGGCCTGGGAGACCTTGGAATGTGGAGGTGGCTCAGGGACTCTGCAGGATTCTCCAACATGAGGTGTTTGACACGGCTCCAAGAAGAAAACTTCCCATGTGGAGACAAGAGGAGTTCTGTTCCGTGCCTCAGGAAAGCCCCATACCCTGTTCTTCGAACCAAAGCCTCTGAGGAGTGACACCTGGAAACCAAAGCAAGAGTTGAGACTACGGCCTAAAGGCCTGTCCGGCTCAACCGTCTATCTCTGATGACATCTGTGTGCATGCATTCATGGATGTAGCTGCTCAGCTTGTGTCCGAATGCCCCTGTGAGTCCAGTGAGGCTCCCAGTAGTGGGATGACCTCGGAGGCCTTGTGGTTTCTCATATTCTGGAGGTGTGTGGCCAAAGGAATGGACACAGTTTCCCAGGAGAGAGCAGGCACGGTCCTGTGGTATGGCTCCAGAGGACCCAGCCTAGAGGCTGTGTTTGCCAGGGCTGTGGGGACAGATGTCTGAAAAAGCAAACTTGGCTCAGCTAGGGGCCAATGTAATGGCAGGCCTGATATCTAGTCCGTGAGGGGAGATCCTCTGGAAATCAAAGTAGGGCAAGTGGGAGGCAGTCACTCAGGATTTTGTCTCTGGGTGTTGCGTTTACAGTGTCCGGTCAGGGTAGGGGTTGTCTCAGAGGCCGAGGAAGAGCCTTCCTCTCGGGGGATTGTCCAAGCTCCCAAGTGTTTGTGTTCATTCTGTGGGAATGAAGAGTACTGTTTTCTGCCACAGGGGACCCCCCAGGAGAGGGACTCTAGAGCACAGCAGTGGGTTCCCTCAACTGGAATACACACCATCTAGTTAGTCCTGCGTGCCTATGGGCATGGCAAGCCACATATGCGGGCTCTTGGTCCAGTCACTGAGAGGCGGTACTTGAATAAGGTACTCACGCTGAAGGTCACAATGTGTGTTTGTGCCCAAGGCGGCCCTCACGCTTGGGCGTGGCCTCATGGGCCATGCCGTTTTCTCCTACACTGAAGGTTTGACTCACTGCCAGCAGCAAGGTTTCTTGCCAGGGGGAAGAAGGGGTTCTGACTTGTGCATCAGGTTCCCCCCTGTGCAGGGATTGGAGATAAGGTCTAGGTTCCGATGACTGAAAACCCAGGTTGGGAATGGATGGTGGCCTAAGGCAGTGGCGTGTCCAATGTGCTGGGTGTGCAGCCAGCTGTGTCGGTGTCTGTTGGAAGGTCTGGGCTCAGGCTATTTGCGACAGAGCATCACTGTTTAAGGTAGCCTATGCAATTGGGGTGTTGCCGAGGGCCAAGCAGTTTGATCCTCATTTGGGGTTTCTGGGCAGCGCCATAGACAATGTTTTTCTCCTGGGAGGCAGGCACAGTGCTTCATTGTGGCCCCAGAATTCCCAGTAGGGAGGGTTTGTGGGCCAGGAGTGTGAGGACAGAAGTCTGAAAACACAAGCTAGTGTGAGGATTGGAGCCAAGGGCAGAGCAGGCCCACTCTGCAGAGGCTGAATCAAAATCTCCTGCATCTGAAGTCAGGCTGAGGATCAGACGTTGGCTGAGGCTGGAGTATGTGTCCATGATGGCACCTTCATGAAGTGGGGGCCTCATGAGGCCAAGGAAGTTTTCCCACGCTGAGTTTGGAGGTTGCCCCAAAACCCAAGGTTTCCTTCTGCGGGACATACGAGTCCTGTTGCATGGCTCGAGGACATACCATATGGAAGGACTGGAGAGCAGGGTTCGAAGGATGGATCCCTGTACAGCATGCCTCGCATTCCCATTGGCTATTAGCGACAAGATATGTTTGATCTGCTGCCTCTGGAACACACGACCCAGGGGCCTGAGTTGAATGGCCTCTCCTGAGGATGCGTCATAATGTGCGTTTGGGTCCATGGAGACCTTGGAATGTGCTGGTTGTTCAGTGGTCCTGCGGGACTCTCCTACCTGAAGTGTTTGATACATCCCAGTAAGAAAGCTGCCCATGTGGAGATGAGAGAGGTTTGGTTTGGTGCCTCAGAAAAGCCCCATGTGCTGGTCTACGAAAACAGTCCTCTGAGAACGGAAACATGGAAACCGAAGCTAAGGTTCAGATTAGGGCCTGGGGGCCTGTCCATTTCAACCTTCTGTCTCTGGGGACACTGTCTGAGAGTCTAAGTGGAGATAGTTGCTCCGCTGGTGTCAGAGAGGCCCTCTTAGTCCAGGGTGGCCTATACTATTGATGGCCTCAGGGACCTTGGAGCTTTTCCCTAACCTGTAGGGTTGTGGTCAATGGATTGGGCACACTTTCCTTGGAGAGGGCAGGCACAATCTTTCGCTGTTTGGTCCAGAGGCCCTAGCCTGGATGTTGTGTGGTTCCAGGCTGTGGGCACAGAAGTCTGAATACAGAAACTCAGCTTATGAGTGGCGCCTAGGGTATGGCAGGCCGGATGTACAGCCCGAGAGGGAGCTCCTGGGCCTCTGAAACAAGGGCGAGTGGGAGGCGTTCCTTCAGGCTTTTGTCTCTGGATGTTGTGTCCGGGATAGCCGTGGATTGGAGCGGTGGCCTCAGGTACTGTGGACGAGTATCCCTCTCTGGGGATTTGTCCCAGCTCCCAAGAGTTTGGGGTCATTTTGTGGGAAGGGTGGAGTCGTGTTGTCTGGCTCATAGGTCTCTCCAAGGAAGGGATTCCAGAGCAGAGCTCCAGGTACGGGCGGGGCGACTGGAAAATTCAAACCGTGGTGAGGATTGGGTGCATAGGGGCTTGGCAAGCCCCATATGTGGGCTCTTGGTCCAGGCCCTGACAGGCCTTTCTTTGACATGGGGCTCATGCTGAGGGTCACAGTGTGAATTTGTGCCCATGCAGCACTCAAGTTTGGGCGTGGCATCAGGGGCCATGAAGGGTTCTCCCACCCTGAAGGTGTGACTCCATGCCAAGAGCAAGCTTGACAGCCATGGGGAAGGAGGAGTTCTGTTTTGTGCTTGCTATACCCAGCTGTGTGGAGAATTGATATAATGTCTACGTTCAGATATCTGAAAACCAAGGTTAGGATGAGGTGACGGCATAAGACCATGGCGTGTCCGAAGTGCTGGGTGTGCGGCCAGCTGTCTCCTTGTCTGTCTGGACGTCTGGCTTCAGGCTGTTTCAGGCAGAGCATGAGTGCCCAGAGCAGCCTATCCAGTTCGGGTACCGTCGAGGCCCGAGCAGGTTGATCCTCATCTGGGTTTTCTGGAGAGCCCCACAGGGAAACGTTTTTCTTCCGTTGGGCAGACACTGGGCTGGATTTTGGTTCCGGAGTTCCTAGTTCGGAGGGCTTGTTTGCCAGGAGTGTGAGGAAGGAAGTCTGAAAACACAAGCTAGCGTGAGTTTTGGGACCGAGGGCACGGCAGGCCCACTCTGCAGAGGCTGAATCGAGATCTCCTGCACTGAGGTCATGTCAACTATGAGACGTGCCTCAGGCTAGAGTTCTTGTCCAGCATGGCCTCTTCCTGAAGGGTGTGGGGGCTTCATGAGGCCAGAAAGTTTTGCCTACGATGGGATTTGTGAACTGCTCCAAAACTGAAGGTTACCTTCTGCACGACAGTCGAGTCCTATTGGATGGTTCCAAGAGGCCCCATATGGAAAGACTCGAGAGCAGGTGTCTAAGCATGGATGCCTGGGAACGCCACCTCATATTCCCACTCTTTAGTCAGGACAAGGCAGGCTCAATCTGCGGGCTCCTGCGTAAGCTACCCAGAGGGGAGAGTTGAAATGGACTCTCCTGAAGATGAGTCCTACTGTGGCTTTGTGGCCTGGGAGACCTTGGAATGTGGAGGTGGCTCAGGGACTCTGCAGGATTCTCCAACATGAGGTGTTTGACACGGCTCCAAGAAGAAAACTTCCCATGTGGAGACAAGAGGAGTTCTGTTCCGTGCCTCAGGAAAGCCCCATACCCTGTTCTTCGAACCAAAGCCTCTGAGGAGTGACACCTGGAAACCAAAGCAAGAGTTGAGACTACGGCCTAAAGGCCTGTCCGGCTCAACCGTCTATCTCTGATGATATCTGTGTGCATGCATTCATGGATGTAGCTGCTCAGCTTGTGTCCGAATGCCCCTGTGAGTCCAGTGAGGCTCCCAGTAGTGGGATGACCTCGGAGGCCTTGTGGTTTCTCATATTCTGGAGGTGTGTGGCCAAAGGAATGGACACAGTTTCCCAGGAGAGAGCAGGCACGGTCCTGTGGTATGGCTCCAGAGGACCCAGCCTAGAGGCTGTGTTTGCCAGGGCTGTGGGGACAGATGTCTGAAAAAGCAAACTTGGCTCAGCTAGGGGCCAATGTAATGGCAGGCCTGATCTCTAGTCCGTGAGGGGAGATCCTCTGGAAATCAAAGTAGGGCAAGTGGGAGGCAGTCACTCAGGATTTTGTCTCTGGGTGTTGCGTTTACAGTGTCCGGTCAGGGTAGGGGTTGTCTCAGAGGCCGAGGAAGAGCCTTCCTCTCGGGGGATTGTCCAAGCTCCCAAGTGTTTGTGTTCATTCTGTGGGAATGAAGAGTACTGTTTTCTGCCACAGGGGACCCCCCAGGAGAGGGACTCTAGAGCACAGCAGTGGGTTCCCTCAACTGGAATACACACCATCTAGTTAGTCCTGCGTGCCTATGGGCATGGCAAGCCACATATGCGGGCTCTTGGTCCAGTCACTGAGAGGCGGTACTTGAATAAGGTACTCACGCTGAAGGTCACAATGTGTGTTTGTGCCCAAGGCGGCCCTCACGCTTGGGCGTGGCCTCATGGGCCATGCCGTTTTCTCCTACACTGAAGGTTTGACTCACTGCCAGCAGCAAGGTTTCTTGCCAGGGGGAAGAAGGGGTTCTGACTTGTGCATCAGGTTCCCCCCTGTGCAGGGATTGGAGATAAGTTCTAGGTTCCGATGACTGAAAACCCAGGTTGGGAATGGATGGTGGCCTAAGGCAGTGGCGGGTCCAATGTGCTGGGTGTGAAGCCCGCTGTGTCCGTGTCTGTTGGAAGGTCTGGGCTCAGGCTATTTGCGACAGAGCATCACTGTTTAAGGTAGCCTATGCAATTGGGGTGTTGCCGAGGGCCAAGCAGTTTGATCCTCATTTGGGGTTTCTGGGCAGCGCCATAGACAATGTTTTTCTCCTGGGAGGCAGGCACAGTGCTTCATTGTGGCCCCAGAATTCCCAGTAGGGAGGGTTTGTGGGCCAGGAGTGTGAGGACGGAAGTCTGAAAACACAAGCTAGTGTGAGGATTGGAGCCAAGGGCAGAGCAGGCCCACTCTGCAGAGGCTGAATCAAAATCTCCTGCATCTGAAGTCAGGCTGAGGATCAGACGTTGGCTGAGGCTGGAGTATGTGTCCATGATGGCACCTTCATGAAGTGGGGGCCTCATGAGGCCAAGGAAGTTTTCCCACGCTGAGTTTGGAGGTTGCCCCAAAACCCAAGGTTTCCTTCTGCGGGACATACGAGTCCTGTTGCATGGCTCGAGGACATACCATATGGAAGGACTGGAGAGCAGGGTTCGAAGTATGGATCCCTGTACAGCATGCCTCGCATTCCCATTGGCTATTAGCGACAAGATATGTTTGATCTGCTGCCTCTGGAACACACGACCCAGGGGCCTGAGTTGAATGGCCTCTCCTGAGGATGCGTCATAATGTGCGTTTGGGTCCATGGAGACCTTGGAATGTGCTGGTTGTTCAGTGGTCCTGCGGGACTCTCCTACCTGAAGTGTTTGATACATCCCAGTAAGAAAGCTGCCCATGTGGAGATGAGAGAGGTTTGGTTTGGAGCCTCAGAAAAGCCCCATGTGCTGGTCTACGAAAACAGTCCTCTGAGAACGGAAACATGGAAACCGAAGCTAAGGTTCAGATTAGGGCCTGGGGGCCTGTCCATTTCAACCTTCTGTCTCTGGGGACACTGTCTGAGAGTCTAAGTGGAGATAGTTGCTCCGCTGGTGTCAGAGAGGCCCTCTTAGTCCAGGGTGGCCTATACTATTGATGGCCTCAGGGACCTTGGAGCTTTTCCCTAACCTGTAGGGTTGTGGTCAATGGATTGGGCACACTTTCCTTGCAGAGGGCAGGCACAATCTTTCGCTGTTTGGTCCAGAGGCCCTAGCCTGGATGTTGTGTGGTTCCAGGCTGTGGGCACAGAAGTCTGAATACAGAAACTCAGCTTATGAGTGGCGCCTAGGGTATGGCAGGCCGGATGTACAGCCTGAGAGGGAGCTCCTGGGCCTCTGAAACAAGGGCGAGTGGGAGGCGTTCCTTCAGGCTTTTGTCTCTGGATGTTGTGTCCGGGATAGCCGTGGATTGGAGCGGTGGCCTCAGGTACTGTGGACGAGTATCCCTCTCTGGGGATTTGTCCCAGCTCCCAAGAGTTTGGGGTCATTTTGTGGGAAGGGTGGAGTCGTGTTGTCTGGCTCATAGGTCTCTCCAAGAAAGGGATTCCAGAGCAGAGCTCCAGGTACGGGCGGGGTGACTGGAAAATTCAAACCGTGGTGAGGATTGGGTGCATAGGGGCTTGGCAAGTCCCATATGTGGGCTCTTGGTCCAGGCCCTGACAGGCCTTTCTTTGACATGGGGCTCATGCTGAGGGTCACAGTGTGAATTTGTGCCCAAGCAGCACTCAAGTTTGGGCGTGGCATCAGGGGCCATGAAGATTTCTCCCACCCTGAAGGTGTGACTCCATGCCAAGAGCAAGCTTGACAGCCATGGGGAAGGAGGAGTTCTGTTTTGTGCTTGCTATACCCAGCTGTGTGGAGAATTGATATAATGTCTAGGTTCAAATATCTGAAAACCAAGGTTAGGATGAGGTGACGGCATAAGACCATGGCGTGTCCGAAGTGCTGGGTGTGCGGCCAGCTGTCTCCTTGTCTGTCTGGACGTCTGGCTTCAGGCTGTTTCAGGCAGAGCATGAGTGCCCAGAGCAGCCTATCCAGTTCAGGTACCGTCGAGGCCCGAGCAGGTTGATCCTCATCTGGGTTTTATGGAGAGCCCCACAGGGAAACGTTTTTCTTCCGTTGGGCAGACACTGGGCTGGATTTTGGTTCCGGAGTTCCTAGTCCGGAGGGCTTGTTTGCCAGGAGTGTGAGGAAGGAAGTCTGAAAACACAAGCTAGCGTGAGGTTTGGGACCGAGGGCACGGCAGGCCCACTCTGCAGAGGCTGAATCGAGATCTCCTGCACTGAGGTCATGTCAACTATGAGACGTGCCTCAGGCTAGAGTTCTTGTCCAGCATGGCCTCTTCCTGAAGGGTGTGGGGGCTTCATGAGGCCAGAAAATTTTGCCTATGATGGGATTTGTGAACTGCTCCAAAACTGAAGGTTACCTTCTTCAAGACAGTCGAGTCCTATTGGATGGTTCCATGAGGCCCCATATGGAAAGACTCGAGTGCAGGTGTCTAAGCATGGATGCCTGGGAACGCCACCTCATATTCCCACTCTTTAGTCAGGACAAGGCAGGCTCAATCTGCGGGCTCCTGCGTAAGCTACCCAGAGGGGAGAGTTGAAATGGACTCTCCTGAAGATGAGTCCTACTGTGGCTTGGTGGCCTGGGAGACCTTGGAATGTGGAGGTGGCTCAGGGACTCTGCAGGATTCTCCAACATGAGGTGTTTGACACGGCTCCAAGAAGAAAACTTCCCATGTGGAGACAAGAGGAGTTCTGTTCCGTGCCTCAGGAAAGCCCCATACCCTGTTCTTCGAACCAAAGCCTCTGAGGAGTGACACCTGGAAACCAAAGCAAGAGTTGAGACTACGGCCTAAAGGCCTGTCCGGCTCAACCGTCTATCTCTGATGACATCTGTGTGCATGCATTCATGGATGTAGCTGCTCAGCTTGTGTCCGAATGCCCATGTGAGTCCAGTGAGGCTCCCAGTAGTGGGATGTCCTCGGAGGCCTTGTGGTTTCTCATATTCTGGAGGTGTGTGGCCAAAGGAATGGACACAGTTTCCCAGGAGAGAGCAGGCACGGTCCTGTGGTATGGCTCCAGAGGACCCAGCCTAGAGGCTGTGTTTGCCAGGGCTGTGGGGACAGATGTCTGAAAAAGCAAACTTGGCTCAGCTAGGGGCCAATGTAATGGCAGGCCTGATCTCTAGTCCGTGAGGGGAGATCCTCTGGAAATCAAAGTAGGGCAAGTGGGAGGCAGTCACTCAGGATTTTGTCTCTGGGTGTTGCGTTTACAGTGTCCGGTCAGGGTAGGGGTTGTCTCAGAGGCCGAGGAAGAGCCTTCCTCTCGGGGGATTGTCCAAGCTCCCAAGTGTTTGTGTTCATTCTGTGGGAATGAAGAGTACTGTTTTCTGCCACAGGGGACCCCCCAGGAGAGGGACTCTAGAGCACAGCAGTGGGTTCCCTCAACTGGAATACACACCATCTAGTTAGTCCTGCGTGCCTATGGGCATGGCAAGCCACATATGCGGGCTCTTGGTCCAGTCACTGAGAGGCGGTACTTGAATAAGGTACTCACGCTGAAGGTCACAATGTGTGTTTGTGCCCAAGGCGGCCCTCACGCTTGGGCGTGGCCTCATGGGCCATGCCGTTTTCTCCTACACTGAAGGTTTGACTCACTGCCAGCAGCAAGGTTTCTTGCCAGGGGGAAGAAGGGGTTCTGACTTGTGCATCAGGTTCCCCCCTGTGCAGGGATTGGAGATAAGGTCTAGGTTCCAATGACTGAAAACCCAGGTTGGGAATGGATGGTGGCCTAAGGCAGTGGCGGGTCCAATGTGCTGGGTGTGAAGCCAGCTGTGTCCGTGTCTGTTGGAAGGTCTGGGCTCAGGCTATTTGCGACAGAGCATCACTGTTTAAGGTAGCCTATGCAATTGGGGTGTTGCCGAGGGCCAAGCAGTTTGATCCTCATTTGGGGTTTCTGGGCAGCGCCATAGACAATGTTTTTTTCCTGGGAGGCAGGCACAGTGCTTCATTGTGGCCCCAGAATTCCCAGTAGGGAGGGTTTGTGGGCCAGGAGTGTGAGGACGGAAGTCTGAAAACACAAGCTAGTGCGAGGATTGGAGCCAAGGGCAGAGCAGGCCCACTCTGCAGAGGCTGAATCAAAATCTCCTGCATCTGAAGTCAGGCTGAGGATCAGACGTTGGCTGAGGCTGGAGTATGTGTCCATGATGGCACCTTCATGAAGTGGGGGCCTCATGAGGCCAAGGAAGTTTTCCCACGCTGAGTTTGGAGGTTGCCCCAAACCCCAAGGTTTCCTTCTGCGGGACATACGAGTCCTGTTGCATGGCTCGAGGACATACCATATGGAAGGACTGGAGAGCAGGGTTCGAAGGATGGATCCCTGTACAGCATGCCTCTCATTCCCATTGGCTATTAGCGACAAGATATGTTTGATCTGCTGCCTCTGGAACACGCGACCCAGGGGCCTGAGTTGAATGGCCTCTCCTGAGGATGCGTCATAATGTGCGTTTGGGTCCATGGAGACCTTGGAATGTGCTGGTTGTTCAGTGGCCCTGCGGGACTCTCCTACCTGAAGTGTTTGATACATCCCAGTAAGAAAGCTGCCCATGTGGAGATGAGAGAGGTTTGGTTTGGTGCCTCAGAAAAGCCCCATGTGCTGGTCTACGAAAACAGTCCTCTGAGAACGGAAACATGGAAACCAAAGCTAAGGTTCAGATTAGGGCCTGGGGGCCTGTCCATTTCAACCTTCTGTCTCTGGGGACACTGTCTGAGAGTCTAAGTGGAGATAGTTGCTCCGCTGGTGTCAGAGAGCCCCTCTTAGTCCAGGGTGGCCTATACTATTGATGGCCTCAGGGACCTTGGAGCTTTTCCCTAACCTGTAGGGTTGTGGTCAATGGATTGGGCACACTTTCCTTGGAGAGGGCAGGCACAATCTTTCGCTGTTTGGTCCAGAGGCCCTAGCCTGGAAGTTGTGTGGGTCCAGGCTGTGGGCACAGAAGTCTGAATACACAAACTCAGCTTATGAGTGGCGCCTAGGGTATGGCAGGCCGGATGTACAGCCCGAGAGGGAGCTCCTGGGCCTCTGAAACAAGGGCGAGTGGGAGGCGTTCCTTCAGGCTTTTGTCTCTGGATGTTGTGTCCGGGATAGCCGTGGATTGGAGCGGTGGCCTCAGGTACTGTGGACGAGTATCCCTCTCTGGGGATTTGTCCCAGCTCCCAAGAGTTTGGGGTCATTTTGTGGGAAGGGTGGAGTCGTGTTGTCTGGCTCATAGGTCTCTCCAAGAAAGGGATTCCAGAGCAGAGCTCCAGGTACGGGCGGGGCGACTGGAAAATTCAAACCGTGGTGAGGATTGGGTGCATAGGGGCTTGGCAAGCCCCATATGTGGGCTCTTGGTCCAGGCCCTGACAGGCCTTTCTTTGACATGGGGCTCATGCTGAGAGTCACAGTGTGAATTTGTGCCCAAGCAGCACTCAAGTTTGGGCGTGGCATCAGGGGCCATGAAGATTTCTCCCACCCTGAAGGTGTGACTCCATGCCAAGAGCAAGCTTGACAGCCATGGGGAAGGAGGAGTTCTGTTTTGTGCTTGCTATACCCAGCTGTGTGGAGAATTGATATAATGTCTAGGTTCAAATATCTGAAAACCAAGGTTAGGATGAGGTGACGGCATAAGACCATGGCGTGTCCGAAGTGCTGGGTGTGCGGCCAGCTGTCTCCTTGTCTGTCTGGACGTCTGGCTTCAGGCTGTTCAGGCAGAGCATGAGTGCCCAGAGCAGCCTATCCAGTTCGGGTACCGTCGAGGCCCGAGCAGGTTGATCCTCATCTGGGTTTTATGGAGAGCCCCACAGGGAAACGTTTTTCTTCCGTTGGGCAGACACTGGGCTGGATTTTGGTTCCGGAGTTCCTAGTTCGGAGGGCTTGTTTGCCAGGAGTGTGAGGAAGGAAGTCTGAAAACACAAGCTAGCGTGAGGTTTGGGACCGAGGGCACGGCAGGCCCACTCTGCAGAGGCTGAATCGAGATCTCCTGCACTGAGGTCATGTCAACTATGAGACGTGCCTCAGGCTAGAGATCTTGTCCAGCATGCCCTCTTCCTGAAGGGTGTGGGGGCTTCATGAGGCCAGAAAATTTTGCCTATGATGGGATTTGTGAACTGCTCCAAAACTGAAGGTTACCTTCTGCACAACAGTCGAGTCCTATTGGATGGTTCCAAGAGGCCCCATATGGAAAGACTCGAGAGCAGGTGTCTAAGCATGGATGCCTGGGAACGCCACCTCATATTCCCACTCTTTAGTCAGGACAAGGCAGGCTCAATCTGCGGGCTCCTGCGTGAGCTACCCAGAGGGGAGAGTTGAAATGGACTCTCCTGAAGATGAGTCCTACTGTGGCTTGGTGGCCTGGGAGACCTTGGAATGTGGAGGTGGCTCAGGGACTCTGCAGGATTCTCCAACATGAGGTGTTTGACACGGCTCCAACAAGGAAACTTCCCATGTGGAGACGAGAGGAGTTCTGTTCCGTGCCTCAGGAAAGCCCCATACCCTGTTCTTCAAACCAAAGCCTCTGAGGAGTGACAACTGGAAACCAAAGCAAGAGTTGAGACTACGGCCTAAAGGCCTGTCCGGCTCAACCGTCTATCTCTGTTGACATCTGTGTGCATGCATTCATGGATGTAGCTGCTCAGCTTGTGTCCGAATGCCCCTGTGAGTCCAGTGAGGCTCCCAGTAGTGGGATGTCCTCGGAGGCCTTGAGGTTTCTCATATTCTGGAGGTGTGTGGCCAAAGGAATGGACACAGTTTCCCAGGAGAGAGCAGGCACGGTCCTGTGGTATGGCTCCAGAGGACCCAGCCTAGAGGCTGTGTTTGCCAGGGCTGTGGGGACAGATGTCTGAAAAAGCAAACTTGGCTCAGCTAGGGGCCAATGTAATGGCAGGCCTGATCTCTAGTCCGTGAGGGGAGATCCTCTGGAAATCAAAGTAGGGCAAGTGGGAGGCAGTCACTCAGGATTTTGTCTCTGGGTGTTGCGTTTACAGTGTCCGGTCAGGGTAGGGGTTGTCTCAGAGGCCGAGGAAGAGCCTTCCTCTCGGGGGATTGTCCAAGCTCCCAAGTGTTTGTGTTCATTCTGTGGGAATGAAGAGTACTGTTTTCTGCCACAGGGGACCCCCAGGAGAGGGACTCTAGAGCACAGCAGTGGGTTCCCTCAACTGGAATACACACCATCTAGTTAGTCCTGCGTGCCTATGGGCATGGCAAGCCACATATGCGGGCTCTTGGTCCAGTCACTGAGAGGCGGTACTTGAATAAGGTACTCACGCTGAAGGTCACAATGTGTGTTTGTGCCCAAGGCGGCCCTCACGCTTGGGCGTGGCCTCATGGGCCATGCCGTTTTCTCCTACACTGAAGGTTTGACTCACTGCCAGCAGCAAGGTTTCTTGCCAGGGGGAAGGAGGGGTTCTGACTTGTGCATCAGGTTCCCCCCTGTGCAGGGATTGGAGATAAGGTCTAGGTTCCGATGACTGAAAACCCAGGTTGGGAATGGATGGTGGCCTAAGGCATTGGCGGGTCCAATGTGCTGGGTGTGAAGCCAGCTGTGTCGGTGTCTGTTGGAAGGTCTGGGCTCAGGCTATTTGCGACAGAGCATCACTGTTTAAGGTAGCCTATGCAATTGGGGTGTTGCCGAGGGCCAAGCAGTTTGATCCTCATTTGGGGTTTCTGGGCAGCGCCATAGACAATGTTTTTCTCCTGGGAGGCAGGCACAGTGCTTCATTGTGGCCAAAGAATTCCCAGTAGGGAGGGTTTGTGGGCCAGAAGTGTGAGGACGGAAGTCTGAAAACACAAGCTAGTGTGAGGATTGGAGCCAAGGGCAGAGCAGGCCCACTCTGCAGAGGCTGAATCAAAATCTCCTGCATCTGAAGTCAGGCTGAGGATCAGACGTTGGCTGAGGCTGGAGTATGTGTCCATGATGGCACCTTCATGAAGTGGGGGCCTCATGAGGCCAAGGAAGTTTTCCCACGCTGAGTTTGGAGGTTGCCCCAAACCCCAAGGTTTCCTTCTGCGGGACATACGAGTCCTGTTGCATGGCTCGAGGACATACCATATGGAAGGACTGGAGAGCAGGGTTCGAAGGATGGATCCCTGTACAGCATGCCTCGCATTCCCATTGGCTATTAGCGACAAGATATGTTTGATCTGCTGCCTCTGGAACACGCGACCCAGGGGGCTGAGTTGAAATGGCCTCTCCTGAGGATGCGTCATAATGTGCGTTTGGGTCCATGGAGACCTTGGAATGTGCTGGTTGTTCAGTGGCCCTGCGGGACTCTCCTACCTGAAGTGTTTGATACATCCCAGTAAGAAAGCTGCCCATGTGGAGATGAGAGAGGTTTGGTTTGGTGCCTCAGAAAAGCCCCATGTGCTGGTCTACGAAAACAGTCCTCTGAGAACGGAAACATGGAAACCAAAGCTAAGGTTCAGATTAGGGCCTGGGGGCCTGTCCATTTCAACCTTCTGTCTCTGGGGACACTGTCTGAGAGTCTAAGTGGAGATAGTTGCACCGCTGGTGTCAGAGAGCCCCTCTTAGTCCAGGGTGGCCTATACTATTTATGGTTTCAGGGACCTTGGAGGTTTTCCCTAACCTGTAGGGTTGTGGTCAATGGATTGGGCACACTTTCCTTAAAGAGGGCAGGCACAATCTTTCGCTGTTTCGTCCAGAGGCCCTAGCCTGGATGTTGTGTGGGTCCAGGCTGTGGACACAGAATTCTGAATACACAAACTCAGCTTATGAGTGGCGCCTAGGGTATGGCAGGCTGGATGTACAGCCCGAGAGGGAGCTCCTGGGCCTCTGAAACAAGGGCGAGTGGGAGGCGTTCCTTCAGGCTTTTGTCTCTGGATGTTGTGTCCGGGATAGCCGTGGATTGGAGCGGTGGCCTCAGGTACTGTGGACGAGTATCCCTCTCTGGGGATTTGTCCCAGCTCCCAAGAGTTTGGGGTCATTTTGTGGGAAGGGTGGAGTCGTGTTGTCTGGCTCATGGGTCTCTCCAAGAAAGAGATTCCAGAGCAGAGCTCCAGGTACTGGCGGGGCGACTGGAAAATTCAAACCGTGGTGAGGATTGGGTGCATAGGGGCTTGGCAAGCCCCATATGTGGGCTCTTGGTCCAGGCCCTGACAGGCCTTTCTTTGACATGGGGCTCATGCTGAGGGTCACAGTGTGAATTTGTGCCCAAGCAGCACTCAAGTTTGGGCGTGGAATCAGGGGCCAAGAAGGTTTCTCCCACCCTGAAGGTGTGACTCCATGCCAAGAGCAAGCTTGACAGCCATGGGGAAGGAGGAGTTCTGTTTTGTGCTTGCTATACCCAGCTGTGTGGAGAATTGATATAATGTCTAGGTTCAAATATCTGAAAACCAAGGTTAGGATGAGGTGACGGCATAAGACCATGGCGTGTCCGAAGTGCTGGGTGTGCGGCCAGCTGTCTCCTTGTCTGTCTGGACGTCTGGCTTTAGGCTGTGTCAGGCAGAGCATGAGTGCCCAGAGCAGCCTATCCAGTTCGGGTACCGTCGAGGCCCGAGCAGGTTGATCCTCATCTGGGTTTTATGGAGAGCCCCACAGGGATACGTTTTTCTTCCGTTGGGCAGACACTGGGCTGGGTTTTGGTTAGTTAGTTCCTAGTCCGGAGGGCTTGTTTGCCAGGAGTGTGAGGAAGGAAGTCTGAAAACACAAGCTAGCGTGAGGTTTGGGACCGAGGGCACGGCAGGCCCACTCTGCAGAGGCTGAATCGAGATCTCCTGCACTGAGGTCATGTCAACTATGAGACGTGCCTCAGGCTAGAGTTATTGTCCAGCATGCCCTCTTCCTGAAGGGTGTGGGGGCTTCATGAGGCCAGAAAATTTTGCCTATGATGGGATTTGTGAACTGCTCCAAAACTGAAGGTTACCTTCTGCACAACAGTCGAGTTCTATTGGATGGTTCCAAGAGGCCCCATATGGAAAGACTCGAGAGCAGGTGTCTAAGCATGGATGCCTGGGAACGCCACCTCATATTCCCACTCTTTAGTCAGGACAAGGCAGGCTCAATCTGCGGGCTCCTGCGTGAGCTACCCAGAGGGGAGAGTTGAAATGGACTCTCCTGAAGATGAGTCCTACTGTGGCTTTGTGGCCTGGGAGACCTTGGAATGTGGAGGTGGCTCAGGGACTCTGCAGGATTCTCCAACATGAGGTGTTTGACACGGCCTCAACAAGGAAACTTCCCATGTGGAGACGAGAGGAGTTCTGTTCCGTGCCTCAGGAAAGCCCCATACCCTGTTCTTCGAACCAAAGCCTCTGAGGAGTGACAACTGGAAACCAAAGCAAGAGTTGAGACTACGGCCTAAAGGCCTGTCCGGCTCAACCGTCTATCTCTGTTGACATCTGTGTGCATGCATTCATGGATGTAGCTGCTCAGCTTGTGTCCGAATGCCCCTGTGAGTCCAGTGAGGCTCCCAGTAGTGGGATGTCCTCGGAGGCCTTGAGGTTTCTCATATTCTGGAGGTGTGTGGCCAAAGGAATGGACACAGTTTCCCAGGAGAGAGCAGGCACGGTCCTGTGGTATGGCTCCAGAGGACCCAGCCTAGAGGCTGTGTTTGCCAGGGCTGTGGGGACAGATGTCTGAAAAAGCAAACTTGGCTCAGCTAGGGGCCAATGTAATGGCAGGCCTGATCTCTAGTCCGTGAGGGGAGATCCTCTGGAAATCAAAGTAGGGCAAGTGGGAGGCAGTCACTCAGGATTTTGTCTCTGGGTGTTGCGTTTACAGTGTCCGGTCAGGGTAGGGGTTGTCTCAGAGGCCGAGGAAGAGCCTTCCTCTCGGGGGATTGTCCAAGCTCCCAAGTGTTTGTGTTCATTCTGTGGGAATGAAGAGTACTGTTTTCTGCCACAGGGGACCCCCAGGAGAGGGACTCTAGAGCACAGCAGTGGGTTCCCTCAACTGGAATACACACCATCTAGTTAGTCCTGCGTGCCTATGGGCATGGCAAGCCACATATGCGGGCTCTTGGTCCAGTCACTGAGAGGCGGTACTTGAATAAGGTACTCACGCTGAAGGTCACAATGTGTGTTTGTGCCCAAGGCGGCCCTCACGCTTGGGCGTGGCCTCATGGGCCATGCCGTTTTCTCCTACACTGAAGGTTTGACTCACTGCCAGCAGCAAGGTTTCTTGCCAGGGGGAAGGAGGGGTTCTGACTTGTGCATCAGGTTCCCCCCTGTGCAGGGATTGGAGATAAGGTCTAGGTTCCGATGACTGAAAACCCAGTTTGGGAATGGATGGTGGCCTAAGGCATTGGCGGGTCCAATGTGCTGGGTGTGAAGCCAGCTGTGTCGGTGTCTGTTGGAAGGTCTGGGCTCAGGCTATTTGCGACAGAGCATCACTGTTTAAGGTAGCCTATGCAATTGGGGTGTTGCCGAGGGCCAAGCAGTTTGATCCTCATTTGGGGTTTCTGGGCAGCGCCATAGACAATGTTTTTCTCCTGGGAGGCAGGCACAGTGCTTCATTGTGGCCAAAGAATTCCCAGTAGGGAGGGTTTGTGGGCCAGAAGTGTGAGGACGGAAGTCTGAAAACACAAACTAGTGTGAGGATTGGAGCCAAGGGCAGAGCAGGCCCACTCTGCAGAGGCTGAATCAAAATCTCCTGCATCTGAAGTCAGGCTGAGGATCAGACGTTGGCTGAGGCTGGAGTATGTGTCCATGATGGCACCTTCATGAAGTGGGGGCCTCATGAGGCCAAGGAAGTTTTCCCACGCTGAGTTTGGAGGTTGCCCCAAACCACAAGGTTTCCTTCTGCGGGACATACGAGTCCTGTTGCATGGCTCGAGGACATACCATATGGAAGGACTGAGAGCAGGGTTCGAAGGATGGATCCCTGTACAGCATGCCTCGCATTCCCATTGGCTATTAGCGACAAGATATGTTTGATCTGCTGCCTCTGGAACACGCGACCCAGGGGGCTGAGTTGAAATGGCCTCTCCTGAGGATGCGTCATAATGTGCGTTTGGGTCCATGGAGACCTTGGAATGTGCTGGTTGTTCAGTGGCCCTGCGGGACTCTCCTACCTGAAGTGTTTGATACATCCCAGTAAGAAAGCTGCCCATGTGGAGATGAGAGAGGTTTGGTTTGGTGCCTCAGAAAAGCCCCATGTGCTGGTCTACGAAAACAGTCCTCTGAGAACGGAAACATGGAAACCAAAGCTAAGGTTCAGATTAGGGCCTGGGGGCCTGTCCATTTCAACCTTCTGTCTCTGGGGACACTGTCTGAGAGTCTAAGTGGAGATAGTTGCTCCGCTGGTGTCAGAGAGCCCCTCTTAGTCCAGGGTGGCCTATACTATTTATGGCCTCAGGGACCTTGGAGGTTTTCCCTAACCTGTAGGGTTGTGGTCAATGGATTGGGCACACTTTCCTTGGAGAGGGCAGGCACAATCTTTCGCTGTTTGGTCCAGAGGCCCTAGCCTGGATGTTGTGTGGGTCCAGGCTGTGGGCACAGAAGTCTGAATACACAAACTCAGCTTATGAGTGGCGCCTAGGGTATGGCAGGCCGGATGTACAGCCCGAGAGGGAGCTCCTGGGCCTCTGAAACAAGGGCGAGTGGGAGGCGTTCCTTCAGGCTTTTGTCTCTGGATGTTGTGTCCGGGATAGCCGTGGATTGGAGCGGTGGCCTCAGGTACTGTGGACGAGTATCCCTCTCTGGGGATTTGTCCCAGCTCCCAAGAGTTTGGGGTCATTTTGTGGGAAGGGTGGAGTCGTGTTGTCTGGCTCATGGGTCTCTCCAAGAAAGAGATTCCAGAGCAGAGCTCCAGGTACTGGCGTGGCGACTGGAAAATTCAAACCGTGGTGAGGATTGGGTGCATAGGGGCTTGGCAAGCCCCATATGTGGGCTCTTGGTCCAGGCCCTGACAGGCCTTTCTTTGACATGGGGCTCATGCTGAGGGTCACAGTGTGAATTTGTGCCCAAGCAGCACTCAAGTTTGGGCGTGGAATCAGGGGCCAAGAAGGTTTCTCCCACCCTGAAGGTGTGACTCCATGCCAAGAGCAAGCTTGACAGCCATGGGGAAGGAGGAGTTCTGTTTTGTGCTTGCTATACCCAGCTGTGTGGAGAGTTGATATAATGTCTAGGTTCAAATATCTGAAAACCAAGGTTAGGATGAGGTGACGGCATAAGACCATGGCGTGTCCGAAGTGCTGGGTGTGCGGCCAGCTGTCTCCTTGTCTGTCTGGACGTCTGGCTTTAGGCTGTGTCAGGCAGAGCATGAGTGCCCAGAGCAGCCTATCCAGTTCGGGTACCGTCGAGGCCCGAGCAGGTTGATCCTCATCTGGGTTTTATGGAGAGCCCCACAGGGATACGTTGTTCTTCCGTTGGGCAGACACTGGGCTGGGTTTTGGTTAGGAAGTTCCTAGTCCGGAGGGCTTGCTTGCCAGGAGTGTGAGGAAGGAAGTCGGAAAACACAAGCTAGTGTGAGGTTTGGGACCGAGGGCACGGCAGGCCCACTCTGCAGAGCCTGAATCGAGATCTCCTGCACTGAGGTCATGTCAACTATGAGACGTGCCTCAGGCTAGAGTTTTTGTCCAGCATGGCCTCTTCCTGAAGGGTGGGGGGCTTCATGAGGCCAGAAAGTTTTGCCTACGATGGGATTTGTGAACTGCTCCAAAACTGAAGGTTACCTTCTGCACAACAGTCGAGTCCTATTGGATGGTTCCAAGAGGCCCCATATGGAAAGACTCGAGAGCAGGTGTCTAAGCATGGATGCCTGGGAACGCCACCTCATATTCCCACTCTTTAGTCAGGACAAGGCAGGCTCAATCTGCGGGCTCCTGGGTGAGCTACCCAGAGGGGAGAGTTGAAATGGTCTCTCCTGAAGATGAGTCCTACTGTGGCTTGGTGGCCTGGGAGACCTTGGAATGTGGAGGTGGCTCAGGGACTCTGCAGGATTCTCCAACATGAGGTGTTTGACACGGCTCCAACAAGGAAACTTCCCATGTGGAGACGAGAGGAGTTCTGTTCCGTGCCTCAGGAAAGCCCCATACCCTGTTCTTCGAACCAAAGCCTTTGAGGAGTGACACCTGGAAACCAAAGCAAGAGTTGAGACTACGGCCTAAAGGCCTGTCCGGCTCAACCTTCTATCTCTGTTGACATCTGTGTGCATGCATTCATGGATGTAGCTGCTGAGCTTGGGTCCGAATGCCCGTGTGAGTCCAGTGAGGCTCCCAGTAGTGGGATGTCCTCGGAGGCCTTGTGGTTTCTCATATTCTGGAGGTGTGTGGCCAAAGGAATGGACACAGTTTCCCAGGAGAGAGCAGGCACGGTCCTGTGGTATGGCTCCAGAGGACCCAGCCTAGAGGCTGTGTTTGCCAGGGCTGTGGGGACAGATGTCTGAAAAAGCAAACTTGGCTCAGCTAGGGGCCAATGTAATGGCAGGCCTGATCTCTAGTCCGTGAGGGGAGATCCTCTGGAAATCAAAGTAGGGCAAGTGGGAGGCAGTCACTCAGGATTTTGTCTCTGGGTGTTGCGTTTACAGTGTCCGGTCAGGTTAGGGGTTGTCTCAGAGGTCGAGGAAGAGCCTTCCTCTCGGGGGATTGTCCAAGCTCCCAAGTGTTTGTGTTCATTCTGTGGGAATGAAGAGTACTGTTTTCTGCCACAGGGGACCCCCCAGGAGAGGGACTCTAGAGCACAGCAGTGGGTTCCCTCAACTGGAATACACACCATCTAGTTAGTCCTGGTTGCCTATGGGCATGGCAAGCCACATATGCGGGCTCTTGGTCCAGTCACTGAGAGGCGTTACTTGAATAAGGTACTCACGCTGAGGGTCATAATGTGTGTTTGTGCCCAAGGTGGCCCTCACGCTTGGGCGTGGCCTCATGGGCCATGCCGTTTTCTCCTACACTGAAGGTTTGACTCACTGCCAGCAGCAAGGTTTCTTGCCATGGGGAAGGAGAGGTTCTGACTTGTGCATCAGGTTCCCCCCTGTGCAAGGTTAGGAGATAAGGTCTAGGTTTCGATGACTGAAAACCCAGTTTGGGAATGGATGGTGGCCTAAGGCAGTGGCGGGTCCAATGTGCTGGGTGTGCAGCCAGCTGTGTCGGTGTCTGTTGGAAGGTCTGGGCTCAGGCTATTTGCGACAGAGCTTCACTGTTTAAGGTAGCCTATGCAATTGAGGTGTTGCCGAGGGCCAAGCAGTTTGATCCTCATTTGGGGTTTCTGGGCAGCGCCATAGACAATGTTTTTCTCCTGGGAGGCAGGCACAGTGCTTCATTGTGGCCCCAGAATTCCCAGTAGGGAGGGTTTGTGGGCCAGGAGTGTGAGGACAGAAGTCTGAAAACACAAGCTAGTGTGAGGATTGGAGTCAAGGGCAGAGCAGGCCCACTCTGCAGAGGCTGAATCAAAATCTCCTGCATCTGAAGTCACTCTGAGGATCAGACGTTGGCTGAGGCTGGAGTATGTGTCCATGATGGCACCTTCATGAAGTGGGGGCCTCATGAGGCCAAGGAAGTTTTCCCACGCTGAGTTTGGAGGTTGCCCCAAACCCCAAGGTTTCCTTCTACGGGACATTCGAGTCCCGTTGCATGGCTCCAGGACATACCATATGGAAGGACTGGAGAGCAGGGTTCGAAGGATGGATCCCTGTACAGCATGCCTCGCATTCCCATTGGCTATTAGCGACAAGATATGTTTGATCTGCTGCCTCTGGAACACGCGACCCAGGGGGCTGAGTTGAAATGGCCTCTCCTGAGGATGCGTCATAATGTGCGTTTGGGTCCATGGAGACCTTGGAATGTGCTGGTTGTTCAGTGGCCCTGCGGGACTCTCCTACCTGAAGTGTTTGATACATCCCAGTAAGAAAGCTGCCCATGTGGAGATGAGAGAGGTTTGGTTTGGTGCCTCAGAAAAGCCCCATGTGCTGGTCTACGAAAACAGTCCTCTGAGAACGGAAACATGGAAACCAAAGCTAAGGTTCAGATTAGGGCCTGGGGGCCTGTCCATTTCAACCTTCTGTCTCTGGGGACACTGTCTGAGAGTCTAAGTGGAGATAGTTGCTCCGCTGGTGTCAGAGAGCCCCTCTTAGTCCAGGGTGGCCTATACTATTGATGGCCTCAGGGACCTTGGAGCTTTTCCCTAACCTGTAGGGTTGTGGTCAATGGATTGGGCACACTTTCCTTGGAGAAGGCAGGCACAATCTTTCGCTGTTTGGTCCAGAGGCCCTAGCCTGGATGTTGTGTGGGTCCAGGCTGTGGGCACAGAAGTCTGAATACACAAACTCAGCTTATGAGTGGTGCCTAGGGTATGGCAGGCCGGATGTACAGCCCGAGAGGGAGCTCCTGGGCCTCTGAAACAAGGGTGAGTGGGAGGCGTTCCTTCAGGCTTTTGTCTCTGGATGTTGTGTCCGGGATAGCCGTGGATTGGAGCGGTGGCCTCAGGTACTGTGGACGAGTATCCCTCTCTGGGGATTTGTCCCAGCTCCCAAGAGTTTGGGGTCATTTTGTGGGAAGGGTGGAGTCGTGTTGTCTGGCTCATAGGTCTCTCCAAGGAAGGGATTCCAGAGCAGAGCTCCAGGTACGGGCGGGGCGACTGGAAAATTCAAACCGTGGTGAGGATTGGGTGCATAGGGGCTTGGCAAGCCCCATATGTGGGCTCTTGGTCCAGGCCCTGACAGGCCTTTCTTTGGCATGGGGCTCATGCTGAGGGTCACAGTGTGAATTTTTGCCCAAGCAGCACTCAAGTTTGGGCGTGGCATCAGGGGCCATGAAGGTTTCTCCCACCCTGAAGGTGTGACTCCATGCCAAGAGCAAGCTTGACAGCCATGGGGAAGGAGGAGTTCTGTTTTGTGCTTGCTATACCCAGCTGTGTGGAGAATTGATATAATGTCTAGGTTCAAATATCTGAAAACCAAGGTTAGGATGAGGTGACGGCATAAGACCATGGCGTGTCTGAAGTGCTGGGTGTGCGGCCAGCTGCCTCCTTGTCTGTCTGGACGTCTGGCTTCAGGCTGTGTCAGGCAGAGCATGAGTGCACAGAGCAGCCTATCCAGTTCGGGTACCGTCGAGGCCCGAACAGGTTGATCCTCATCTGGGTTTTATGGAGAGCCCCACAGGGAAACGTTTTTCTTCCGTTGGGCAGACACTGGGCTGGATTTTGGTTCCGGAGTTCCTAGTTCGGAGAGCTTGTTTGCCAGGAGTGTGAGGAAGGAAGTCTGAAAACACAAGCTAGCGTGAGGTTTGGGACCGAGGGCACGGCAGGCCCACTCTGCAGAGGCTGAATCGAGATCTCCTGCACTGAGGTCATGTCAACTATGAGACGTGCCTCAGGCTAGAGTTCTTGTCCAGCTTGGCCTCTTCCTGAAGGGTGTGGGGGCTTCATGAGGCCAGAAAATTTTGCCTATGATGGGATTTGTGAACTGCTCCAAAACTGAAGGTTACCTTCTGCACAACAGTCGAGTCCTATTGGATGGTTCCAAGAGGCCCCATATGGAAAGACTCGAGAGCAGGTGTCTAAGCATGGATGCCTGGGAACGCCACCTCATATTCCCACTCTTTAGTCAGGACAAGGCAGGCTCAATCTGCGGGCTCCTGCGTGAGCTACCCAGAGGGGAGAGTTGAAATGGACTCTCCTGAAGATGAGTCCTACTGTGGCTTGGTGGCCTGGGAGACCTTGGAATGTGGAGGTGGCTCAGGGACTCTGCAGGATTCTCCAACATGAGGTGTTTGACACGGCTCCAACAAGGAAACTTCCCATGTGGAGACGAGAGGAGTTCTGTTCCGTGCCTCAGGAAAGCCCCATACCCTGTTCTTCGAACCAAAGCCTCTGAGGAGTGACACCTGGAAACCAAAGCAAGAGTTGAGACTACGGCCTAAAGGCCTGTCCGGCTCAACCTTCTATCTCTGTTGACATCTGTGTGCATGCATTCATGGATGTAGCTGCTCAGCTTGTGTCCGAATGCCCCTGTGAGTCCAGTGAGGCTCCCAGTAGTGGGATGTCCTCGGAGGCCTTGAGGTTTCTCATATTCTGGAGGTGTGTGGCCAAAGGAATGGACACAGTTTCCCAGGAGAGAGCAGGCACGGTCCTGTGGTATGGCTCCAGAGGACCCAGCCTAGAGGCTGTGTTTGCCAGGGCTGTGGGGACAGATGTCTGAAAAAGCAAACTTGGCTCAGCTAGGGGCCAATGTAATGGCAGGCCTGATCTCCAGTCCGTGAGTGGAGATCCTCTGGATATCAAAGGAGGGCAAGTGGGAGGCAGTTGCTCAGGCTTTTGTCTCTGGGTGTTGCGTTCACAGTGTCCGGTCACGGTAGGGGTTGCTTCAGTTTCCGAGGAAGAGCCTTCCTCTCGGGGGATTGTCCAACCTCCCAAGGGTTTGGGTTCATTCTGTGGGAAGTGAAGAGTACTGTTTTCTGCCACAAAGGACCTCCCAGGTGAGGGACTCTAGAGCACAGCAGTGGGTTCCCTCAACTGGAATACACACCATCTAGTTAGTCCTGGGTGACTATGGGCATGGCAAGGACTATAGGCAGGATCTTCGTCCCGATCCTGACAGGCCTTTCTTTGTCATGGGGCTCATGCTAGGGTCACAGTGTGAATTTGTGCCCAAGCAGCACTCATGTTTGGGCGTGGCATCAGGGGCCATGAAGGGTTCCCCACGTGAAGGTGTGACTCCATGCGAAGAACAAGCATTACATCATTGTGGAAGGCAGAGTACTGATTGTGATTCCGATACTCAAACTCAGCTTTGGGGACATCGGTATGGCAGGCCCAATCTACAAACCATGAGAAGAACTCATGAAGATTTGAATATAGAGTGAGTCTGAGGCGCTTGCTCAGGCATTTGTCTCTGGAATTTGTATCAGCGATCTCCGTGGAATGTCGGGGATGCCTCATGGGCCATGGACGAATCTACCTCTATAAGGATTTCGCCCGATTCCCAATTATTTTTCGTCAATCTGTGGGATGGGAAGCATCCTTTCAGTTATGTTACCTCAGGTGTCCCACGAAAAGAGGAATTCCAAATCAAAGCCGTGGGGAAGACTGAAGGGACCACCTGAACTATGGTTAAAAATTGAGGCCTAGGGGCATGGCAATCCCAATATGCTATCTCTTCATCAGCCACTGAGAGGCCTTACTTGAGGACTTTGGTAAGGCTGAGGGTCACAATGTGTGTTTGTGACCATGTAGCCTGCGAGCATGGAGGGGCCTCATGGGCAACACTGGATTCAACTACACTGAAAGTTGGACAACATGCCAACCACAAGGTTTCTTGCCATGGGGAAGGACTTCTGATTTCTGCATCAGAATCAACCCTGGGCAGTGATTGGAGATAAGGTCTAGAATCTAAAGCCTGAAAACCGAGGTTGGGAAGAGATGACAACCTAAGGCCATGGTGGCTCGATGTGCTCAGTGTGCGGCAAGCTGTCTGGTTGGGGCCAGGAAGTCCAGGCTCAGGCTGTGTCAGAAAGGGCATTAGTGCCCTGGTCAGCCTATATGTTCAGGGTACAGCCAAGGTAGGTGCAGGTTGATCCTCACTTGGGGTTACTGGGTAGCCCCAGAGGGCAATGTTTTTCTTCTGGAGGGCAGGCAGAGTGCTGCATTGTAGTTCTGGATTGCCAAACTGGAGGGCTTGTGGGCCAGTAGTCTGAGGACAGAAGTCTGAGAACACAAGCTCGGCTTAGGTTTCTGGTTGAGGACATGGCAGGCAGAATCTACAGACCGGAATCGAGATCTCGTGCATCTGAAGTCAGGGCGAGGATCAGACGATCGCTCAGGTTGGAGTTTCTGTCCTTTATGGCCCCTTCATGAAGGGGGAGCATCACAAGGCCATGGGGGTTGTCCCACGATGGGATTTGTGAGAAGCTCCAAACTGCAAAGTGTCTTCTGCAGGACAATTGAGACCTGTTGTTTGGCTCCAGGCCAATGATTCTGAGCAGGGTTCTAAGGATGGATCACTGGTTAGCCCACCTCGCATTCCAATTGTCTCCTAGCAACAAGACAGGGTAGATCTGCTGGATCTGGGGGAGCAACCGAGGAGGCTGAGTTGAAATGGACTCTCCTGGGGTTGGGTCCTAGCGTGCTTTTGTGTGTATCGAGACCTTGGAATGAAGCGGTGGCACTGGGGCCCTGACGGGTTCTCCAAATTGAGGCTTTGACAGAGCTCCAACGTGCTAGTTTCCCATGTGTAGATGAGATTTTTTCTGATGGGTGCATCAAGAAAAAGCCATTGCTGGTTTTGAAATCCAGGCGTCTGAGGAGAGATCCTGGAAATCAAAGCAATGGATCTGATTAGTGCCTAGGGGCCTGTTCTTTCCTTTTTACCTCTGGGGACATCTGTTTATGGGTCTGAGTGCAGGTAGGTGCACAGATGGGCTCAGATTGCCCCTGTTTTTCCTGGGAAGCCAGCCCTAGTGAGATGGATCAGGTATTGGGTGTTTATTCTATAGAAGGGTTGTGGCCATTGGAAATGGCAAACACATTTCCTTACAGAGGGCAAGTACAGTCCTCAGGCTTGGCTCCAGGGGCCTGAGCCTGTAGGTTGTGTAGGCCAGGGCTGTTTGGACAGTTGTCTGAAAACACAACCTCGGCTTATGTTTCCGGTCATAGTTATGGCAGGACTGATCTACAGACCATGAGGAGAACTCTTCGGGATTTGAAAAAAGAGCGAGTGTGAGGCTCTTGCTCACGTTTTTGTCTCTGGATATCGTGTCACTCACGGTGGTGAAATTTCTGGGTGACTTCATGGGAAATGGATGAGTCTTACTCTCTGGTGGCTTGGCCCCGTCCAAAGAGTTTGGGGTCATTCTGTGGGATGGAAGACGTCCGTTTTGTTGTTGTTGTTGTTTTCTTTTTTAACCTCAGGTGTCCCACAAAATGAGGGATTCCAGAGTAGAGCCCTGGGGAGGGGCGACTGGACAATCAGAAATCTGGTAAAAATTAGGGCCTAGGGACAAGTCAAGCCCATTATGACATCTAATGGTCCAGCCACTGAGAGGACTTACTAGAGGAGAAGACTCATGCTGAGGGTCACAATGCGTGTTTATGACCCCGTCGCACTCAAGAATGGGCGGGGCCTCGGGGTGAATGCTGGTTTCTTCTACTCTGACCGTTGACAATGTGCCAACCACAAGGTTTCTTGCCATGGGTAAGGAGGAGTTCTGATTTCTGCATCACACTCAAACCTGGGCAGTGATTGGCGATAAGGTCTCGGTTCTGAAGCCTGAAAACTGAAGTAGGGAAGAGATGATGACCTAAGGCCATGGCGGGTCTTATGTGCTCAGTGTGCTGTCAGCTTTCTGGGGGTTGGTCTGAGGTCCGGGCTCAGGTTGTGTCCGACAGTGGTTTAGTTCCCACGTTAAACTATATAATTTGGGTAGAGTCGAGTGCTGTGTAGGTTTATTCTCATTTAAGATGCCTGGGCAGCTCATGAAGCAATAATTTTTTTCTACAGGGCAGGCACAGTGCTGCACTGTGGGTCCGGAATTGCCAAACTTCAGGGCTTCGGGGCCAGGGGTGTGAGGACGGAAGTCTGAGAAGACAAGCTAGACTTGGCTTTCAGGGCGAGGGCACGGCAGGTACCCCCTGCAGATCTGAACCAATATCTCATGCATCTGAATTCAGGCGAGGATCAGACGTTGGCTCAGGTTGAAGTTTCTGTGCATGACGGCCGCTTCATGAAGGGAGCGGAATCTCAAGGCCATTGAGGTTTTCCCACGTTGGGAGTTGTGGGATGCCCCCTTCAAGGATTCCTTCTGCGGAACAATTGAGACCTGCTGGACAGCTCCAGGACATCCCATACGGAATGACTCCAGAGCACCCTTCGAGGATGGAAGCCTGGGAAGCCCGCCTCGCATTCCAATTGTCTCCTAGCAACAAGACAGTTTAGATCTGATGGCTCTGCGGGAGCAACCGGGGTGGCTGAGTTGAAATGGACTTTCCTGAGGATGTGTCCTAATGGGTTTTTATTTCCATGAGGGCCTTGAAATGGGGTGGTGGCACCGGGACCCTGAAGTACTCTCCTAAGCTTTTGACATAGCTCCCATGCACAGGTTTCCTTGTGGAGATGAGATGAGTTCTGATGGGTGCCTCAGGAAAACCCCTATGCTCGTATTGGAATCAGGCTTTTGAGGAGACATGCCTGTAAAACAAAGCAATGGATCCTATTATGGCCTAGGGTCCTGTCTGGTTCAATCTTCTTCTCTGGGAACACCCATCTATGGTATGAGTGGAGGTCGATTATCAGCTGGTGTCAGACAGCCCTTGTTTCCTCCGGGCGACCTACACTATTGGGATGGCCTCAGGGAATTTGGAGGTTTCTCCTAATTTGTACGATTTTGGACCATGGAGTGGGCAGAATTCCCATGGATTGGTAGGCACAGTCCGAATGTGTGGCTCCAGGCGCCCAGCCTGGAGGGTGTGTGGCCCAAGACTTTGAGGACAGAAGTCTGAAAACACAAACTCACCTTAGGTTTGGGCACGTAGGTATGGCAGGCCCGATCTACAAACCATGAGAAGAACTCTTCAGGATATGAAGAAAGTGCGAGTCTGAGGCGTTTGCTCAGGCTTTTGTCTCTGGATTTTGTATCAGAAACTGCCGTGGAATGTCAGGGAGGCCTCATGGGCCATGGACGAATCTTCCTCTCTGAGGATTTGGCCCGATTCCCAATTGCTTTGCGTCAATCTGTGGGATGGGAGGTCTCCTTTCAGGTTTGTTACCTCAGGTGTCCCACCAAAAGAGGAATTCCAAAGCAAAGCCATGGGGAAGACTGAAGGGACAACCCGAACTATGGTTAAAAATTGGGGCCTACGGGCATGGCAAGCCCAATATGCTATCTTTTCATCCAGCCACTGAGTGGCCTTACTTGAGGACTGGGCTCATTCTGAGGGTCACAATGTGTGTTTGTGAACAATGTGGCCCGCGAGCATGGGCGGGGCCTCATGGGCCACACTGGTTTCAACTACATTGAACGTTGGACACCATGCCAACCACAAGGTTTCTTGCCATGGGGAAGGAGTTCTGATTTCTGCATCACCTTCAACCCTGGGCAGTGATTGGAGATAAGGTCTAGGTTCTGAAACCTGAAAACCGAGGTTGGGAAGAGATGACGACCTAAGGCCATGGCGGCTCGATGTGCTCAGTGTGCGGCCAGCTGTCTGGGACGGGCCAGGGGGTCCAGGCTCAGGCTGTGTCAGAAAGGGCATTAGTGCCCTGGTCAGCCTATGTATTTGGGGTACAGCCAAGGTCGTGCAGGTTGATCCTCATTTGGGGTTACTGTTTAGCCCCAGAGGACTATGTTTTTCTTCTGCAGGGCCGGCAGAGTGCTGCATTGTAGTTTTGGATTGCCAAACTGGAGGGCTTGTGGGCCAGTAGTCTGACGACAAAAGTTTGAGAACACAAGCTAGGCTTAGGTTTCTGGGTGAGGCCATAGCACGCACAATCTACAGACCTGAATCGAGATCTCGTGCATCTGAAGTCAGGGCGAGGATCAGACGATTGCTCAGGTTGGAGTTTCTGTCCCTGATGGCTCCTTCATGAATGTGGGGGGGGCATCACGAGGCCATGGGTGTTTTCCCACGATGGGAGTTGTGAGAAGCTCCAAACTGCAGAGAGTCTTCTGCAGGACAATTTAGACCTGTTGTTTGGCTCCAGGCCAATGATTCTGAGCAGGGTTCCTAGGATGGATGGCTGGGTAGCCCACCTCGCATTCCAATTGTCTCCATTCAACAAGACAGGTTAGATCTCCTGTATCTGTGGGAGCAACCGAGGACGGTGAGTTGAAATGGACACCCCTGGGGATGGGTCCTAACGTGCTTTTGTGTCTATGGAGACCTTGGAATGAAGCGGTGGCACTGGGGCCCTAAAGGGTTCTCCTAAACAGAGGCTTTGACACAGCTCCAACGTGCAAGTTTCCCATGTGTAGATGAGATGTTTTCTGATGGGTGAGTGAAGAAACAGCTATATGCTGCTTTTGAAATCCAGGCCTCTGAGGAGAGATGCCTGGAAACCAAAGCAATGGATCTGATTAGTGCCTAGGGGCCTGTTCTTTCCTTTTTACCTCTGGGGACATCTGTCTATGGGTCTGAGTGCAGGTAGGTGCTCAGTTGGGCTCAGATTGCCCCTGTTTTTCCTGGGAAGCCACCACTACTGAGATGGAGGTTTATCCTATTAAAAGGGTTGTGGCCATTGGAATGGCCACACACAATTCCCTTGGAGAGGGCAAGTACAGTCCTCAGGTTTGGCTCCAGGGTCCTGAGCCTGTAGGTTTCGTAGGCCAGGGCTGTTTGGACAGTTGTCTGAAAACACAAACTCGGCTTATGTTTCGGGTCATAGGTATGGCAGGACTGATCTACAGACCATGAGGAGAACTCTTCGGGATTTGAAAGAAGGGCGAGTGTGAGGCTCCTGCTCAAATTTTTGTCTCTGGATATCGTGTCACTCATGGTCGTGGAATTTCTGGGTGACTTCATGGGAAATGGACGAGTCTTACTATCTGGTGGTTTGGCCCCGTCCAAAGAGTTTGGGGTCATTCTGTGGGCTGGAAGAAGTCTGTTTTTTTTTTTATTCTTGTTTTTTCCTTTTTTACCCTCAGGTGTCCCAACAAATGAGGGATTCCAGAGTAGAGCCCTGGGGAGGGGCGACTGGACCATCAGAAATTTGGTTAAAAATTGGGGCCTAGGGACATGTCAAGCCCATTATGACATCTAATGTTCCAGCAACTGAGAGGACTTACTAGAGGAAAGGACTCATGCTGAGGGTCACAATGCGTGTGTATGCCCTCGTCGCATTCAAGAATGGGCGGGGCCTCAGGGTGAATGCTGGTTTCTCCTACACTGAACGTTGGACAACGTGCCAACCACAAGGGTTCTCGCCATGGGTAAGGAGGAGTTCTGATTTCTGCATCACACTCACCCCTGGGAAGTGATTGGAGATAAGGTCTCGGTTCTGAAGCCTGAAAACTGAGGTAGGGAAGAGATGATGACCTAAGGCCATGGCGGGTTTTATGTGCTCAGTGTGCGGTCAGCTTTCTGGGTGTTGGTCAGGAGGTCCGGGCTCAGGTTGTGTTCGACAGTGCATTAGTGCCCAGGTTAGACTATATAATTTGGGTAAAGTCGAGTGCTGTGTAGGTTTACCCTCATTTAAGGTGCCTGGGCAGCTCATGAGGCAATCATTTTTTTTCTAGAGGGCAGGCAGAGTGCTGCATTGTGGGTCCGGAATTGCCAAACTTGAGGGCTTTGGGGCAAGGAGTGTGAGGACGGAAGTCTGAGAAGACAAGCTAGACTTGGGTTTCAGGGCGAGGGCACGGCAGGTACCCCCTGCAGATCTGAACCAATATCTCATGCATCTGAAGTCAGGGCGAGGATCAGACGTTGGCTCAGGTTGGAGTTTCTGAGCATGACGGCCGCTTCATGAAGGGAGCGGAATCTCGAGGCCATTGAGGTTTTCCCACGTTGGGAGTTGTGGGATGCCCCCTTCATGGATTCCTTCTGCGGGACAATTGAGACCTGTTGGACAGCTCCAGGACATCCCATATGGAATGACTCCAGAGCACCGTTCGCGGATGGATGCCTGGGAAGCCCGCCTCGCATTCCAATTGTCACCTAGCACCAAGACAGTTTAGATCTGATGGCTCTGCGGGAGCAACCGGGGTGGCTGAGTTGAAATGGACTTTCCTGAGGATGGGTCCTAATGTGTTTTTGTGTCCATGAGGGCCTTGGAATGGGGCGGTGGCACCGGGACCCTGAAGTACTCTCCTAAGCTTTGGACATGGCTCCCATGCACAGGTTTCCTTGTGGAGACGAGATGAGTTCTGATGGGTGCCTCAGGAAAACCCCTATGCTCGTATTGGAATCAGGCTTTTGAGGACACATGCCTGTAACCCAAAGCAATGGATCCTATTATGGCCTAGGGTCCTGTCTGGTTCAATCTTCTTCTCTGGGGACATCCATCTATGGTATGAGTGGAGGTCGATTATCAGCTGGTGTCAGATAGCCCTTGTTTGTTCCAGGCGACCTACACTATTGGGATGGCCTCAGGGACTTTGGAGATTTCTCCTAATTTGTACGATTTTGGACCATGGAATGGGCAGAATTCCCATGGATTGGTAGGCACAGTCCTAATGTGTGGCTCCAGGGGCCCAGTCTGGAGGGTGTGTGGCCCAAGACTTTGAGGACAGAAGTCTGAAAACACAAACTCAGCTTAGGTTTGGGGACGTAGGTATGGCAGGCCCGATCGACAAACCATGAGAAGAAATCTTCAGGATATGAAGGAAGTGCGAGTCTGAGGCGCTTGCTCAGGCTTTTGTCTCTGAATTTTGTATCAGCGATGGCCGTGGAATGTCGGGGCGGCCTCATGGCCATGGACGAATCTTCCTCTCTGAGGATTTGGCCTGATTCCCAATTGCTTTTCGTCAATCTGTGGGATGGGAGGACTCATTTCAGTTTTGTTACCTCAGGTGTCCCACCAAAAGAGGAATTCCAAAGCAAAGCCGTGGGGAAGACTGAAGGGACAACCCAAACTATGGTTAAAAATTGGGGCCTAGGGGCATGGCAAGCCCAATATGATATCTCTTCATCCAGCCACTGAGTGGCCTTACTTGAGGATTGGGCTCGGCCTGAGGGTCACAATGTGTGTTTGTGACCAATGTGTCCCGCGAGCATGGGCGGGGCCTCATGGGCCACACTGGTTTCAACTACACTGAACGTTGGACAACATGCCAACCACAAGGTTTCTTGCCATGGGGAAGGAGTTCTGATTTCTGCATCACCTTCAACCCTGGGCAGTGATTGGAGATAAGGTCTAGGTTCTGAAACCTGAAAACCGAGGGTGGGAAGAGATGATGACCTAAGGCCATGGCGGCTCGATGTGCTCAGTGTGCGGCCAGCTGTCTGGGAGGGGCCAGGGGGTCCAGGCTCAGGCTGTCTCAGAAAGGGCATTAGTGCCCTGGTCAGCCTATGTATTTGGGGTACAGCCAAGGTCGGTGCAGTTTGATCCTCATTTGGGGTTACTGGGTTGCCCCAGCAGACAATGTTTTTCTTCTGGAGGGCCGGCAGAGTGCTGCATTGTAGTTCTGGATTGCCAAACTGGAGGGCTTGTGGGCCAGTAGTCTGACGACAAAAGTTTGAGAACACAAGCTAGGCTTAGGTTTCTGGGTGAGGCCATAGCACGCACAATCTACAGACCTGAATCTAGATCTCGTGCATCTGAAGTCAGGGCGAGGATCAGACGATCGCTCAGGTTGGAGTTTCTGTCCCTGATGGCCCCTTCATGAATTGGGGGGCATCACGAGGCCATGGGGGTTTTCCCACGATGGGAGTTGTGAGAAGCTCCAAACTGCAGAGAGTCTTCTGCAGGACAATTGAGACCTGTCGTTTGGATCCAGGCCAATGATTCTGAGCAGGGTTCTAAGGATGGATGGCTGGGTAGCCCACCTCGCATTCCAATTATCTCCTAGCAACAAGACAGGTTAGATCTCCTGGATCTGTGGGGAGCAACCGAGGACTCTGAGTTGAAATGGACACCCCTGGGGATGGGTCTAATGTGCTTTTGTGTCTATGGAGACCTTGGAATGAAGCGGAGGCACTGGGGCCCTAAAGGGTTCTCCTTAACAGAGGCTTTGACACAGCCCAACGTGCAAGTTTCCCATGTGTAGATGAGATGTTTTCTGATGTGTGGGTCAAGAAACAGCTATATGCTGCTTTTGAAATCCAGGCCTCTGAGGAGAGATGCCTGGAAACCAAAGCAATGGATCTGATTAGTGCCTAGGGGCCTGTTCTTTCCTTCATACCTCTGGGGACATCTGTCTATGGGTCTGAGTGCAGGTAGATGCTCAGATGGGCTCAGATTGCCCCTGTTTTTCCTGGGAAGTCACCACTATTGAGATGGATCAGGGACTTTGGAGGTTTATCCTATTAGAAGGGTTGTGGCCATTGGAATGGGCACACACAATTCCCTTGGAGAGGGCAAGTACAGTCCTCAGGTTTGGCTCCAGGGGCCTGAGCCTGTAGGTTTTGTAGGCCTGGGCTGTTTGGACAGTTGTCTGAAACACACACCCTCCAGGTTAGGGCCCCTGGAACCACACCTCAGGATTGTTCCTGCCCTCTCAAAGGGAATTCTTCATATTCCATTTGCCACAACCATATAAATCAGGAGAAATCTCCAATGTCCCTGGGACCATACCAATTTTGTAGGCCGCTTGGAACAAACAGGGGTGATCTGACACTAGCTGAGCAACTAGCTCCACACCAACTCGGAGACAGATGTCCCCAGAGAAGAACATTGAACTGGACAGGCCC
This sequence comes from Mustela nivalis, assembly GCF_964662115.1. Taxonomy (NCBI): domain Eukaryota; kingdom Metazoa; phylum Chordata; class Mammalia; order Carnivora; family Mustelidae; genus Mustela; species Mustela nivalis. The sequence goes on from NW_028136383.1 coordinate 403,143, forward strand.
CTAGGCCCTAATCAGATCCATTGCTTTGGTTTCCAGGCATCTCTTCTCAGAGGCCTGGTTTCCAATACCAGCCTATGGGGTTTCCAGAGGCCCCTTCAGAGCAAGTCTTGTCTGCACATTGGAAACTTGCTCGTGGAGCTATGTCAGAACCTCAGAGGCCTGGTTTTCAATACCACCATATGGGGGTTTCCTGAGTCATCAGTCAGAACAAATGTCTTCTCCACATGGGAAATGTGCTCTTTCAAGCTGTGTCAAAACCTCCGGCTAGGAAAATCCTTCAGGGCCCCGGTGCCACCACCTCATTCAAAGGTCTCCATGGACACAATCCCACATTAGGACCCATCTGCAGGAGAGTCTATTTCAACTCAGTGCCCTTGGGTGCTCCCCTAGAGCCAGCAGATCGAACCTATCTTGTCACTAGGAGACAATTGGAATGTGAGGCGGGCTGGCTAGGCATCCATCTGTAGAAAACTACTCTGAAGTAATTTCATATGGGACGTCCTGGAGCCATCCAAGAGGTCACAGCTGTCCTGCAGAAGGAATCCTTGCGCTTTGGAGCACCTCACAACTCCCATCATGGGAAAAGCTCTGTGGCCTCGTGGTGCACCGTCCCCTTCATGAAAGAGCCATCTTGGACAGAAACTCCAACCTGAGCCAACGTCTAATCCTCGCCCTGACTTCAGATGCACGAAATCTTGATTCAACTCTGCAGAGTGTGCCTGCCGAAACCCCGCCCCGAAGCAAAACCTAGCTATTGTTCTCAGACTTCGTCCTCACACTCCGAGCCCACCAGCCCTCCAGTTAGGGAATTCTGGAGAGACACAATGCAGCACTCTGACTGCCCTCCAGGAGAGAAACGTTGTCCTATGGGGCTAACCAGAAACACCAAATGAGGATCAACCTGCATGCCACTTGACTCTACCCCAATTATACAGTTTCGCTTCGGCGTTAATGCCCTGTCTTGCACAGCCTGAGGTCTGAATTCCCAACCAACACCCAGACAGCTGGCTGTACACTGAGCACATCAGACCCGCCATGGCTTTAGGTCATCATCTCTTTTCAACCTTGGTTTTCAGGTTTCAGAACCTAGACCTTATATATACTCACTACCCAGGGGTGAACGTGATGCAGAAATGAAACTCCTTCTTCCTCAAGGCAAGAAACCTTGTGGTTGGCATGTTTTCCAACGTTCAGTGTAGGAGAATCCAGTGTAGCCCATGAGTCCCCGCCCATGCTTGAGAACCGCAATGGGCACAAACACATTGGGACCCTCAGTGTGAGCCCTGTCCTCAAGTAAAGCCTCTCAGGGGCTGGACCAAGAACCCGCATTGCCATCCCTAGTCCCCCAATATTAATGAGAGGTTGAGAGGTCTAGTCACCCCTATTCAGGTCTCTGCTCTGGAACCCCTGAGGAAAAAAATATCGAAGGGTCTCCTCCATCCCCTGAATGAGCCCCAAATCTTGGGATCTGACCAAATCTTAAAAGAGAAAGAATCATCCATGGCCAAAGAGGCCATCCCGTCATTCCATGGCCACCATTGACACAAAATCTAGAGACAAAAGCCTGGAGATATGCCTCACACTTGCCCTTTGTTCATAGCCTGAAAAATTCTCCTCACGGTCTATAGATCAGGCCTGTCATACCTACGTCCCCAAACCTAAGCTGAGTTTGGGTTTTCAGATTTCTGTCCCCACTGTCCTGGCCCACACACCCTCCAGCCTGGGGCCCCTGGAGCCATGCCTCAGGACTGTGCCTGCATTCTCCAAGCAAATTCTGCCCATTCCATTGGCCACAACCCTAAAGATTAGGAGAACACTCCAACGTCCCTGAGGCCATCCCAATAGTGTTGGCCACTCAGGGCAAACAGGGTGATCTGTCCCAAGATGAGCAACTACCTCAACTCAGACCCATAGACAGATAACCCCAGAGAAGAAGATTGAACCGGACAGGCACCTAGGCCCTAATCAGATCCATTGATTTTGATTCCAGGCATATCTCCTCAGAGGCCTGGTTTCCAATACCAGCATATGTGTTCTTCTGGAGGTACCAGTCTGAACAAATCTCATTTCCACATGGGAAACATGCATTTTGGAGCTGTGTCACAACCTCCAGTTAAAGGAAACCTTCAGGTCCCAGCAGCCAACACCCCATTCCAAGGTCTCCATGGACACAAACCCACATTATTACCCATCCACAGGCGAGTCCATTTCAACACATCCCCTTTGGTTGCTCCCCAAAAGAAGCAGATCGAACCTGCCTTGTCACTAGGAGACAATAGGAATGTGAGGCGGGCACTCCAGGAATCCATCCTTAGAACCCTGCACTGCCGTGGTTCCGCATGGGACGTCCTGGAACAATATGACCGGTCTCGACTGTCCTGTAGAAGGAATCCTTGCCGATTGGAGCAACATACAATGCCAATAGTGGGAAAGTCTCCATAGCCCCATGATGCCCCCCACCATCATGAAGGGGCCATCCTGAACAGAAACTTCAACCTGAGCCTACGTCTGATCCTCGCCCTGACTTCAGATGCATGAGATTTAGATTTAGCTCTACAGAGTGTGCCTGCCATGATCTTGACCCAAAATCTAAGCCTAGCTTGTGTTCTCACACTTCCTTCCTCACAATTCTGGCCCACAAGCCCTCCAGTGTGAGAATTCCGTCGCCACAATGCAGCAATCTTCCTTCCCTCCAGAAGAAAAACATTGCCCCCGGGGGCTACCCAGAAACGCCAAATGAGGATCAACCTGCATGCCACTCAACTTTACTCCAATTATAAAGTCTAATCTTGGCACTAATGCCCTGTCTGACACAGCCTGAGCCTGGACCTCCTGGATGACACCCAGAAAGGTTGTGTCACACCTAAGGACTGTGCCAGTGCTCTCCAAGGGAACTCTGCCCCTTTCATTTGCCACAACCTTACAGATTAGGAGAAACCTCCAATTCCCAAGACCAGTCCAATAGTGTTGGCCTCCCCCAACAAACATGGGTGATCTGACACAAGCTGAGCAGTGACCTCCATTCTGAATCTTAGACAGAGACACTCAGAGGAGAATATTGAAAAGGACAGGCCCCTAGACCGTAATCAGATCCATTGCTTTGGATTCCAGGCATTGTTCCCCAGATGCTTGGTTTCCAATACCAGGTTGAGGGGGTTTCAGAACAAATCTCGTCTCTACATGGGAAACTTGCTCTTTGGAGCTGCATCAAAACCTCAGGTTAGGAGAATTCTTCAGGGCAACAGAGCCACTGCCCCATTCCAAGGGATCCATGGACACAAATCCACATCGACTGATCCTCATGAGATTCCATTTCAATTCAGCCCCCTCGGTTGTTCCCCCAGTGACAGCAGATCAAATCCTCCTTTTCACTAGGACACAACTGGAATGCAAGTTGGACTGCCCAGGCATCCATCATTAGAACTGTGCTTTGGAGCATTTCTTATGGGACGTCCTTGATCCATCCAAAAGGTCGTGACTGTCCCGCTGACGGAATCCTTGTGGTTTGGAGCATCACACACTCACAAAGTTGGAAATCTTCCATGGTTTCCTGATGCCCCCCCCACCTTCATGAAGGGGACATCATGTACAGAAACTCCAACCTAAGCCAACATCTGATCCTCGCCCTGACTTCAGATGCACGAGATCTCATTTCAGGTCTGTAGAGTGTGCCTGCCATGTCACCGCTGCGAATTCAAAGCTGAACTTGTGTTCTCAGACTTCTGTCCTAAAACACCTGGCCCACAAGCCCTGAAGTTGGCAATTTTGGAGCCAGAATGCAGCACTCTGCCTGCCCTCCAGAAGAAAATCTTTGCCCTATGGGGCCAACCAGAAACCCCAAATGAGGACCAACCTTCACATCACTCGTCTGTACCCCAATTATACAGTCTAGCCTGGGGACTAATGCCCTGCCTGACACAGCCTGAGCCCAGACCTCATGATGGACACAGACATCTGGCCGCACACTAAGTGCATTGGACCCACCATGGCCTTAGGTTGTCATCTCTTACCAACCTCGGTTTTCAGGCTTCAGAATCTAGACCTTATCTCTACTCACTGCCATGCCGTGTACGTGATGCAGAAATCAGAACTCCTCCTTCCCCATGACCAGAAACCCTGTGGTTGGCATGTTGTCCAACGTGCAGTGTAGGAGAAACCAGCATGGCCCATGAGGCCCCAGACATGCTTGAGGGCTGCGATGGGCACAAACACACATTAGGATCCTAAGCATGATCCCTGGCCTCAAGTAAAGCCTCTCCAGGGATGGACCAAGAGCCCACATATGGAGATTACCATGCCCCTACTCCCCAAGCCTTAACCAGTGCTTGAGAAGTCTAGTCACCCCTACTCAGATCTCTTCTCTAGAATCCCTCCTTGGTGGGACACATGAGGTTAAAAAAAAAATAGAGAAAGGACTCCTACCGTCCAAAGAATGACCGCAAACACTTGGAATTGGGCCAAATTCACAGAGAGAAATACTCGTCCATGGCTGATGAGGCCATCCTGACATTCCACGGCCACCATTGACACAAAATCCGGAGACAAAAGCCTGAAAAAGCGCCACACACTCGCCCTTTGTTCAAAGCCTGAAAAATTCTCACGGTCTGTAGATCGGGCCTGCCATACCTATGTCCCCAAACCTAAGCCAAGTTTGTGTTTTCAGACTTCTGTCTCCATTGTCCTGGCCCACACACCCTCAAGGCTTGGCCCCATGGAGCCACACCTCAGGACTGTGCCTGCCCTCTCCATGGGAATTCTGCTCATTCCTTTGGCACAACCTGACAGATTAGGAGAAACATCCGAAGTCCCCGAGGCCACCCCAATATTGTAGGATGTCCGGGACAAACAGGGACCATCTGCCACAAGCTGAGCCACTACCTCCAATCAGACCTGTAGATAGATATCCATAGAAAAGAAGATTGAACAGGACAGGCACCTAGGCCCTAAACGGATCCATTGCTTTTGTTTTCACGTATCTCTCCTCAGAGGCCTGGATTCCAATACCAGCACATGGCTGTTTCTGGAGCTACCAATCAGAACAAATCGCATGCCACATGGGAATCATGCTTTATGGAACTGTGTCAAAACCTCCAGTTAGGAGAAAATTTCACGTCACTGGAGCCACCGCCCCATTCCAATGTCTCAATGGACACAATCCCACATTATAACCCATCCTCAGGAGAGTCCATTTCAACTCAAACCTGGCGGTTGCTCACCCAGTGCCAGCAAATCAAACCTGCTTTGTCACTAGGAGACAATTGGAATGCGAGTTCGTTGCCCAGGTATCCGTTGTTAGAACTCTGCTCTGAAGAAATTCCTAATGGGGTGTCCTTGATCCATTCAACAGGTCTCAACTGTCCTGCAGAAGGAATCCTTGTGGTTTGCAGCATCACACACTCGCACCGTGGGAAAACCTCCATGGCCTCGTGATGCCTCCACCTTCAGGTAGAGGACATCATGGACAGAAACTCCCGTCTGATCCTCGCCCTGACTTCAGATGCATGAGATCTCAATTCAGCTCTGCAGAGTGTGCCTGCCTTGCCCTCGCCCCAAAACCTAAGCCAGCTCACGTTCTCAGACTTCCGTCCTCACACTCCTGGCCCACAAGCCTTCCACTTTGGGAATTCTGGAGACAAAATGCAGCACTCTGCCTGCCCTCCAGAAGAGAGACTTTGCCCTAGGGGTCTAACCCAGAAACATCAAATGAGGATCAACCTGCAATTCTCTAGACTGTACCCCAATTATACAGTCTAGCCTGGGCACTAATGCCCTGTCTGACACAGCCTGATCCCAGACCTCGTGACCGACACCCAGACACCTGGCCTCACACTGAACACATCGAACATGCCATGGCCTTAGGTCCTCATCTCTTCCCACCCTTGGTCTTCAGGCTTCAGAACCTAGACATTATCTCCACTCACAACTAAGTGATGTACGTGATGCAGAAATCAGAACTTCACCTTCCCCATGACCAGAAACCTTGTGGTTGGCATGTTGTCCAACGTTCAGTATATGAGAACCCAGCATGGCCCATGAGGCCTCAGACATGCTTGAGGGCTGCGATGGGCACAAACACACATTAGGACCCTAAGCATGAACCCTGGCCTCAAGTAAAGCCTCTCCGGGGCTGGACCAAGAGCCTGCATATGGGACTTGCCATGTCCCTACTCCCCCAATCCTAGCCAGAGCTTGAGAAGTCTAGTCAACCTTATTCAGAGCTCTTTTCTGGAATCCCTCTTTGGTGGGACACATAAGGTAAAAAAAAAAAAAAAAAAAAAAAAACAAGATAAAGAAAAAAAAAAAAAGTAAGGACTCCTACCATCCAAAGAATGACCCCAAACACTTGGAATCTGGCCAAATCCACAGAGAGAAATACTCGTCCATGGTCGATGAGGCCAGCCTGACATTCCACGGCCACCATTGACACAAAATCCGGAGACAAAAACCTGAAAAAGCGCCACACACTTGCCCTTTGTTCAGAGCCCCCAAAATTCTCAAGGTCTGTAGATCGGGCCTGCCATACCTATGTCCCCAAACCTAAGCCTAGTTTGTGTTTTCAGACTTCTGTCTCTATTGTCCTCACCCACACATTCTAAAGGCTGGGCCCCATGGAGCCACACCTCAGGACTGTGCCTGCCCTCTCCAAGGGAATTCTGCTCATTCATTTGGCACAACCTGACAGATTAGGAGAATCATCCAAAATCTCTGAGGCCATCCCAATAGTGTAGGATGTCCTGGACATACAGGGACCCTCTGGCACAAGCTGAGCCACTACCTCCAATCAGAACCTTAGACAGATATCCATAGAAAAGAATATTGAACAAGACAGGCACCTAGGCCCTAATTGGATCCATTGCTTTTGTTTTCAGGCATCTCTCCTCAGAGGCCTGGATTCCAATACCAGCATAAGGGGGTTTCCAGAGCTACCTATCAGAAAAAATCTCGTCTCCACATGGGAATCTTGCTCTATGGAGCTGTGTCATAACCTCCAGTTAGGAGAAAACTTCAGGTCACTGGAGCCACTGCCCCATTTGAATATCTCCATGGACACAATCCCAAATTATGACCCATCCTCAGGAGAGTCCATTTCAACTAAACCCCCTCGGTTGCTACTCCAGAGCCAGCAGATTGAACCTGCCTTGTCGCTAGGAGACAATTGAAATGCAAGTTGGGCTCTTCAGGCATCCATCCTTAGAACCCTGCTCTTGCGTCATTCCTTATGGGACATCCTTGAGCCATCCAACAGGTCTCGACTGTCCCACAGGAGTCCTTGTGCATGGACCACCTAACAACTCATATCATGGAAAGCTTCCAAGGTCACATGATGCCCCCAATCTTCATGAAGGCAGATCATGGAAAGAAACTCCAACCTGAGCCAACAGCTGATCTTCGCCTTGACTTCAGATGCACGAGATCTTGATTCAGCTCTTCAGAGTGTACCTGCTGTGCCCTCACCCCAAAACCTAAGCGTAGCTAGTGTTCTCCGACTTCCGTCCTCACTCTCCTGGACCACACGCCCTCTATTTTGGGATTTCTGATGACACAGTGCTGCACTCTGCCTGCCCTCTAGAAGAAAAATATTGCCCTATGGGTCTACCCAGAAACCTCCAATGAGGATAAACCTGCACGTCACTCAACTGTACACCAATTATATAGTCTAGCCTGTGCACTAATGCCCTTTCTGACAGAACCTGAGGCCTGAATTCCCAACCGACACCCAGACAGCTTGCAGTACACTGAGAACATCTGAACCGCCATGGCCTTAGGTCGCCATCTCTTTCCAACTTCGGTTTTCAGGCTACAGAATCCTAGACCTTATCTCTACTCACTTCCCATGGGTGAACGTGATGCAGAAATCAGAACTCCTCCTTCCCACTCGCCAGAATCTTGTGGTTGGCATCTTGTCCAACGTTCAGTGTAGGAACCCTGTAGGGCCTACAGGGGTAGTAGTAGGGCCCCTGAGGGTAGTGTAGGGTCCCTGAGGCCCTGCCTATGCTTAAGAGCTGCGGTGGGCTTAAACACACATTGGGACCCTCAGTTTGAGCCCTGTCCTCAAGTAAAGCCTCTCAGTGGCTGGACCATGAGCCCACATATGGGGCCTGCCATGCCCCAAGTCACCCAATCTTAACCAGAGGTAGAGACATCTAGTCACTCCTACTCAGGGCTCTGCTCTGGAATCCCTCTTTGGTGGGACATTTGAGGTAAATAAACACAGAAAGGACTCCTCCCACTCACAGAATGACCCCAATCACTTGGGATTGGGCCATCCCAAGTGATTGGGGTCCAGAGAGAAAGACTCGTCCATGGCCCATGAGGCCAGCCCGACATTCCACGGCCACTATTGACACAAAATCCAGAGACATAAGCTTCAGCAAGCGTTCACACTCACCCTTAGGTCATAGCCCAAAAAATTCTCCTCATAGTCTGTAGATTGGGCCTGCCATACCTACGTCCCCAAACCTAAGCCGAGTTTGTGTTTTCAGACTTCTATCCTGACATCCCTGTCCCACACACCCTCCAGACTGAGGCCCCTGGAGCCACACCTCAGGACTGTGCCTGCCCTCTCCAAGGAAATTCTTCCCATTCCATTGGCCACAACCCTACAGATAAGGAGAAACCTCCAAAGTCCCAGAGGCCATTCCAATAGTGTAGGCCACCCAGGACAAAGAGGGGCGATCTCTCACAAGCTGAGCAACGACGTCAACTCACCCGTAGACAGATAACCCAAGAGAAGAAGTTTAAACTGGACTGGCCCCTAGAATGTAATTGGTTCCATTGCTTTTTTTTCTAAGCATCTCTCCTCAGAGGCCTGTTTTCCAATACCAGCATATGGGGGATTCCAGAGATACCAATCAGAACAAATCTTGTCTTCACATGGGAAACTTATCCTTTGGAGCACTGTAAAAGCCTCCAGTTAGGAGAAACCTTCAGGTAGCCGGAGCAACCGCCCTATTCCAAGGTCTCCATGGACACATACCCGCATTATGACCATTCGGCAGGAGAGTACATTTCAACTCAGCCCCGTCGATTACTCCCCCAGAGGCAGAATATCAAACCTGCCTTGTCGCTAGGAGACAACTGGAATGCAAAGCAGACTCTCTAGGCATCCATCCATGGAATCCTGCTCTGGCGCCGTTCCATATGGGATGTCCTGGAGCCTTCCAACAGGTCTTGACTGTCCCACAGAAGGAATCCTTGCAGATTGGAGCATCTCACAACTCCTATCGTGGGAAAACCTACATGGCCTCATGAGAGGCTCCCCTTTATAAAGGGGCCATCAAGGACAGAAACTCCAACCTGAGCCAACTTCTGATGCATTGCTTTGGTTTCTAGGTATCTCTCCTCAGAGGCCTGGTTTCCAATATCAGAATATGGGGGCTTCCTAAGGAAACAATCAGAACAGATCTCATCTCCACATGGGAAACTTGCTCTTTGGAGCTGTGTCAATACCTCAGGTTAGGAGGATCCTTCAGGGAGCTGGCACCATGGCCCAATCCCAAGGTCTCCAAGGACACAAACTTACATTATGAACCATTCTCAGGAGAGTCCATTTCAAATCAGCCCACTCGGCTGCTCACCCAGAGCCAGCAGATCAAACATTCCTTGTCACTAGGAGACAGTTAGAATGGGAGGCGGGCTGCCCAGGCATCCATCCTTAGAACCCTGCTCTGGAGAACTTCTTTATGGGATGTCTTGAATCCAACCAACCTGTCTTGGCTGTCTCGCAGAATGAATCCTTGTGGTTTGAAGCATCACACAATAACACTGTGAGAAAACCTCCATTTCCTCATGATGCCCCACACCTTCATAAATGGGCCATCATGGACAGAAACTCCATCCTAAGCCAAAGTCTGATCCTCGCCCTGAATTCAGAAGCATGAGATCTCGATTCAGCACTTGAGAGTGTGCCTGCTGGGCCCTCGCCTTGAAACCTAAGCCTATCTTGTGTTCTCAGACTTCCGTCCTCAGAATCCTGGCCACATCCCTCCAGTTTGGAAATTCTGGAGACACAATGCAGCACTCTGCCTTGCCTCCAGAAGAAAAATGTTGCCCTATAGTGCTAACCAGAAACGCCAAATGAGTAACAACCTGCATGCCACTCGACCATACCCCAATTATACAGTCTAGCCTGTGCACTAAAGCCCTGTCTGACACAGCCTGGGGGCAGACCTCCAGTCCAACACCAGGACAGCTGGCCGTACACTGAACATATCATACCCACAATGGCTTTAGGCCATCATCTCTACCCAACCTCAATTTTCACCTTTATAACCTAGACCTTATCTACACTCACTGCTCAGGAGTGAACGTGATGCAAGAATCAGAACTTCTCCTTCGCCATGGCAAGAAACCTTGTGGTTGCCATGTTGTCCAACGTTCATTGTAGGAGAAAGCAGCATGGACTATGAGGTCCCACCTATCCCTGAGGGCCACAATTTGCACAAACACATATTGTGACCCTCAGCGTGAGCCCTATTCTCATGTGAAGCCTCTTAGTGACTGGAACAACAGCCCACATATGGGGCTTGCCAAGCCCCTAGTCACCCAATCTCAACCAGAGTTCGAGATGTCTAGTCACCCAACTCAGGGCTCTGCTCTGGAATCCCTCTTTGGTGGGACACCTGAGGTAAAAAAAAAAAATACAGAAAGGACTTTTCCCATCCACAGAATGATTCCACCCCCTTGGGATCAGGCCAAATCACCAGAGAAAGAATTGTCCATGGCCCTTGAGGACACCCCGACATTCCACGGCCACCGTTGACACAAAATCCAGAGACAAAAGCCTGAGCAAGAGCCACATACTCGCCCTTTGTTCATAGCCCGAAAAATTCTCACGTTCTGTAGATCGAGCCTTCATACATACATCCCCAAACCTAAGCTGAGTTTGTGTTTTCACACTTCTGTCCCCACAGTCCTGGCCCACAACCATCCAAGTTGGGGCCCCTGGAGCCACACCTCAGGACTGTGGCTTCCCTCTCCAGGGGAATTCTGCCATTTCTATTGGCCACAACCTTATAGATTAGGAGAAACCTCCAAACTCCCCGAGGCCATCCGAATAGTGTTGGCTGCCCAGGACAAACAGGGATGATCTTTCACAAGTGAGGAAACTACCTCCACTCAGACCCAGAGACAGATATCCCCATAGAATAAGATTGAACTGGACAGGCACTTAGGCCCTAATCAGATCCATTGCTTTTGTTTCCAGGCATCTCTCCTCAGAGGCCTGGTTTCCAATACCAGCATAGGGGGATTACTGAGGCACTCATCAGAAAAATCTCGTCTCCACATAGGAAATGTACTCTTTGGAGCTCTATAAAAACCTCTGTTTAGGAGAATCTTTCAGGGCCCCGGATCAAGCGCCCCATTCCAAGGTCTCCATGGACTTAAACCCACATTATGATCTATCCTCAGGAGCGTCCTTCTCAACTCAACACCCTTGGTTTCTCCCCCAGGGCCTGCAGATCAAACCTGCCTTGTCGCTAGGAGACAACTAGAATGGGAGGTGGGCTGCCTAGGCATCAATCCTTAGAACCCTACTCTGGAGTCATTCCATATGGGACATCCTAGAGCCATCCAACAGATCTCAAGTGTCCCACAGAAGGAATCTTTGCAGTCTGGAGCATCTCAGAACTCCCATTGTGGGAAAATCTACATGGACTCTTGAGACGCTCCACTTATAAAGTGGCCATCATGGACAGAAACTCCAACCTGAGCAAACGTCTGATATTCGCTCTGACTTCAGGTGCATGAGATCATGATTCAGCTCTGCAGAGTGTGCCTTCTGTGCCCTCACCCCAAAAACTAAGCCTAGCTTGTATTCTCAGACTACAGTCCTCACACCGCTGGCCCAAAAGCCCTACAGTTTGGCAATACTGGGGCCACAATGCAGCACTCTGCCTGCCCTCCCAGAGAAAAAACGTTGCCTTATGGAACTACCTAGAGACCCGAATGAGGATCAATTGAACGCCACTCGACTGCACCCCAAATATTCAGTCTACCCTGTCTAATGCCTTGTCTGACACAGCATGAGCCCACACCTCCAGACCTACGCTCAACAGCTGGCCGCACACTGAGCTCATTGGACCCAACAGGTCCTTAGGTCTTCATCTCTACACAACCTCGGTTTTCGGGTTTCAGAACCTAGACCTAAACTCCAATCACTGTCCAGGGGTTAACGTGATGCAGAAGTCAAAACTCTTCCTTCGCCATGGCCAGAAACTTTGTGGTTGGCATATTCTCCAACGTTCAGTGTCGGAGAATCCAGCGTGGCCCATGAGGCCCTTCCCATGCTTGAGGGCCTTGTTGGCACAAATAGGCATTGTGACCCTCATCATGAGCCCTGTCCTCAAGGAAGGCCTCTCAGTGTCTGAATCAAGAGCCCACATATTGGACTTGCCATGCCCCTAGGCCCCCAAACTAAAACAGAGGTGAGGTTGTCCAGTTATCCCTCCCGAGGACTCTGCTCTGGAATCCCTCCTTTATTGGGACACATGAGGTACAAAAAATAAAATAAAATAAAATAAAAAACAGAAAGGACTCCTCCCATCCAACAGAACATACACAAACTCTTGGGATGGGTCAAATCCTCAGAGAAGGAAAGCCGTCCACAACCCATGAGGCCACGCCAGCATTCCACCCACATTGTTGACACAAATCCAGAGACAAAATCTGAGCAAGCACCTCAAACTCACACTTTTTCATATCCTGAAGTGTTATCACGGTCTGTAGATTGGGCGTGCCATAACTATGTCCCCAATCCTAAGCGGAGTTTGTGTTTTCAGATTTTTGCTCCACAGGCCTGGCCCACACACCCTCAAGGTTGGGCCCCTAGAGCCAAACTCAGAACTTTGCCTGCCCTCTCCAGGGGATTTCTGCCCATTCCATTGGCCACAACCCTATAGATTAGGAGAAACTCAAAAGTCCCGAGGCCATTCCAATATTATAGGTCGCCCAGGACAAACAGGGGCAATCTGACACAATCTGAGCAACTACCTCACCTCAGATACTTAGACACGTATCCCCAGCAAAGAGATTGAACCGGACAGGCACCTAGGCTCTAATCATATCCATTGCTTTTGTTTCCAGTCATCTCTCCTCAGAGGCCTGTTTTCCAATACCAGCATATGGGAGATTCCTTAGGCACTCATCAAAACAATTCTCTTCTCTACATAGGAAACATACTCTTTAGAGCTCCATCAAATCCTCCGGTTATGAACATCCCTCAAGGACCCGGATCAGACCCCATTCCAAGGTCTCCATGGACACAAATGCACATTATGACCCATCCTCAACTCACCCATTTCAACACACCCGATTCGGTTGCTCCACTAGATCAGGCAGATCGAACTTGCCTTGGCTCTATGAGACACCTGGAATGGGAGGCAGGCTGCCCAGGCATCCATCCTTAGAACCCTGCTCTGGATAACTTCCTTATGGGATGTCCTGGAGCCATCCACCGGTCTCACCTGTCCCACAGAAGGAATCATTGCGGTTTGGAGCATCTCACAATTCAAATCGTGGGAAAACCTCCATGTCCTCGTGACACCCTCTTCTTCATGAAGGGGCCGTCATGGACAGAAACTCCGACCTAAGCCAACGTCTGATCCTAGCTCTGTCTTCAGGTATACGGGATCTCGAATCATCTCTGCAGAGGATGCCTGCCGTCCCTTCACCCCGAAATCTAAGTCTGGCATGTGTTCTCAGAATTTTTTCCTCACACTCCTGGCCCACAAGCCTTCCAGTTTGGGAATTCTGGAGCCAGTATGTGACACTGTGTCTTCCCTCCAGAAGAAAAACGTTGCCCTCTGGGGCTACCCAGTAACCACAAATGAGTACCATCCTGCACGAAACTCGACCGCACCCCAATGATACAGTCTAGCCTGGGCACTAATTCCCTGTCTGCCACAGCCTGAGCCTGCACCTCCCAACCCACACTCAACAGCTGGCCGAACACTGAGCACATCAGACACACCATGGCCTTAGGGCTTCATCTCTTCCCAACCTCAGTTTTCAGGCTTCAGAACCTAGACCTTAAATCCAATCATAGTCCAGGAGTGAAAGTGTTGCAGAAATTAGAACTCCTTCTTCCCCATGGCCAGAAAACTTGTGGTTGCCATATTGTGCAACGTTCAGTGTAGGAGAAACCAGCATGGTACATTAGGCCACGCCCTGCCTTGAGGGGCTCATTGGGCACAAAAACACATTGTGAAACTCAGTGTGAGACCTATCCTCAAGGAAGGCCTCTCAGTGTCTGGACCAAGAGCCCAAATATGGGGCTTGCCATGTTCTTAGGTCCCAACGCTAACCAGAGGTCTGGTTGTCCAGTCGCCCCTCCCCAGGACTCTGCTCTGGAATGCCTCTTTTGGTGGTCCACCTGAGGTAAAAAAAAAAAAAAAAAACAAAAAAACAAAAAAAAACAGAAAGACCTCCTCCCTTCTGACAGAATGACCCCAAACTCTTGGGATCGGGTCAAATCCCCAGAAAGGGAGCCTCATCGATGGCCCATGAAGACCCCCCGACATTCCATGGCAATCGGTGACACCTTTCCAGAAAAAAAAAAAAAAAGCATGAGCAAGCACCTCACATTCGCCCTTTGTTCATATCCCGAAGAGTTCTCCTCATGGTCTATAGATCGGGCCGGCCATACCTACATCCTCCAAACTAAGTGGAGTTTGTGTTTTCAGACTTTTATTCCAAATAGCCCTGGACCACACACGCTCCACACTTGGGTCCCTGGAGCCACACCTCAGGACTGTGCTTCCCTTTCAAGGGAATTCTTCCCATTCAATTGGCCACAACCTTGCAAATTAGGAAAAACCTCCAAAGTCACCGAGGCCATCCCAATAGTTTAGGCCGACCAGGACAAACAGGGGTGATCTCAAACCACCTGAGCAACTACCTCCACTCAGACAACAGATGTCCCCAGAGAAAAATATTGAACCGGACAGGCCCGTAGGCCCTAATCAGATCCATTGCTTTGGTTTCCAGGCATCTCTCCTCAGAGGCCTCATTTCCAATACCAGCATATGGTGGTTTCCTGAGGCACCAATAAGAACAAATCTCGTCTCCCCATGGAAAACTTGCTCATTGGAGCTTTGTCATAACCTCAGGTTAGGAGAATCCTTCAGGGCCCTGGTGCCACTGCCCCATACCAAGGTCTCCATGGATTCAAACCAACATTAAGACCATCCTCAGGAAAGTCCATTCAACTCAGCCCCCTCTGTTGCTACCCCAAGCCAGCAGATCAAACGTTTCTTGTTGCTAGGAGACAATTGGAATGGGAGACTGCTGCCCAGGCATCCATACGTAGAACCCTGTTCTGGAAAAATACCTTAAAGACGTCCTGGAGCCATCCAACAAATCTTAATTGTCCCACAAAAGAAATCCTTGCGGTTTGGAGCATCTCACAACTCCAATAGTGGCAAAACCCCCATGGCCGCATAATCCCCCCTCTTCTAGAAGGGGCCAAAATGGAAAAAAACTCAAACCTGAGCCAAAGTCTGATCCTCGACCTAACTTCAGACGCATGAGATTTCAATTCAGCTCTGTAGAGTGTGCCTGCCATACCCTAGCCCCGAAACCTAAGCCTAGCTTGTGTTCTCAGCTTCCGTCCTCACTCTCCTGGCCCAAAAGCATTCCAGTTTGGGAATTCTGAAGCCACAATGCAGCACTCTGCCTGCCCTCAAGAAGAAAAACTTTGCCCTATGCTGCTAATAAGAAACCCCAAATGATTTTCTAATGCATGTCACTCTATGGTAAAGCAATTATACAGCCTACCCTGTATACTAATGCCCTGTCTGGCACAGCCTGAGACAATACATCCCAAACGACACCCAGACAGCTGGCCCCAACCTGGACACATAGGCCCGCTATTGCTGTAGGTCGTCATCTCTTCCCAACCTCGGTTTTCAGGCTTCAGAACCTAGACCTTAAATCCAATCATAGTCCAGGAGTGAAAGTGTTGCAGAAATTAGAACTCCTTCTTCCCCATGGCCAGAAAACTTGTGGTTGCCATATTGTGCAATGTTCAGTGTAGGAGAAACCAGCATGGTACATTAGGCCACGCCCTTCCTTGAAGGGCTCCTTGGGCTCAAAAACACATTGTGAAACTCACTGTGAGACCTATCCTCAAGGAAGGCCTCTCAGTGTCTGGACCAAGAGCCCACATATGGGGCTTGCCATGTTCTTAGGTCCCAATGTTAACCAGAGGTCTGGTTGTCCAGTTGCCCCCACCCACGACTCTGCTCTGGAATCCCTCTTTTGGTGGTCCACCTGAGGTAAAAAAAAAAATAATAAATAAATAAATAAATAAATAAATAAATAAACAAAAAATCCAGAAAGGCCTCCTCCCTTCCGACAGAATGACCCCAAACTCTTGGGATCGGGTCAAATCCCCAGAAAGGGAGCCTCATCGATGGCCCATGAGGACACCCCGACATTCCATGGCAATCGGTGACACATTTCCAGAAAAAAAAAAAAAAAAAAAAGCATGAGCAAGCACCTCACATTCGCCCTTTGTTCATATGCCGAAGAGTTCTCCTCACGGTCTATAGATCGGGCCGGCCATACCTACATCCTCCAAACTAAGTGGAGTTTGTGTTTTCAGCCTTTTGTCCAAATAGCCCTGGACCACACACGCTCCACACTTGGGTCCCTGGAGCAACACCTCAGGACTGTGCTTCCCTTTCAAGGGAATTCTTCCCATTCCATTGGCCACAACCTTGCAAATTAGGAAAAACCTCCAAAGTCACCGAGGCCATCCCAATAGTGTAGGCCGCCCAGGACAATCAGGGGTGATCTCAAACCAGCTGAGCAACTACCTCCACTCAGACAACAGATGTCCCCAGAGAAGAATATTGAACCGGACAGGATCCTAGGCCCTAATCAGATCCATTGCTTTGGTTTCCAGGCATCTCTCCTCAGAGGCCTCGTTTCCAATACCAGCATATGGTGGTTTCCTGAGGCACCAATAAGAACAAATCTCGTCTCCCCATGGAAAACTTGCTCATTGGAGCTTTGTCATAACCTCTGGTTAGGAGAATCCTTCAGGGCCCTAGTGCCACTGCCCCATACCAAGGTCTCCATGGACTCAAACCAACATTAAGACCATCCTCAGGAAAGTCCATTTCAACTCAGCCACCTCTGTTGCTACCCCAGGACAGCAGATCAAACGTTTCTCATTCCTAGGAGACAATTGAAATGTGAGGCTGCTGCCCAGGCATCCATACGTAGAACCCTGTTCTGAAAAAATACCTTATAAGACGTCCTGGATCCATCCAACAAATCTTAATTGTCCCAAAGAAGGAATCCTTGCGGTTTGGAGCAACTCACAACTCCAATAGTTGCAAAACCCCCATGGCCTCATAATCCCCCCTCTTCTTGAAGGGGCCAACATGGACTGTGATTGAATTTAAGTCTAGGTTCTGAAGCCTGAAAACTGTTGTTGGGAAGAGATGAAGACCTAAGGCCATGGTGTGTCTGATGTGCTCAGTGTTCGGCCAGCTGTTGAGTGTGGGTTGGGAGGTGCAGGCTCAGGCTGTGGCAGACAGGGAATTAATGCCCAGGCTAGACTTTATCATTGGGGTGCAGTCGAGTTTCGTGCAGGATGGTACTCATTTGTGGTTACTGGGTAGCCCCAAAGGGCAACGTTTTTCTTCTGGAGGGAAGACACAGTGCCACATAGTGGCTCCAGAATTCCCAAACTGGAAGGCTTGTGGGCCAGGAGTGTGAGGAAAAAATTCTGAGAACACAAGCCAGACTTAGATTTCGGGGTGAGGGGACGGCAGGCACCCTCTGCAGAGATGTTTCGAGATCCCGTATACCTGAAGACAGAGCTAGGATCAGAAGTTGGCTTAGGTCGGAGTTTCTGTCCATGACGGCCCCTTCATGAAGGGGAGGGTGTCACGAGGACATGGAGGTTTTCCCACGATGGGAATTGTGAGATGCTCCAAACCGCAATGATTCCTTCTGTGGGACAGTCGAGACCTGTTGGATGGCTCCAGGACATCCCATAAGGAAGTTATCCAGAGCAGGGTTCTAAGCATGGATGCCTGGGCAGCCTGCCTCCCATTCCAGGTGTCTCATAGACGCCAAGGCAAGTTCGATCTGCTGGATCTAGGGGAGCAACCGAGGCGGGTGTGTTGAAATGGGTGAGTTGAGGATGGGTCATAATGTGCATTTGTGTCCATGTTGACCTTGGAATTCGGTGCTTGATCCGGGGCCTTGAGGGATGTTCTTAACCGGAGGTTTTGATGGAGCTCTAAAGAGTATGTTTCCTATGTAGAGAAGAGAATTGCTTTGATGAGGGCCTAAGGAATCTCCCATATGCTGGTATTGGAAACCAGGCCTCTGAGGAGAGATGACTGGAATCAAAAGCAATGGATCTGATTAGGGCCTAAGTGCCTGTCCAGTTCAATCTTATTCTCTGGGGATATCTGTCTCTGGGTCTGAGTTGAGGTAGTTTCCTAACTTGTGAGAGATCATCCCTGTTTGTCCTGGGCAGCCAACACTATTCGGATGGCCTTGGGGAGATTGGAGGATACTCCTAATCTATAGGGTTGTGGCCAATGGAAATGGCAGAATTCCCCTGGAGAGGGAAGCCACAGTCCTGAGGTGTGGCTCCAGGGGCCCCAACTTGGATGGTGTGTGGGCCAGGACTTGGGGACAGAAGTCTGAAAACACAAACTCAGCTTAGGTTTGGGAATGTATGTATGAAGGCTCGATCTACAGACCGTGAGAATTTTCCGGGCTATGAACAAAGGGCGAGTATGTGGCGCTTGCTCAGGCTTTTGTCTCTGGATTTTGTGTCAACGGTGGCCGCGGAATGTCGGGGTGTCCTCAAGGGCAATGGACAATTCTTTCTCTGATGATTTGGCCTGATCCCAAATCATTCTGTGGATGGGAAGAGTCCTTTCTGTATTTTTTTTTTTTACCTCAGGTGTCCCACCAAAGAGGGATTCCAGAGTAGAGCCCTGAGTAGGGTTGACTAGACATCTCGAACTCTGGTTGAAATTGGGTGACTAGGGGCCTGGCAAGCCCCATATGTGGGCTGTTGTTCCAGTCACTAAGAGACTTTACATGAAGATAGGGCTCACGCTGAGGGTCACAATGTGTGTTTGTGCACATTGTGGCCCTCAGGGATAGGTGGGGCCTCATAGTCCATGCTGCTTTCTCCTGCAATGAACATTGGACAACATGCCAACCACTAGGTTTCTTGCCAAGGCGAAGGAGAAGTTCTGATTCTTGCATCACGTTCACTCCTGAGCAGTGAGTGGAGATAAGGTCTAGGTTCTGAAGGTGAAAACTGAGGTTGGGTAGAGATGATGGCCTAAAGCCATTGTGGGTGTGATATGCTCTGTGTACGGCCAGCTGTCTGGGTGTTGGACTGGAGGTCTGTTCTGAGGCTGTGTCAGACAGGGCTTTAGTGCACAGGCTAGACTGTATAATTGGAGTATGGTCGAGTGGCATGCAGGTTGTTACTCATTTGGCGTTTCTGGTTAGCCCTATAGGGCAACATTTTTCTTCTGGAGGGTAGGCAGAGTGCTGCATTGTGTTTCCAGAATTGCCAAACTGGAGGGGTGTGGCCAGGATTGTGAGGAAGGAAGTCTGAAAAAACAAGCTAGCACGAGTTTTGGGGCCAAGAACATGGCAGGCCCACTCTGCAGAGGCTGAATCGAGATCTCCTGCAGGTGAGGTCAGGGCGAGTATCAGATGTTGCCTCAAGCTGGAGTTTGTGTCCATGACGGCCCCTTCCTGAAGGGGGTGGGGGCGTCATGAGGCCAGGGAGGTTTTCCCTACGCTGGGAGTTGTGAGCTGCTCCAAACTTCAAAGTTTCCTTCTTCAGGACAGTCGAGTACTATTGGATGGTTCCAGGATGCCCCATACAGAAAGACTCGAGAGCAGGGCCGTAAGCATGGATGCCGAGAAACGCCAACTCACCTTCCCATTGCCTGGTCGAGACAAGGCACGCTCAATCTGCGGGCTCTTGGGTGAGCTACCCAGAAGGCTGAGTTTAAATGGACTCTCCTGAGGATGAGTCATAATGTGGGTTGGTGGCCATGGAGACCTTGGAATGTGGCAGTAGCTAAGGGACTCTGCAGGATTCTCCAACCCGAAGGGCTTGACACAACCCCAACAAGGAAGCTTCCCATGTGGAGATGAGAGTTCTGTCTGGTGCCTCAGGACAGCCCCGTATGCTGGTCTTCGAACCCAGGCCTCTGAGGAGTGATACCTGGACACCAAAGCAAGAGTTCATAATAGGGCCTAGGGGCCTGTCTGGTTCAATCTTCTGTCTCTGCGGATATCTGTCTTTGTGTCTGCATGGAGGTAGTAGTTGCTCAGCTTGTGTCATAATGCCCCTATTTGTCCAGTGCGGCTTGCGGTAGTGGGATGTCCTTGGGGACTTTGAGGTTTCTACTATTTTGTAGAGTTGTGGCCAATGGAATGGGCAGTTTCTTAGGAGAGAGTAGGCACAGTACTGAGGTGTGGCTCCAGAGACCCCAGCCTGGAGGCTGTGTGGGCCATGGCTGTGCAGACAAACATACAAAAACCCTAACTCAGCTCAGGTTTGGTGCCGAGGTTACGGCAGGCCTGATCTACAGTCCATGAGGGGAGTTCCTCTGGATATGAAAGAAGGGTGAGAGGGAGGCAGTCGCTCCGGCTTTTGTCTCTGGATGTTTTGTCCACAATGGCCGTTTAATGTAGGAGTTGCCTCATGGGTCGTAGAAGTCTCCCTCTCTGGTAGTTTGTCCAGCCCCCAAGAGTTTGGGGTCATTCTGTGGGAAGGGAAGTGTCCTGTTTTCTGCTTCATGTGTCCCCCCAGTAGAGGGATTCTAGAGCATAGCAGTGGGTACTGACAACTGGAATACTCGCCCTCTGGTTAAGCCTGGGGGCCTATGGATATGACAAGCCCATATGCAGCATCTTGGTCCAGCCACTGAAAGGCGTTACTTTAATACGGGACTCACGCTGCAGGTCACAATGCATGTCTGTGCCCTAGGCGGCCCTCAAGCACTGGCGTGGCCTTTCGGACAATGCAGGTTTTCCCACATTGAACGTTGGACAACATGCCAACCAAAAAGTTTCTGGCCATGGGGAAGGAGGAATTCTAATTTCTGCATCACGTTCACCCCTGGGCAGTGATTGGAGATAAGGTCTAGGTTCTGAAGCCTGAAAACCGAGGTTGGGAAGAGATGACGACCTACAGCCATAGGGGGTCCTATGTGTCCAGGTTGGGGCCAGCTGTCTGGGTGTCGTTTGGGATGTCTTGTCTCAGGCTGTGCCAGACAGGGCATTAGTATACAGGCTAGGCTGTATAATTGCTTTACAATCGAGTGGCATGCATTAGAAAATCATTTGGGGTTTCTTATTAGCAGCATAGGGCAAAGTTTTTTATCTGGAGGGCAGGCAGCATGCTGCATTGTGGCTTCGGAATTCCCAAACTGGAGGGCTTATGGGCCAGGAGAGTGAGGACGGAAGTCTGAGAACACAAGCTAGGCTTAGGTTTCGGGGCAAGGACATGGCAGGCACACTCTGCAGAGCTGAATTGAGATCTCATGCGTCTGAAGTCAGGTCGAGGTTCAGACTTTGGCTCAGGTTTGAGTTTCTGTCCATGTTGGCCCCTTCAGGAAGGGGGGGCATTATGAGGCCATGGGGGTTTTCCCACTATTGGAGTTGTGAGATGCTCCAAACCGCAAGGATTCCTTCTGTGGGACCATTAAGATTTGTTGGATGGCTCCAGGACGTCTTATAAGGTATTTTTCCAGAACAGCGTTCTAAGTATGGATGCCTGGGCAGCCAGCCTCACATTCCAATTGTCTCCTAGCAACAAGAAACGTTGGATCTGCTGGCTTGGGGTAGCAACAGAGCGGGCTGAGTTGAAATGGACTTTCCTGAGGATGGTCTTAATGTTGGATTGAGTCCATGGAGACCTTGGTATGGGGCAGTGGCACCAGGGCCCTGAAGGATTCTCCTAACCAGAGGTTATGACAAAGCTCCAATGAGCAAGTTTTCCATGGGGAGACGAGATTTGTTCTTATTGGTGCCTCAGGAAACCACCATATGCTGGTATTGGAAACGAGGCCTCTGAGGAGAGATGCCTGGAAACCAACGCAATGTATCTGATTAGGGCCTAGGGTCCTGTCCGGTTCAATATTCTTCTCTGGGGACATCTGTTGTCTGAGTGGAGGTAGTTGCTCAGCTGGTTTGAGATCACCCCTGTTTTTCCTGGGCGGCCTACACTATTGGGATGGCCTCGGTGACTTTGGAGGTTTTTCCTCATTTGCAAGGTTGTGGCCAATGGAATGGGAAGAATTTCCTTGAACGGGAAGCACAGTCCTGAGGTTTGGCTCCAGGGACCCATGTGTGGAGCGTGTGTGGTCCAGGGCTATTTGGTCAAAAGTCTGAAAACACAAACTCCACTTAGGTTGGGGGATGTAGTTATGGCCGGCCCGATCTATAGAACGTGAGGAGCACTCTTCGGCATATGAACAAAGGGCGAATGTGAGGTGCTTGCTCATGCTTTTTTTTTTTTTTTCTGGAAATGTGTCACTGATTGCCATGGAATGTCGGGGTGTCCTCATGGGTCATCGATGAGGCTCCCTTTCTGGAGATTTGACCAGATCCCAAGAGTTTGGGGTCATTCTGTCGTAAGGGAGGAGGCCTTTCTAGGTTTTTTTTTGTTTATTTTTATTCATTTATTTTTTTTTTTTTTACCTCAGGTGGACCACCAAAAGAGGGATTCCAGAGCAGAGTCGTGGGTGGGGGCAACTGGACAACCAGACCTCTGGTTAACATTGGGACCTAAGAACATGGCAAGCCCCATATGTGGGCTCTTGGTCCAGACACTGAGAGGCCTTCCTTGAGGATAGGTCTCGCACTGAGTTTCACAATGCGTTTTTGTGCCCAAGGAGCCCATCAAGTCAGGGCGTGGCCTAATGTACCATGCTGGTTTCTCCTACACTGAACGTTGCACAATATGGCAACCAAAAGTTTTCTGGCCATGGGGAAGAAGAAGTTCTATTTTCTGCAACTCTTTCACTCCTGGACTGTGATTGGATTTAAGGTCTAGGTTCTGAAGCCTGAAAACTGAGGTTGGGAAGAGATGAAGACCTAAGGACATGGTGTGTCTGATGTGCTCAGTGTTCGGCCAGCTGTTGAGTGTGTGTTGGGAGGTGCAGGCTCAGGCTGTGGCAGACAGGGAATTAATGCCCAGGCTAGACTGTATCATTGGGGTGCAGTCGAGTTTCGTGCAGGATGGTACTCATTTGTGGTTACTGGGTAACCCCAAAGGGCAACGTTTTTCTTCTGGAGGGAAGACACAGTGCCACATAGTGGCTCCAGAATTCCCAAACTGGAAGGCTTGTGGGCCAGGAGTGTGAGGAAAAAATTCTGAGAACACAAGCCAGACTTAGATTTCGGGGTGAGGGGACGGCAGGCACCCTCTGCAGAGATGATTCGAGATCCCGTATACCTGAAGACAGAGCTAGGATCAGAAGTTGGCTTAGGTCGGAGTTTCTGTCCATGACGGCCCCTTCATGAAGGGGAGGGTGTCACGAGGACATGGAGGTTTTCCCACGATGGGAATTGTGAGATGCTCCACCGCAATGATTCCTTCTGTGGGACAGTCGAGACCTGTTGGATGGCTCCAGGACATCCCTTAAGGAATTTATCCAGAGCAGGGTTCTAAGGATGGATGCCTGGGCAGCCTGCCTCCCATTCCAGGTGTCTCATAGAGCCAAGGCAAGTTCGATCTGCTGGATCTAGGGGAGCAAACGAGGCGGGTGTGTTGAAATGGGTGAGTTGAGGATGGGTCATAATGTGCATTTGTGTCCATGTAGACCTTGGAATGGGGTGCTTGATCCGGGGCCTTGAGGGATGTTCATAACCGGGGGTTTTGATGGAGCTCTAAAGAGTATGTTTCCTATGTAGAGAAGAGAATTGTTTTGATGAGTGCCTAAGGAATCTCCCATATGCTGGTATTGGAAACCAGGCCTCTGAGGAGAGATGACTGGAATCAAAAGCAATGGATCTGATTAGGGCCTAAGTGCCTGTCCAGTTCAATCTTATTCTCTGGGGATATCTGTCTCTGGGTCTGAGTGGAGGTAGTTTCCTAACTTGTGAGAGATCATCCCTGTTTGTCCTGGGCAGCCAACACTATTCGGATGGCCTTGGGGAGATTGGAGGATACTCCTAATCTATAGGGTTGTGGCCAATGGAATTGGCAGAATTCCCCTGGAGAGGGAAGCCACAGTCCTGAGGTGTGGCTCCAGGGGCCCCAACTTGGATGGTGTGTGGGCCAGGACTGTGGGGACAGAAGTCTGAAAACACAAACTCAGCTTAGGTTTGGGAATGTATGTATGAAGGCTCGATCTACAGACCGTGAGAATTTTCCGGGCTATGAACAAAGGGCGAGTATGTGGCGCTTGCTCAGGCTTTTGTCTCTGGATTTTGTGTCAACGGTGGCCGCGGAATGTCGGGGTGTCCTCAAGGGCCATGGACAATTCTTTCTCTGATGATTTGGCCTGATCCCAAGTGGTTGGGATCATTCTGTGGATGGGAAGAGTCCTTTCTGTATTTTTTTTTTTTTACCTCAGGTGTCCCACCAAAGAGGGATTCCAGAGTAGAGCCCTGAGTAGGGGTGACTAGACATCTCGAACTCTGCTTGAGATTGGGGGACTAGGGGCCTGGCAAGCCCCATATGTGGGCTGTTGTTCCAGTCACTAAGAGGCTTTACATGAGGATAGGGCTCACGCTGAGGGTCACAATGTGTGTTTGTGCACATTGTGGCCCTCAGGGATAGGTGGGGCCTCATAGTCCATGCTGCTTTCTCCTACAATGAACATTGGACAACATGCCAACCACTAGGTTTCTTGCCAAGGCGAAGGAGAAGTTCTGATTCTTGCATCACGTTCTCTCCTGAGCAGTGAGTGGAGATAAGGTCTAGGTTCTGAAGGTGAAAACTGAGGTTGGGTAGAGATGATGGCCTAAAGCCATTGTGGGTGTGATATGCTCTGTGTACGGCCAGCTGTCTGGGTGTTGGACTGGAGGTCTGCCCTCAGGCTGTGTCAGACAGGGCTTTAGTGCACAGGCTAGACTGTATAAATGGGGTATGGTCGAGGGGCATGCAGGTTGTTACTCATTTGGCGTTTCTGATTAGCCCTATAGGGCAACATTTTTCTTCTGGAGGACAGGCAGAGTGCTGCATTGTGTCTCCAGAATTGCCAAACTGGAGGGGTGTGGCCAGGATTGTGAGGAAGGAAGTCTGAAAACACAAGCTAGCACGAGTTTTGGGGCCAAGAGCATGGCAGGCCCACTCTGCAGAGGCTGAATCGAGATCTCCTGCAGGTGAGGTTAGGGCGAGTATCAGATGTTGCCTCAAGCTGGAGTTTGTGTCCATGACGGCCCCTTCCTGAAGGGGGTGGGGGCGTCATGAGGCCAGGGAGGTTTCCCTACGCTGGGAGTTGTGAGCTGCTCCAAACTTCAAAGTTTCCTTCTTCAGGACAGTCGAGTACTATTGGATGGTTCCAGGATGCCCCATACAGAAAGATTCGAGAGCAGGGCCGTAAGCATGGATGCCGAGAAACGCCAACTCACCTTCCCATTGCCTGGTTGAGACAAGGCACGCTCAATCTGCGGGCTCTTGGGTGAGCTAACCAGAAGGCTGAGTTTAAATGGACTCTCCTGAGGATGAGTCATAATGTGGGTTGGTGGCCATGGAGACCTTGGAATGTGGCAGTAGCTAAGGGACTCTGCAGGATTCTCCAACCCGAAGGGCTTGACACAACCCCAACAAGGAAGCTTCCCATGTGGAGATGAGAGTTCTTCTGTCTGGTGCCTCAGGAAAGCCCCGTATGCTGGTCTTCGAACCCAGGCCTCTGAGGAGTGATACCTGGACACCAAAGCAAGAGTTCATAATAGGGCCTAGGGGCCTGTCTGGTTCAATCTTCTGTCTCTGCGGATATCTGTCTTTGTGTATGCATGGAGGTAGTAGTTGCTCAGCTTGTGTCATAATGCCCCTATTTGTCCAGTGCGGCTTGCGGTAGTGGGATGTCCTTGGGGACCTTGAGGTTTCTACTATTTTGTAGAGTTGTGGCCAATGGAATGGGCAGTTTCTTAGGAGGGAGCAGGCACAGTACTGTGGTGTGGCTCCAGAGACCCCAGCCTGGAGGCTGTGTGGGCCATGGCTGTGCAGACAGACATCCAAAAACCCTAACTCAGCTCAGGTTTGGGGCCGAGGTTACGGCAGGCCTGATCTACAGTCCATGAGGGGAGTTCCTCTGGATATGAAAGAAGGGTGAGAGGGAGGCAGTCGCTCCGGCTTTTGTCTCTGGATGTTTTGTCCACAATGGCCGTTTAATGTAGGAGTTGCCTCATGGGTCGTAGAAGTCTCCCTCTCTGGTAGTTTGTCCAGCCCCCAAGAGTTTGGGGTCATTCTGTGGGAAGGGAAGTGTCCTGTTTTCTGCTTCATGTGTCCCCCCAGTAGAGGGATTCTAGAGCATAGCAGTGGGTACTGACAACTGGAATACTCGCCCTCTGGTTAAGCCTGGGGGCCTATGGATATGACAAGCCCATATGCAGCATCTTGGTCCAGCCACTGAAAGGCGTTACTTTAATACGGGACTCACGCTGCAGGTCACAATGCATGTCTGTGCCCTAGGCGGCCCTCAAGCACTGGCGTGGCCTTTCGGACAATGCAGGTTTTCCCACATTGAACGTTGGACAACATGCCAACCAAAAAGTTTCTGGCCATGGGGAAGGAGGAATTCTAATTTCTGCATCACGTTCACCCCTGGGCAGTGATTGGAGATAAGGTCTAGGTTCTGAAGCCTGAAAACCGAGGTTGGGAAGAGATGACGACCTACAGCCATAGGGGGTCCTATGTGTCCAGGTTGGGGCCAGCTGTCTGGGTGTCGTTTGGGATGTCTTGTCTCAGGCTGTGCCAGACAGGGCATTAGTATACAGGCGAGGCTGTATAATTGCTTTACAATCGAGTGGCATGCATTAGAAAATCATTTGGGGTTTCTTATTAGCAGCATAGGGCAAAGTTTTTTATCTGGAGGGCAGGCAGCATGCTGCATTGTGGCTTCGGAATTCCCAAACTGGAGGGCTTATGGGCCAGGAGAGTGAGGACGGAAGTCTGAGAACACAAGCTAGGCTTAGGTTTCGGGGCAAGGACATGGCAGGCACACTCTGCAGAGCTGAATTGAGATCTCATGCGTCTGAAGTCAGGTCGAGGTTCAGACTTTGGCTCAGGTTTGAGTTTCTGTCCATGTTGGCCCCTTCAGGAAGGGGGGGCATTATGAGGCCATGGGGGTTTTCCCACTATTGGAGTTGTGAGATGCTCCAAACCGCAAGGATTCCTTCTGTGGGACCATTAAGATTTGTTGGATGGCTCCAGGACGTCTTATAAGGTATTTTTCCAGAACAGCGTTCTAAGTATGGATGCCTGGGCAGCCAGCCTCACATTCCAATTGTCTCCTAGCAACAAGAAACGTTGGATCTGCTGGCTTGGGGTAGCAACAGAGCGGGCTGAGTTGAAATGGACTTTCCTGAGGATGGTCTTAATGTTGGATTGAGTCCATGGAGACCTTGGTATGGGGCAGTGGCACCAGGGCCCTGAAGGATTCTCCTAACCAGAGGTTATGACAAAGCTCCAATGAGCAAGTTTTCCATGGGGAGACGAGATTTGTTCTTATTGGTGCCTCAGGAAACCACCATATGCTGGTATTGGAAACGAGGCCTCTGAGGAGAGATGCCTGGAAACCAACGCAATGTATCTGATTAGGGCCTAGGGTCCTGTCCGGTTCAATATTCTTCTCTGGGGACATCTGTTGTCTGAGTGGAGGTAGTTGCTCAGCTGGTTTGAGATCACCCCTGTTTTTCCTGGGCGGCCTACACTATTGGGATGGCCTCGGTGACTTTGGAGGTTTTTCCTCATTTGCAAGGTTGTGGCCAATGGAATGGGAAGAATTTCCTTGAACGGGAAGCACAGTCCTGAGGTTTGGCTCCAGGGACCCATGTGTGGAGCGTGTGTGGTCCAGGGCTATTTGGTCAAAAGTCTGAAAACACAAACTCCACTTAGGTTGGGGGATGTAGTTATGGCCGGCCCGATCTATAGAACGTGAGGAGCACTCTTCGGCATATGAACAAAGGGCGAATGTGAGGTGCTTGCTCATGCTTTTTTTTTTTTTTTCTGGAAATGTGTCACTGATTGCCATGGAATGTCGGGGTGTCCTCATGGGTCATCGATGAGGCTCCCTTTCTGGAGATTTGACCAGATCCCAAGAGTTTGGGGTCATTCTGTCGTAAGGGAGGAGGCCTTTCTAGGTTTTTTTTTGTTTATTTTTATTCATTTATTTTTTTTTTTTTTACCTCAGGTGGACCACCAAAAGAGGGATTCCAGAGCAGAGTCGTGGGTGGGGGCAACTGGACAACCAGACCTCTGGTTAACATTGGGACCTAAGAACATGGCAAGCCCCATATGTGGGCTCTTGGTCCAGACACTGAGAGGCCTTCCTTGAGGATAGGTCTCGCACTGAGTTTCACAATGCGTTTTTGTGCCCAAGGAGCCCATCAAGTCAGGGCGTGGCCTAATGTACCATGCTGGTTTCTCCTACACTGAACGTTGCACAATATGGCAACCAAAAGTTTTCTGGCCATGGGGAAGAAGAAGTTCTATTTTCTGCAACTCTTTCACTCCTGGACTGTGATTGGATTTAAGGTCTAGGTTCTGAAGCCTGAAAACTGAGGTTGGGAAGAGATGAAGACCTAAGGACATGGTGTGTCTGATGTGCTCAGTGTTCGGCCAGCTGTTGAGTGTGTGTTGGGAGGTGCAGGCTCAGGCTGTGGCAGACAGGGAATTAATGCCCAGGCTAGACTGTATCATTGGGGTGCAGTCGAGTTTCGTGCAGGATGGTACTCATTTGTGGTTACTGGGTAACCCCAAAGGGCAACGTTTTTCTTCTGGAGGGAAGACACAGTGCCACATAGTGGCTCCAGAATTCCCAAACTGGAAGGCTTGTGGGCCAGGAGTGTGAGGAAAAAATTCTGAGAACACAAGCCAGACTTAGATTTCGGGGTGAGGGGACGGCAGGCACCCTCTGCAGAGATGATTCGAGATCCCGTATACCTGAAGACAGAGCTAGGATCAGAAGTTGGCTTAGGTCGGAGTTTCTGTCCATGACGGCCCCTTCATGAAGGGGAGGGTGTCACGAGGACATGGAGGTTTTCCCACGATGGGAATTGTGAGATGCTCCACCGCAATGATTCCTTCTGTGGGACAGTCGAGACCTGTTGGATGGCTCCAGGACATCCCTTAAGGAATTTATCCAGAGCAGGGTTCTAAGGATGGATGCCTGGGCAGCCTGCCTCCCATTCCAGGTGTCTCATAGAGCCAAGGCAAGTTCGATCTGCTGGATCTAGGGGAGCAAACGAGGCGGGTGTGTTGAAATGGGTGAGTTGAGGATGGGTCATAATGTGCATTTGTGTCCATGTAGACCTTGGAATGGGGTGCTTGATCCGGGGCCTTGAGGGATGTTCATAACCGGGGGTTTTGATGGAGCTCTAAAGAGTATGTTTCCTATGTAGAGAAGAGAATTGTTTTGATGAGTGCCTAAGGAATCTCCCATATGCTGGTATTGGAAACCAGGCCTCTGAGGAGAGATGACTGGAATCAAAAGCAATGGATCTGATTAGGGCCTAAGTGCCTGTCCAGTTCAATCTTATTCTCTGGGGATATCTGTCTCTGGGTCTGAGTGGAGGTAGTTTCCTAACTTGTGAGAGATCATCCCTGTTTGTCCTGGGCAGCCAACACTATTCGGATGGCCTTGGGGAGATTGGAGGATACTCCTAATCTATAGGGTTGTGGCCAATGGAATTGGCAGAATTCCCCTGGAGAGGGAAGCCACAGTCCTGAGGTGTGGCTCCAGGGGCCCCAACTTGGATGGTGTGTGGGCCAGGACTGTGGGGACAGAAGTCTGAAAACACAAACTCAGCTTAGGTTTGGGAATGTATGTATGAAGGCTCGATCTACAGACCGTGAGAATTTTCCGGGCTATGAACAAAGGGCGAGTATGTGGCGCTTGCTCAGGCTTTTGTCTCTGGATTTTGTGTCAACGGTGGCCGCGGAATGTCGGGGTGTCCTCAAGGGCCATGGACAATTCTTTCTCTGATGATTTGGCCTGATCCCAAGTGGTTGGGATCATTCTGTGGATGGGAAGAGTCCTTTCTGTATTTTTTTTTTTTTACCTCAGGTGTCCCACCAAAGAGGGATTCCAGAGTAGAGCCCTGAGTAGGGGTGACTAGACATCTCGAACTCTGCTTGAGATTGGGGGACTAGGGGCCTGGCAAGCCCCATATGTGGGCTGTTGTTCCAGTCACTAAGAGGCTTTACATGAGGATAGGGCTCACGCTGAGGGTCACAATGTGTGTTTGTGCACATTGTGGCCCTCAGGGATAGGTGGGGCCTCATAGTCCATGCTGCTTTCTCCTACAATGAACATTGGACAACATGCCAACCACTAGGTTTCTTGCCAAGGCGAAGGAGAAGTTCTGATTCTTGCATCACGTTCTCTCCTGAGCAGTGAGTGGAGATAAGGTCTAGGTTCTGAAGGTGAAAACTGAGGTTGGGTAGAGATGATGGCCTAAAGCCATTGTGGGTGTGATATGCTCTGTGTACGGCCAGCTGTCTGGGTGTTGGACTGGAGGTCTGCCCTCAGGCTGTGTCAGACAGGGCTTTAGTGCACAGGCTAGACTGTATAAATGGGGTATGGTCGAGGGGCATGCAGGTTGTTACTCATTTGGCGTTTCTGATTAGCCCTATAGGGCAACATTTTTCTTCTGGAGGACAGGCAGAGTGCTGCATTGTGTCTCCAGAATTGCCAAACTGGAGGGGTGTGGCCAGGATTGTGAGGAAGGAAGTCTGAAAACACAAGCTAGCACGAGTTTTGGGGCCAAGAGCATGGCAGGCCCACTCTGCAGAGGCTGAATCGAGATCTCCTGCAGGTGAGGTTAGGGCGAGTATCAGATGTTGCCTCAAGCTGGAGTTTGTGTCCATGACGGCCCCTTCCTGAAGGGGGTGGGGGCGTCATGAGGCCAGGGAGGTTTCCCTACGCTGGGAGTTGTGAGCTGCTCCAAACTTCAAAGTTTCCTTCTTCAGGACAGTCGAGTACTATTGGATGGTTCCAGGATGCCCCATACAGAAAGATTCGAGAGCAGGGCCGTAAGCATGGATGCCGAGAAACGCCAACTCACCTTCCCATTGCCTGGTTGAGACAAGGCACGCTCAATCTGCGGGCTCTTGGGTGAGCTAACCAGAAGGCTGAGTTTAAATGGACTCTCCTGAGGATGAGTCATAATGTGGGTTGGTGGCCATGGAGACCTTGGAATGTGGCAGTAGCTAAGGGACTCTGCAGGATTCTCCAACCCGAAGGGCTTGACACAACCCCAACAAGGAAGCTTCCCATGTGGAGATGAGAGTTCTTCTGTCTGGTGCCTCAGGAAAGCCCCGTATGCTGGTCTTCGAACCCAGGCCTCTGAGGAGTGATACCTGGACACCAAAGCAAGAGTTCATAATAGGGCCTAGGGGCCTGTCTGGTTCAATCTTCTGTCTCTGCGGATATCTGTCTTTGTGTATGCATGGAGGTAGTAGTTGCTCAGCTTGTGTCATAATGCCCCTATTTGTCCAGTGCGGCTTGCGGTAGTGGGATGTCCTTGGGGACCTTGAGGTTTCTACTATTTTGTAGAGTTGTGGCCAATGGAATGGGCAGTTTCTTAGGAGGGAGCAGGCACAGTACTGTGGTGTGGCTCCAGAGACCCCAGCCTGGAGGCTGTGTGGGCCATGGCTGTGCAGACAGACATCCAAAAACCCTAACTCAGCTCAGGTTTGGGGCCGAGGTTACGGCAGGCCTGATCTACAGTCCATGAGGGGAGTTCCTCTGGATATGAAAGAAGGGTGAGAGGGAGGCAGTCGCTCAGGCTTTTGTCTCTGGATGTTTTGTCCACAATGGCCGTTTAATGTAGGAGTTGCCTCATGGGTCGTAGAAGTCTCCCTCTCTGGTAGTTTGTCCAGCCCCCAAGAGTTTGGGGTCATTCTGTGGGAAGGGAAGTGTCCTGTTTTCTGCTTCATGTGTCCCCCCAGTAGAGGGATTCTAGAGCATAGCAGTGGGTACTGACAACTGGAATACTCGCCCTCTGGTTAAGCCTGGGGGCCTATGGATATGACAAGCCCCATATGCAGGATCTTGGTCCAGCCACTGAAAGGCGTTACTTTAATACGGGACTCACGCTGCAGGTCACAATGCATGTCTGTGCCCTAGGCGGCCCTCAAGCACTGGCGTGGCCTTTCGGACAATGCAGGTTTTCCCACATTGAACGTTGGACAACATGCCAACCACAAGGTTTCTGGCCATGGGGAAGGAGGAATTCTAATTTCTGCATCACGTTCACACCTGGGCAGTGATTGGAGATAAGGTCTAGGTTCTGAAGCCTGAAAACCGAGGTTGGGAAGAGATGACGACCTACAGCCATAGCGGGTCCTATGTGTCCAGGTTGGGGCCAGCTGTCTGGGTGTCGTTTGGGATGTCTTGTCTCAGGCTCTGCCAGACAGGGCATTAGTATACAGGGTGGGCTGTATAATTGCTTTACAATCGAGTGGCATGCATTAGAAAATCATTTGGGGTTTCTTATTAGCAGCATAGGGCAAAGTTTTTCTTCTGGAGGGCAGGCAGCATGCTGCATTGTGGCTTCGGAATTCCCAAACTGGAGGGCTTATGGGCCAGGAGAGTGAGGACGGAAGTCTGAGAACACAAGCTAGGCTTAGGTTTCGGGGCAAGGACATGGCAGGCACACTCTGCAGAGCTGAATTGAGATCTCATGCGTCTGAAGTCAGGTCGAGGTTCAGACTTTGGCTCAGGTTTGAGTTTCTGTCCATGTTGGCCCCTTCAGGAAGGGGGGGCATTATGAGGCCATGGGGGTTTTCCCACTATTGGAGTTGTGAGATGCTCCAAACCGCAAGGATTCCTTCTGTGGGACAAGTAAGATTTGTTGGATGGCTCCAGGACGTCTTATAAGGTATTTTTCCAGAACAGCGTTCTAAGTATGGATGCCTGGGCAGCCAGCCTCACATTCCAATTGTCTCCTAGCAACAAGAAACGTTTGATCTGCTGGCTTGGGGTAGCAACAGAGGGGGCTGAGTTGAAATGGACTTTCCTGAGGATGGTCTTAATGTTGGATTGAGTCCATGGAGACCTTGGTATGGGGCAGTGGCACCAGGGCCCTGAAGGATTCTCCTAACCAGAGGTTATGACAAAGCTCCAATGAGCAAGTTTTCCATGGGGAGACGAGATTTGTTCTTATTGGTGCCTCAGGAAACCACCATATGCTGGTATTGGAAACGAGGCCTCTGAGGAGAGATGCCTGGAAACCAAAGCACTGGATCTGATTAGGGCCTAGGGTCCTGTCCGGTTCAATATTCTTCTCTGGGGACATCTGTTGTCTGAGTGGAGGTAGTTGCTCAGCTGGTTTGAGATCACCCCTGTTTGTCCTGGGCGGCCTACACTATTGGGATGTCCTCGGTGACTTTGGAGGTTTTTCCTCATTTGCAAGGTTGTGGCCAATGGAATGGGAAGAATTCCCTTGAAAGGTAAGCACAGTCCTGAGGTGTGGCTCCAGGGACCCAAGTGGGGAGCGTGTGTGGTCCAGGGCTATTTGGTCAAAAGTCTGAAAACACAAACTCCACTTAGGTTGGGGGATGTAGGTAGGGTCGGCCCGATCTATAGAACGTGAGGAGAACTCTTCGGCATATGAACAAAGGGCGAATGTGAGGTTCTTGCTCATGCTTTTTTTTTTTTTTTCTGGAAATGTGTCACCGATTGCCATGGAATGTCGGGGTGTCCTCATGGGCCATCGATGAGGCTCCCTTTCTGGGGATTTGACCAGATCCCAAGAGTTTGGGGTCATTCTGTCGTAAGGGAGGAGGCCTTTCTCTTTTTTTTTGTTTATTTTTATTCATTTATTATTTATTTTTTTTACCTCAGGTGGACCACCAAAAGAGGGATTCCAGAGCAGAGTCGTGGGTGGGGGCAACTGGACAACCAGACCTCTGGTTAACATTGGGACCTAAGAACATGGCAAGCCCCATATGTGGGCTCTTGGTCCAGACACTGAGAGGCCTTCCTTGAGGATAGGTCTCGCACTGAGATTCACAATGTGTTTTTGTGCCCAAGTAGCCCCTCAAGTCAGGGCGTGGCCTAATGTACCATGCTGGTTTCTCCTACACTGAACGTTGCACAATATGGCAACCAAAAGTTTTCTGGCCATGGGGAAGAAGGAGTTCTATTTTCTGCAACTCTTTCACTCCTGGACTGTGATTGGATTTAAGGTCTAGGTTCTGAAGCCTGAAAACTGAGGTTGGGAAGAGATGAAGACCTAAGGCCATGGGGTGTCTGATTGCTCAGTGTTCGGCCAGCTGTTGAGTGTGGGTTCGGAGGTGCAGGCTCAGGCTGTGGCAGACAGGGAATTAATGCCCAGGCTAGACTGTATCATTGGGGTGCAGTCGAGTTTCATGCAGGATGGTACTCATTTGTGGTTACTGGGTAGCCCCAAAGGGCAAAGTTTTTCTTCTGGAGGGAAGACACAGTGCCACATAGTGGCTCCAGAATTCCCAAACTGGAAGGCTTGTGGGCCAGGAGTGTGAGGAAAAAATTCTGAGAACACAAGCCAGACTTAGATTTCGGGGTGAGGGGACGGCAGGCACCCTCTGCAGAGATGATTCGAGATCCCGTATACCTGAAGACAGAGCTAGGATCAGAAGTTGGCTTAGGTCGGAGTTTCTGTCCATGACGGCCCCTTCATGAAGGGGAAAGTGTCACGAGGACATAGAGGTTTTCCCACGATGGGAATTGTGAGATGCTCCAAACCGCAATGATTCCTTCTGTGGGACAGTCGAGACCTGTTGGACGGCTCCAGGACATCCCATAAGGAAGTTATCCAGAGCAGGGTTCTAAGGATGGATGCCTGGGCAGCCTGCCTCCCATTCCAGGTGTCTCATAGAGCCAAGGCAAGTTCGATCTGCTGGATCTAGGGGAGCAACCGAGGCGGGTGTGTTGAAATGGGTGAATTGAGGATGGGTCATAATGTGCATTTGTGTCCATGTAGAACTTGGAATGGGATGCTTGATCCGGGGCCTTCAGGGATGTTCATAACCGGAGGTTTTGATGGAGCTCTAAAGAGTATGTTTCCTATGTAGAGAAGAGAATTGTTTTGATGAGTGCCTACGGAATCTCCCATATGCTGGTATTGGAAACCAGGCCTCTGAGGAGAGATGACTGGAATCAAAAGCAATGGATCTGATTAGGGCCTAAGTGCCTGTCCAGTTCAATCTTATTCTATGGGGATATCTGTCTCTGGGTCTGAGTGGAGGTAGTTTCCTAACTTGTGAGAAATCATCCCTGTTTGTCCTGGACAGCCAACACTATTCGGATGGCCTCGGGGAGATTGGAGGTTACTCCTAATCTATAGGGTTGTGGCCAATGGAAATGGCAGAATTCCCCTGGAGAGGAAAGCCACAGTCCTGAGGTGTGGCTCCAGGGGCCCCAACTTGGATGGTGTGTGGGCCAGGACTGTGGGGACAGAAGTCTGAAAACACAAACTCAGCTTAGGTTTGGGGATGTATGTATGAAGGCTCGATCTACAGACCGTGAGAATTTTCCGGGCTATGAACAAAGGGCGAGTATTGGCGCTTGATCAGGCTTTTGTCTCTGGATTTTGTGTCAACGGTGGCCGCGGAATGTCGGGGTGTCCTCAAGGGCCATGGACAATTCTTTCTCTGATGATTTGGCCTGATCCCAAGTGGTTGGGATCATTCTGTGGATGGGAAGAGTCCTTTCTGTATTTTTTTTTTTTTTTACCTCAGGTGTCCCACCAAAGAGGGATTCCAGAGTAGAGCCCTGAGTAGGGGTGACTAGACATCTCGAACTCTGGTTGAGATTGGGGGACTAGGGGCTTGGCAAGCCCCATATGTGGGCTGTTGTTCCAGTCACTAAGAGGCTTTACATGAGGATAGGGCTCACGCTGAGGGTCACAATGTGTGTTTGTGCACATTGTGGCCCTCAGGGATAGGTGGGGCCTCATAGTCCATGCTGCTTTCTCCTACAATGAACATTGGACAACATGCCAACCACTAGGTTTCTTGCCAAGGCGAAGGAGAAGTTCTGATTCTTGCATCACGTTCACTCCTGAGCAGTGAGTGGAGATAAGGTCTAGGTTCTGAAGGTGAAAACTGAGGTTGGGTAGAGATGATGGCCTAAAGCCATTGTGGGTGTGATATGCTCTGTGTACGGCCAGCTGTCTGGGTGTTGGACTGGAGGTCTGCCCTCAGGCTGTGTCAGACAGGGCTTTAGTGCACAGGCTAGACTGTATAATTGGGGTATGGTCGAGTGGCATGCAGGTTGTTACTCATTTGGCGTTTCTGGTTAGCCCTATAGGGCAACATTTTTCTTCTGGAGGGCAGGCAGAGTGCTGCATTGTGTCTCCAGAATTGCCAAACTGGAGGTGTGTGGCCAGGATTGTGAGGAAGGAAGTCTGAAAACACAAGCTAGCACGAGTTTTGGGGCCAAGAGCATGGCAGGCCCACTCTGCAGAGGCTGAATCGAGATCTCCTGCAGGTGAGGTCAGGGCGAGTATCAGATGTTGCCTCAAGCTGGAGTTTGTGTCCATGACGGCCCCTTCCTGAAGGGGGTGGGGGCGTCATGAGGCCAGGGAGGTTTCCCTACGCTGGGAGTTGTGAGCTGCTCCAAACTTCAAATTTTCCTTCTTCAGGACAGTCGAGTACTATTGGATGGTTCCAGGATGCCCCATACGGAAAGACTCGAGAGCAGGGCCGTAAGCATGGATGCCGAGAAACGCCAACTCACCTTCCCATTGCCTGGTCGAGACAAGGCACGCTCAATCTGCGGGCTCTTGGGTGAGCTACCCAGAAGGCTGAGTTTAAATGGACTCTCCTGAGTATGAGTCATAATGTGGGTTGGTGGCCATGGAGACCTTGGTATGTGGCAGTAGCTAAGGGACTCTGCAGGATTCTCCAACCCGAAGGGCTTGACACAACCCCAACAAGGAAGCTTCCCATGTGGAGATGAGAGGTCTTCTGTCTGGTGCCTCAGGAAAGCCCCGTATGCTGGTCTTCGAACCCAGGCCTCTGAGGAGTGATACCTGGACACCAAAGCAAGAGTTCATAATAGGGCCTAGGGGCCTGTCTGGTTCAATCTTCTGTCTCTGCGGATATCTGTCTTTGTGTCTGCATGGAGGTAGTAGTTGCTCAACTTGTGTCATAATGCCCCTATTTGTCCAGTGCGGCTTGCGGTAGTGGGATGTCCTTGGGGATCTTGAGGTTTCTACTATTTTGTAGAGTTGTGGCCAATGGAATGGGCAGTTTCTTAGGAGAGAGCAGGCACAGTACTGTGGTGTGGCTCCAGAGACCCCAGCCTGGAGGCTGTGTGGGCCATGGCTGTGCAGACAGACATCCAAAAACCCTAACTCAGCTCAGGTTTGGGGCCGAGGTTACGGCACGCCTGATCTACAGTCCATGAGGGGAGTTCCTCTGGATATGAAAGAAGGGTGAGAGGGAGGCAGTCGCTCAGGCTTTTGTCTCTGGATGTTTTGTCCACAATGGCCGTTTAATGTAGGAGTTGCCTCATGGGTCGTAGAAGTCTCCCTCTCTGGTAGTTTGTCCAGCCCCCAAGAGTTTGGGGTCATTCTGTGGGAAGGGAAGTGTCCTGTTTTCTGCTTCATGTGTCCCCCCAGTAGAGGGATTCTAGAGCATAGCAGTGGGTACTGACAACTGGAATACTCGCCCTCTGGTTAAGCCTGGGGGCCTATGGATATGACAAGCCCCATATGCCGGATCTTGGTCCAGCCACTGAAAGGCGTTACTTTAATACGGGACTCAAGCTGCAGGTCACAATGCATGTCTGTGCCCTAGGCGGCCCTCAAGCACTGGCGTGGCCTTTCGGACAATGCAGGTTTTCCCACATTGAACGTTGGACAACATGCCAACCACAAGGTTTCTGGCCATGGGATAGGAAGAATTCTAATTTCTGCATCACGTTCACCCCTGGGCAGTGATTGGAGATAAGGTCTAGGTTCTGAAGCCTGAAAACCGAGGTTGGGAAGAGATGACGACCTACAGCCATAGCGGGTCCTATGTGTCCAGGTTGGGGCCAGCTGTCTGGGTGTCGTTTGGGATGTCTTGTCTCAGGCTCTGCCAGACAGGGCATTAGTATACAGGGTGGGCTGTATAATTGCTTTACAATCGAGTGGCATGCATTAGAAAATCATTTGGGGTTTCTTATTAGCAGCATAGGGCAAAGTTTTTCTTCTAGAGGGCAGGCAGCATGCTGCATTGTGGCTTCGGAATTCCCAAACTGGAGGGCTTATGGGCCAGGAGAGTGAGGACGGAAGTCTGAGAACACAAGCTAGGCTTAGGTTTCGGGGCAAGGACATGGCAGGCACACTCTGCAGAGCTGAATTGAGATCTCATGCGTCTGAAGTCAGGTCGAGGTTCAGACTTTGGCTCAGGTTTGAGTTTCTGTCCATGTTGGCCCCTTCAGGAAGGGGGGGCATTATGAGGCCATGGGGGTTTTCCCACTATTGGAGTTGTGAGATGCTCCAAACCGCAAGGATTCCTTCTGTGGGACAAGTAAGATTTGTTGGATGGCTCCAGGACGTCTTATAAGGTATTTTTCCAGAACAGGGTTCTAAGTATGGATGCCTGGGCAGCCAGCCTCACATTCCAATTGTCTCCTAGCAACAAGAAACGTTTGATCTGCTGGCTTGGGGTAGCAACAGAGGGGGCTGAGTTGAAATGGACTTTCCTGAGGATGGTCTTAATGTTGGATTGAGTCCATGGAGACCTTGGTATGGGGCAGTGGCACCAGGGCTCTGAAGGATTCTCCTAACCAGAGGTTATGACAAAGCTCCAATGAGCAAGTTTTCCATGGGGAGACGAGATTTGTTCTTATTGGTGCCTCAGGAAACCACCATATGCTGGTATTGGAAATGAGGCCTCTGAGGAGAGATGCCTGGAAACCAAAGCAATGGATCTGATTAGGGCCTAGGGTCCTGTCCGGTTCAATATTCTTCTCTGGGGACATCTGTTGTCTGAGTGGAGGTAGTTGCTCAGCTGGTTTGAGATCACCCCTGTTTGTCCTGGGCGGCCTACACTATTGGGATGTCCTCGGTGACTTTGGAGGTTTTCCTCATTTGCAAGGTTGTGGCCAATGGAATGGGAAGAATTCCCTTGAAAGGGAAGCACAGTCCTGAGGTGTGGCTCCAGGGACCCAAGTGTGGAGCGTGTGTTGTCCAGGGCTATTTGGTCAAAAGTCTGAAAACACAAACTCCACTTAGGTTGGGGGATGTAGGTAGGGCCGGCCCGATCTATAGACCGTGAGGAGAACTCTTCGGCATATGAACAAAGGGCGAATGTGAGGTGCTTGCTCATGCTTTTTTTTTTTTTTTCTGGAAATGTGTCACCGATTGCCATGGAATGTCGGGGTGTTCTCATGGGCCATCGATGAGGCTCCCTTTCTGGGGATTTGACCAGATCCCAAGAGTTTGGGGTCATCCTGTCGTAAAGGAGGAGGCCTTTCTGGTTTTTTTTGTTTATTTTTATATATTTATTTATTTTTTTTTATCTCAGGTGGACCACCAAAAGACTGATTCCAGAGCAGAGTCGTGGGTGGGGGCAACTGGACAACCAGACCTCTGGTTAACATTGGGACCTAAGAACATGGCAAGCCCCATATGTGGGCTCTTGGTCCAGAAACTGAGAGGCCTTCCTTGAGGATAGGTCTCGCACTGAGTTTCACAATGTGTTTTTGTGCCCAAGGAGCCCCTCAAGTCAGGGTGTGGCCTAATGTATCATGCTGGTTTCTCCTACACTGAACGTTGCACAATATGGCAACCAAAAGTTTTCTGGCCATGGGGAAGAAGGAGTTCTATTTTCTGCAACTCTTTCACTCCTGGACTGTGATTGGATTTAAGGTCTAGGTTCTGAAGCCTGAAAACTGAGGTTGGGAAGAGATGAAGACCTAAGGCCATGGGGTGTCTGATTGCTCAGTGTTCGGCCAGCTGTTGAGTGTGGGTTGGGAGGTGCAGGCTCAGGCTGTGGCAGACAGGGAATTAATGCCCAGGCTAGACTGTATCATTGGGGTGCAGTCGAGTTTCGTGCAGGATGGTACTCATTTGTGGTTACTGGGTAGCCCCAAAGGGCAACGTTTTTCTTCTGGAGGGAAGACACAGTGCCACATAGTGGCTCCAGAATTCCCAAACTGGAAGGCTTGTGGGCCAGGAGTGTGAGGAAAAAATTCTGAGAACACAAGCCAGACTTAGATTTCGGGGTGAGGGGACGGCAGGCACCCTCTGCAGAGATGATTCGAGATCAAGTATACCTGAAGACAGAGCTAGGATCAGAAGTTGGCTTAGGTCGGAGTTTCTGTCCATGACGGCCCCTTCATGAAGGGGAGGGTGTCACGAGGACATGGAGGTTTTCCCACGATGGGAATTGTGAGATGCTCCAAACCGCAATGATTCCTTTTGTGGGACAGTCGAGACCTGTTGGATAGCTCCAGGACATCCCATAAGGAAGTTATCCAGAGCAGGGTTCTGAGGATGGATGCCTGGGCAGCCTGCCTCCCATTCCAGGTGTCTCATAGAGCCAAGGCAAGTTCGATCTGCTGGATCTAGGGGAGCAACCGAGGCGGGTGTGTTGAAATGGGTGAGTTGAGGATGGGTCATAATGTGCATTTGTGTCCATGTAGACCTTGGAATGGGGTGCTTAATCCGGGGCCTTGAGGGATGTTCATAACCGGGGGTTTTGATGGAGCTCTAAAGAGTATGTTTCCTATGTAGAGAAGAGAATTGTTTTGATGAGTGCCTAAGGAATCTCCCATATGCTGGTATTGGAAACCAGGCCTCTGAGGAGAGATGACTGGAATCAAAAGCAATGGATCTGATTAGGGCCTAAGTGCCTGTCCAGTTCAATCTTATTCTCTGGGGATATCTGTCTCTGGGTCTGAGTGGAGGTAGTTTCCTAACTTGTGAGAGATCATCCCTGTTTGTCCTGGGCAGCCAACACTATTCGGATGGCCTCGGGGAGATTGGAGGATACTCCTAATCTATAGGGTTGTGGCCAATGGAAATGGCAGAATTCCCCTGGAGAGGGAAGCCACAGTCCTGAGGTGTGGCTCCAGGGGCCCCAACTTGGATGGTGTGTGGGCCAGGACTGTGGGGACAGAAGTCTGAAAACACAAACTCAGCTTAGGTTTGGGGATGTATGTATGAAGGCTCGATCTACAGACCGTGAGAATTTTCCGGGCTATGAACAAAGGGCGAGTATGTGGCGCTTGCTCAGGCTTTTGTCTCTGGATTTTGAGTCAACGGTGGCCGTGGAATGTCGGGGTGTCCTCCAGGGCCATGGACAGTTCTTTCTCTGATGATTTGGCCTGATCCCAAGTGGTTGGGATCATTCTGTGGATGGGAAGAGTCCTTTCTGTATTTTTTTTTTTTTTACCTCAGGTGTCCCACCAAAGAGGGATTCCAGAGTAGAGCCCTGAGTAGGGGTGACTAAACATGTCGAACTCTGGTTGAGATTGGGGGACTAGGGTCCTGGCAAGCCCCATATGTGGGCTGTTGTTCCAGTCACTAAGTGGCTTTACATGAGGATAGGGCTCACGCTGAGGGTCACAATGTGTGTTTGTGCACATTGTGGCCCTCAGGGATAGGTGGGGCCTCATAGTCCATGCTGCTTTCTCCTACAATGAACATTGGACAACATGCCAACCACTAGGTTTCTTGCCAAGGCGAAGGAGAAGTTCTGATTCTTGCATCACGTTCACTCCTGAGCAGTGAGTGGAGATAAGGTCTAGGTTCTGAAGGTGAAAACTGAGGTTGGGTAGAGATGATGGCCTAAAGCCATTGTGGGTGTGATATGCTCTGTGTACGGCCAGCTGTCTGGGTGTTGGACTGGAGGTCTGCCCTCAGGCTGTGTCAGACAGGGCTTTAGTGCACAGGCTAGACTGTATAATTGGGGTATGTTCGAGTGGCATGCAGGTTGTTACTCATTTGGCGTTTCTGGTTAGCCCTATAGGGCAACATTTTTCTTCTGGAGGGCAGGCAGAGTGCTGCATTGTGTCTCCAGAATTGCCAAACTGGAGGTGTGTGGCCAGGATTGTGAGGAAGGAAGTCTGAAAACACAAGCTAGCACGAGTTTTGGGGCCAAGAGCATGGCAGGCCCACTCTGCAGAGGCTGAATCGAGATCTCCTGCAGGTGAGGTCAGGGC
Organism: Mustela nivalis; assembly: GCF_964662115.1. Lineage (NCBI taxonomy): Eukaryota > Metazoa > Chordata > Mammalia > Carnivora > Mustelidae > Mustela > Mustela nivalis. Next base: position 445,475 of record NW_028136383.1, read on the forward strand.
GAGTATCAGATGTTGCCTCAAGCTGGAGTTTGTGTCCATGACGGCCCCTTCCTGAAGGGGGTGGGGGCGTCATGAGGCCAGGGAGGTTTCCCTACGCTGGGAGTTGTGAGCTGCTCCAAACTTCAAAGTTTCCTTCTTCAGGACAGTCGAGTACTATTGGATGGTTCCAGGATGCCCCATACGGAAAGACTCGAGAGCAGGGCCGTAAGCATGGATGCCGAGAAACGCCAACTCACCTTCCCATTGCCTGGTCGAGACAAGGCACGCTCAATCTGCGGGCTCTTGGGTGAGCTACCAAGAAGGCTGAGTTTAAATGGACTCTCCTGAGTATGAGTCATAATGTGGGTTGGTGGCCATGGAGACCTTGGAATGTGGCAGTAGCTAAGGGACTCTGCAGGATTCTCCAACCCGAAGGGCTTGACACTACCCCAACAAGGAAGCTTCCCATGTGGAGATGAGAGGTCTTCTGTCTGGTGCCTCAGGAAAGCCCCGTATGCTGTTCTTCGAACCCAGGCCTCTGAGGAGTGATACCTGGAAACCAAAGCAAGAGTTCATAATAGGGCCTAGGGGCCTGTCTGGTTCAATCTTCTGTCTCTGCGGATATCTGTCTTTGTGTCTGCATGGAGGTAGTAGTTGCTCAACTTGTGTCATAATGCCCCTATTTGTCCAGTGCGGCTTGCGGTAGTGGGATGTCCTTGGGGACCTTGAGGTTTCTACTATTTTGTGAATTGTGGCCAATGGAATGGGCAGTTTCTTAGGAGAGAGCAGGCACAGTACTGTGGTGTGGCTCCAGAGACCCCAGCCTGGAGGCTGTGTGGGCCATGGCTGTGCAGACAGACATCCAAAAACCCTAACTCAGCTCAGGTTTGGGGCCGAGGTTATGGCAGGCCTTATCTACAGTCCATTAGGGGAGTTCATCTGGATATGAAAGAAGGGTGAGAGGGAGGCAGTCGCTTCGGCTTTTGTCTCTGGATGTTTTGTCCACAATGGCCGTTTAATGTAGGACTTGCCTCATGGGTCGTAGAAGTCTCCCTCTCTGGTAGTTTGTCCAGCCCCCAAGAGTTTGGGGTCATTCTGTGGGAAGGGAAGTGTCCTGTTTTCTGCTTCATGTGTCCCCCCAGTAGAGGGATTCTAGAGCATAGCAGTGGGTACTGACAACTGGAATACTCGCCCTCTGGTTAAGCCTGGGGGCCTATGGATATGACAAGTTCCATATGCAGGATCTTGGTCCAGCCACTGAAAGGCGTTACTTTAATACGGGACTCACGCTGCAGGTCACAATGCATGTCTGTGCCCTAGGCGGCCCTCAAGCACTGGCGTGGCCTTTCGGACAATGCAGGTTTTCCCACATTGAACGTTGGACAACATGCCAACCACAAGGTTTCTGGCCATGGGGAAGGAGGAATTCTAATTTCCGCATCACGTTCACCCCTGGGCAGTGATTGGAGATAAGGTCTAGGTTCTGAAGCCTGAAAACCGAGGTTGGGAAGAGATGACGACCTACAGCCATAGCGGGTCCTATGTGTCCAGGTTGGGGCCAGCTGTCTGGGTGTCGTTTGGGATGTCTTGTCTCAGGCTCTGCCAGACAGGGCATTAGTGTACAGGGTGGGCTGTATAATTGCTTTACAATCGAGTGGCATGCATTAGAAAATCATTTGGGGTTTCTTATTAGCAGCATAGGGCAAAGTTTTTCTTCTAGAGGGAAGGCAGCATGCTGCATTGTGGCTTCGGAATTCCCAAACTGGAGGGCTTATGGGCCAGGAGAGTGAGGACGGAAGTCTGAGAACACAAGCTATGCTTAGGTTTCGGGGCAAGAACATGGCAGGCACACTCTGCAGAGATGAATTGGATCTCATGCGTCTGAAGTCAGGTCGAGGTTCAGACTTTGGCTCAGGTTTGAGTTTCTGTCCATGTTGGCCCCTTCAGGAAGGGGGGGCATTATGAGGCCATGGGGGTTTTCCCACTATTGGAGTTGTGAGATGCTCCAAACCGCAAGGATTCCTTCTGTGGGACAAGTAAGATTTGTTGGATGGCTCCAGGACGTCTTATAAGGTATTTTTCCAGAACAGGGTTCTAAGTATGGATGCCTGGGCAGCCAGCCTCACATTCCAATTGTCTCCTAGCAACAAGAAACGTTTGATCTGCTGGCTTGGGGTAGCAACAGAGGGGGCTGAGTTGAAATGGACTTTCCTGAGGATGGTCTTAATGTTGGATTGAGTCCATGGAGACCTTGGTATGGGGCAGTGGCACCAGGGCCCTGAAGGATTCTCATAACCAGAGGTTATGACAAAGCTCCAATGAGCAAGTTTTCCATGGGGAGACGAGATTTGTTCTTATTGGTGCCTCAGGAAACCACCATATGCTGGTATTGGAAACGAGGCCTCTGAGGAGAGATGCCTGGAAACCAAAGCAATGGATCTGATTAGGGCCTAGGGTCCTGTCCGGTTCAATATTTTTCTCTGGGGACATCTGTTGTCTGAGTGGAGGTAGTTGCTCAGCTGGTTTGAGATCACCCCTGTTTGTCCTGGGCGGCCTACACTATTGGGATGGCCTCGGTGACTTTGGAGGTTTTTCCTCATTTGCAAAGTTGTGGCCAATGGAATGGGAAGAATTCACTTGAAAGGGAAGCACAGTCCTGAGGTGTGGCTCCAGGGACCCAAGTGTGGAGCGTGTGTCGTCCAGGGCTATTTGGTCAAAAGTCTGAAAACACAAACTCCACTTAGGTTGGGGGATGTAGGTATGGCCGGCCCGATCTATACACCGTGAGGAGAACTCTTCGGCATATGAACAAAGGGCGAATGTGAGGTGCTTGCTCATGCTTTTTTTTTTTTTTTTCTGGAAATGTGTCACCGATTGCCATGGAATGTCGGGGTGTCCTCATGGGCCATCGATGAGGCTCCCTTTCTGGGGATTTGACCAGATCCCAAGAGTTTGGGGTCATTCTGTCGTAAGGGAGGAGGCCTTTCTGGGTTTTTTTGTTTATTTTTATTTATTTATTTATTTATTTTTTACCTCAGGTGGACCACCAAAAGAGGGATTCCAGAGCAGTGTCGTGGGAGGGGGCAACTGGACAACCAGACCTCTGGTTAACATTGGTACCTAAGAACATGGCAAGCCCCATATGTGGGTCTTGGTCCAGACACTGAGAGGCCTTCCTTGAGGATAGGTCTCACACTGAGTTTCACAATGTGTTTTTGTGCCCAAGGAGCCCCTCAAGTCAGGGCGTGGCCTAATGTACCATGCTGGTTTCTCCTACACTGAACGTTGCACAATATGGCAACCAAAAGTTTTCTAGCCATGGGGAAGAAGGAGTTCTATTTTCTGCAACTCATTAACTCCTGGACTGTGATTGGATTTAAGGTCTAGGTTCTGAAGCCTGAAAACTGAGGTTGGGAAGAGATGAAGACCTAAGGCCATGGTGTGTCTGATTGCTCAGTGTTCGGCCAGCTGTTGAGTGTGGGTTGGGAGGTGCAGGCTCAGGCTGTGGCAGACAGGGAATTAATGCCCAGGCTAGACTGTATCATTGAGGTGCAGTCGAGTTTCGTGCAGGATGGTACTCATTTGTGGTTACTGGGTAGCCCCAAAGGGCTACGTTTTTCTTCTGGAGGGAAGACACAGTGCCACATAGTGGCTCCAGAATTCCCAAACTGGAAGGCTTGTGGGCCAGGAGTGTGAGGAAAAAATTCTGAGAACACAAGCCAGACTTAGATTTCGGGGTGAGGGGTCGGCAGGCACCCTCTGCAGAGATGATTCGAGATCCCGTATAACTGAAGACAGAGCTAGGATCAGAAGTTGGCTTAGGTCGGAGTTTCTGTCCATGACGGCCCCTTCATGAAGGGGAGGGTGTCACGAGGACATGGAGGTTTTCCCACGATGGGAATTGTGAGATGCTCCAAACCGCAATGATTCATTTTGTGGGACAGTCAAGAACTGTTGGATAGCTCCAGGACATCCCATAAGGAAGTTATCCAGAGCAGGGTTCTAAGGATGGATGCCTGGGCAGCCTGCCTCCCATTCCAGGTGTCTCATAGAGCCAAGGCAAGTTCGATCTGCTGGATCTAGGGGAGCAACCGAGGCGGGTGTGTTGAAATGGGTGAGTTGAGGATGGGTCATAATGTGCATTTGTGTCCATGTAGACCTGGGAATGGGGTGCTTGATCCGGGGCCTTGAGGGATGTTCATAACCGGAGGTTTTGATGGAGCTCTAAAGAGTATGTTTCCTATGTAGAGAAGAGAATTGTTTTGATGAGTGCCTAAGGAATCTCCCATATGCTGGTATTGGAAACCAGGCCTCTGAGGAGAGATGACTGGAATCAAAAGCAATGGATCTGATTAGGGCCTAAGTGCCTGTCCAGTTCAATCTTATTCTCTGGGGATATCTGTCTCTGGGTCTGAGTGGAGGTAGTTTCCTAACTTGTGAGAGATCATCCCTGTTTGTCCTGGGCAGCCAACACTATTCGGATGGCCTCGGGGAGATTGGAGGATACTCCTAATCTATAGGGTTGTGGCCAATGGAAATGGCAGAATTCCCCTGGAGAGGGAAGCCACAGTCCTGAGGTGTGGCTCCAGGGGCCCCAACTTGGATGGTGTGTGGGCCAGGACTGTGGGGACAGAAGTCTGAAAACACAAACTCAGCTTAGGTTTGGGGATGTATGTATGAAGGCTCGATCTACAGACCGTGAGAATTTTCCGGGCTATGAACAAAGGGCGAGTGTGTGGCGCTTGATCAGGCTTTTGTCTCTGGATTTTGTGTCAACGGAGGCCGCGGAATGTCGGGGTGTCCTCAAGGGCCATGGACAATTCTTTCTCTGATGATTTGGCCTGATCCAAGGTGGTTGGGATCATTCTGTGGATGGGAAGAGTCCTTTCTGTATTTTTTTTTTTTTTTACCTCAGGTGTCCCACCAAAGAGGGATTCCAGAGTAGAGCCCTGAGTAGGGGTGACTAGACATCTCGAACTCTGGTTGAGATTGGGGGACTAGGGGCCTGGCAAGCCCCATATGTGGGCTGTTGTTCCAGTCACTAAGAGTCTTTACATGAGGATAGGGCTCACGCTGAGTGTCACAATGTGTGTTTGTGCACATTGTGGCCCTCAGGGATAGGTGGGGCCTCATAGTCCATGCTGCTTTCTCCTACAATGAACATTGGACAACATGCCAACCACTAGGTTTCTTGCCAAGGCGAAGGAGAAGTTCTGATTCTTGCATCACGTTCACTCCTGAGCAGTGAGTGGAGATACGGTCTAGGTACTGAAGGTGAAAACTGAGGTTGGGTAGAGATGATGGCCTAAAGCCATTGTGGGTGTGATATGCTCTGTGTACGGCCAGCTGTCTGGGTGTTGGACTGGAGGTCTGCCCTCAGGCTGTGTCAGACAGGGCTTTAGTGCACAGGCTAGACTGTATAATTGGGGTATGGTCGAGTGGCATGCAGGTTGTTACTCATTTGGCGTTTCTGGTTAGCGCTATAGGGCAACATTTTTCTTCTGGAGGGCAGGCAGAGTGCTGCATTGTATCTCCAGAATTGCCAAACTGGAGGGGTGTGGCCAGGATTGTGAGGAAGGAAGACTGAAAACACAAGCTAGCACGAGTTTTGGGGCCAAGAGCATGGCAGGCCCACTCTGCAGAGGCTGAATCGAGATCTCCTGCAGGTGAGGTCAGGGCGAGTATCAGATGTTGCCTCAAGCTGGAGTTTGTGTCCATGACGGCCCCTTCCTGAAGGGGGTGGGGGCGTCATGAGGCCAGGGAGGTTTCCCTACGCTGGGAGTTGTGAGCTGCTCCAAACTTCAAAGTTTCCTTCTTCAGGACAGTCGAGAACTATTGGATGGTTCCAGGATGCCCCATACGGAAGGAATCGAGAGCAGGGCCGTAAGCATGGATGCCGAGAAACGCCAACTCACCTTCCCATTGCCTGGTCGAGACAAGGCACGCTCAATCTGCGGGCTCTTGGGTGAGCTACCCAGAAGGCTGAGTTTAAATGGACTCTCCTGAGGATGAGTCATAATGTGGGTTGGTGGCCATGGAGACCTTGGAATGTGGCAGTAGCTAAGGGACTCTGCAGGATTCTCCAACCCGAAGGGCTTGACACAACCCCAACAAGGAAGCTTCCCATGTGGAGATGAGTGGTCTTCTGTCTGGTGCCTCAGGAAAGCCCCGTATGCTGGTCTTCGAACCCAGGCCTCTGAGGAGTGATACCTGGAAACCAAAGCAAGAGTTCATAATAGGGCCTAGGGGCCTGTCTGGTTCAATCTTCTGTCTCTGCGGATATCTGTCTTTGTGTCTGCATGGAGGTAGTAGTTGCTCAACTTGTGTCATAATGCCCCTATTTGTCCAGTGCGGCTTGCGGTAGTGGGATGTCCTTGGGGACCTTGAGGTTTCTACTATTTTGTAGAGTTGTGGCCAATGGAATGGGCAGTTTCTTAGGAGAGAGCAGGCACAGTACTGTGGTGTGGCTCCAGAGACCCCAGCCTGGAGGCTGTGTGGGCCATGGCTGTGCAGACAGACATCCAAAAACCCTAACTCAGCTCAGGTGTGGGGCCGAGGTTACGGCAATCCTGATCTACAGTCCATGAGGGGAGTTCATCTGGATATGAAAGAAGGGTGAGAGGGAGGCAGTCGCTCCGGCTTTTGTCTCTGGATGTTTTGTCCACAATGGCCGTTTAATGTAGGACTTGCCTCATGGGTCGTAGAAGTCTCCCTCTCTGGTAGTTTGTCCAGCCCCCAAGAGTTTGGGGTCCTTCTGTGGGAAGGGAAGTGTCCTGTTTTCTGCTTCATGTGTCCCCCCAGTAGAGGGATTCTAGAGCATAGCAGTGGGTACTGACAACTGGAATACTCGCCCTCTGGTTAAGCCTGGGGGCCTATGGATATGACAAGCCCCATATGCAGGATCTTGGTCCAGCCACTGAAAGGCGTTACTTTAATACGGGACTCACGCTGCAGGTCACAATGCATGTCTGTGCCCTAGGCGGCCCTCAAGCACTGGCGTGGCCTTTCGGACAATGCAGGTTTTCCCACATTGAACGTTGGACAACATGCCAACCACAAGGTTTCTGGCCATGGGGAAGGAGGAATTCTAATTTCTGCATCACGTTCACCCCTGGGCAGTGATTGGAGATAAGGTCTAGGTTCTGAAGCCTGAAAACCGAGGTTGGGAAGAGATGACGACCTACAGCAATAGCGGGTCCTATGTGTCCAGGTTGGGGCCAGCTGTCTGGGTGTCGTTTGGGATGTCTTGTCTCAGGCTCTGCCAGACAGGGCATTAGTGTACAGGGTGGGCTTTATAATTGCTTTACAATCGAGTATCATGCATTAGAAAATCATTTGGGGTTTCTTATTAGCAGCATAGGGCAAAGTTTTTCTTCTGGAGGGCAGGCAGCATGCTGTATTGTGGCTTCGGAATTCCCAAACTGGAGGGCTTATGGGCCAGGAGAGTGAGGACGGAAGTCTGAGAACACAAGCTAGGCTTAGGTTTCGGGGCAAGGACATGGCAGGCACACTCTGCAGAGCTGAATTGAGATCTCATGCGTCTGAAGTCAGGTCGAGGTTCAGACTTTGGCTCAGGTTTGAGTTTCTGTCCATGTTGGCCCCTTCAGGAAGGGGGGGCATTATGAGGCCATGGGGGTTTTCCCACTATTGGAGTTGTGAGATGCTCCAAACCGCAAGGATTCCTTCTGTGGGACAAGTAAGATTTGTTGGATGGCTCCAGGACGTCTTATAAGGTATTTTTCCAGAACAGGGTTCTAAGTATGGATGCCTGGGCAGCCAGCCTCACATTCCAATTGTCTCCTAGCAACAAGAAACGTTTGATCTGCTGGCTTGGGGTAGCAACAGAGGGGGCTGAGTTGAAATGGACTTTCCTGAGGATGGTCTTAATGTTGGATTGAGTCCATGGAGACCTTGGTATGGGGCAGTGGCACCAGGGCCCTGAAGGATTCTCATAACCAGAGGTTATGACAAAGCTCCAATGAGCAAGTTTTCCATGGGGAGACGAGATTTGTTCTTATTGGTGCCACAGGAAACCACCATATGCTGGTATTGGAAACGAGGCCTCTGAGGAGAGATGCCTGGAAACCAAAGCAATGGATCTGATTAGGGCCTAGGGTCCTGTCCGGTTCAATATTCTTCTCTGGGGACATCTGTTGTCTGAGTGGAGGTAGTTGCTCAGCTGGTTTGAGATCACCCCTGTTTGTCCTGGGCGGCCTACACTATTGGGATGGCCTCGGTGACTTTGGAGGTTTTTCCTCATTTGCAAAGTTGTGGCCAATGGAATGGGAAGAATTCACTTGAAAGGGAAGCACAGTCCTGAGGTGTGGCTCCAGGGACCCAAGTGTGGAGCGTGTGTGGTCCAGGGCTATTTGGTCAAAAGTCTGAAAACACAAACTCCACTTAGTTTGGGGGATGTAGGTATGGCCGGCCCGATCTATAGACCGTGAGGAGAACTCTTCGGCATATGAACAAAGGGCGAATGTGAGGTGCTTGCTCATGCTTTTTTTTTTTTTTTTTCTGGAAATGTGTCACCGATTGCCATGGAATGTCGGGGTGTCCTCATGGGCCATCGATGAGGCTCCCTTTCTGGGGATTTGACCAGATCCCAAGAGTTTGGGGTCATTCTGTCGTAAGGGAGGAGGCCTTTCTGGGTTTTTTTGTTTATTTTTATTTATTTATTTATTTATTTTTTACCTCAGGTGGACCACCAAAAGAGGGATTCCAGAGCAGTGTCGTGGGTGGGGGAAACTGGACAACCAGACCTCTGGTTAACATTGGTACCTAAGAACATGTCAAGCCCCATATGTGGGTCTTGGTCCAGACACTGAGAGGCCTTCCTTGAGGATAGGTCTCACACTGAGTTTCACAATGTGTTTTTGTGCCCAAGGAGCCCCTCAAGTCAGGGCGTGGCCTAATGTACCATGCTGGTTTCTCCTACACTGAACGTTGCACAATATGGCAACCAAAAGTTATCTAGCCATGGGGAAGAAGGAGTTCTATTTTCTGCAACTCTTTAACTCCTGGACTGTGATTGGATTTAAGGTCTAGGTTCTGAAGCCTGAAAACTGAGGTTGGGAAGAGATGAAGACCTAAGGCCATGGTGTGTCTGATTGCTCAGTGTTCGGCCAGCTGTTGAGTGTGGGTTGGGAGGTGCAGGCTCAGGCTGTGGCAGACAGGGAATTAATGCCCAGGCTAGACTGTATCATTGAGGTGCAGTCGAGTTTCGTGCAGGATGGTACTCATTTGTGGTTACTGGGTAGCCCCAAAGGGCAACGTTTTTCTTCTGGAGGGAAGACACAGTGCCACATAGTGGCTCCAGAATTCCCAAACTGGAAGGCTTGTGGGCCAGGAGTGTGAGGAAAAAATTCTGAGAACACAAGCCAGACTTAGATTTCGGGGTGAGGGGACGGCAGGCACCCTCTGCAGAGATGATTCGAGATCCCGTATAACTGAAGACAGAGCTAGGATCAGAAGTTGGCTTAGGTCGGAGTTTCTGTCCATGACGGCCCCTTCATGAAGGGGAGGGTGTCACGAGGACATGGAGGTTTTCCCACGATGGGAATTGTGAGATGCTCCAAACCGCAAAAATTCATTTTGTGGGACAGTCAAGAACTGTTGGATAGCTCCAGGACATCCCATAAGGAAGTTATCCAGAGCAGGGTTCTAAGGATGGATGCCTGGGCAGCCTGCCTCCCATTCCAGGTGTCTCATAGAGCCAAGGCAAGTTCGATCTGCTGGATCTAGGGGAGCAACCGAGGCGGGTGTGTTGAAATGGGTGAGTTGAGGATGGGTCATAATGTGCATTTGTGTCCATGTAGACCTGGGAATGGGGTGCTTGATCCGGGGCCTTGAGGGATGTTCATAACCGGAGGTTTTGATGGAGCTCTAAAGAGTATGTTTCCTATGTAGAGAAGAGAATTGTTTTGATGAGTGCCTAAGGAATCTCCCATATGCTGGTATTGGAAACCAGGCCTCTGAGGAGAGATGACTGGAATCAAAAGCAATGGATCTGATTAGGGCCTAAGTGCCTGTCCAGTTCAATCTTATTCTCTGGGGATATCTGTCTCTGGGTCTGAGTGGAGGTAGTTTCCTAACTTGTGAGAGATCATCCCTGTTTGTCCTGGGCAGCCAACACTATTCGGATGGCCTCGGGGAGATTGGAGGATACTCCTAATCTATAGGGTTGTGGCCAATGGAAATGGCAGAATTCCCCTGGAGAGGGAAGCCACAGTCCTGAGGTGTGGCTCCAGGGGCCCCAACTTGGATGGTGTGTGGGCCAGGACTGTGGGGACAGAAGTCTGAAAACACAAACTCAGCTTAGGTTTGGGGATGTATGTATGAAGGCTCGATCTACAGACCGTGAGAATTTTCCGGGCTATGAACAAAGGGCGAGTGTGTGGCGCTTGATCAGGCTTTTGTCTCTGGATTTTGTGTCAACGGAGGCCGCGGAATGTCGGGGTGTCCTCAAGGGCCATGGACAATTCTTTCTCTGATGATTTGGCCTGATCCAAGGTGGTTGGGATCATTCTGTGGATGGGAAGAGTCCTTTCTGTATTTTTTTTTTTTTTTACCTCAGGTGTCCCACCAAAGAGGGATTCCAGAGTAGAGCCCTGAGTAGGGGTGACTAGACATCTCGAACTCTGGTTGAGATTGGGGGACTAGGGGCCTGGCAAGCCCCATATGTGGGCTGTTGTTCCAGTCACTAAGAGTCTTTACATGAGGATAGGGCTCACGCTGAGTGTCACAATGTGTGTTTGTGCACATTGTGGCCCTCAGGGATAGGTGGGGCCTCATAGTCCATGCTGCTTTCTCCTACAATGAACATTGGACAACATGCCAACCACTAGGTTTCTTGCCAAGGCGAAGGAGAAGTTCTGATTCTTGCATCACGTTCACTCCTGAGCAGTGAGTGGAGATACGGTCTAGGTACTGAAGGTGAAAACTGAGGTTGGGTAGAGATGATGGCCTAAAGCCATTGTGGGTGTGATATGCTCTGTGTACGGCCAGCTGTCTGGGTGTTGGACTGGAGGTCTGCCCTCAGGCTGTGTCAGACAGGGCTTTAGTGCACAGGCTAGACTGTATAATTGGGGTATGGTCGAGTGGCATGCAGGTTGTTACTCATTTGGCGTTTCTGGTTAGCGCTATAGGGCAACATTTTTCTTCTGGAGGGCAGGCAGAGTGCTGCATTGTATCTCCAGAATTGCCAAACTGGAGGGGTGTGGCCAGGATTGTGAGGAAGGAAGACTGAAAACACAAGCTAGCACGAGTTTTGGGGCCAAGAGCATGGCAGGCCCACTCTGCAGAGGCTGAATCGAGATCTCCTGCAGGTGAGGTCAGGGCGAGTATCAGATGTTGCCTCAAGCTGGAGTTTGTGTCCATGACGGCCCCTTCCTGAAGGGGGTGGGGGCGTCATGAGGCCAGGGAGGTTTCCCTACGCTGGGAGTTGTGAGCTGCTCCAAACTTCAAAGTTTCCTTCTTCAGGACAGTCGAGAACTATTGGATGGTTCCAGGATGCCCCATACGGAAGGAATCGAGAGCAGGGCCGTAAGCATGGATGCCGAGAAACGCCAACTCACCTTCCCATTGCCTGGTCGAGACAAGGCACGCTCAATCTGCGGGCTCTTGGGTGAGCTACCCAGAAGGCTGAGTTTAAATGGACTCTCCTGAGGATGAGTCATAATGTGGGTTGGTGGCCATGGAGACCTTGGAATGTGGCAGTAGCTAAGGGACTCTGCAGGATTCTCCAACCCGAAGGGCTTGACACAACCCCAACAAGGAAGCTTCCCATGTGGAGATGAGTGGTCTTCTGTCTGGTGCCTCAGGAAAGCCCCGTATGCTGGTCTTCGAACCCAGGCCTCTGAGGAGTGATACCTGGAAACCAAAGCAAGAGTTCATAATAGGGCCTAGGGGCCTGTCTGGTTCAATCTTCTGTCTCTGCGGATATCTGTCTTTGTGTCTGCATGGAGGTAGTAGTTGCTCAACTTGTGTCATAATGCCCCTATTTGTCCAGTGCGGCTTGCGGTAGTGGGATGTCCTTGGGGACCTTGAGGTTTCTACTATTTTGTAGAGTTGTGGCCAATGGAATGGGCAGTTTCTTAGGAGAGAGCAGGCACAGTACTGTGGTGTGGCTCCAGAGACCCCAGCCTGGAGGCTGTGTGGGCCATGGCTGTGCAGACAGACATCCAAAAACCCTAACTCAGCTCAGGTGTGGGGCCGAGGTTACGGCAATCCTGATCTACAGTCCATGAGGGGAGTTCATCTGGATATGAAAGAAGGGTGAGAGGGAGGCAGTCGCTCCGGCTTTTGTCTCTGGATGTTTTGTCCACAATGGCCGTTTAATGTAGGACTTGCCTCATGGGTCGTAGAAGTCTCCCTCTCTGGTAGTTTGTCCAGCCCCCAAGAGTTTGGGGTCCTTCTGTGGGAAGGGAAGTGTCCTGTTTTCTGCTTCATGTGTCCCCCCAGTAGAGGGATTCTAGAGCATAGCAGTGGGTACTGACAACTGGAATACTCGCCCTCTGGTTAAGCCTGGGGGCCTATGGATATGACAAGCCCCATATGCAGGATCTTGGTCCAGCCACTGAAAGGCGTTACTTTAATACGGGACTCACGCTGCAGGTCACAATGCATGTCTGTGCCCTAGGCGGCCCTCAAGCACTGGCGTGGCCTTTCGGACAATGCAGGTTTTCCCACATTGAACGTTGGACAACATGCCAACCACAAGGTTTCTGGCCATGGGGAAGGAGGAATTCTAATTTCTGCATCACGTTCACCCCTGGGCAGTGATTGGAGATAAGGTCTAGGTTCTGAAGCCTGAAAACCGAGGTTGGGAAGAGATGACGACCTACAGCAATAGCGGGTCCTATGTGTCCAGGTTGGGGCCAGCTGTCTGGGTGTCGTTTGGGATGTCTTGTCTCAGGCTCTGCCAGACAGGGCATTAGTGTACAGGGTGGGCTTTATAATTGCTTTACAATCGAGTATCATGCATTAGAAAATCATTTGGGGTTTCTTATTAGCAGCATAGGGCAAAGTTTTTCTTCTGGAGGGCAGGCAGCATGCTGTATTGTGGCTTCGGAATTCCCAAACTGGAGGGCTTATGGGCCAGGAGAGTGAGGACGGAAGTCTGAGAACACAAGCTAGGCTTAGGTTTCGGGGCAAGGACATGGCAGGCACACTCTGCAGAGCTGAATTGAGATCTCATGCGTCTGAAGTCAGGTCGAGGTTCAGACTTTGGCTCAGGTTTGAGTTTCTGTCCATGTTGGCCCCTTCAGGAAGGGGGGGCATTATGAGGCCATGGGGGTTTTCCCACTATTGGAGTTGTGAGATGCTCCAAACCGCAAGGATTCCTTCTGTGGGACAAGTAAGATTTGTTGGATGGCTCCAGGACGTCTTATAAGGTATTTTTCCAGAACAGGGTTCTAAGTATGGATGCCTGGGCAGCCAGCCTCACATTCCAATTGTCTCCTAGCAACAAGAAACGTTTGATCTGCTGGCTTGGGGTAGCAACAGAGGGGGCTGAGTTGAAATGGACTTTCCTGAGGATGGTCTTAATGTTGGATTGAGTCCATGGAGACCTTGGTATGGGGCAGTGGCACCAGGGCCCTGAAGGATTCTCATAACCAGAGGTTATGACAAAGCTCCAATGAGCAAGTTTTCCATGGGGAGACGAGATTTGTTCTTATTGGTGCCACAGGAAACCACCATATGCTGGTATTGGAAACGAGGCCTCTGAGGAGAGATGCCTGGAAACCAAAGCAATGGATCTGATTAGGGCCTAGGGTCCTGTCCGGTTCAATATTCTTCTCTGGGGACATCTGTTGTCTGAGTGGAGGTAGTTGCTCAGCTGGTTTGAGATCACCCCTGTTTGTCCTGGGCGGCCTACACTATTGGGATGGCCTCGGTGACTTTGGAGGTTTTTCCTCATTTGCAAAGTTGTGGCCAATGGAATGGGAAGAATTCACTTGAAAGGGAAGCACAGTCCTGAGGTGTGGCTCCAGGGACCCAAGTGTGGAGCGTGTGTGGTCCAGGGCTATTTGGTCAAAAGTCTGAAAACACAAACTCCACTTAGGTTGGGGGATGTAGGTATGGCCGGCCCGATCTATAGACCGTGAGGAGAACTCTTCGGCATATGAACAAAGGGCGAATGTGAGGTGCTTGCTCATGCTTTTTTTTTTTTTTTTTTTCTGGAAATGTGTCACCGATTGCCATGGAATGTCGGGGTGTCCTCATGGGCCATCGATGAGGCTCCCTTTCTGGGGATTTGACCAGATCCCAAGAGTTTGGGGTCATTCTGTCGTAAGGGAGGAGGCCTTTCTGGGTTTTTTTTGTTTATTTTTATTTATTTATTTATTTATTTTTTACCTCAGGTGGACCACCAAAAGAGGGATTCCAGAGCAGTGTCGTGGGTGGGGGCAACTGGACAACCAGACCTCTGGTTAACATTGGTACCTAAGAACATGGCAAGCCCCATATGTGGGTCTTGGTCCAGACACTGAGAGGCCTTCCTTGAGGATAGGTCTCACACTGAGTTTCACAATGTGTTTTTGTGCCCAAGGAGCCCCTCAAGTCAGGGCGTGGCCTAATGTACCATGCTGGTTTCTCCTACACTGAACGTTGCACAATATGGCAACCAAAAGTTTTCTAGCCATGGGGAAGAAGGAGTTCTATTTTCTGCAACTCTTTCACTCCTGGACTGTGATTGGATTTAAGGTCTAGGTTCTGAAGCCTGAAAACTGAGGTTGGGAAGAGATGAAGACCTAAGGCCATGGTGTGTCTGATTGCTCAGTGTTCGGCCAGCTGTTGAGTGTGGGTTGGGAGGTGCAGGCTCAGGCTGTGGCAGACAGGGAATTAATGCCCAGGCTAGACTGTATCATTGGGGTGCAGTCGAGTTTCGTGCAGGATGGTATTCATTTGTGGTTACTGGGTAACCCCAAAGGGCAACGTTTTTCTTCTGGAGGGAAGACACAGTGCCACATAGTGGCTCCAGAATTCCCAAACTGGAAGGCTTGTGGGCCAGGAGTGTGAGGAAAAAATTCTGAGAACACAAGCCAGACTTAGATTTCGGGGTGAGGGGACGGCAGGCACCCTCTGCAGAGATGATTCGAGATCCCGTATACCTGAAGACAGAGCTAGGATCAGAAGTTGGCTTAGTTCGGAGTTTCTGTCCATGACGGCCCCTTCATGAAGGGGAGGGTGTCACGAGGACATGGAGGTTTTCCCACGATGGGAATTGTGAGATGCTCCAAACCGCAATGATTCCTTCTGTGGGACAGTCGAGACCTGTTGGATAGCTCCAGGACATCCCATAAGGAAGTTATCCAGAGCAGGGTTCTAAAGATGGATGCCTGGGCAGCCTGCCTCCCATTCCAGGTGTCTCATAGAGCCAAGGCAAGTTCGATCTGCTGGATCTAGGGGAGCAACCGAGGCGGGTGTGTTGAAATGGGTGAGTTGAGGATGGGTCATAATGTGCATTTGTGTCCATGTAGACCTGGGAATGGGGTGCTTGATCCGGGGCCTTGAGGGATGTTCATAACCGGAGGTTTTGATGGAGCTCTAAAGAGTATGTTTCCTATGTAGAGAAGAGAATTGTTTTGATGAGTGCCTAAGGAATCTCCCATATGCTGGTATTGGAAACCAGGCCTCTGAGGAGAGATGACTGGAATCAAAAGCAATGGATCTGATTAGGGCCTAAGTGCCTGTCCAGTTCAATCTTATTCTCTGGGGATATCTGTCTCTGGGTCTGAGTGGAGGTAGTTTCCTAAATTGTGAAGATCATCCCTGTTTGTCCTGGGCAGCCAACACTATTCGGATGGCCTCGGGGAGATTGGAGGATACTCCTAATCTATAGGGTTGTGGCCAATGGAAATGGCAGAATTCCCCTGGAGAGGGAAGCCACAGTCCTGAGGTGTGGCTCCAGGGGCCTCAACTTGGATGGTGTGTGGGCCAGGACTGTGGGGACAGAAGTCTGAAAACACAAACTCAGTTTAGGTTTGGGGATGTATGTATGAAGGCTCGATCTACAGACCGTGAGAATTTTCCGGGCTATGAACAAAGGGCGAGTATGTGGCGCTTGCTCAGGCTTTTGTCTCTGGATTTTGTGTCAACGGTGGCCGCGGAATGTCGGGGTGTCCTCCAGGGCCATGGACAGTTCTTTCTCTGATGATTTGGCCTGATCCCAAGTGGTTGGGATCATTCTGTGGATGGGAAGAGTCCTTTCTGTAATTTTTTTTTTTTTTTACCTCAGGTGTCCCACCAAAGAGGGATTCCAGAGTAGAGCCCTGAGTAGGGGTGACTAGACATCTCGAACTCTGGTTGAGATTGGGGGACTAGGGGCCTGGCAAGCCCCATATGTGTGCTGTTGTTCCAGTCACTAAGAGGCTTTACATGAGGATAGGGCTCACGCTGAGGGTCTCAATGTGTTTTTGTGAACATTGTGGCCCTCAGGGATAGGTGGGGCCTCATAGTCCATGCTGCTTTCTCCTACAATGAACATTGGACAACATGCCAACCACTAGGTTTCTTGCCAAGGCGAAGGAGAAGTTCTGATTCTTGCATCACGTTCACTCCTGAGCAGTGAGTGGAGATAAGGTCTAGGTTCTGAAGGTGAAAACTGAGGTTGGGTAGAGATGATGGCCTAAAGCCATTGTGGGTGTGATATGCTCTGTGTACGGCCAGCTGTCTGGGTGTTGGACTGGAGGTCTGCCCTCAGGCTGTGTCAGACAGGGCTTTAGTGCACAGGCTAGACTGTATAATTGGGGTATGGTCGAGTGGCATGCAGGTTGTTACTCATTTGGCGTTTCTGGTTAGCCCTATAGGGCAACATTTTTCTTCTGGAGGGCAGGCAGAGTGCTGCATTGTGTCTCCAGAATTGCCAAACTGGAGGTGTGTGGCCAGGATTGTGAGGAAGGAAGTCTGAAAACACAAGCTAGCACGAGTTTTGGGGCCAAGAGCATGGCAGGCCCACTCTGCAGAGGCTGAATTGAGATCTCCTGCAGGTGAGGTCAGGGCGAGTATCAGATGTTGCCTCAAGCTGGAGTTTGTGTCCATGACGGCCCCTTCCTGAAGGGGGTGGGGGCGTCATGAGGCCAGGGAGGTTTCCCTACGCTGGGAGTTGTGAGCTGCTCCAAACTTCAAAGTTTCCTTCTTCAGGACAGTCGAGTACTATTGGATGGTTCCAGGATGCCCCATACAGAAAGACTCGAGAGCAGGGCCGTAAGCATGGATGCCGAGAAACGCCAACTCACCTTCCCATTGCCTGGTCGAGACAAGGCACGCTCAATCTGCGGGCTCTTGGGTGAGCTACCAAGAAGGCTGAGTTTAAATGGACTCTCCTGAGGATGAGTCATAATGTGGGTTGGTGGCCATGGAGACCTTGGAATGTGGCAGTAGCTAAGGGACTCTGCAGGATTCTCCAACCCGAAGGGCTTGACACAACCCCAACAAGGAAGCTTCCCATGTGGAGATGAGAGGTCTTCTGTCTGGTGCCTCAGGAAAGCCCCGTATGCTGGTCTTCGAACCCAGGCCTCTGAGGAGTGATACCTGGAAACCAAAGCAAGAGTTCATAATAGGGCCTAGGGGCCTGTCTGGTTCAATCTTCTGTCTCTGCGGATATCTGTCTTTGTGTCTGCATGGAGGTAGTAGTTGCTCAACTTGTGTCATAATGCCCCTATTTGTCCAGTGCGGCTTGCGGTAGTGGGATGTCCTTGGGGACCTTGAGGCTTCTACTATTTTGTGAGTTGTGGCCAATGGAATGGGCAGTTTCTTAGGAGAGAGCAGGCACAGTACTGTGGTGTGGCTCCAGAGACCCCAGCCTGGAGGCTGTGTGGGCCATGGCTGTGCAGACAGACATCCAAAAACCCTAACTCAGTTCAGGTTTGGGGCCGAGGTTACGGCAGGCCTTATCTACAGTCCATGAGGGGAGTTCATCTGGATATGAAAGAAGGGTGAGAGGGAGGCAGTCGCTCCGGCTTTTGTCTCTGGATGTTTTGTCCACAATGGCCGTTTAATGTAGGAGTTGCCTCATGGGTCGTAGAAGTCTCCCTCTCTGGTAGTTTGTCCAGCCCCCAAGAGTTTGGTGTCCTTCTGTGGGAAGGGAAGTGTCCTGTTTTCTGCTTCATGTGTCCCCCCAGTAGAGGGATTCTAGAGCATAGCAGTGGGTACTGACAACTGGAATACTCGCCCTCTGGTTAAGCCTGGGGGCCTATGGTTATGACAAGCCCCATATGCAGGATCTTGGTCCAGCCACTGAGAGGTGTTACTTTAATACGGGACTCAAGCTGCAGGTCACAATGCATGTCTGTGCCCTAGGCGGCCCTCAAGCACTGGCGTGGCCTTTCGGACAATGCAGGTTTTCCCACATTGAACGTTGGACAACATGCCAACCACAAGGTTTCTGGCCATGGGGAAGGAGGAATTCTAATTTCTGCATCACGTTCACCCCTGGGCAGTGATTGGAGATAAGGTCTAGGTTCTGAAGCCTGAAAACCGAGGTTGGGAAGAGATGACGACCTACAGCCAAAGCGGGTCCTATATGTCCAGGTTGGGGCCAGCTGTCTGGGTGTCGTTTGGGATGTCTTGTCTCAGGCTCTGCCAGACAGGGCATTAGTATACAGGGTGGGCTGTATAATTGCTTTACAATCGAGTGGCATGCATTAGAAAATCATTTGGGATTTCTTATTAGCAGCATAGGGCAAAGTTTTTCTTCTGAAGGGCAGGCAGCATGCTGCATTGTGGCTTCGGAATTCCCAAACTGGAGGGCTTATGGGCCAGGAGAGTGAGGACGGAAGTCTGAGAACACAAACTAGGCTTAGGTTTCGGGGCACGGACATGGCAGGCACACTCTGCAGAGCTGAATTGAGATCTCATGCGTCTGAAGTCAGGTCGAGGTTCAGACTTTGGCTCAGGTTTGAGTTTCTGTCCATGTTGGCCCCTTCAGGAAGGGGGGGCATTATGAGGCCATGGGGGTTTTCCCACTATTGGAGTTGTGAGATGCTCCAAACCGCAAGGATTTCTTCTGTGGGACAATTAAGATTTGTTGGATGACTCCAGGACGTCTTATAAGGTATTTTTCCAGAACAGCGTTCTAAGTATGGATGCCTGGGCAGCCAGCCTCACATTCCAATTGTCTCCTAGCAACAAGAAACGTTTGATCTGCTGGCTTGGGGTAGCAACAGAGGGGGCTGAGTTGAAATGGACTTTCCTGAGGATGGTCTTAATGTTGGATTGAGTCCATGGAGACCTTGGTATGGGGCAGTGGCACCAGGGCCCTGAAGGATTCTCCTAACCAGAGGTTATGACAAAGCTCCAATGAGCACGTTTTCCATGGGGAGACGAGATTTGTTCTTATTGGTGCCTCAGGAAACCACCATATGCTGGTATTGGAAACGAGGCCTCTGAGGAGAGATGCCTGGAAACCAAAGCAATGGATCTGATTAGGGCCTAGGGTCCTGTCCGGTTCAATATTCTTCTCTGGGACATCTGTTGTCTGAGTGGAGGTAGTTGCTCAGCTGGTTTGAGATCACCCCTGTTTGTCCTGGGCGGCCTACACTATTGGGATGGCCTCGGTGACTTTGGAGGTTTTTCCTCATTTGCAAGGTTGTGGCCAATGGAATGGGAAGAATTCCCTTGAAAGGGAAGCTCAGTCCTGAGGTGTGGCTCCAGGGACCCAAGTGTGGAGCGTGTGTGGTCCAGGGCTATTTGGGCAAAAGTCTGAAAACACAAACTCCACTTAGGTTGGGGGATGTAGGTATGGCCGGCACGATCTATAGACCGTGAGGAGAACTCTTCTGCATATGAACAAAGGGCGAATGTGAGGTGCTTGCTCATGCTTTTTTTTTTTTTTTTTTTTTTTTGTCTGGAAATGTGTCACCGATTGCCATGGAATGACGGGGTGTCCTCATGTTCATCGATGAGGCTCGCTTTCTGGGTATTTGACCCGATTCTAATAGTTTGGGGTCATTCTGTCGGAAGGGAGGAGACTTTCTGGTTTTTTTTGGTTTATTTTTTTTTTTTTTTTTTTTTTACCTCAGGTGGACCACCAAAAGAGGGATTCCAGAGCAGAGTCGTGGGTGGGGGCAACGGGACAACCAGAACTCTGGTTAACATTGGGACCTAAGAACATGGCAAGCCCCATATGTGGGCTCTTGGTCCAGACACTGAGAGGCCTTCCTTGAGGATAGGTCTCACACTGAGTTTCACAATGTGTTTTTGTGCCCAAGGAGCCCCTCAAGACAGGGCGTGACCTAATGTACCATGCTTGTTTCTCCTACACTGAACGTTGCACAATATGGCAACCAAAAGTTTTCTGGCCATGGGGAAGAAGGAGTTCTATTTTCTGCAACACTTTCACTCCTGGACTGTGATTGGATTTAAGGTCTAGGTTCTGAAGCCTGAAAACTGAGGTTGGGAAGAGATGAAGACCTAAGGCCATGGTGTGTCTGATGTGCTCAGTGTTCGGCCAGCTGTTGAGTGTGGGTTGGGAGGTGCAGGCTCAGGCTGTGGCAGACAGGGAATTAATGCCCAGGCTAGACTGTATCATTGGGGTGCAGTCGAGTTTCGTGCAGGATGGTACTCATTTGTGGTTATTGGTAGCCCCAAAGGGCAACGTTTTTCTTCAGGAGGGAAGACACAGTGCCACATAGTGGCTCCAGAATTCCCAAACTGGAAGGCTTGTGGGCCAGGAGTGTGAGGAAAAAATTCTGAGAACACAAGCCAGACTTAGATTTCGGGGTGAGGGGACGGCAAGCACCCTCTGCAGAGATGATTCGAGATCCCGTATACCTGAAGACATAGCTAGGATCAGACGTTGGCTTAGGTCGGAGTTTCTGTCCATGACGGCCCCTTCATGAAGGGGAGCGTGTCACGAGGACATGGAGGTTTTCCCACGATGGGAATTGTGAGATGCTCCAAACCGCAATGATTCCTTCTGTGGGACAGTGGAGACCTGTTGGATGGCTCCAGGACATCCCATAAGGAAGTTATCCAGAGCAGGGTTTTAAGGATGGATGCCTGGGCAGCCTGCCTCCCATTCCAGGTGTCTCATAGAGCCAAGGCAAGTTCGATCTGCTGGATCTAGGGGAGCAAACGAGGCGGGTGTGTTGAAATGGGTGAGTTGAGGATGGGTCATAATGTGCATTTGTGTCCATGTAGACCTTGGAATGGGGTGCTTGATCCGGGGCCTTGAGGGATGTTCATAACCGGAGGTTTTGATGGAGCTCTAAAGAGTATGTTTCCTATGTAGAGAAGAGAATTGTTTTGATGAGTGCCTAAGGAATCTCCCATATGCTGGTATTGGAAACCAGGCCTCTGAGGAGAGATGACTGGAATCAAAAGCAATGGATCTGATTAGGGCATAAGTGCCTGTCCAGTTCAATCTTATTCTCTGGGGATATCTGTCTCTGGGTCTGAGTGGAGGTAGTTTCCTAAATTGTGAAGATCATCCCTGTTTGTCCTGGGCAGCCAACACTATTCGGATGGCCTCGGGGAGATTGGAGGATACTCCTAATCTATAGGGTTGTGGCCAATGGAAATGGCAGAATTCCCCTGGAGAGGGAAGCCACAGTCCTGAGGTGTGGCTCCAGGGGCCCCAACTTGGATGGTGTGTGGGCCAGGACTGTGGGGACAGAAGTCTGAAAACACAAACTCAGCTTAGGTTTGGGGATGTATGTATGAAGGCTCGATCTACAGACCGTGAGAATTTTCCGGGCTATGAACAAAGGGCGAGTATGTGGCGCTTGCTCAGGCTTTTGTCTCTGGATTTTGTGTCAACGGTGGCCGCGGAATGTCGGGGTGTCCTCCAGGGCCATGGACAGTTCTTTCTCTGATGATTTGGCCCGATCCCAAGTGGTTGGGATCATTCTGTGGATGGGAAGAGTCCTTTCTGTAATTTTTTTTTTTTTTTACCTCAGGTGTCCCACCAAAGAGGGATTCCAGAGTAGAGCCCTGAGTAGGGGTGACTAGACATCTCGAACTCTGGTTGAGATTGGGGGACTAGGGGCCTGGCAAGCCCCATATGTGTGCTGTTGTTCCAGTCACTAAGAGGCTTTACATGAGGATAGGGCTCACGCTGAGGGTCTCAATGTGTTTTTGTGAACATTGTGGCCCTCAGGGATAGGTGGGGCCACATAGTCCATGCTGCTTTCTCCTACAATGAACATTGGACAACATGCCAACCACTAGGTTTCTTGCCAAGGCGAAGGAGAAGTTCTGATTCTTGCATCACGTTCACTCCTGAGCAGTGAGTGGAGATAAGGTCTAGGTTCTGAAGGTGAAATCTGAGGTTGGGTAGAGATGATGGCCTAAAGCCATTGTGGGTGTGATATGCTCTGTGTACGGCCAGCTGTCTGGGTATTGGACTGGAGGTCTGCCCTCAGGCTGTGTCAGACAGGGCTTTAGTGCACAGGCTAGACTGTATAATTGGGGTATGGTCGAGTGGCATGCAGGTTGTTACTCATTTGGCGTTTCTGGTTAGCGCTATAGGGCAACATTTTTCTTCTGGAGGGCAGGCAGAGTGCTGCATTGTGTCTCCAGAATTGCCAAACTGGAGGGGTGTGGCCAGGATTGTGAGGAAGGAAGTCTGAAAACACAAGCTAGCTCGAGTTTTGGGGCCAAGAGCATGGCAGGCCCACTCTGCAGAGGCTGAATTGAGATCTCCTGCAGGTGATGTCAGGGCGAGTATCAGATGTTGCCTCAAGCTGGAGTTTGTGTCCATGACGGCCCCTTCCTGAAGGGGGTGGGGGCGTCATGAGGCCAGGGAGGTTTCCCTACGCTGGGAGTTGTGAGCTGCTCCAAACTTCAAAGTTTCCTTCTTCAGGACAGTCGAGTACTATTGGATGGTTCCAGGATGCCCCATACAGAAAGACTCGAGAGCAGGGTCCTAAGCATGGATGCCGAGAAACGCCAACTCACCTTCCCATTGCCTGGTCGAGACAAGGCACGCTCAATCTGCGGGCTCTTGGGTGAGCTACCAAGAAGGCTGAGTTTAAATGGACTCTCCTGAGGATGAGTCATAATGTGGGTTGGTGGCCATGGAGACCTTGGAATGTGGCAGTAGCTAAGGGACTCTGCAGGATTCTCCAACCCGAAGGGCTTGACACAACCCCAACAAGGAAGCTTCCCATGTGGAGATGAGTGGTCTTCTGTCTGGTGCCTCAGGAAAGCCCCGTATGCTGGTCTTCGAACCCAGGCCTCTGAGGAGTGATACGTGGAAACCAAAGCAAGAGTTCATAATAGGGCCTAGGGGCCTGTCTGGTTCAATCTTCTGTCTCTGCGGATATCTGTCTTTGTGTCTGCATGGAGGTAGTAGTTGCTCAACTTGTGTCATAATGCCCCTATTTGTCCAGTGCGGCTTGCGGTAGTGGGATGTCCTTGGGGACCTTGAGGCTTCTACTATTTTGTGAGTTGTGGCCAATGGAATGGGCAGTTTCTTAGGAGAGAGCAGGCACAGTACTGTGGTGTGGCTCCAGAGACCCCAGCCTGGAGGCTGTGTGGGCCATGGCTGTGCAGACAGACATCCAAAAACCCTAACTCAGCTCAGGTTTGGGGCCGAGGTTACGGCAGGCCTTATCTACAGTCCATGAGGGGAGTTCATCTGGATATGAAAGAAGGGCGAGAGGGAGGCAGTCGCTCCGGCTTTTGTCTCTGGATGTTTTGTCCACAATGGCCGTTTAATGTAGGAGTTGCCTCATGGGTCGTAGAAGTCTCCCTCTCTGGTAGTTTGTCCAGCCCCCAAGAGTTTGGTGTCCTTCTGTGGGAAGGGAAGTGTCCTGTTTTCTGCTTCATGTGTCCCCCCAGTAGAGGGATTCTAGAGCATAGCAGTGGGTACTGACAACTGGAATACTCGCCCTCTGGTTAAGCCTGGGGGCCTATGGATATGACAAGCCCCATATGCAGGATCTTGCTCCAGCCACTGAGATGCGTTACTTTAATACGGGACTCACACTGCAGGTCACAATGCATGTCTGTGCCCTAGGCGGCCCTCAAGCACTGGCGTGGCCTTTCGGACAATGCAGGTTTTCCCACATTGAACGTTGGACAACATGCCAACCACAAGGTTTCTGGCCATGGGGAAGGAGGAATTCTAATTTCTGCATCACGTTCACCCCTGGGCAGTGATTGGAGATAAGGTCTAGGTTCTGAAGCCTGAAAACCGAGGTTGGGGAGAGCTGACGACCTACAGCCATAGCGGGTCCTATGTGTCCAGGTTGGGGCCAGCTGTCTGGGTGTCGTTTGGGATGTCTTGTCTCAGGCTCTGCCAGACAGGGCATTAGTATACAGGGTGGGCTGTATAATTGCTTTACAATCGAGTGGCATGCATTAGAAAATCATTTGGGGTTTCTTATTAGCAGCATAGGGCAAAGTTTTTCTTCTGAAGGGCAGGCATCATGCTGCATTGTGGCTTCGGAATTCCCAAACTGGAGGGCTTATGGGCCAGGAGAGTGAGGACGGAAGTCTGAGAACACAAGCTAGGCTTAGGTTTCGGGGCAAGGACATGGCAGGCACACTCTGCAGAGATGAATTGAGATCTCATGCGTCTGAAGTCAGGTCGAGGTTCAGACTTTGGCTCAGGTTTGAGTTTCTGTCCATGTTGGCCCCTTCAGGAAGGGGGGGCATTATGAGGCCATTGGGGTTTTCCCACTATTGGAGTTGTGAGATGCTCCAAACCACAAGGATTCCTTCTGTGGGACAATTAAGATTTGTTGGATGGCTCCAGGATGTCTTATAAGGTATTTTTCCAGAACAGCGTTCTAAGTATGGATGCCTGGGCAGCCAGCCTCACATTCCAATTGTCTCCTAGCAACAAGAAACGTTTGATCTGCTGGCTTGGGGTAGCAACAGAGGGGGCTGAGTTGAAATGGACTTTCCTGAGGATGGTCTTAATGTTGGATTGAGTCCATGGAGACCTTGGTATGGGGCAGTGGCACCAGGGCCCTGAAGGATTCTCCTAACCAGAGGTTATGACAAAGCTCCAATGAGCACGTTTTCCATGGGGAGACGAGATTTGTTCTTATTGGTGCCTCAGGAAACCACCATATGCTGGTATTGGAAACGAGGCCTCTGAGGAGAGATGCCTGGAAACCAAAGCAATGGATCTGATTAGGGTCTAGGGTCCTGTCCGGTTCAATATTCTTCTCTGGGGACATCTGTTGTCTGAGTGGAGGTAGTTGCTCAGCTGGTTTGAGATCACCCCTGTTTGTCCTGGGCGGCCTACAGTATTGGGATGGCCTCGGTGACTTTGGAGGTTTTTCCTCATATGCAAGGATGTGGCCAATGGAATGGGATGAATTCCCTTGAAAGGGAAGCACAGTCCTGAGGTGTGGCTCCAGGGAACCAAGTGTGGAACGTGTGTGGTCCAGGGCTATTTGGTCAAAAGTCTGAAAACACAAACTCCACTTAGGTTGGGGGATGTAGGTATGGCCGGCACGATCTATAGACCGTGAGGAGAACTCTTCGGCATATGAACAAAGGGCGAATGTGAGGTGCTTGCTCATGCTTTTTTTTTTTTTTTCTGGAAATGTGTCACCGATTGCCATGGAATGTCGGGGTGTCCTCATGTTCATCGATGAGGCTCCCTTTCTGGGTATTTGACCCGATTCTAATAGTTTGGGGTCATTCTGTCGGAAGGGAGGAGACTTTCTGTTTTTTTTTTTTTTTTTGTTTATTTTTTTTTTGTTTTTTTTTTTTTTTTTTACCTCAGGTGGACCACCAAAAGAGGGATTCCAGAGCAGAGTCGTGGGTGGGGGCAACGGGACAACCAGAACTCTGGTTAACATTGGGACCTAAGAACATGGCAAGCCCCATATGTGGGCTCTTGGTCCAGACACTGAGAGGCCTTCCTTGAGGATAGGTCTCACACTGAGTTTCACAATGTGTTTTTGTGCCCAAGGAGCCCCTCAAGTCAGGGCGTGGCCTAATGTACCATGCTTGTTTCTCCTACAATGAACGTTGCACAATATGGCAACCAAAAGTTTTCTGGCCATGGGGAAGAAGGAGTTCTATTTTCTGCAACACTTTCACTCCTGGACTGTGATTGGATTTAAGGTCTAGGTTCTGAAGCCTGAAAACTGAGGTTGGGAAGAGATGAAGACCTAAGGCCATGGTGTGACTGATGTGCTCAGTGTTCGGCCAGCTGTTGAGTGTGGGTTGGGAGGTGCAGGCTCAGGCTGTGGCAGACAGGGAATTAATGCCCAGGCTAGACTGTATCATTGGGGTGCAGTCGAGTTTCGTGCAGGATGGTACTCATTTGTGGTTACTGGGTAGCCCCAAAGGGCAACGTTTTTCTTCAGGAGGGAAGACACAGTGCCACATAGTGGCTCCAGAATTCCCAAACTGGAAGGCTTGTGGGCAAGGAGTGTGAGGAAAAAATTCTGAGAACACAAGCCAGACTTAGATTTCGGGGTGAGGGGACGGCAGGCACCCTCTGCAGAGATGATTCGAGATCCCGTATACCTGAAGACAGAGCTAGGATCAGAAGTTGGCTTAGTTCGGAGTTTCTGTCCATGACGGCCCCTTCATGAAGGGGAGGGTGTCACGAGGACATGGAGGTTTTCCCACTATGGGAATTGTGAGATGCTCCAAACCGCAATGATTCCTTCTGTGGGACAGTGGAGACCTGTTGGATGGCTCCAGGACATCCCATAAGGAAGTTATCCAGAGCAGGGTTTTAAGGATGGATGCCTGGGCAGCCTGCCTCCCATTCCAGGTGTCTCATAGAGCCAAGGCAAGTTCGATCTGCTGGATCTAGGGGAGCAAACGAGGCGGGTGTGTTGAATTTGTGAGTTGTGGATGGGTCATAATGTGCATTTGTGTCCATGTAGACCTTGGAATGGGGTGCTTGATCCGGGGCCTTGAGGGATGTTCATAACCGGGGTTTTGATGGAGCTCTAAAGAGTATGTTTCCTATGTAGAGAAGAGAATTGTTTTGATGAGTGCCTAAGGAATCTCCCATATGCTGGTATTGGAAACCAGGCCTCTGAGGAGAGATGACTGGAATCAAAAGCAGTGGATCTGATTAGGGCCTAAGTGCCTGTCCAGTTCAATCTTATTCTATGGGGATATCTGTCTCTGGGTATGAGTGGAGGTAGTTTCCTAACTTGTGAGAGATCATCCCTGTTTGTCCTGGGCAGCCAACACTATTCGGATGGCCTCGGGGAGATTGGAGGATACTCCTAATCTATAGGGTTGTGGCCAATGGAAATGGCAGAATTCCCCTGGAGAGGGAAGCCACAGTCCTGAGGTGTGGCTCCAGGGGCCCCATCTTGGATGGTGTGTGAGCCAGGACTGTGGGGACAGAAGTCTGAAAACACAAACTCAGCTTAGGTT
Source organism: Mustela nivalis (assembly GCF_964662115.1). NCBI lineage: Eukaryota > Metazoa > Chordata > Mammalia > Carnivora > Mustelidae > Mustela > Mustela nivalis. The sequence goes on from NW_028136383.1 coordinate 472,769, forward strand.
TGGGGATGTATGTATGAAGGCTCGATCTACAGACCGTGAGAATTTTCCGGGCTATGAACAAAGGGCGAGTATGTGGCGCTTGCTCAGGCTTTTGTCTCTGGATTTTGTGTCAACGGTGGCCGCGGAATGTCGGGGAGTCCTCAAGGGCCATGGACAATTCTTTCTCTGATGATTTGGCCTGATCCAAAGTGGTTGGGATTATTCTGTGGATGGGAAGAGTCCTTTCTGTATTTTTTTTTTTTACCTCAGGTGTCCCACCAAAGAGGGATTCCAGTGTAGAGCCCTGAGTAGGGGTGACTAGACATCTCGAACTCTGGTTGAGATTGGGGGACTAGGGGCCTGGCAAGCCCCATATGTGGGCTTTTGTTCCAGTCACTAAGAGGCCTTACATGAGGATAGGGCTCACGCTGAGGGTCTCAATGTGTGTTTGTGCACATTGTGGCCCTCAGGGATAGGTGGGGCCTCATAGTCCATGCTGCTTTCTCCTACAATGAACATTGGACAACATGCCAACCAGTAGGTTTCTTGCCAAGGCGAAGGAGAAGTTCTGATTCTTGTATCACGTTCACTCCTGAGCAGTGAGTGGAGATAAGGTCTAGGTTCTGAAGGTGAAAACTGAGGTTGGGTAGAGATGATGGCCTAAAGCCATTGTGGGTGTGATATGCTCTGTGTACGGCCAGCTGTCTGGGTGTTGGACTGGAGGTCTGCCCTCAGGCTGTGTCAGACAGGGCTTTAGTGCACAGGCTAGACTGTGTAATTGGGGTATGGTCGAGTGGCATGCAAGTTGTTACTCATTTGGCGTTTCTGGTTAGCCCTATAGGGCAACATTTTTCTTCTGGAGGGCAGGCAGAGTGCTGCATTGTGTCTCCAGAATAGCCAAACTGGAGGGGTGTGGCCAGGATTGTGAGGAAGGAAGTCTGAAAACACAAGCTGCACGAGTTTTGGGGCCAAGAGCATGGCAGGCCCACTCTGCAGAGGCTGAATCGAGATCTCCTGCAGGTGAGGTCAGGGCGAGTATCAGATGTTGCCTCAAGCTGGAGTTTGTGTCCATGACGGCCCCTTCCTGAAGGGGGTGGGGGCGTCATGAGGCCAGGGAGGTTTCCCTACGCTGGGAGTTGTGAGCTGCTCCAAACTTCAAAGTTTCCTTCTTCAGGACAGTCGAGTACTATTGGATGGTCCTTTGATGCCCCATACAGAAAGACTCGAGAGCAGGGCCGTAAGCATGGATGCCGAGAAACGCCAACTCACCTTCCCATTGCCTGGTCGAGACAAGGCACGCTCAATCTGCGGGCTCTTGGGTGAGCTACCCAGAAGGCTGATTTTAAATGGACTCTCCTGAGGATGAGTCATAATGTGGGTTGGTGGCCATGGAGACCTTGGAATGTGGCAGTAGTTAAGGGACTCTGCAGGATTCTCCAACCCGAAGGGCTTGACACAACTCCAACAAGGAAGCTTCCCATGTGGAGATGAGAGGTCTTCTGTCTGGTGCCTCAGGAAAGCCCCATATGCTGGTCTTCGAACCCAGGCCTCTGAGGAGTGATACCTGGACACCAAAGCAAGAGTTCATAATAGGGCCTAGGGGCCTGTCTGGTTCAATCTTCTGTCTCTGCGGATATCTGTCTGTGTGTCTGCATGGAGGTAGTAGTTGCTCAGCTTGTGTCATAATGCCCCTATTTGTCCAGTGCGGCTTGCGGTAGTGGGATGTCCTTGGGGACCTTGAGGTTTCTACTATTTTGTAGAGTTGTGGCCAATGGAATGGGCAGTTTCTTAGGAGAGAGCAGGCACAGTACTGTGGTGTGGCTCCAGAGACCCCAGCCTGGAGGCTGTGTGGGCCATGGCTGTGCAGACAGACATCAAAAAACCCTAACTCAGCTCAGGTTTGGCGCCGAGGTTACGGCAGGCCTGATCTACAGTCCATGAGGGGAGTTCCTCTGGATATGAAAGAAGGGTGAGAGGGAGGCAGTCGCTCAGGCTTTTGTCTCTGGATGTTTTGTCCACAATGGCCGTTTAATGTAGGAGTTCCTCATGGGTCGTAGAAGTCTCCCTCTCTGGTAGTTTGTCCAGCCCCCAAGAGTATGTGGTCCTTCTGTGGGAAGGGAAGTGTCCTGTTTTCTGCTTCATGTGTCCCCCCAGTAGAGGGATTCTAGAGCATAGCAGTGGGTACTGACAACTGGAATACTCGCCCTCTGGTTAAGCCTGGGGGCCTATGGATATGACAATCACCATATGCAGGATCTTGGTCCAGCCACTGAGAGGCGTTACTTTAATACGGGACTCACGCTGCAGGTCACAATGCATGTCTGTGCCCTAGGCGGCCCTCAAGCACTGGCGTGGCCTTTCGGACAATGCAGGTTTTCCCACATTGAACGTTGGACAACATGCCAACCACAAGGTTTCTGGCCATGGGGAAGGAGGAATTCTAATTTCTGCATCACGTTCACCCCTGGGCAGTGATTGGAGATAAGGTCTAGGTTCTGAAGCCTGAAAACCGAGGTTGGGAAGAGATGACGACCTACAGCAATAGCGGGTCCTATGTGTCCAGGTTGTGGCCATTGTCTGGGTTTTGTTTGGGATGTCATGTCTCAGGCTGTGCCAGACAGGGCATTAGTATACAGGGTAGACTCTATAATTGCTTTACCATCGAGTGACATGCATTAGAAAATCATTTGGGGTTTCTTATTAGCAGCATAGGGCAAAGTTTTTCTTCTGGAGGGCAGGCAGCATGCTGCATTGTGGCTTCGGAATTCCCAAACTGGAGGGCTTGTGGGCCAGGAGAATGAGGACGTGGCTGAGAACACAAGCTAGGCTTAGGTTTCGGGGCAAGGACATGGCAGGCACACTCTTTAGAGCTGAATTGAGATCTCATGCGTCTGAAGTCAGTCGAGGATCAGACTTTGGCTCAGGTTTGAGTTTCTGTCCATGATGGCCCGTTCAAGAAGAGGGGGGATTATGAGGCCATGGGCGTTTTGCCACTATTGGAGTTGTGAGATGCTCCAAACCACAAGGATTCCTTCTGTGGGACAATTAAGATTTGTTGGATGGCTCCAGAACGTCTTATAAGGTATTTTCCAGAACAGGGTTCTACGTATGGATGGCTGGGCAGCCAGCCTCACATTCCAATTGTCTCCTAGCAACAAGAAACGTTTAATCTGCTGGCTTGGGGTAGCAACAGAGGGGGCTGAGTTGAAATGGACTTTCCTGAGGATGGTCTTAATGTTGGATTGAGTCCATGGAGACCTTGGTATGGGGCAGTGGCACCAGGGCCCTGAAGGATTCTCATAACCAGAGGTTATGACAAAGCTCCAATGAGCAAGTTTTCCATGGGGAGACGAGATTTGTTCTTATTGGTGCCACAGGAAACCACCATATGCTGGATTTGGAAACGAGGCCTCTGAGGAGAGATGCCTGGAAACCAAAGCAATGGATCTGATTAGGGCCTAGGGTCCTGTCCGGTTCAATATTCTTCTCTGGGGACATCTGTTGTCTGAGTGGAGGTAGTTGCTCAGCTGGTTTGAGATCACTCCTGTTTGTCCTGGGCGGCCTACACTATTGGGATGGCCTCGGTGACTTTGGAGGTTTTTCCACATTTGCAAGGTTGTGGCCAATGGAATGGGAAGAATTCCCTTGAAAGGGAAGCAGAGTCCTGAGGTGTGGCTTCAGGGACCCAAGTGTGGAGCGTGTGTGGTCCAGGGCTATTTCGACAAAAGTCTAAAACACAAACTCCACTTAGGTTGGTGGATGTAGGTATGGCCGGCCCGATCTATAGACTGTGAGGAGAACTCTTCGGGATATGAACAAAGGGCGAATGTGAGGTGCTTACTCATGCTTTTTTTTTTTTTTTCTGGAAATGTGTCACGGATTGCAATGGAATGTCGGGGTGTCCTCATGGGCCATCGATGAGGCTCCCTTTCTGGGGATTGACCCGATCCCAAGGGTTTGGGGTCATTGTGTCGGAAGGGAGGAGGCCTTTGTGTTTTTATTTATTTATTTTTTTTTTTACCTCAGGTGTACCACCAACAGAGGGATTCCAGAGCAGAGTCCTGCGGAGGGGCGACTGGACAACCAGACCTCTGGTTAACATTGGGACCTAAGAACATGGCAAGCCCCATATTTGGGCTCTTGGTCCAGACACTGAGAGGCCTTCCTTGAGGATAGGTCTCACACTGAGTTTCACAATGTGTTTTTGTGCCCAATGAGCCCCTCAAGGCAGGGCGTGGCCTAATGTACCATGCTGGTTTCTCCTACACTGAACGTTGCACAATATGGCAACCAAAAGTTTTCTGGCCGTGGGGAAGAAGGAGTTCTAATTTCTGCAACACTTTCACTCCTGGACTGTGATTAGATTTAAGGTCTAGGTTCTGAAGCCTGAAAACTGAGGTTGGGAAGAGATGAAGACCTAAGGCCATGGTGTGTCTGATGTGCTCAGTGTTCGCCTAGCTGTTGAGTGTGGGTTAGGAGGTGCAGGCTCAGGCTGTGGCAGACAGGGAATTAGTGCCCAGGCTACACTGTTTCATTCGGGTGCAGGCGAGTTTCGTGCAGGATGGTACTCATTTGTGGTTACTGGGTAGCCCCAGAGGTCAACGTTTTTCTTCTGTAGGGAAGACACAGTGTCAAATAGTGGCTCCAGAATTCCCAAACTGGAAGGCTTGTGGGCCAGGAGTGTGAGGAAAAAATTCTGAGAACACAAGCCAGACTTAGATTTCGGGATGAGGGGACGGCAAGCACCCTCTGCAGAGATGATTCGAGATCCCGTATACCTGAAGACATAGCTAGGATCAGACGTTGGCTTAGGTCGGAGTTTCTGTCCATGACGGCCCCTTCATGAAGGGGAGCGTGTCACGAGGACATGGAGGTTTTCCCACGATGGGAATTGTGAGATGCTCCAAACCGCAATGATTCCTTCTGTGGGACAGTCGAGACCTGTTGGATGGCTCCAGGACATCCCATAAGGAAGTTATCCAGAGCAGGGTTCTAAGGATGGATGCCTGGGCAGCCTGCCTCCCATTCCAGGTGTCTCATAGAGCCAAGGCAAGTTCGATCTGCCTGATCTAGGGGAGCAACTGAATCGGGTGTGTTGAAATGGTTGAGTTGAGGATGGGTCATAATGTGCATTTGTGTCAATTGAGACCTTGGAATGGGGTCTTGATCCGGGTCCTTGAGGGATGTTCATAACCGGAGGTTTTGATGGAGCTCTAAAGAGTATGTTTCCTATGTAGAGAAGAGAATTGTTTTGATGAGTGCCTAAGGAATCTCCCATATGCTGGTATTGGAAACCAGGCCTCTGAGGAGAGATGACTGGAAACAAAAGCAATCGAGATGATTAGGGCCTAGGTGCCTGTCCGGTTCAATCTCTTTCCTGAGGATACGTGTCTAAGGATCGGAGGGGATGTAGTTGCTCAGCTTGTGTCAGATCGCCCCTGTTTGTCCTGGGCAGCCTATAATATTGGGATGGCCTCAGGACTTTGGAGTTTCTCCTATTCTATAGGGTTGTGGCCAATGGAATGGGCAGAAATCCCCTGGAGAGGGCAGGCAAAGTTCTGAGTTTGGCTCTAGGGCCCCAACCTTGAGGGTGTGTGGGCCAGGCCTGTGGGGACAAAAATCTGAAAACACAAACTCTGCTTAGGATTGGGGACATAGTTATGGCACGCCCAATCTACAGACCGTGATAACACTTCAGGATATGAAAAAGTTTGAGTTTGAGTTGCTTGCTCAGATTTTGTCTCTGGATTTGTGACAACAATGTGGGTGGAATGCTGGCGTGGCCTCATGGGTTGTGGACGGCTTTCCTTCTCTGAGGATTTGACCCAATCCCAAGAGTTTGGGTACGTTCTTTGGGATGGGAGGAGTCCTTTCTGTTTTTTATTTTATTTTATTTTATTTTTTGTACCTCATGTGTCCCAATAAAAGAGGGATTCCAGAGCAGAGTCCTCGGGAGGGACAACTGGACAACCTCACCTCTGTTTTAGTTTTGGGGCCTAGGGGCATGGCAAGTCCAATAGGCGGGCTCTTGATTCAGACACTGAGAGGCCTTCCTTGAGGACAGGGCTCATGCTGAGGGTCACAATGCCTATTTGTGCCAACAAGGCCCTCAAGCATGGGAAGGGCCTCATGGGCCATGCTGGATTCTCTGACACTGAACGTTGGAGAATATGCCAACCACAAGGTTTCTGGCCATGGTGAAGGAAGAGTTGTGACTTCTGCATCACGTTCACCGCTGGACAGTGATTGGAGTTTAGGTCTAGGTTCTGAAACCCGAAAACCGAGGTTGGGAAGAGATGAAGACCTAAGGACCTATTGGGTCCAATGAGCTCAGTGTGCGGCCAGCTGTTGAGCGTAGGTCTGGAGGTGTGGGCTCATGCTGTGTCAGACAAGGCATTAGACAGGGTAGACTGTATATTTGGGGTGCAGTCGAGTGGCGTTCAATTGATCCTCATTCGGGTTTCTAGGTAGTTCCATTAGGCAACGTTTTTCTCTGGGAGGGCAGGCAGAGTGCTGCATTGTGGCCCCAGTATTGCCAAACTGTAGGGCTTTTGGGCCAGGGGTGTGAGGACTGTAGTCTGAGAACACAAGCTAGGCTTAGTTTTGGGGTGAGGGCACAGAAGGCACACTCTGCAGAGCTGAATCATGATCTCATGCACCTGAAGTCAGGGCGAATATCAGACGTTTGCTCAGGTTGGAGTTTCTGTCCATGATGGCCACTTTATAAAGTGGAGCGTCTCAAGAGGCCATGTAGATTTTCCCACAATGGGAGTTGTGAGATGATCCAGACTGCAAATATTCCTTCTGTGGGACACTTGAGACCTGTTGGATGGCTCTAGGATGTCCCATATGGAATGACTCCAGATAGGGTTCTAAGGATTGATGCCTATGCAGCCCACCTCCCATTCTAGTTGTCTCCTAGCAACAAGGCAGGTTTGATCTGCAGGCCCTGGGGGAGAAACCAAGGGGGTTGAGTTGACATGGACGCTCCCGAGGATAGATCATAATGTGGGTTTAAGTCCATGGAGACCTTGGAATGGGGCGCTTGGTCCGGGGCCCTGAAAGATTCTCCTAAACAGAGGTTTTTATAGAGCTCCAAAGAGTACATTTCCTATGTGGAGACGAGATTTTTCTGATGAGTGCCTCAGTAATTCCCCTATGCTTGTATTGGAAACCAGGCCTCTGAGGAGAGATGCCTGGAAACAAAAGCAATGGATCTGATTAGGGCCTAAGTGCCTGTCCTGTTCAATCTTATTCTATGGGGATATCTGTCTCTGGTTCTGAGTGGAGGTAGTTTCCTAACTTGTGAAAGATCATCCCTGTTTGTCCTGGGCAGCCAACACTATTCGGATGGCCTCGGGGAGTTTGGAGGTTTCTCCTAATCTATAAGGTTGTGGCCAATGGAAATGGCAGAATTCCCCTGGAGAGGGAAGCCACAGTCCTGAGGTGTGGCTCCAGGGGCCCCAGCTTGGATGGTGTGTGGGCCAGGACTGTGGGGACAGAAGTCTGAAAACACAAACTCAGCTTAGGTTTGGGGATGTATGTATGAAGGCTCGATCTACAGACCGTGAGAATTTTCCGGGCTATGAACAAAGGGCGAGTATGTGGCGCTTGCTCAGGCTTTTGTCTCTGGATTTTGTGTCAACGGTGGCTGTGCAATGTCGGGGTGTCCTCAAGGGCCATGGACAATTCTTTCTCTGATGATTTGGTATGATCCCAAGGGGTTGGGATCATTCTGTGGATGGGAAAAGTCCTTTCTGTATTTTTTTTTTTTTACCTCAGGTGTCCCACCAAAGAGGGATTCCAGAGCAGAGCCCTGAGTCGGGTGACTTGACATCTCAAAATCTGGTTGAGATTGGGTGACTAGGGGCTTGGCAAGCCCCATATGTGGGCTGTTGTTCCAGTCACTAAGAGGCTTCACATGAGGATAGGGCTCACGCTGAGGGTCACAATGTGTGTTTGTGCACATTGTGGCCCTCAGGGATAGGTGGGGCCTCATAGTCCATGCTGCTTTCTCCTACAATGAACGTTGGACAACATGCCAACCACGAGGTTTCTTGCCATGGCGAAGGAGAAGTTCTGATTCTTGCATCACGTTCTCTCCTGAGCAGTGAGTGGAGATAAGGTCTAGGTTCTGAAGGTGAAAACTGAGGTTGGGTAGAGATGATGGCCTAAAGCCATTGTGGGTATGATATGCTCAGTGTACGGCCACCTGTCCTGGTGTTGGACTGGAGGTCTGCCCTCAGGCTGTGTCAGACAGGGCTTTAGTGCACAGGCTAGACTGTATAATTGGGGTATGGTCGAGTGGCATGCAGGTTGTTACTCATTTGGCGTTTCTGGTTAGCCCTATAGGGCAACATTTTTCTTCTGGAGGCCAGGCAGAGTGCTGCATTGTGTCTCCAGAATTTCCAAACTGGAGGGGTGTGGCCAGGATTCTGAGGACGGACGTCTGAGAACACAAGTTTGGCTTAGGTTTCGGGGAGAGGGCCCAGCAGGCACACTCTCAAGTGCTGAATCGAGATCTCATGCTTCTGAATTCAGGGCGAGGATCAGACTTTGGCTTAGGATGGAGTTTCTGTCCATGATGGCCCATTTATGAAGGTGTGGGGCATCATGAGGAAATGGAGGTTTTCTCACAGTGTTATTGTGTGATGCTTCAAACCACAAGGATACATTCTGCGAGACAGTCAAGACAGGTTGGTTGGATTCAAGACGTCCCATAAAGAAGTTCTCCAGAGCAGGGTTCTAAGGATGGATGCCTGGGCAGCCCGCCTCCCATTCTAACTGTCTCCTAGTGACAAGGAAGGTTTGATCTGCTGCCTCTGGGTGAGCAGCCGAGGGGGCTGATTTAAAATGGACTCTCCTGAGAATGGATCATAATGTAAGTTTGTGTCCTTGGAGACCTTGGGATTGGGCCATGGCGCCAGCGCCCTGAAGGATCCTCCTAACCTGAGGTATTGACACAGCTCCAAAGAGCAAGTTTCCCATGTGGAGATGAGATCTGTTCTGATTGTTTTCTTAGGAAACCCCCATATTCTGATATTGGAAACCAGGCCTCTGAGGAGAGATACCTAGAAACCAAAGCAATGCATCAGAAGTTGGCTCAGGTTGGAGTTTCTGCCCATGATGGCCCCTTTATAAAGAGGAGCATCTCATGAGGCCATGTAGGTTTTCCCACGATAGGAGTTGTGAGATGCTCCAATCTGCAAGGATTCCTTCTGTGGGACAGTCAAGACCTGTTGGAAGGCTCCAGGACATCCCATATGGAACGGCGCCAGAGCAGGATTCCAAGGATGGATGCCTAGAGAGTCTGCTTTGCATTCCAGTTGTCTCCTAGCGACAAGGCAGGTTTGATATTCTGCCTCTGGGGGAGTAATCGACGGAGCTGAGTTGAAATGTACTCTCCTGCCGAATGGTCATAATGCGGGTATGTGTCCATGGAGACCTTGGAATAGGGCGGTTGCTCCGGCTACCTGAAGGTTTCTCCTAACTGGAGGCTTTTACAGAGCTCCAAAGGATAAGTTTCCCATGTGAAGACAAGATTTGTTCTGATTGGTATCTCTGGAATCCCCCATATGCTGGTATTGGAAAACAAGCCTCTGAGGAGAGATGCTTAGAAAAAAAAGCAATGGAACCAATTACATTCTAGGGGCCAGTCCAGTTTAATCTTCTTCTCTTGGGTTATCTGTCTACGGGTGAGTTGACGTCGTTGCTCAGCTTGTGAGAGATCGCCCCTCTTTGTCCTGGGTGGCCTACACTATTGGAATGGCCTCTGGGACTTTGGAGGTTTCGCCTTATCTGTAGGGTTGTGGCCAATGGAATGGGAAGAATTTCCATGGAGAGGGCAGGCACAGTCCTGAGGTGTGGCTCCAGGGGCCTCAGTCTGGAGGGTGTGTGGGACAGAGATGTCAGGATAGAAGTCTGAAAACACAAACTCGGCTTAGGTTTGGGGACGTCGGTATGGCAGGCCCAATCTACAGACTATGAGGAGAATTTTTTGGGCTATGACCTAAGGGTGAGTGTGAACGCTTGCTGAAGCTTATGTCTCTGGATTTTGTGTCAATAGTGGCCGTGGAATGTCGGGCTGGCCTCATGGGCCATGGACGAGTCTTTCTCTCTGGACCCCAATCACTTGGGATGGCCCAATCCCAAGTGATTGGGGTCATTCTGTGAGTGGGAAGAGTCCTTTCTGTGTTTATTTACCTCAAATGTCCCACCAAAGAGGGATTCCAGAGCAGAGCCCTGAGTAGGGGTGACTAGATGTCTCTACCTCTGGTTAAGATTGGGTGACTTGGGGCATGGCAGGCCCCATATGTGGGCTCATGGTCCAGCCACTGAGAGGCTTTACTTGAGGACAGGGCTCAAACTGAGGGTCCCAATGTGTGTTTGAGCCCACCGCAGCTCTTAAGCATAGGCAGGGCCTCAGGGACCCTACACTACCCTCAGGGGCCCTACTACTACCCCTGTAGGCCCTACAGGGGTCCTCCACTGAACGTTGGACAAGATGCCAACCACAAGATTTTGGCGAGAGGGAAGGAGGAGTTCTGATTTCTGCATCACGTTCACCCATGGGAAGTGAGTAGAGATAAGGTCTAGGATTCTGTAGCCTGAAAACCGAAGTTGGAAAGAGATGGCGACCTAAGGCCATGGCGGTTCAGATATTCTCAGTGTACTGCAAGCTGTCTGGGTGTCGGTTGGGAATTCAGGCCTCAGGTTCTGTCAGAAAGGGCATTAGTGCACAGGCTAGACTATATAATTGGTGTACAGTTGAGTGACGTGCAGGTTTATCCTCATTTGAGGTTTCTGGGTAGACCCATAGGGCAATATTTTTCTTCTAGAGGGCAGGCAGAGTGCAGCACTGTGTCATCGGAAATCCCAAAATAGAGGGCGTGTGGTCCAGGAGAGTGAGTACGGAAGTCGGAGAACACTAGCTACGCTTAGGTTTTGGGGTGAGGGCACAGCAGGTACACTCTGAAGAGCTGAATCAAGATCTCGTGCATCTGAAGTCAAGGCGAAGATCAGCTGTTGGCTCAGGTTGGAGTTTCTTTCCATGATCTGCCTTCATGAAGATTGGGGGCATCATGTGACCTTGGAAGCTTTCCATGATATGAGTTGTTAGGTGGTCCATGCACAAGGACTCCTGTGGGACAGTCGAGACCTGTTGGATGGCTCAAGGATGTCCCATAAGGAATGACGCAAGAGCAGGGTTCTAAGGATGGATGCCTGAAGAGCCCAACTCGCATTTCAATTGTCTCCTAGCGACAAGGCAGGTTCAATCTGCTGGCTCTGGGGTAGCAACCGAGGGGGTTTAGTTGAAATGGACTCTCCTGAGGATGGGTCATAATTTGGGATTGTGTCCATGGAGATATTCAAATGGGGCAGTGGCTCCAGTGACCTGAAGTTTTCTCCTAACTGGAGGTTATGACACAGCTCCATAGAGCAAGATTCCCATGTGGAGACGAGATTTTTTCTGATAGGTATCTCTGGAAACCCCCTTATGCTGGTATTGGAATCCAGGCCTCTGAGGAGAGATGACTGAAAACAAAAGCAATGGATCCAATTAGGGCCTAGGTGCCTGTCTTGTTCAATATTCTTTTCTATGGATATCTGTCTAAGGTCCTGATTGGAGGTAGTGGCTCAGCTTGTGCCAGAGGGTCCCTGTATGTCCAGGACATCCTACACTATTGGGATGGCCTCAGAGATTTTGGATGATTCTCCTAATCTGTCAGGTTGTGCCAAAGGAATGAGCAGAATTCCCTTGGAGAGGGCAGGCACAGTACTGAGGTGTGGCTCCATGGGGCCCAGCCTTTAGGGTGTGTGGGTGAGGACAATGGAGACAGAAGTCTGAAAACACAAACTCGGCTTAGGTTTGGGGACATAGGTATGGCAGGCCCGATCTACAGACCTTGAGAATTTTGGGGGCTCTGAACAAAGGGCAAGTGTGTGGCGCTTTTTCAGGTTTTTGTCTCCAGATTTTGTGTCAATGGTGGCCGTGGAATGTCAGGCTGGCCTCATCGACCATGGACGAGTATTTCTCTCTGTGGATTTGGCCAAATTCCAAGTGTTTGGGGTCATTCTTTGGATGGTAGGAGTCCTTACTTTTTTTTTTTTTTCTTTATCTTGGTTTTTTTTTTTTTTTTTTTTTTACCTTATGTGTCCCACCAAAGAGGGATTCCAGAAAAGAGCTCTGAATAAGGTTGGCTAGACTTCTCAAGCTCTGGCTAGGATTGGGGGAGTAGGGGCATGGCAAGTCCCATATGCAGGCTCTTGGTCCAGCCCCGGAGAGGCTTACTTGAGGCCAGGGTTCATGCTTAGGGTCCTAATGTGTGTTTATGCCCATCGCGGCTCTCAAGCATGTCTGAGGCCTCATGGGCCATGCTGGGTTCTCATATACTGAACGTTGGACAACATGCCAACCACAAGGTTTCTGGTCATGGGGAAGGTGAAGTTCTGATTTCTGCATCACGTACATCACTTAGTTGTGAGTGGAGATAACGTCTAGGTTCTGAAGCCTGAAGACCAAGGTTTGGAAGAGATGATGACCTAAGGCCATGGCATGTTCGATGTGTTCAGTGTGAGGCCAGGTGTCTGGGTGTCAGTCACGAGGTCTGGGGTCAGGCTGTGTCAGACAGGGCATTAGTGCCCAGGCTAGACTGTATAATTGGGGTACAGTCTAGAGAATTGCAGGTTGATCCTCATTTGATGTTTCTGGGTAGACCCCTAGGGCAAAGTCTCTCTTCTGGAGGGCAGGCAGAGTGCTGCATTTTGTCTCCAGAATTCCCAAAGTGGAAGGCTTGTGGGCCAGGAGTGTGAGGACGGAAGTCTGAAAACGCGAGCTGGCTTAGGTTTTGGGGCGAGGGCAAGGCAGGAACACTCTGCAGAGCTGAATTGAGATCTCATGCATCTGAAGTCAGGGCGAATCAGACGGGAGTTTCTGTCCATGATGTCCTCTACCTGAAGGTGGTGGCATCACGAGGCCATGGAGGTTTTCCCACGGTGCGAGTGTGTGATGCTGCAAACTACAAGGATTCCTTCTGCAGGACAGTTGAGACCTGTTGAATGGATCAAGGACACCCCATTAGGAATTTCTCCAGAGCAGAGTTCTAACAACGGATACCTGGGCAACAAACTCGCATTCCAATTGTCTCCTAGTGACAAAGCAGGTTTGATCTGCTGGCACTGGGTGAGCAACCGCCAGGTTTGAGTTGAAATGGACTCTCCTGAGGATGGGTCATAATGTGGGATTGTGTCCGTTGAGACATTGGAATGGGGCGGTGGCTCCAGTGACGTGAAATTTTCTCCTAACTGGAGGTTTAGACACAGTTCCATATAGCATGATTCCCATGTGGCATGCGATTTGTTCTGATTGGTAGCTCCAGAAACCCCATGTGCTGGTATTGGAATCCAGGCCTCTGAGGAGAGATACGTGAAAACAAAAGCAATGGATCCGTTTAGGGCCTAGGTGCCTGTCCTGTTCAATCTTCTTTTCTATGGATATCTATCTACAGGTCTGATTGGAGGTAGTGGCTCAGCTTGTGGCAGATGGTCCCTGTTTGTCCCGGACATCCTACAATATTGGGGTGGCCTCGGGGACTTCGGATGTTTCTCCTAATCTGTCAGGTTGTGCCAAAGGAATGAGCAGAATTCCCATGGAGAGGGCAGGCACAGTCCTGAGGTGTGGCTCCATGGGGCCAAGCATTGAGGGTGTGTGGGCCAGGACAATGGAGACAGAAGTCTGAAAACAGAAACTTGGCTTAGGTTTGGGGACATAGGTATGGCAGGCCCGATCTACAGACCGTGAGAATTTTTCAGGCTTTGAACAAAGGGCGAGTGTGTGGCTCTTTTTCAGGCTTTTGTCTCCGGATTTTGTGTCAATGGTGGCCGTGGAATGTCAGGATGGCCTCATCAGCCATGGACGAGTATTTCTCTCTGTGAATTTGGCCCAATTCCAAGTGTTTGCGGTCATTCTTTGGACGGTAGAAGTCCTTTGTCTATTTTTTTTTAACCTCATGTGTCCCACCAAGGAGGGATTCTAGAGAAGAGATCTGAGTAGGGGTGACTAGACTTCTCAAGCACTGGTTAAGTTTTGGGGAGTAGGGGCATGGTAATCTCCATATGTGGGCTCTTGGTCCAGCCCAGGAGAGGCTTTACTTGAGGCCAGGGTTCATGCTTAGGGTCCTAATGTGTGTTTGTGCCCATTGCAGCCCTCAAGCATCTGAGGCCTCATGGGCCATGCTGGTTTCTCCTACACTGCACGTTGGACAACATGCCAACCACAGGGTTTCTGGTCATGGGGAAGGAGGAGTTCTGATTTCTGCATCACGTACATGGCATGGCAGTGAGTAGAGATAAGGTCTAGAATCTGAAGCCTGAAAACCGAGGTTGGTAAGAGATGACGACCTAAGGCCATGGTGGGTCCGATGCACTTAGTGTGCGGCCAGATGTCTGTGTCCATCATGAGGTCTGGGCTCAGGCTGTGTCAGGCAGGGCATTAGTCCCCAGGCTAGACTGTATAATTGAGGTACAGTCGAGTGATGTGAAGGTTGGTCCTCATTTGGGGTTTCTGGTTGGCCCCATAGGGCAAAGATTTTCTTCTGGAGGGCAGGCAGAGTGCTGCATTCTGGCTCCAGAATTGCCAACTTCAGGGCTTGTGGGCCAGGTGTTTTAGGACAGAAGTCTGAGAACACAAGTTCAGCTTTGAATTCGCAGCGGTGACATGGCAGGCACACTCTACAGACCTGAAATGAGATCTCGTGCATCTGAAGTCAGGGCGAGGATCAGATGTTGGCTTAGGTTGGAGTTTCTGTACATGATGTCCCCTTCATGAAGGTGGGGGGGGCATCAGGAAACCATGGAAGATTTCCAACTTTGTGAGTGTGTGATGCTCCAAACCACAAGGATTCCGTCAGCGGGACAGTCACGACCTTTTGGATGGATCAAGGACATCCCATAAGAAATGCTCCAAAGCACAGTTCTAATGATGGATGCCTGGGCAGTCCAACTTGCATTCCAGTTGTGTCCTAGTGAAAAGGAGGATTCGATCTGCTGTCACTGGGGGAACAACCGAGGGGGCTGAATTGAAATGCACTCTCATGAGGATCAGTCATGATGTGGATTTGTGTCCATGGATCCCTTGGAATGGGGCAGTGGCTCTGTTTCCCTGAAGAATTCTCCTAACCTGAGGTTTTGATGCAGCTCCAAAGAGCAAGTTTCCCATGTAGAGACGAGATTTGTTCTGAAACCCCCACAACCTGGTATTGGAAACCAAGCATCTGGGGAACAATGCCTGGAATCCAAAGCAATGGATCTGATTACGGTCTAGGGGCCTGTCCTTTTCAATATTCTCCTCTGAGTATCTCTGTCTAAGATTCAGAATGGAGGTCACTGCTCCGCTTGTGTCAGATCACCCATGTTTGTTGGGGGAGGCCAACACTATTGGGCTGGTCTTGGGAATTGGAGGTTTCTCCTAATCTGTAAGGTTGTGGCAAATAAAACGGGCAGAGTTCCCTTGGAGAGCACTGGCACAGTCCTTAGGTGTGACACCACCTTTCTGGGTGTCATCCAGGAGGTCCAGGCTCAGGCTGTGTCAGACAGGGCATTAGTGCCAAGCTTAGACTGTATAATTGGAGTAAAGTTGATGGCATGCAGATTGATCCTCATTTGGCGTTTCTGGGTAGCCCCAGGGGCAACGTTTTTCTTCTGGAGGGAAGGAAGAGTGCTGCATTGTGGCGACGGAATTCTCACACTGGAGGGCTTGTGGGACAGAATTGTGAGGAAGGAAGTGTGAGAACACAAGCTAGGCTTAGGTTTTGGGTCAAGATCATGGCAGGCACACTCTGTAGAGCTAAATCTAAATCTCATGCATCTGAAGTCAGGGCGAGGATCAGACGTAGGCTCAGGTTGAAGTTTCTGTTCAGGATGGCCCCTTCATGATGGTGGGGGGCATCAATAGAGCCAGCAGATCTAAACTGTCTTGTTGCTAGGAGACAATTGGATTGCGAGGCGGGCTTCCCAGGCATCCATCCGCGAACGGTGCTCTGGAGTCATTCCATATGGGATGTCCTGGAGCTGTCCAACAGGTCTCAATTGTCCCGCAGAAGGAATCCTTGAAGGGGGCATCCCACAACTCCCAACGTGGGAATACCTCAATGGCCTCGAGATTCCGCTCCCTTCATGAATCGGCCGTCATGCACAGAAACTCCAAAGTGAGCCAACGTCTGATCCTCGCCCTGACTTCAGATGCATGAGATACTGGTTCAGATCTGCAGGGGGTACCTGCCGTGCCCTCGCCCTGAAACCCAAGTCTAGCTTGTCTTCTCAGACTTCCGTCCTCACACTCCTGGCCCCGAAGCCCTCAAGTTTGGCAATTCCGGACCCACAATGCAGCACCCTGCATGCCCTCTAGAAAAAAAATTATTGCCTCATGAGCTGCCCCGGCACCTTAAATGAGGATAAACCTGCACAGCACTCGACTTTACCCAAATTATATAGTCTAACCTGGGCACTAATGCACTGTCGAACACAACCTGAGCCCGGACCTCCTGACCAACACCCAGAAAGCTGACCGCACACTGAGCACATAAAACCCGCCATGGCCTTAGGTCATCATCTCTTCCCTACCACAGTTTTCAGGCTTCAGAACCGAGACCTATCTCCAATCACTGCCCAGGGGTGAGTGTGATGCAGAAATCAGAAATCACCCTTACCCATGGCAAGAACCCTTGTGGTTGGCACGCTGTCCAACGTTCAGTGTAGGAGAAACCAGCTTTCACCCTGAGGCCCCGCCCATTCTTGAGTGCGACGAGGGCATACACAGGCATTGTGACCCTCATCATGAACCTGTCCTCTAGTAAGTCCTCTCCTTGTCTGGACCATTAGATGTCATAATGGGCTTGACATGTCCCTAGGCCCCAATTTTTAACCAGATTTCTGATTGTCCAGTCGCCCCTCCCCAGGGCTCTACTCTGGAATCCCTCATTCGGTGGGACACCTAAGGTTAAAAAAGAAAACAACAACAACAACAAAAAACAAAAACGGACTTCTTCCAGCCCACAGAATGACCCCAAACTCTTTGGACGGGGCCAAACCAACAGAGAGTAAGACTCGTCCATTTCCCATGAAGTCACCCAGAAATTCCACGACCATGAGTGACACGATATCCAGAGACAAAAACTTGAGAAGGAGCCTCACACTCGCCCTTCTTTCAAATCCCGAAGAGTTCTCCTCATGGTCTGTAGATCAGTCCTGCCATACCTATGACCCGAAACATAAGCCGAGTTTGTGTTTTCAGACAACTGTCCAAACAGCCCTAGCCTACAGAACCTACAGGCTAAGGCCCCTGGAGCCAAACCTGAGGACTGTACTTGCCCTCTCCAAGGGAATTGTGTGTGCCCATTCCAATGGCCACAACACTTCTAATAGGATAAAATTCTAAAGTCCGTGATCCATCTCAATAGTGGTGGCTTCCTAGGAAAAACAGGGGCAATCTGAGCCCTACAGAGCACCTACCTGCACACAGACCCATAGACAGATGTCCCCAGAGGTAAAAAGGAAAGAACAGGCCCCTAGGCACTAATCAGATCCATTGCTTTGGTTTCCAGGCATCTCTCCTCAGAGGCCTGGATTTCAAAAGCAGCATATAGCTGTTTCTTGACTCACCCTTCAGAAAACTTCTCATCTACACATGGGAAACTTACACGTTGGAGCTGTGTCAAAGCCTCTGTTTAGTAGAACTCTTTAGGGACCAAGTGCCACCGCTTCTTCCAAGGTCTCCTTAGACACAAAGGCACATTATGACCCATCCCCAGGGGTGTCCATCAATGCAGCATCCTCGGTTGCTCCCCACAGATCCAGGAGATCTAACCTGTCTTCTTGCTAGGAGACAATTGGAATGCGACGTGGGCTACCCAGCCATCCATCCTTAGAACCCTGCTCAGAATCATTGGCCTGGAGCCAAACAACAGGTCTCAATTGTCCTGCAGAAGACTCTCTGCAGTTTGGAGCTTCTCACAACTCTCATCGTGGGAAAAACCCCATGGCCTCGTGATGCCCCCCCCATTCATGAAGGGGCCATCAGGGACAGAAACTCCAACCTGAGCGATCGTCTGCTCCTCGCCCTGACTTCAGATGCACGAGATCTCGATTCAGGTCTGTAGATTGTGCCTGCCATGGCCTCACCCAGAAACCTAAGCCTAGCTTGTGTTCTCAGACTTTTGTCGTCAGACTACTGGCCCACAAGCCCTCCAGTTTGGCAATCCAGAACTACAATGCCGCACTCTGCCTGCCCGCCAGAAGAAAAACATTGTCCTCTGGGGCTATCCAGTAACCCCAAATGAGGATCAACCTGCACCGACCATGGCTGTACCCCAAATACATAGGCTGACCAGGGCACTAATGCCCTTTCTGACACAGCCTGAGCCTGGACCCCCTGGCCCCTCCCAGACAGCTGGCCGCACACTGAGGTTATCGAGCCGCCATGGCCTTAGGTCGTCATCTCTTCCCAACCTCGGTTTTCAGGTTTCAGAACCTAGACCTTATCTCCAATCACTGCCCGGGGTTGAAGGTGATGCTGAAATCAGAACTCCTTCCCCATGGCAAGAAACCTTGTGGTTGGCATGTTTTCCAACGTTCAGTGTAGTTGAATCCAGTGTGGCCCATGAGGCCCCGCCCATGCTCGCGGGCCACATTGGTCACAAACACACATTGTGACCCTCAGGCTGAGCCCAGTCCTCAAGTAAGGCCACTCAGTGGCTGGATGAAGAGACAGCATATTGGGCTTGCCATGCCCCTAGGCCCCAATTTTTAATCATAGTTCGGGTTGTCCCTTCAGTCTTCCCCACGGCTTAGCTTTGGAATTCCTCTTTTGGTGGGACACATGAGGTAACAAAAGTGAAATGAGTCATCCCATCCCACAGATTGACGAAAAGCAATTGCGAATCGGGCCAAATCCTCAGAGAGGAAGATTCGTCCACGGCCCATGAGGCCTCCCCGACATTCCACGGACATCGCTGGATGTTGTGTCCGGGATAGCCGTGGATTGGAGCGGTGGCCTCAGGTACTGTGGACGAGTATCCCTCTCTGGGCATTTGTCCCAGCTCCCAAGAGTTTGGGGTCATTTTGTGGGAAGGGTGGAGTCGTGTTGTCTGGCTCATGGGTCTCTCCAAGAAAGGGATTCCAGAGCAGAGCTCCAGGTACGGGCGGGGCGACTGGAAAATTCAAACCGTGGTGAGGATTGGGTGCATAGGGGCTTGGCAAGCCCCATATGTGGGCTCTTGGTCCAGGCCCTGACAGGCCTTTCTTTGACATGGGGCTCATGCTGAGGGTCACAGTGTGAATTTGTGCCCAAGCAGCACTCAAGTTTGGGCGTGGCATCAGGGGCTATGAAGGTTTCTCCCACCCTGAAGGTGTGACTCCATGCCAAGAGCAAGCTTGACAGCCATGGGGAAGGAGGAGTTCTGTTTTGTGCTTGCGATACCCAGCTGTGTGGAGAATTGATATAATGTCTAGGTTCAGATATCTGAAAACCAAGGTTAGGATGAGGTGACGGCATAAGACCATGGCGTGTCCAAAGTGCTGGGTGTGCGGCCAGCTGTCTCCTTGTCTGTCTGGACGTCTGGCTTCAGGCTGGGTCAGCTAGAGCATGAGTGCCCAGAGCAGCCTATCCAGTTCGGGTACCGTCGAGGCCCGAGCAGGTTGATCCTCATCTGGGTTTTCTGGAGAGCCCCACAGGGAAACGTTTTTCTTCCGTTGGGCAGACACTGGGCTGGGTTTTGGTTCCGGAGTTCCTAGTCCGGAGGGCTTGTTTGCCAGGAGTGTGAGGAAGGAAGTCGGAAAACACAAGCTAGCGTGAGGTTTGGGACCGAGGGCACGGCAGGCCCACTCTGCAGAGGCTGAATCGAGATCTCCTGCACTGAGGTCATGTCAACTATGAGACGTGCCTGAGGCTAGAGTTTTTGTCCAGCATGGCCTCTTCCTGAAGGGTGTGGGGGCTCCATGAGGCCAGAAAGTTTTGCCTACGATGGGATTTGTGAACTGCTCCAAAACTGAAGGTTACCTTCTGCACGACAGTCGAGTCCTATTGGATGGTTCCAAGAGGCCCCATATGGAAAGACTCGAGAGCAGGTGTCTAAGCATGGATGCCTGGGAACGTCACCTCATATTCCCACTCTTTAGTCAGGACAAGGCAGGCTCAATCTGCGGGCTCCTGGGTGAGCTACCCAGAGGGGAGAGTTGAAATGGACTCTCCTGAAGATGAGTCCTACTGTGGCTTGGTGGCCTGGGAGACCTTGGAATGTGGAGGTGGCTCAGGGACTCTGCAGGATTCTCCAACATGAGGTGTTTGACACGGCTCCAACAAGGAAACTTCCCATGTGGAGACGAGAGGAGTTCTGTTCCGTGCCTCAGGAAAGCCCCATACCCTGTTCTTCGAACCAAAGCCTCTGAGGAGTGACACCTGGAAACCAAAGCAAGAGTTGAGACTACGGCCTAAAGGCCTGTCCGGCTCAACCTTCTATCTCTGTTGACATCTGTGTGCATGCATTCATGGATGTAGCTGCTCAGCTTGTGTCCGAATGCCCCTGTGAGTCCAGTGAGGCTCCCAGTAGTGGGATGTCCTTGGAGGCCTTGAGGTTTCTCATATTCTGGAGGTGTGTGGCCAAAGGAATGGACACAGTTTCCCAGGAGAGAGCAGGCACGGTCCTGTGGTATGGCTCCAGAGGACCCAGCCTAGAGGCTCTGTTTGCCAGGGCTGTGGGGACAGATGTCTGAAAAAGCAAACTTGGCTCAGCTAGGGGCCAATGTAATGGCAGGCCTGATCTCTAGTCCGTGAGGGGAGATCCTCTGGAAATCAAAGTAGGGCAAGTGGGAGGCAGTCACTCAGGATTTTGTCTCTGGGTGTTGCGTTTACAGTGTCCGGTCAGGGTAGGGGTTGTCTCAGAGGCCGAGGAAGAGCCTTCTTCTCGGGGGATTGTCCAAGCTCCCAAGTGTTTGTGTTCATTCTGTGGGAATGAAGAGTACTGTTTTCTGCCACAGGGGACCCCCCAGGAGAGGGACTCTAGAGCACAGCAGTGGGTTCCCTCAACTGGAATACACACCATCTAGTTAGTCCTGGGTGCCTATGGGCATGGCAAGCCACATATGCGGGCTTTTGGTCCAGTCACTGAGAGGCGTTACTTGAATAAGGTACTCACGCTGAGGGTCACAATGTGTGTTTGTGCCCAAGGCGGCCCTCACGCTTGGGCGTGGCCTCATGGGCCATGCCGTTTTCTCCTACACTGAAGGTTTGACACACTGCCAGCAGCAAGGTTTCTTGCCAGGGGGAAGGAGGGGTTCTGACTTGTGCATCAGGTTCCCCCCAGTGCAGGGATTGGAGATAAGGTCTAGGTTCCGATGACTGAAAACCCAGGTTGGGAATGGATGGTGGCCTAAGGCAGTGGCGGGTCCAATGTGCTGGGTGTGCAGCCAGCTGTGTCGGTGTCTGTTGGAAGGGCTGGGCTCAGGCTATTTGCGACAGAGCATCACTGTTTAAGGTAGCCTATGCAATTGGGGTGTTGCCGAGGGCCAAGCAGTTTGATCCTCATTTGGGGTTTCTGGGCAGCGCCATAGACAATGTTTTTCTCCTGGGAGGCAGGCACAGTGCTTCATTGTGGCCCCAGAATTCCCAGTAGGGAGGGTTTGTGGGCCAGGAGTGTGAGGACGGAAGTCTGAAAACACAAGCTAGTGTGAGGATTGGAGCCAAGGGCAGAGCAGGCCCACTCTACAGAGGCTGAATCAAAATCTCCTGCATCTGAAGTCAGGCTGAGGATCAGACGTTGGCTGAGGCTGGAGTATGTGTCCATGATGGCACCTTCATGAAGTGGGGGCCTCATGAGGCCAAGGAAGTTTTCCCACGCTGAGTTTGGAGGTTGCCCCAAACCACAAGGTTTCCTTCTGCGGGACATTCGAGTCCTGTTGCATGGCTCCAGGACATACCATATGGAAGGACTGGAGAGCAGGGTTCGAAGGATGGATCCCTGTACAGCATGCCTCGCATTCCCATTGGCTATTAGTGACAAGATATGTTTGATCTGCTGCCTCTGGAACACGCGACCCAGGGGGCTGAGTTGAAATGGCCTCTCCTGAGGATGCGTCATAATGTGCGTTTGGGTCCATGGAGACCTTGGAATGTGCTGGTTGTTCAGTGGCCCTGCGGAACTCTCATACCTGAAGTGTTTGATACATCCCAGTAAGAAAGCTGCCCATGTGGAGATGAGAGATGTTTGGTTTGGTGCCTCAGAAAAGCCCCATGTGCTGGTCTACGAAAACAGTCCTCTGAGAACGGAAACATGGAAACCAAAGCTAAGGTTCAGATTAGGGCCTGGGGGCCTGTCCATTTCAACCTTCTGTCTCTGGGGACACTGTCTGAGAGTCTAAGTGGAGATAGTTGCTCCTCTGGTGTCAGAGAGCCCCTCTTAGTCCAGGGTGGCCTATACTATTGATGGCCTCAGGGACCTTGGAGCTTTTCCCTAACCTGTAGGGTTGTGGTCAATGGATTGGGCACACTTTCCTTGGAGAGGGCAGGCACAATCTTTCGCTGTTTGGTCCAGAGGCCCTAGCCTGGATGTTGTGTGGGTCCAGGCTGTGGGCACAGAAGTCTGAATACACAAACTTAGCTTAGGAGTGGCGCCTAGGGTATGGCAGGCCGGATGTACAGCCCGAGAGGGAGCTCCTGGGCCTCTGAAACAAGGGCGAGTGGGAGGCGTTCCTTCAGGCTTTTGTCTCTGGATGTTGTGTCCGGGATAGCCGTGGATTGGAGCGGTGGCCTTAGGTACTGTGGACGAGTATCCCTCTCTGGGGATTTGTCCCAGCTCCCAAGAGTTTGGGGTCATTTTGTGGGAAGGGTGGAGTCGTGTTGTCTGGCTCAGGGGTCTCTCCAAGAAAGGGATTCCAGAGCAGAGCTCCAGGTACGGGCGGGGCGACTGGAAAATTCAAACCGTGGTGAGGATTGGGTGCATAGGGGCTTGGCAAGCCCCACATGTGGGCTCTTGGTCCAGGCCCTGACAGGCCTTTCTTTGACATGGGGCTCATGCTGAGGGTCACAGTGTGAATTTGTGCCCAAGCAGCACTCAAGTTTGGGCGTGGCATCAGGGGCCATGAAGGTTTCTCCCACCCTGAAGGTGTGACTCCATGACAAGAGCAAGCTTGACAGCCATGGGGAAGGAGGAGTTCTGTTTTGTGCTTGCTATACCCAGCTGTGTGGAGAATTGATCTAATGTCTAGGTTCAGATATCTGAAAACCAAGGTTAGGATGAGGTGACGGCATAAGACCATGGCGTGTCCGAAGTGCTGGGTGTGCGGCCAGCTGTCTCCTTGTCTGTCTGGACGTCTGGCTTCAGGCTGTGTCAGGCAGAGCATGAGTGCCCAGAGCAGCCTATCCAGTTTGGGTACCGTCGAGGCCCGAGAAGGTTGATCCTCATCTGGGTTTTCTGGAGAGCCCCACAGGGAAACGTTTTTCTTCCGTTGGGCAGACACTGGGCTGGGTTTTGGTTCCAGAGTTCCTAGTCCGGAGGGCTTGTTTGCAAGGAGTGTGAGGAAGGAAGTCGGAAAACACAAGCTAGCGTGAGGTTTGGGACCGAGGGCACGGCAGGCCCACTCTGCAGAGGCTGAATCGAGATCTCCTGCACTGAGGTCATGTCAACTATGAGACGTGCCTGAGGCTAGAGTTTTTGTCCAGCATGGCCTCTTCCTGAAGGGTGTGGGGGCTCCATGAGGCCAGAAAGTTTTGCCTACGATGGGATTTGTGAACTGCTCCAAAACTGAAGGTTACCTTCTGCACGACAGTCGAGTCCTATTGGATGGTTCCAAGAGGCCCCATATGGAAAGACTCGAGAGCAGGTGTCTAAGCATGGATGCCTGGGAACGCCACCTCATATTCCCACTCTTTAGTCAGGACAAGGCAGGCTCAATCTGCGGGCTCCTGGGTGAGCTACCCAGAGGGGAGAGTTGAAATGGACTCTCCTGAAGATGAGTCCTACTGTGGCTTGGTGGCCTGGGAGACCTTGGAATGTGGAGGTGGCTCAGGGACTCTGCAGGATTCTCCAACATGAGGTGTTTGACACGGCTCCAACAAGGAAACTTCCCATGTGGAGACGAGAGGAGTTCTGTTCCGTGCCTCAGGAAAGCCCCATACCCTGTTCTTCGAACCAAAGCCTCTGAGGAGTGACACCTGGAAACCAAAGCAAGAGTTGAGACTACGGCCTAAAGGCCTGTCCGGCTCAACCTTCTATCTCTGTTGACATCTGTGTGCATGCATTCATGGATGTAGCTGCTCAGCTTGTGTCCGAATGCCCCTGTGAGTCCAGTGAGGCTCCCAGTAGTGGGATGTCCTCGGAGGCCTTGAGGTTTCTCATATTCTGGAGGTGTGTGGCCAAAGGAATGGACACAGTTTCCCAGGAGAGAGCAGGCACGGTCCTGTGGTATGGCTCCAGAGGACCCAGCCTAGAGGCTGTGTTTGCCAGGGCTGTGGGGACAGATGTCTGAAAAAGCAAACTTGGCTCAGCTAGGGGCCAATGTAATGGCAGGCCTGATCTCTAGTCCGTGAGGGGAGATCCTCTGGAAATCAAAGTAGGGCAAGTCGGAGGCAGTCACTCAGGATTTTGTCTCTGGGTGTTGCGTTTACAGTGTCCGGTCAGGGTAGGGGTTGTCTCAGAGGCCGAGGAAGAGCCTTCCTCTCGGGGGATTGTCCAAGCTCCCAAGTGTTTGTGTTCATTCTGTGGGAACGAAGAGTACTGCTTTCTGCCACAGGGGACCCCCCAGGAGAGGGACTCTAGAGCACAGCAGTGGGTTCCCTCAACTGGAATACACACCATCTAGTTAGTCCTGGGTGCCTATGGGCATGGCAAGCCACATATGCGGGCTCTTGGTCCAGTCACTGAGAGGCGTTACTTGAATAAGGTACTCACGCTGAGGGTCACAATGTGTGTTTCTGCCCAAGGCGGCCCTCACGCTTGGGCGTGGCCTCATGGGCCATGCCGTTTTCTCCTACACTGAAGGTTTGACACACTGCCAGCAGCAAGGTTTCTTGCCAGGGGGAAGGAGGGGTTCTGACTTGTGCATCAGGTTCCCCCCAGTGCAGGGATTGGAGATAAGGTCTAGGTTCCGATGACTGAAAACCCAGGTTGGGAATGGATGGTGGCCTAAGGCAGTGGCGGGTCCAATGTGCTGGGTGTGCAGCCAGCTGTGTCGGTGTCTGTTGGAAGGGCTGGGCTCAGGCTATTTGCGACAGAGCATCACTGTTTAAGGTAGCCTATGCAATTGGGGTGTTGCCGAGGGCCAAGCAGTTTGATCCTCATTTGGGGTTTCTGGGCAGCGCCATAGACAATGTTTTTCTCCTGGGAGGCAGGCACAGTGCTTCATTGTGGCCCCAGAATTCCCAGTAGGGAGGGTTTGTGGGCCAGGAGTGTGAGGTCGGAAGTCTGAAAACACAAGCTAGTGTGAGGATTGGAGCCAAGGGCAGAGCAGGCCCACTCTGCAGAGGCTGAATCAAAATCTCCTGCATCTGAAGTCAGGCTGAGGATCAGACGTTGGCTGAGGCTGGAGTATGTGTCCATGATGGCACCTTCATGAAGTGGGGGCCTCATGAGGCCAAGGAAGTTTTCCCACGCTGAGTTTGGAGGTTGCCCCAAACCACAAGGTTTCCTTCTGCGGGACATTCGAGTCCTGTTGCATGGCTCCAGGACATACCATATGGAAGGACTGGAGAGCAGGGTTCGAAGGATGGAACCCTGTACAGCATGCCTCGCATTCCCATTGGCTATTAGTGACAAGATATGTTTGAACTGCTGCCTCTGGAACACGCGACCCAGGGGGCTGAGATGAAATGGCCTCTCCTGAGGATGCGTCATAATGTGCGTTTGGGTCCATGGAGACCTTGGAATGTGCTGGTTGTTCAGTGGCCCTGCGGAACTCTCCTACCTGAAGTGTTTGATACATCCCAGTAAGAAAGCTGCCCATGTGGAGATGAGAGATGTTTGGTTTGGTGCCTCAGAAAAGCCCCATGTGCTGGTCTACGAAAACAGTCCTCTGAGAACGGAAACATGGAAACCAAAGCTAAGGTTCAGATTAGGGCCTGGGGGCCTGTCCATTTCAACCTTCTGTCTCTGGGGACACTGTCTGAGAGTCTAAGTGGAGATAGTTGCTCCGCTGGTGTCAGAGAGCCCCTCTTAGTCCAGGGTGGCCTATACTATTGATGGCCTCAGGGACCTTGGAGCTTTTCCCTAACCTGTAGGGTTGTGGTCAATGGATTGGGCACACTTTCCTTGGAGAGGGCAGGCACAATCTTTCGCTGTTTGGTCCAGAGGCCCTAGCCTGGATGTGGTGTGGGTCCAGGCTGTGGGCACAGAAGTCGGAATACACAAACTCAGCTTATGAGTGGCGCCTAGGGTATGGCAGGCCGGATGTACAGCCCGAGAGGGAGCTCCTGGGCCTCTGAAACAAGGGCGAGTGGGAGGCGTTCCTTCAGGCTTTTGTCTCTGGATGTTGTGTCCGGGATAGCCGTGGATTGGAGCGGTGGCCTCAGGTACTGTGGACGAGTATCCCTCTCTGGGGATTTGTCCCAGCTCCCAAGAGTTTGGGGTCATTTTGTGGGAAGGGTGGAGTCGTGTTGTCTGGTTCATGGGTCTCTCCAAGAAAGGGATTCCAGAGCAGAGCTCCAGGTACGGGCGGGGCGACTGGAAAATTCAAACCGTGGTGAGGATTGGGTGCATAGGGGCTTGGCAAGCCCCATATGTGGGCTCTTGGTCCAGGCCCTGACAGGCCTTTCTTTGACATGGGGCTCATGCTGAGGGTCACAGTGTGAATTTGTGCCCAAGCAGCACTCAAGTTTGGGCGTGGCATCAGGGGCCATGAAGGTTTCTCCCACCCTGAAGGTGTGACTCCATGACAAGAGCAAGCTTGACAGCCATGGGGAAGGAGGAGTTCTGTTTTGTGCTTGCTATACCCAGCTGTGTGGAGAATTGATCTAATGTCTAGGTTCAGATATCTGAAAACCAAGGTTAGGATGAGGTGACGGCATAAGACCATGGCGTGTCCGAAGTGCTGGGTGTGCGGCCAGCTGTCTCCTTGTCTGTCTGGACGTCTGGCTTCAGGCTGTGTCAGGCAGAGCATGAGTGCCCAGAGCAGCCTATCCAGTTTGGGTACCGTCGAGGCCCGAGAAGGTTGATCCTCATCTGGGTTTTCTGGAGAGCCCCACAGGGAAACGTTTTTCTTCCGTTGGGCAGACACTGGGCTGGGTTTTGGTTCCAGAGTTCCTAGTCCGGAGGGCTTGTTTGCAAGGAGTGTGAGGAAGGAAGTCGGAAAACACAAGCTAGCGTGAGGTTTGGGACCGAGGGCACGGCAGGCCCACTCTGCAGAGGCTGAATCGAGATCTCCTGCACTGAGGTCATGTCAACTATGAGACGTGCCTCACGCTAGAGTTTTTGTCCAGCATGGCCTCTTCCTGAAGGGTGTGGGGGCTCCATGAGGCCAGAAAGTTTTGCCTACGATGGGATTTGTGAACTGCTCCAAAACTGAAGGTTACCTTCTGCACGACAGTCGAGTCCTATTGGATGGTTCCAAGAGGCCCCATATGGAAAGACTCGAGAGCAGGTGTCTAAGCATGGATGCCTGGGAACGCCACCTCATATTCCCACTCTTTAGTCAGGACAAGGCAGGCTCAATCTGCGGGCTCCTGGGTGAGCTACCCAGAGGGGAGAGTTGAAATGGACTCTCCTGAAGATGAGTCCTACTGTGGCTTGGTGGCCTGGGAGACCTTGGAATGTGGAGGTGGCTCAGGGACTCTGCAGGATTCTCCAACATGAGGTGTTTGACACGGCTCCAACAAGGAAACTTCCCATGTGGAGACGAGAGGAGTTCTGTTCCGTGCCTCAGGAAAGCCCCATACCCTGTTCTTCGAACCAAAGCCTCTGAGGAGTGACACCTGGAAACCAAAGCAAGAGTTGAGACTACGGCCTAAAGGCCTGTCCGGCTCAACCTTCTATCTCTGTTGACATCTGTGTGCATGCATTCATGGATGTAGCTGCTCAGCTTGTGTCCGAATGCCCCTGTGAGTCCAGTGAGGCTCCCAGTAGTGGGATGTCCTCGGAGGCCTTGAGGTTTCTCATATTCTGGAGGTGTGTGGCCAAAGGAATGGACACAGTTTCCCAGGAGAGAGCAGGCACGGTCCTGTGGTATGGCTCCAGAGGACCCAGCCTAGAGGCTGTGTTTGCCAGGGCTGTGGGGACAGATGTCTGAAAAAGCAAACTTGGCTCAGCTAGGGGCCAATGTAATGGCAGGCCTGATCTCTAGTCCGTGAGGGGAGATCCTCTGGAAATCAAAGTAGGGCAAGTCGGAGGCAGTCACTCAGGATTTTGTCTCTGGGTGTTGCGTTTACAGTGTCCGGTCAGGGTAGGGGTTGTCTCAGAGGCCGAGGAAGAGCCTTCCTCTCGGGGGATTGTCCAAGCTCCCAAGTGTTTGTGTTCATTCTGTGGGAACGAAGAGTACTGCTTTCTGCCACAGGGGACCCCCCAGGAGAGGGACTCTAGAGCACAGCAGTGGGTTCCCTCAACTGGAATACACACCATCTAGTTAGTCCTGGGTGCCTATGGGCATGGCAAGCCACATATGCGGGCTCTTGGTCCAGTCACTGAGAGGCGTTACTTGAATAAGGTACTCACGCTGAGGGTCACAATGTGTGTTTCTGCCCAAGGCGGCCCTCACGCTTGGGCGTGGCCTCATGGGCCATGCCGTTTTCTCCTACACTGAAGGTTTGACACACTGCCAGCAGCAAGGTTTCTTGCCAGGGGGAAGGAGGGGTTCTGACTTGTGCATCAGGTTCCCCCCAGTGCAGGGATTGGAGATAAGGTCTAGGTTCCGATGACTGAAAACCCAGGTTGGGAATGGATGGTGGCCTAAGGCAGTGGCGGGTCCAATGTGCTGGGTGTGCAGCCAGCTGTGTCGGTGTCTGTTGGAAGGGCTGGGCTCAGGCTATTTGCGACAGAGCATCACTGTTTAAGGTAGCCTATGCAATTGGGGTGTTGCCGAGGGCCAAGCAGTTTGATCCTCATTTGGGGTTTCTGGGCAGCGCCATAGACAATGTTTTTCTCCTGGGAGGCAGGCACAGTGCTTCATTGTGGCCCCAGAATTCCCAGTAGGGAGGGTTTGTGGGCCAGGAGTGTGAGGTCGGAAGTCTGAAAACACAAGCTAGTGTGAGGATTGGAGCCAAGGGCAGAGCAGGCCCACTCTGCAGAGGCTGAATCAAAATCTCCTGCATCTGAAGTCAGGCTGAGGATCAGACGTTGGCTGAGGCTGGAGTATGTGTCCATGATGGCACCTTCATGAAGTGGGGGCCTCATGAGGCCAAGGAAGTTTTCCCACGCTGAGTTTTGAGGTTGCCCCAAACCACAAGGTTTCCTTCTGCGGGACATTCGAGTCCTGTTGCATGGCTCCAGGACATACCATATGGAAGGACTGGAGAGCAGGGTTCGAAGGATGGAACCCTGTACAGCATGCCTCGCATTCCCATTGGCTATTAGCGACAAGATATGTTTGATCTGCTGCCTCTGGAACACGCGACCCAGGGGGCTGAGATGAAATGGCCTCTCCTGAGGATGCGTCATAATGTGCGTTTGGGTCCATGGAGACTTTGGAATGTGCTGGTTGTTCAGTGGCCCTGCGGAACTCTCATACCTGAAGTGTTTGATACATCCCAGTAAGAAAGCTGCCCATGTGGAGATGAGAGAGGTTTGTTTTGGTGCCTCAGAAAAGCCCCATGTGCTGGTCTACGAAAACAGTCCTCTGAGAACGGAAACATGGAAACCAAAGCTAAGGTTCAGATTAGGGCCTGGGGGCCTGTCCATTTCAACCTTCTGTCTCTGGGGACACTGTCTGAGAGTCTAAGTGGAGATAGTTGCTCCGCTGGTGTCAGAGAGCCCCTCTTATTCCAGGGGGGCCTACACTATTGATGGCCTCAGGGGCCTTGGAGCTTTTCCCTAACCTGTAGGGTTGTCGTCAATGGATTGGGCACACTTTCCTTGGAGAGGGCAGGCACAATCTTTCGCTGTGGCCCTAGAGGCCCTAGCCTGGAGGTGTGTGGGTCCAGGCTGTGGGCACAGAAGTCTGAATACACAAACTCAGCTTATGAGTGGCGCTTAGGGTATGGCAGGCCGGTGGTACAGCCCGAGAGGGAGCTCTTGGGCCTCTGAAACAAGAGCGAGTGGGAGGCGTTCCAACAGGCTTTTGTCTCTGGATGTTGTGTCCGGGATAGCCGTGGATTTGAGGGATGGCCTCAGGGACAGTGGACGAGTATCCCTCTCTGGGGATTTGTCCCAGCTCCCAAGAGTTTGGGGTCATTTTGTGGGAAGGGTGGAGTCGTGTTGTCTGGCTCATGGGTCTCTCCAAGAAAGGGATTCCAGAGCACAGCCCCAGGTACGGGCATGGCGACTGGAAAATTCAAAACGTGGTGAGGATTGGGTGCATAGGGGCTTGGCAAGCCCCATATGCGCGCTCTTTGTCCAAGCCCTGAGAGGCCTTTCTTTGACATGGGGCTCATGCTGAGGGTCACAGTGTGAATTTGTTCCCAATCAGCACTCACGTTTTGCGTGGCATCAGGGGCCATGAAGGTTTCTCCCACCCTGAAGGTGTTACTCCATGCCAAGAGCAAGCTTTACAACCATGGGGAAGCAGGACTTCTGTTTTGTGCTTGCGATACCCAGCTGTGTGGAGAATTGATATAATGTCTAGGTTCAGATATCTGAAAACAAAGGTTAGGAAGACGTGACGGCATAAGACCATGGCGTGTCCGAAGTGCTGGGTGTGCGGCCAGCTATCTCATTGTCTGTCTGGACGTCTGGCTTCAGGCTGTGTCAGACAGAGCATGAGTGCCCAGAGCAGCCTATCCAGTTCGGGTACCGTCGAGGCCCGAGCAGGTTGATCCTCATCTGGGTTTTCTGGAGAGCCCCACAGGGAAACGTTTTTCTTCCGTTGGGCAGACACTGGGCTGGGTTTTGGTTCTGGAGTTCCTAGTCCGGAGGGCTTGTTTTCCAGGAGTGTGAGGAAGGAAGTCGGAAAACACAAGCTAGCGTGAGGTTTGGGACCGAGGGCACGGCAGGCCCACTCTGCAGAGGCTGAATCGAGATCTCCTGCACTGAGGTCATGTCAACTATGATACGTGCCTCACGCTAGAGTTTTTGTCCAGCATGTCCTCTTCCTGAAGGGTGTGGGGGCTTCATGAAGCCAGGGAGGTTTGCCTACGATGGGATTTGTGAACTACTCCAAACCTCAAGATTTCCTTCTTCTCGACAGTCGAGTCCTATTGGATGGTTCCAGGAGGCCCCATACGGAAAGACTCGAGAGCAGGTGTCAAAGCATGGATGCCTGGGAACGCCACCTCATATTCCCACTGTTTAGTCAGGACAAGTCAGGCTCAATCTGCAGTCTCCTGGGTGAGCTACCTAGAGAGGAGAGTTGAAATGGACTCTCCTGAAGATGAGTTCTACTGTGGCTTGGTGGCCTGGGAGACCTTGGAATGTGGAGGTGGCTCGTGGACTCTGCAGTGTTTTCCAAACTGAAGCGTTTGACACAGCTCCAACAAGGAAGATTCCCATGTGGAGACGAGAGGAGTTCTGTTCAGTGCCTCAGGAACGCCCCATATCCTGTTCTTCGAACCAAAGCCTCTGAGGAGTAACACCTGGAACCCAAAGCAAGAGTTGAGATTAGGGCCTAAGGGCCTGTCCGGCTCAACCTTCTATCTCTGTTGACATCTGTGTGCATGCCTTTGTGGAGGTAGCTGCTCAGCTTGTGTCCGAATGCCCCTGTGTGTCCAGGGAGGCTCCCAGTAGTGGGATGACCTCGGGGGCCTTGAGGTTTCTCATATTCTTGAGGTGTGTGGCCAAAGGAATGGACACAGTTTCCCAGGAGAGAGCAGGCACGGTCCTGTGGTATGGCTCCAGAGGACCCAGCCTAGAGGCTGTGTTTGCCAGGGCTCTGGGGACTGATGTCTGAAAGAGAAAACTTGGCTCAGGTAGGGGCCAAGGTAATGGCAGGCCTGATCTCCAGTCCGTGAGGGGAGATCTTCTGGATATCAAAGGAGGGCAAGTGGGAGGCAGTTGCTCAGGCTTTAGTCTCTGGGTGTTGCGTTCACAGTGTCCGGTCAGGGTAGGGGTTGCCTCAGGGTCCGAGGAAGAGCCTTCCTCTCGGGGGATTGTCCAAGCTCCCAAGTGTTTGGGTTCATTCTGTGGGAAGTGAAGAGTACTGTTTTCTGCCACAAAGGACCTCCCAGGAGAGGGACTCTAGAGCACAGCAGTGGGTTCCCTCAACTGGAATACACACCATCTAGTTAGTCCTGGGTGACTATGTGCATGGCAAGGACTAAATGCAGGATCTTCGTCCCGAACCTGACAGGCCTTTCTTTGCCATGGGGCTCATGCTAGGGTCACAGTGTGAATTTGTGCCCAAGCAGCACTCATGTTTGGGCGTGGCATCAGGGGCCATGAAGGGTTCCCCACCTGAAGGTGTGACTCCATGCGAAGAACAAGCATTACAGCCATGTGGAAGGCAGAGTTCTGATTGTGATTCCGATACTCAAACTCAGCTTTCTTTGGGGACATCGGTATGGCAGGCCCAATCTACAAACCATGAGAAGAACTCATGAAGATTTGAATATAGAGTGAGTCTGAGGCGCTTGCTCAGGCATTTGTCTCTGGAATTTGTATCAGCGATCTCCGTGGAATGTCGGGGATGCCTCATGGGCCATGGACGAATCGTCCTCTCTGAGGATTTGGCCCGATTCCCAATTGCTTTTCGTCAATCTGTGGGATGGGAGGTCTCCTTTCAGTTTTGTTACCTCAGG
Organism: Mustela nivalis; assembly: GCF_964662115.1. Lineage (NCBI taxonomy): Eukaryota > Metazoa > Chordata > Mammalia > Carnivora > Mustelidae > Mustela > Mustela nivalis. The sequence goes on from NW_028136383.1 coordinate 505,608, forward strand.
TGTCCCACCAAAAGAGGAATTCCAAAGCAAAGCCGTGGGGAAGACTGAAGGGACAACCCGAACTATGGTTAAAAATTGGGGCCTACGGGCATGGCAAGCACAATATGCTATCTCTTCATCCAGCCACTGAGTGGCCTTACTTGAGGACTGGGCTCAGCCTGAGGGTCACAATGTGTGTTTGTGAACAATGTGGCCCGCGAGCATGGGTGGGGCCTCATGGGCCACACTGGTTTCAACTACACTGAACGTTGGACAACATGCCAACCACAAGGTTTATGGCCATGGGGAAGGAGTTCTGATTTCTGCATCATCTTCAACCCTGGGCAGTGATTGGAGATAAGGTCTAGGTTCTGAAACCTGAAAACTGAGGTTGGTAAGAGATGACGACCTAAGGCCAGGGCGGCTCGATGTGCTCAGTGTGCGGACAGCTGTCTGGGAGGGGCCAGGGGGTCCAGGATCAGGCTGTGTCAGAAAGGGCATTAGTGCCCTGGTCAGCCTATGTATTTGGGGTACAGCCAAGGTCGGTGCAGGTTGATCCTCATTTGGGATGACTGGGTAGCCCCAGAGGACAAAGTTTTTCTTCTGGAGGGCCGGCAGAGTGCTGCATTGTAGTTCTGGATTGCCAAACTGGAGGGCTTGTGGGCCAGTAGTCTGACGACAAAAGTCTGAGAACACAAGCTAGGCTTAGGTTTCTGGGTGAGGCCATGGCAGGCATAATCGACAGACCTGAATCGAGATCTCGTGCATCTGAAGTCAGAGCGAGGATCAGACGATCGCTCAGGTAGGAGTTTCTGTCCCTGATGGCCTCTTCATAAATGGGGGGTCATCACGAGGCCATGGGGTTTTCCAACGATGGGAGTTGTGAGAAGCTGCAAACTGCAGAGAGTCTTCTGCAGGACAATTGAGACCTGTTGTTTGGCTCCAGGCCAATGATTCTGAGCAGGGTTCTAAGGATGGATGGCTGGGTAGCCCACCTCGCATTCCAATTGTCTCCTAGCAACAAGACAGGTTAGATCTCCTGGATCTGTGGGGAGCAACCGAGGATGCTGAGTTGAAATGGACACCCCTGGGGATGGGTCCTAACGTGCTTTTGTGTCTATGGAGACCTTGGAATGAAGCGGTGGCACTGGGGTCCTAAAGGGTTCTCCTAAACAGAGGCTTTGACATAGCTCCAACGTGCAAGTTTCCCATGTGTAGATGAGATGTTTTCTGATGGGTGAGTCACGAAACAGCTATATGCTGCTTTTGAAATCCAGACCTCTGAGGAGAGATGCCTGGACACCAAAGCAATGGATCTGATTAGTGCCTAGGGGCCTGTTCTTTTCTTTTTACCTCTGGGGACATCTGTCTATGGGTCTGAGTGCAGGTAGGTGCTCAGTTGGGCTCAGATTGCCCCTGTTTTTCCTGGGAAGCCACCACTATTGAGATGGATCAGGGACTTTGGAGGTTTATCCTATTAGAAGGGTTGTGGCCATTGGAATGGGCACACACAATTCCCTTGGAGAGGGCAAGTACAGTCCTCAGGTTTGGCTCCAGGGGCCTGAGCCTGTAGGTTGTGTAGGCCAGGGCTGTTTGGTCAGTTCTCTGAAAACACAAACTCGGCTTATGTTTCGGGTCATAGGTTTGGCAGGACTGATCTACAGACCATGAGGAGAACTCTTCGGGATTTGAAAGAAGGGCTAGTGTGAGGCTCCTGCTCAAGTTTTTGTCTCTGGATATCATGTCACTCATGGTCGTGAAATTTCTGGGTGACTTCATGGGAAATGGACGTGTCTTACTTTTTGGTGGTTTGGCCCCGTCCAAAGAGTTTGGGGTCATTCTTTGGGCTGGAAGAAGTCTGTTTTTTTTTGTTGTTGTTGTTGTTTTTTAACTTTTTTAACCTCCGGTGTCCCACCAAATGAGGGATTCCAGAGTAGAGCCCTGGGGAGGGGCGACTGGACAATCAGAAATCTGGTTAAAAATTGGGGCCTAGGGACATGTCAAGCCCATTATGACATCTAATGGTCGAGCCACTGAGAGGACTACTAGACTACAGAACTCAAGCTGAGGGTCACAATGTTTGTGTATGCCCTCGTCGCACTCAAGAATGGGCGGGGCCTCAGGGTGAATGCTGGTTTCTTCTACTCTGAACGTTGGACAACGTGCCAACCACAAGGGTTCTTGCCATGGGTAAAGAGGAGTTCTGATTTCTACATCACACTCACCCCTGGGCAGTGATTGGAGATAAGGTCTCGGTTCTGAAGCCTGAAAACTGAGGTAGGGAAGACATGATGACCTAAGGCCATGGCGGGTTTTTTGTGCTCAGTGTGCGGTCAGCTTTCTGGGTGTTGGTCAGGAGGTCCGGGCTCAGGTTGTGTTCGACAGTGCATTAGTGCCCAGGTTAGACTATATAATTTGGGTAAAGTTGAGTGCTGTGTAGGTTTACCCTCATTTAAGGTGCCTGGGCAGCTCATGAGGCAATAATTTTTTTTTTCTAGAGGGCAGGCAGAGTGCCTCATTGTGGGTCCGGAATTGCCAAACTTGAGGGCTTCGGAACCAGGAGTATGAGGACCGAAGTCTGAGAAGACAAGCTAGACTTGGGTTTCAGGGCGAGGGCACGGCTTGTACCCCCTGCAGATCTGAAAAAATATCTCATGCATCTGAAGTCAGGGCAAGGATCAGACTTTGGCTCAGGTTGGAGAATCTGAGCATGACGGCCGCTTCTTGAAGGCAGCGGAATCTCGAGGTCATTGAGGTTTTCCCACGTTGGGAGTTGTGGGATGCCCCCTTCAAGGATTCCTTCTGCGGGACAATTAAGACTTGTTGATCAGCTCCAGGACATCCCATATGGAATGACTCCAGACCACCGTTCGCGGATGGATGCCTGGGAAGCCCGCCTCGCATTCCAATTGTCTCCTAGCAACAAGACAGTTTAGATCTGATGGCTCTGCGGGAGCAACCGGGGTGGCTGAGTTGAAATGGACTTTCGTGAGGATGGGTCCTAATGTGCTTTTGTGTCCATGAGGGCCTTGGAATGGGGCGGTGGCACCGGGACCCTGAAGTACTCTCCTAAGCTTTGGACATGGCTCCCATGCACAGGTTTCCTTGTGGAGAAGAGATGAGTTCTGATGGGTGCCTCAGGAAAACCCCTATGCTCGTATTGGAATCAGGCTTTTGAGGACACATGCCTGTAACCCAAAGCAATGGATCCTATTATGGCCTAGGGTCCTGTCTGGTTCAATCTTCTTCTCTGGGGACAACCATCTCTGTTATGAGTATAGGTCGATTATCAGCTGGTGTCTGTCAGCCCTTGTTTGTTCTGGGCGACCAACACTATTGGGATGGCCTCAGGGACTTTGGAGGTTTCTCCTAATTTGTACGATTTTGGACCATGGAATGGGCAGAATTCCCATGGATTGGTAGGCACAGTCCGAATGTGTGGCTCCAGGGGCCCAGCCTGAAGGGTGGGTGGCCCAAGACTTTGAGGACAGAAGTCTGAAAACACAAACTCAGCTTAGGTTTGGGGACGTAGGTATGGCAGGCCCGATCTACAAACCATGAGAAGAACTCTACAGGATATGAAGAAAGTGCGAGTCTGAGGCGCTTGCTCAGGCTTTTGTCTCTGGATTTTGTATCAGCGATGGCCGTGGAATGTCGGGGAGGCCTCATGGGCCATGGACGAATCTTCCTCTCTGAGGATTTGGCCCGATTCCCAATTGCTTTTCGTCAATCTGTGGGATGGGAGGACTCATTTCAGTTTTGTTACCTCAGGTGTCCCACCAAAAGAGGAATTCCAAAGCCAAGCCGTGGGGAAGACTGAAGTGACAACCCGAACTATGGTTAAAAATTGGGGCCTAGGGGCATGGCAAGCCCAATATGCTATCTCTTCATCCAGCCACTTAGTGGCCTTACTTGAGGATTGGGCTCAGCCTGAGCGTAACAATGTGTGTTTGTGACCAATGTGGCCCACGAGCATGGGCGGGGCCTCATGGGCCACACTGGTTTCAACTACAATGAACGTTGGACAACATGCCAACCACAAGGTTTCTTGCCATGGGGAAGGAGTTCTGATTTCTGCATCACCTTCAACCCTGGGCAGTGATTGGATATAAGGTCTAGGTTCTGAAACCTGAAAATTGATGTTGGGAAGAGATGATGACCTAAGGCCATGGCGGCTCGATGTGCTCAGTTTTCGGCCAGCTGTCTGTGAGGGGCCAGGGGGTCCAGGCTCAGGCTGTACCAGAAAGGGCATTAGAGCCCTGGTCAGCCTGTGTATTTGGGGTACAGCCAAGTTCGGTGCAGGTTGATCCTCATTTGGGGTTACTGGGTAGCCCCAGAGGACAATGTTTTTCTTCTAGAGGGCCGGCAGAGTGCTGTGTTGTAGTTCTGGATTGCCAAACTGGAGGGCTTGTGGGCCAATAGTCTGACGACAAAAGTCTGAGAACACAAGCTAGGCTTAGGTTTCTGGGTGAGGCCATGGCACGCACAATCTACAGACCTGAATCGAGATCTCGTGCATCTGAAGTCAGGGCGAGGATCAGACGATCGCTCAGGTTGGAGTTTCTGACCCTGATGGCCCCTTCATGAATGGGGCGGCCATCACGAGGCCATGGGTGTTTTCCCACGATGAGAGTTGTGAGAAGCTCCAAACTGCAGAGAGTCTTCTGCAGGACAGTTGAGACCAGTTGTTTGGCTCCAGGCCAATGATTCTGAGCAGGGTTCTAAGGATGGATGGCTGGGTAGCCCACCTCGCATTCCAATTGTCTCCTAGCAACAAGACAGGTTAGATCTCCTGGATCTGTGGGGAGCAACCGAGGATGCTGAGTTGAAATGGAAACCCCTGGGGATGGGTCCTAACGTGCTTTTGTGTCTATGGAGACCTTGGAATGAAGCGGTGGCACTGGGGTCCTAAAGGGTTCTCCTAAACAGAGGCTTTGACACAGCTCCAACGTGCAAGTTTCCCATGTGTAGATGAGATGTTTTCTGATGGGTGAGTCAAGAAACAGCTATATGCTGCTTTTGAAATCCAGGCCTCTGAGGAGAGATGCCTGGAAACCAAAGCAATGGATCGGATTAGTGCCTAGGGGCCTGTTCTTTCCTTTTTACCTCTGGGGACATCTGTCTATGGGTCTGAGTGCAGGTAGGTGCTCAGTTGGGCTCAGATTGCCCCTGTTTTTCCTGGGAAGCCACCACTATTGAGATGGATCAGGGACTTTGGAGGTTTATCCTATTAGAAGGGTTGTGGCCATTGGAATGGGCACACACAATTCCCTTGGAGAGGGCAAGTACAGTCCTCAGGTTTGGCTCCAGGGGCCTGAGCCTGTAGGTTGTGTAGGCCAGGGCTGTTTGGACAGTTGTCTGAAAACACAAACTCGGCTTATGTTTCGGGTCATGGGTATGGCAGGACTGATCTACAGACCATGAAGATAACTCTTCGGGATTTGAAAGAAGGGCGAGTGTGAGGCTCCTGCTCAAGTTTTTGTCTCTGGATATCGTGTCACTCATGGTCGTAGAATTTCTGGGTGACTTCATAGGAAATGGACGAGTCTTACTCTCTGGTGGTTTGGCCCCGTCCAAAGAGTTTGGGGTCATTATGTGGGCTGGAAGAAGTCCGTTTTTTTTTATTGTTGATTTTTTCTTTTTTAACCTCAGGTGTCCCACCAAATGAGGGATTCCAGAGTAGAGCCCTGGGGAGGGGCGTCTGGACCATCAGAAATCTGGTTAAAAATTGGGGCCTAGGGACATGTCAAGCCCATTATGACATCTAATGGTCCAGCCACTGAGAGGACTTACTATAGGACAGGACTCATGATTAGGGTCACAGTGCGTGTGTATGCCCTCGTCGCACTCAAGAAGGGGTGGGGCCTCAGGGTGAATGCTGCTTTCTCCTACACTGAACGTTGGACAACGTGCCAACCACAGGGTTCTTGCCATGGGTAAGGAGGAGTTCTGATTTCTGCATCACACTCACCCCGGGGCAGTGATTGGAGATAAGGTCTCGGTTCTGAAGCCTGAAAACTGAGGTAGGGAAGACATGATGACCTAAGGCCATGGCGGGTTTTATGTGCTCAGTGTGCTGTCAGCTTTCTGGGTGTTGGTCAGGAGGTCCGGGCTCAGGTTGTGTTCGACAGTGCATTAGTGCCCATGTTAGACTTTATAATTTGGGTAAAGTCGAGTGCTGTGTAGGTTTACCCTCATTTAAGGTGCCTGGGCAGCTCATGAGACAATATTTTTTTTTCTAGAGGGCAGGCAGAGTGCTGCATTGTGGGTCCGGTATTGCCAAACTTGAGGGCTTCGGGGCCAGGAGTGTGAGGACGGAAGTCTGAGAAGACAAGCTAGACTTGGGTTTCAGGGCGAGGGCACGGCAAGTACCCCCTGCAGATCTGAACCAATATCTCATGCATCTGAAGTCAGGGCGAGGATCAGACGTTGGCTCAGGTTGGAGTTTCTGAGCATGACGGCAGCTTCATGAAGGGAGCGGAATCTCGAGGCCATTGAGGTTTTCCCACGTTGGGAGTTGTGGGATGCCCCCTTCAAGGATTCCTTCTGCGGGACAATTGAGACCTGTTGGACAGCTCCAGGTCATCCCATATGGAATGACTCCAGAGCACTGTTCGCGGATGGATGCCTGGGAAGCCCGCCTCGCATTCCAATTGTCTCCTAGCAACAAGACAGTTTATATCTGATGGGTCTGCGGGAGCAACCAGGGTGGCTGATTTGAAATGGACTTTCCTGAGGATGGGTCCTAATGTGTTTTTGTGTCCATTAGGGCCTTGGAATGGGGCGGTGGCACCGGGATCCTGAAGTACTCTCCTAAGCTTTGGACATGGCTCCCATGCACAGATTTCCTTGTGGAGATGAGATGAGTACTGATGGGTGCCTCAGGAAAACACATATGCTCGTATTGGAATCAGGCTTTTGAGGACACATGCCTGTAACCCAAAGCAATGGATCCTATTATGGCCTAGGGTCCTGTCTGGTTCAATCTTCTTCTCTGGGGACATCCATCTATGGTATGAGTGGAGGTCGATTATCAGCTGGCGTTAGACAGCCCTTGTTTGTTCCGGGCGACCTACACTATTGGGATGGCCTCAGGGACATTGGAGGTTTCTCCTAATTTGTCCGATTTTGGACCATGGAATGGGCAGAATACCCATGGATTGGTAGGCACAGTCCTAATGTGTGCCTCCAGGGGCCCAGCCTGGATGGTGTGGGGCCCAAGACTTTGAGGACAGAAGTCTGAAAACACAAACTCAGCTTAGGTTTGGGGACGTAGGTATGGCAGGCCCTATCTACAAACCATGAGAAGAACTCTTCAGGATATGAAGAAAGTGCGAGTCTGAGGCGCTTGCTCAGGTTTTTGTCTCTGGATTTTTTATCAGTGATGGCCGTGGAATGTTGGGGAGGCCTCATGGGCCATGGACGAATCTTCCTCTCTGAGGATTTGGCCCGTATCCAATTACTATTCGTCAATCTGTGGGATGGGAGGACTCATTTCAGTTTTGTTACCTCATGTGTCCCACCAAAAGAGGAATTCCAAAGCCAAGCCGTGGGGAAGACTGAAGTGACAACCCGAACTATAGTTAAAAATTGGGGCCTAGGGGCATGGCAAGCCCAATATGCTATCTCTTCATCCAGTCACTGAGTGGCCTTACTTGAGGACTGGTCTCAGCCTGAGCGTTACAATGTGTGTTTGTGACCAATGTGGCCCATGAGCATGGGCGGGGCCTCTTGGGACACACTGGTTTCAACTACACTGAACGTTGGACAACATGCCAACCACAAGGTTTCTTGCCATGGGGAAGGAGTTCTGATTTCTGCATCACCTTCAACCCTGGGCAGTGATTGGAGATATGGCCTAGGTTCTGAAACCTTAAACCGAGGTTTGGAAGAGATGACGACCTAAGGCCATGGCGGCTCGATGTGCTCAGTGTGCGGCCAGCTGTCTGGGAGAGTCCAGGGGTCCAGGCTCAGGCTGTGTCAGAAAGGGCATTAATGCCCTGGTCAGCCTATGTATTTGGGGTACACCAAGGTCGGTGCAGGTTGATCCTCATTTGGGGTTACTGGGTAGCCCCAGAAGACAATGTTTTTCTTCTGGAGGGCCGGCAGAGTGCTGCATTGTAGTTCTGGATTGCCAAACTGGAGGGCTTGTGGGCCAGTAGTCTGACAACAAAAGTCTGAGAACACAAGCTAGGCTTAGGTTTCTGGGTGAGGCCATGGCAGGCACAATCTACAGACCTGAATCGAGATCTCGTGCATTTGAAGTCAGGGCGAGGATCAGACGATCGCTCAGGTTGGAGTTTCTGACCCTGATGGCCCCTTCATGAATGGGGGGGGTATCACGAGGCCATGGGTGTTTTCCCACGATGGGAGTTCTGAGAAGCTCCAAACTGCAGAGAGTCTTCTGCAGGACAATTGAGACCTGTTGTTTGGCTCCAGGCCAATGATTCTGAGCAGGGTTCTAAGGATGGATGGCTGGGTAGCCCACCTCGCATTCCAATTGTCTCCTAGCAACAAGACAGGTTAGATCTCCTGGATCTGTGGGGAGCAACCGAGGACGCTGAGTTGAAATGGACACCCCTGGGGATGGGTCCTAACGTGCTTTTGTGTCTATGGAGACGTTGGAATGAAGCGGTGGCACTGGGGCCCTAACGGGTTCTCCTAAACAGAGGCTTTGACACAGCTCCAACGTGCAAGTTTCCCATGTGTAGATGAGATGTTTTCTGATGGGTGAGTCAAGAAACAGCTATATGCTGCTTTTGAAATCCAGGCCTCTGAGGAGAGATGCCTGGAAACCAAAGCAATGGATCTGATTAGTGCCTTGGGGCCTGTTCTTTCCTTTTTACCTCTGGGGACATCTGTCTATGGGTCTGAGTGCAGGTAGGTGCTCAGTTGGGCTCAGATTGCCCCTGTTTTTCCTGGAAAGCCACCACTATTGAGATGGATCAGGTACTTTGGAGGTTTATCCTATTAGAAGGGTTGTGGCCATTGGAATGGGCACACACAATTCCCTTGGAGAGGGCCAGTACTGTCCTCAGGTTTGGCTCCAGGGGCCTGAGCCTTTAGGTTGTGTAGGCCAGGGCTGTTTGGACAGTTGTCAGAAAACACAAACTCGGCTTATGTTTCGGGTCATAGGTATGGCAGGACTGATCTACAGACCATGAGGAGAACTCTTCGGGATTTGAAAGAAGGGCTAGTGTGAGGCTCCTGCTCAAGTTTTTGTCTCGGGATATCGTGTCACTCATGCTCGTGAAATTTCTGGGTGACTTCATGGGCAATGTCTAGTATTACTCTCTGGTGGTTTGGACCCGTCCAAAGAGTTTTGGGTCATCCTGTGGGGTGGAAGAAGTCCGTTTTTTTTTTGTTGTTGTTGTTGTTGTTTTCTTTTTTATTCTAAGGTTTCCCACCAAATGAGGGATTCCCTAGTAGAGCCCTGGGGAGGGGCGACTGGATAATCAGAAATCTGGTTAAAAATTGGGGCCTAGAAATATGTCAAGCCCATTATGACATCTAATGGTCCAGCAACTGACAGGACTTACTAGAGGACAGGACTCATGCTGAGGGTCACAATGCGTGTGTATGCCCTCGTCGCACTCAAGGATGGGCGGGGCCTCAGGGTGAATGCTGGTTTCTCCTACACTGAAGGTTGGACAACGTGCCAACCACAAGGGTTCTTGCCATGGGTAAGGAGGAGTTCTGATTTCTGCATCACACTCACCCCTGGGCAGTGATTGGAGATAAGGTCTCGGGTCTGAAGCCTGAAAACTGAGGTAGGGAAGAGATGATGACCTTAGGCCATGGCGGGTTTTATGTGCTCAGTGTTTGGTCAGCTTTCGGGTGTTGGTCAGGAGGTCTGATCTCAGGTTGTGTTTGACAGTGCATTAGTGCCCAGGTTAGACTATATAATTTGGGTAAAGTCGAGTAATGTGTAGGTTTACCCTCATTTAAGGTGCCTGGGCAGCTCATGAGGCAATAATTTTTTTTCTATAGTGCAGGCAGAGTGCTGCATTGTGGGTCCGGAATTGCCAAACTTGAGGGCTTCGGGGCCAGGAGTGTGAGGACGGAAGTCTGAGAAGACAAGCTAGACTTGTGTTTCAGGGCGAGGGCACGGCAGGTACCCCCTGCAGATCTGAACCAATATCTCATGCATCTGAAGTCAGGGCGAGGATCAGACGTTGGCTCAGGTTGGAGTTTCTGAGCATGATGGCCGCTTCATGAAGGGAGCGGAATCTCGAGGCCATTGAGTTTTTCCCACGTTGGGAGTTGTGGGGTGCCCCCTTCAAGGATTCCTTCTGCAGGACAATTTTGACCTGTTGGACAGCTCCAGGACATCCCATATGGAATGACTCCAGAGCACCGTTCACGGATGGATGCCTGGGAAGCCCGCCTCGCATTCCAATTGTCTCCTAGCAACAAGACAGTTTAGATCTGATGGCTCTGCGGGAGCAACCAGGTGGCTGAGTTGAAATGGACTTTCCTGAGGATGGGTCCTAATGTGTTTTTGTGTCCATGAGGGCCTTGGAATGGGGCGGTGGCACCGGGACCCTGAAGTACTCTCCTAAGCTTTGGACATGGCTCCCATGCACAGGTTTCCTTGTGGAGACGAGATGAGTACTGATGGGTGCCTCAGGAAAACCCCTATGCTCGTATTGGAATCAGGCTTTTGAGGACACATGCCTGTAACCCAAAGCAATGGATCCTATTATGGCCTAGGGTCCTGTCTGGTTCAATCTTCTTCTCTGGAGACATCCATCTATGGTATGAGTGGAGGTCGATTATCAGCTGGTGTCAGACAGCCCTTGTTTGTTCCGGGCGACCTACACTATTGGGATGGCCTCAGGGACTTTGGAGGTTTCTCCTAATTTGTACGATTTTGGACCATGGAATGGGCAGAATTCCCATGGATTGGTAGGCACAGTCCTAATGTGTGGCTCCAGGGGCCCAGGCTGGAGGGTGTGTGGCCCCAGACTTTGAGGACAGAAGTCTGAAAACACAAACTCAGCTTAGGTTTGGGGACGTAGGTATGGCAGGCCCGATCTACAAACCATGAGAAGAACTCTTCAGGATATGAAGAAAGTGCGAATCTGAGGCGCTTGCTCAGGCTTTTGTCTCTGGATTTTGTATCAGCGATGGCCGTGGAATGTCGGGGAGGCCTCATGGGCCATGGACGAATCTTTCTCTGTGAGGATTTGGCCCGATTCCCAATTGCTTTTCATCAATCTGTGGGATGGGAGGTCTCCTTTCAGTTTTGTTACCTCAGGTGACACACCAAAAGAGGAATTCCAAAGCAAAGCTGTGGGGAAGACTGAAGGGACAACCCGAACTATGGTTAAAAATTGGGTCCTAGGGGCATGGCAAGCCCAATATGCTATCTCTTCATCCAGCCACTGAGTGGCCTTACCTGAGGACTGGCCTCAGCCTGAGCATCACAATGTGTGTTTGTGACCAATGTGGCCCGCGAGCATGGGCGGGGCCTCATGGGCCACACTGGATTCAACTACACTGAACGTTGGACAACATGCCAACCACAAGGTTTCTTGCCATGGGGAAGGAGTTCTGATTTCTGCATCACCTTCAACCCTGGGCAGTGATTGGAGATAAGGTCTAGGCTCTGAAACCTGAAAACCGAGGTTGGGAAGAGATGATGACCTAAGGCCATGGCGGCTGGATGTGCTCAGTGTGCGGCCAGCTGTCTGGGAGGGGCCAGGGGCTCCAGGCTCAGGCTGTGTCAGAAAGGGCATTAGTGCCCTGGTCAGCCTATGTATTTGGGGTACAGCCAAGGTCGGTGCAGGTTGATCCTATTTGGGGTCTCTGGTTAGCCCCAGATTAGAATGTTTTTCTTCTGCAGAGCCGGCAGAGTGCTGCATTGTAGTTCTGGATTGCCAAACTGGAGGGCTTGTGGGCCAGTAGTCTGACGACAAAAGTCTGAGAACACAAGCTAGGCTTAGGTTTCTGGGTGAGGCCATGGCACGCACAATCTACAGACCTGAATCGAGGTCTCGTGCATCTGAAGTCAGGGCGAAGATCAGACGATCGCTCAGGGTGGAGTTTCTGTCCCTGATGGCCCCTTCATGAATGGGGGGGGGGTATCACGAAGCTATGGGTGTTTTCCCAAGATGGGAGTTGTGAAAAGCTCCAAACTGCAGAGAGTCTTCTGCAGGACAATTGAGACCTGTTGTTTGGCTCCAGGCCAATGATTCTGAGCAGGGTTCTAAGGATGGATGGCTGGGTAGCCCACCTCGCATTCCAATTGTCTCCTCGCAACAAGACAGGTTAGATCTCCTGGATCTGTGGGGAGCAACCGAAGACGCTGAGTTGAAATGGACACCCCTGGGCATGGGTCCTAACGTGCTTTTGTGTCTATGGAGATCTTGAAATGAAGCGGTGGCACTGGGGCCCTAAACGGTTCTCCTAAACAGAGGCTTTGACACAGCTCCAACGTGCAAGTTTCCCATGTGTAGATGAGATGTTTTCTGATGGGTGAGTCAAGAAACAGCTATATGCTGCTTTTGAAATCCAGGCCTCTGAGGAGAGATGCCTGGAAACCAAAGCAATGGATCTGATTAGTGCCTAGGGGCCTGTTCTTTCCTTTTTACCTCTGGGGACATCTGTCTATGGGTCTGAGTGCAGGTAGGTGCTTAGTTGGGCACAGATTGCCCCTGTTTTTCCTGGGAAGCCTCCACTATTGAGATGGATCAGGGATATTGGAGGTTTATCCTATTAGAAGGGTTGTGGCCATTGGAATGGGCACACACAATTCCCTTGGAGAGGGCAAGTACAGTCCTCAGGTTTGGCTCCAGGGGCCTGAGCCTGTAGGTTGTGTAGGCCAGGGCTGTTTGGACAGTTGTCTGAAAACACAAACTCGGCTTATGTTTCGGGTCATAGGTATGGCAGGACTGATTTACAGGCCATGAGGAGAACTCTTCGGGATTTGAAAGAAGGGCGAGTGTGAGGCTCCTGCTCAAGTTTTTGTCTCTGGATATCGTGTCACTCATGGTCGTGGAATTTCTGGGTGACTTCATGGGAAATGGACGAGTCTTACTCTCTGGTGGTTTGGCCCCGTCCAAATAGTTTGGGGTCATTCTGTGGGCTGGAAGAAGTCTGTTTTTTTTTTTTTGTTGTTGTTGTTGTTGCTGCTGTTGTTTTTTTCTTTTTTAACCTCAGGTGTCCCACCGAATGAGGGATTCCAGAGTAGAGCCCTGGGGAGGGGCGACTGGACAATCAGAAATCTGGTTAAAAATTTGGGCCTAGGGACATGTCAAGCCCATTATGACATCTAATGGTCCAGCCACTGAGAGTACTTACTAGAGGACAGGACTCATGCTGAGGGTCACAATGCGTGTGTATGCCCTCGTCGCACTCAAGAATGGGCGGGGCCTCAGGGTGAATGCTGGTTTCTCCTACACTGAAGGTTGGACAACGTGCCAACCACAAGGGTTCTTGCCATGGGTAGGAGGAGTTCTGATTTCTGCATCACACTCACCCCTGGGCAGTGATTGGAGATAAGGTCTCGGTTCTGAAGCCTGAAAACTGAGATAGGGAAGAGATGACGACCTAAGGCCATGGCAGTTCGATGTGCTCAGTGTGCGGCCAGCTGTCTGGGAGGGGCCAGGGGGTTCAGGCTCAGGCTGTGTCAGAAAGGGCATTAGTGCCCTGGTCAGCCTATGTATTTGGGGTACAGCCAAGGTCGGTGCAGGTTGATCCTCATTTGGGGTTACTGGGTAGCCCCAGAGGACAATGTTTTTCTTCTGGAGGGCCGGCAGAGTGCTGCATTGTAGTTCTGAATTGCCAAACTGGAGGTCTTGTGGGCCAGTAGTCTGGCGACAAAAGTCTTAGAATACTAGCTAGGCTTAGGTTTCTGGGTGAGGCCATGGCAGGCACAATCTACAGACCTGAATCGAGATCTCGTGCATCTGAAGTCAGGGCGAGGATCAGATGATCGCTCAGGTTGGAGTTTCTGACCCTGATGGCCCCTTCATGAATGGGGCGGGCATCACGAGGCCATGGGTGTTTTACCACGATGGGAGTTGTGAGAAGCTCCAAACTGCAGAGAGTCTTCTGCAGAACAATTGAGACCTGTTGTTTGGCTCCAGGCCAATGTTTCTGAGCAGGGTACTAAGGATGGATGGCTGGGTAGCCCATCTCGCATTCCAATTGTCTCCTCGCAACAAGACAGGTTAGATCTCCTGGATCTGTGGGGAGCAACCGAGGACGCTGAGTTGAAATGGACACCCCTGGGGATGGGTCCTAACGTGCTTTTGTGTCTATGGAGACCTTGGAATGATGCGGTGGCACTGGGGCCCTAAATGGTTCTCCTAAACAGAGGCTTTGACACAGCTCCAACGTGCAAGTTTCCCATGTGTAGATGAGATGTTTTCTGATGGGTGAGTCAAGAAACAGCTATATGCTGCTTTTGAAATCCAGGCCTCTGAGGAGAGATGCCTGGAAACCAAAGCAATGGATCTGATTAGTGCCTAGGGGCCTGTTCTTTCCTTCATACCTCTGGGGACATCTGTCTATGGGTCTGAGTGCAGGTAGGTGCTCAGTTAGGCTCAGATTGCCCCTGTTTTTCCTGGGAAGCCACCACTATTGAGATGGATCAGGGACTTTGGAGGTTTATCCTATTAGAAGTGTTGTGGCCATTGGAATGGGCACACACAATTCTTTTGGAGAGGGCAAGTACAGTCCTCAGGTTTGGCTCCAGGGGCCTGAGACTGTAGGTTGTGTAGGCCAGGGCTATTTGGACAGTTGTCTGAAAACACAAACTCGGCTTATGTTTCGGGTCATAGGTATGGCAGGACTGATCTACAGGCCATGAGGAGAACTCTTCGGGATTTGAAAGAAGGGCGAGTGTGAGGCTCCTGTTCAAGTTTTTGTCTCTGGATATCGTGTCACTCATGGTCGTGGAATTTCTGGGTGACTTCATGGGAAATGGACTAATCTTACTCTCTGGTGGTTTGGACCAGTCCAAAGAGTTTTGGGTCATTCTGTGGGCTGGAAGAAGTCCGTTTTTTTTTTTTGTTGTTGTTTTCTTTTTTAACCTAAGGTGTCCCACCAAATGAGGGATTCCCTAGTAGATCCCTGGAGAGGGGCGACTGGACAATCAGAAATCTGGTTAAAAATTGGGGCCTAGAAACATGTCAAGCCCATTATGACATCTAATGGTCCAGCAACTGAGAGTACTTACTAGAGGACAGGACTCATGCTGAGGGTCACAATGCGTGTGTATGCCCTCGTCGCACTCAAGGATGGGCGGGGCCTCAGGGTGAATGCTGGTTTCTCCTACACTGAACGTTGGACAACGTGCCAACCACAGGGTTCTTGCCATGGGTAAGGAGGAGTTCTGATTTCTGCATCACACTCACCCCTGGGCAGTGTTTGGAGATAAGGTCTCGGGTCTGAAGCCTGAAAACTGAGGTAGGGAAGAGATGATGACCTAAGGCCATGGCGCGTTTTATGTGCTCAGTGTGCGGTCAGCTTTCTGGGTGTTGGTCAGGAGGTCCGGGCTCAGGTTGTATTCGACAGTGCATTAGTGCCCAGGTTAGACTATATAATTTGGGTAAAGTCGAGTTCTGTCTAGGTTTACCCTCATTTAAGGTGCCTGGGCAGCTCATGAGGCAATAATTTTTTTTTTAGAGGGCAGGCAGAGTGCTGCATTGTGGGTCCGGAATTGCCAAACTTGAGGGCTTCGGGGCCAGGAGTGTGAGGAAGGAAGTCTGAGAAGACAAGCTAGACTTGGGTTTCAGGGCGAGGGCACGGCAGGTACCCCCTGCAGATCTGAACCAATATCTCATGCATCTGAAGTCAGGGCGAGGATCAGACGTTGGCTCAGGTTGGAGTTTCTGAGCATGACGGTCGCTTCATGAAGGGAGCGGAATCTCGAGGCCATTGAGGTTTTCCCACGTTGGTAGTTGTGGGATGCCCCCTTCAAGGATTCTTTCTGCGGGACAATTGAGACCTCTTGGACAGCTCCAGGACATCCCATATGGAATGACTCCAGAGCACCGTTCGCGGATGGATGCCTGGGAAGCCCGCCTCGCATTCCAATTTTCTCCTAGCAACAAGACAGTTTAGATCTGATGGCTCTTCGGGAGCAACCGCGGTGGCTGAGTTGAAATGGACTTTCCTGAGGATGGGTCCTAATGTGTTTTTGTGTCCATGAGGGCCTTGGAATGGGGCGGTGGCACCGGGACCCTGAAGTACTCTCCTAAGCTTTGGACATGGCTCCCATGCACAGGTTTCCTTGTGGAGACGAGATGAGTTCTGATGGGTGCCTCAGGAAAACCCCTATGCTCGTATTGGAATCAGGCTTTTGAGGACACATGCCTGTAACCCAAAGCAATGGATCCTATTATGGCCTAGGGTCCTGTCTGGTCAATCTTCTTCTCTGGGGACATCCATCTATGGTATGAGTGGAGGTCGATTATCAGCTGGTGTCAGACAGCCCTTGTTTGTTCCAGGCGACCTACACTATTGGGATGGCCTCAGGGACTTTTGAGATTTCTCCTAATTTGTACGATTTTGGACCATGGAATGGGCAGAATTCCCATGGATTGGTAGGCACAGTCCTAATGTGTGGCTCCAGGGGTTCAGGCTGTAGGGTGTGTGGCCCCAGACTTTGAGGACAGAAGTCTGAATACACAAACTCAGCTTAGGTTTGGGGACGTAGGTATGGCAGGCCCGATCGACAAACCATGAGAAGAACTCTTCAGGATATGAAGAAAGTGCGACTCTGAGGTGCTTACTCAGGCTTTTGTCTCGGGATTTTGTATCAGTGATGGTCGTGGAATGACGGGGAGGCCTCATGGGCCATGGACGAATCATCCTCTCTGAGGATTTTGCCCGATTCCCAATTGCTTTTTGTCAATCTGTGGGATGGGAGGACTCATTTCAATTTTGTTACCTCAGGTGTCCCACCAAAAGAGGAATTCCAAAGCCAAGCCGTGGGGAAGACTGAAGGGACAACCCGAACTATGGTTAAAAATTGGGGCCTAGGGGCATGGCAAGCCCAATATGCTATCTCTTCATCCAGCCACTGAGTGGCCTTACTTGAGTACTGGGCTAAGCCTGAGCGTTACAATGTGTGTTTGGAACCAATGTGGCCCGCGAGCATGGGCGGGGCCTCATGGGACTCACTGGTTTCAACTACACTGAACGTTGGACAACATGCCAACCACAAGGTTTATTGCCATGGGGAAGGAGTCTGATTTCTGCAACACCTTCAACCCTGGGCAGTGACTGGAGATAAGGTCTATGTTCTGAAACCTGAAAACAGATGTTGGGAAGAAATGACGACCTAAGGCCATGGAGGCTCGATGTGCTCAGTGTGCGGCCAGCTGTCTAAGAGGGGCCAGGGGGTCCAGGCTCAGGCTGTGTCAGAAAGGGCATTAGTGCCCTGGTCAGCCTATATATTTGGGGTACAGCCAAGGTCGGTGCAGGTTGATCCTCATTTGGGGTTACTGGGTAGCCCCAGAAGACTATGTTTTTCTTCTGAAGAGCCGGCAGAGTGCTGCATTGTAGTTCTGGATTGCCAAACTGGAGGGCTTGTGGGCCAGTAGTCTGACGACAAAAGTCTGAGAACACAAGCTAGGCTTAGGTTTCTGGGTGAGGCCATGGCACGCACAATCTACAGACCTGAATCGAGATCTCGTGCATCTGAAGTCAGGGCGAGGATCAGACGATCGCTCAGGTTGGAGTTTCTGTCCCTGGTGGCCCCTTCATGAATGGGCGGGGGCATCACGAGGCCATGGGGATTTTCCCACGATGGGAGTTGTGAGAAGCTCCAAACTGCAGAGAGTCTTCTGCAGGACAATTGAGACCTGTTGTTTGGCTCCAGGCCAATGATTCTGAGCAGGGTTCTAAGGATGGATGGCTGGGTAGCCCACCTCGCATTCCAATTGTCTCCTAGCAACAAAACAGGTTAAAGCTCCTGGATCTGTTGTGAGCAACCGAGGACGCTGAGTTGAAATGGACACCCCTGGGCATGGGTCCTAATGTGCTTTTGTGTCTATGCAGACCTTGGAATGAAGCGGTGGCACTGGGGCCCTAACGGGTTCTCCTAAACAGAGGCTTTGACACAGCTCCAACGTGCAAGTTTCCCATGTGTAGATGAGATGTTTTCTGATGGGTGAGTCAAGAAACAGCTATATGCTGCTTTTGAAATCCAGGCCTCTGAGGAGAGATGCCTGGAAACCAAAGCAATGGATCTGATTAGTGCCTAGGGGCCTGTTCTTTCCTTTTTACCTCTGGGGACATCTGTCTATGGTTCTGAGTGCAGGTAGGTGCTCAGTTGGGCTCAGATTGCCCCTGTTTTTCCTGGGAAGCCACCACTATTGAGATGGATCAGGGACATTGGAGGTTTATCCTATAGGAAGGGTTGTGGCCATTGGAATGGGCACACACAATTCCCTTGGAGAGGGCAAGTACAGTCCTCAGGTTTGGCTCCAGGGGCCTGAGCCTGTAGGTTGTGTAGGCCAGGGCTGTTTGGACAGTTGTCTGAAAACACAAACTCGGCTTATGTTTCGGGTCATAGGTATGGCAGGACTGATCTACAGGCCATGAGGAGAACTCTTCGGGATTTGAAAGAAGGGCGAGTGTGAGGCTCCTGTTCAAGTTTTTGTCTCTGGATATCGTGTCACTCATGGTCGTGGAATTTCTGGGTGACTTCATGGGAAATGGACGAGTCTTACTCTCTGGTGGTTTGGCCCCGTCCAAAGAGTTTGGGGTCATTCTGTGGGCTAGAAGAAGTTCGTTTTTTTTTTTTGTTGTTGTTGTTTTTTTCTTTTTTAACCTCAGGTGTCCCACCAAATGAGGGATTCCAGAGTAGAGCCCTGGGGAGGGGCGACTGGACAATCAGAAATCTGGTTAAAAATTGGGACATAGGGACATGTCAAGCCCATTATGACATCTAATGGTCCAGCCACTGAGAGGACTTACTAGAGGACAGAACTCCTGCTGAGGGTCACAATGCGTGTGTATGCCCTCGTCGCACTCAAGAATGGGCGGGGCCCCCAGGGTGAATGCTGGTTTCTCCTACACTGAACGTTGGACAACGTGCCAACCACAGGGTTCTTGCCATGGGTAAGGAGGAGTTCTGATTTCTGCATCACACTCACCCCTGGGAAGTGATTGGAGATAAGGTCTCGGTTCTGAAGCCTGAAAACTGAGGTAGGAAGAGATGATGACCTAAGGCCATGGCGGGTTTTATGTGCTCAGGGTGCGGTCAGCTTTCTGGGTGTTGGTCAGGAGGTCCGGGCTCAGGTTGTGTTCGACAGTGCATTAGTGCCCAGGTTAGACTATATAATTTGGGTAAAGTCGAGTGCTGTGTAGGTTTACCCTCATTTAAGGTGCCTGGGCAGCTCATGAGGCAATAATTTTTTTTTTAGAGGGCAGGCAGAGTGCTGCATTGTGGGTCCGGAATTGCCAAACTTGAGGGCTTCGGGGCCAGGAGTGTGAGGACGGAAGTCTGAGAAGACAAGCTAGACTTGGGTTTCAGGGCGAGGGCACGGCAGGTACCCCCTGCAGATCTGAACCAATATCTCATGCATCTGAAGTCAGGGCGAGGATCAGACGTTGGCTCAGGTTGGAGTTTCTGAGCATGACGGTCGCTTCATGAAGGGAGCGGAATCTCGAGGCCATTGAGGTTTTCCCACGTTGGTAGTTGTGGGATGCCCCCTTCAAGGATTCTTTCTGCGGGACAATTGAGACCTCTTGGACAGCTCCAGGACATCCCATATGGAATGACTCCAGAGCACCGTTCGCGGATGGATGCCTGGGAAGCCCGCCTCGCATTCCAATTTTCTCCTAGCAACAAGACAGTTTAGATCTGATGGCTCTTCGGGAGCAACCGCGGTGGCTGAGTTGAAATGGACTTTCCTGAGGATGGGTCCTAATGTGTTTTTGTGTCCATGAGGGCCTTGGAATGGGGCGGTGGCACCGGGACCCTGAAGTACTCTCCTAAGCTTTGGACATGGCTCCCATGCACAGGTTTCCTTGTGGAGACGAGATGAGTTCTGATGGGTGCCTCAGGAAAACCCCTATGCTCGTATTGGAATCAGGCTTTTGAGGACACATGCCTGTAACCCAAAGCAATGGATCCTATTATGGCCTAGGGTCCTGTCTGGTCAATCTTCTTCTCTGGGGACATCCATCTATGGTATGAGTGGAGGTCGATTATCAGCTGGTGTCAGACAGCCCTTGTTTGTTCCAGGCGACCTACACTATTGGGATGGCCTCAGGGACTTTTGAGATTTCTCCTAATTTGTACGATTTTGGACCATGGAATGGGCAGAATTCCCATGGATTGGTAGGCACAGTCCTAATGTGTGGCTCCAGGGGTTCAGGCTGTAGGGTGTGTGGCCCCAGACTTTGAGGACAGAAGTCTGAATACACAAACTCAGCTTAGGTTTGGGGACGTAGGTATGGCAGGCCCGATCGACAAACCATGAGAAGAACTCTTCAGGATATGAAGAAAGTGCGACTCTGAGGTGCTTACTCAGGCTTTTGTCTCGGGATTTTGTATCAGTGATGGTCGTGGAATGACGGGGAGGCCTCATGGGCCATGGACGAATCATCCTCTCTGAGGATTTTGCCCGATTCCCAATTGCTTTTTGTCAATCTGTGGGATGGGAGGACTCATTTCAATTTTGTTACCTCAGGTGTCCCACCAAAAGAGGAATTCCAAAGCCAAGCCGTGGGGAAGACTGAAGGGACAACCCGAACTATGGTTAAAAATTGGGGCCTAGGGGCATGGCAAGCCCAATATGCTATCTCTTCATCCAGCCACTGAGTGGCCTTACTTGAGTACTGGGCTCAGCCTGAGCGTTACAATGTGTGTTTGGGACCAATGTGGCCCGCGAGCATGGGCGGGGCCTCATGGGACTCACTGGTTTCAACTACACTGAACGTTGGACAACATGCCAACCACAAGGTTTATTGCCATGGGGAAGGAGTCTGATTTCTGCAACACCTTCAACCCTGGGCAGTGACTGGAGATAAGGTCTATGTTCTGAAACCTGAAAACAGATGTTGGGAAGAAATGACGACCTAAGGCCATGGAGGCTCGATGTGCTCAGTGTGCGGCCAGCTGTCTAAGAGGGGCCAGGGGGTCCAGGCTCAGGCTGTGTCAGAAAGGGCATTAGTGCCCTGGTCAGCCTATGTATTTGGGGTACAGCCAAGGTCGGTGCAGGTTGATCCTCATTTGGGGTTACTGGGTAGCCCCAGAAGACTATGTTTTTCTTCTGAAGAGCCGGCAGAGTGCTGCATTGTAGTTCTGGATTGCCAAACTGGAGGGCTTGTGGGCCAGTAGTCTGACGACAAAAGTCTGAGAACACAAGCTAGGCTTAGGTTTCTGGGTGAGGCCATGGCACGCACAATCTACAGACCTGAATCGAGATCTCGTGCATCTGAAGTCAGGGCGAGGATCAGACGATCGCTCAGGTTGGAGTTTCTGTCCCTGGTGGCCCCTTCATGAATGGGCGGGGGCATCACGAGGCCATGGGGATTTTCCCACGATGGGAGTTGTGAGAAGCTCCAAACTGCAGAGAGTCTTCTGCAGGACAATTGAGACCTGTTGTTTGGCTCCAGGCCAATGATTCTGAGCAGGGTTCTAAGGATGGATGGCTGGGTAGCCCACCTCGCATTCCAATTGTCTCCTAGCAACAAAACAGGTTAAAGCTCCTGGATCTGTTGTGAGCAACCGAGGACGCTGAGTTGAAATGGACACCCCTGGGCATGGGTCCTAATGTGCTTTTGTGTCTATGCAGACCTTGGAATGAAGCGGTGGCACTGGGGCCCTAACGGGTTCTCCTAAACAGAGGCTTTGACACAGCTCCAACGTGCAAGTTTCCCATGTGTAGATGAGATGTTTTCTGATGGGTGAGTCAAGAAACAGCTATATGCTGCTTTTGAAATCCAGGCCTCTGAGGAGAGATGCCTGGAAACCAAAGCAATGGATCTGATTAGTGCCTAGGGGCCTGTTCTTTCCTTTTTACCTCTGGGGACATCTGTCTATGGTTCTGAGTGCAGGTAGGTGCTCAGTTGGGCTCAGATTGCCCCTGTTTTTCCTGGGAAGCCACCACTATTGAGATGGATCAGGGACATTGGAGGTTTATCCTATAGGAAGGGTTGTGGCCATTGGAATGGGCACACACAATTCCCTTGGAGAGGGCAAGTACAGTCCTCAGGTTTGGCTCCAGGGGCCTGAGCCTGTAGGTTGTGTAGGCCAGGGCTGTTTGGACAGTTGTCTGAAAACACAAACTCGGCTTATGTTTCGGGTCATAGGTATGGCAGGACTGATCTACAGGCCATGAGGAGAACTCTTCGGGATTTGAAAGAAGGGCGAGTGTGAGGCTCCTGTTCAAGTTTTTGTCTCTGGATATCGTGTCACTCATGGTCGTGGAATTTCTGGGTGACTTCATGGGAAATGGACGAGTCTTACTCTCTGGTGGTTTGGCCCCGTCCAAAGAGTTTGGGGTCATTCTGTGGGCTAGAAGAAGTTCGTTTTTTTTTTTTGTTGTTGTTGTTTTTTTCTTTTTTAACCTCAGGTGTCCCACCAAATGAGGGATTCCAGAGTAGAGCCCTGGGGAGGGGCGACTGGACAATCAGAAATCTGGTTAAAAATTGGGACATAGGGACATGTCAAGCCCATTATGACATCTAATGGTCCAGCCACTGAGAGGACTTACTAGAGGACAGAACTCCTGCTGAGGGTCACAATGCGTGTGTATGCCCTCGTCGCACTCAAGAATGGGCGGGGCCCCAGGGTGAATGCTGGTTTCTCCTACACTGAACGTTGGACAACGTGCCAACCACAGGGTTCTTGCCATGGGTAAGGAGGAGTTCTGATTTCTGCATCACACTCACCCCTGGGAAGTGATTGGAGATAAGGTCTCGGTTCTGAAGCCTGAAAACTGAGGTAGGAAGAGATGATGACCTAAGGCCATGGCGGGTTTTATGTGCTCAGGGTGCGGTCAGCTTTCTGGGTGTTGGTCAGGAGGTCCGGGCTCAGGTTGTGTTCGACAGTGCATTAGTGCCCAGGTTAGACTATATAATTTGGGTAAAGTCGAGTGCTGTGTAGGTTTACCCTCATTTAAGGTGCCTGGGCAGCTCATGAGGCAATAATTTTTTTTCTAGAGGGCAGGCAGAGTGCTGCATTGTGGGTCCGGAATTGCCAAACTTGAGGGCTTCGGGGCCAGGAGTGTGAGGACGGAAGTCTGAGAAGACAAGCTAGACTTGGGTTTCAGGGCGAGGGCACGGCAGGTACCCCCTGCAGATCTGAACCAATATCTCATGCATCTGAAGTCAGGGCGAGGATCAGACGTTGGCTCAGGTTGGAGTTTCTGAGCATGACGGCCGATTCATGAAGGGAGCGGAATCTCGAGGCCATTGAGGTTTTCCCACGTTGGTAGTTGTGGGATGCCCCCTTCAAGGATTCTTTCTGCGGGACAATTGAGACCTCTTGGACAGCTCCAGGACATCCCATATGGAATGACTCCAGAGCACCGTTCGCGGATGGATGCCTGGGAAGCCCGCCTCGCATTCCAATTTTCTCCTAGCAACAAGACAGTTTAGATCTGATGGCTCTTCGGGAGCAACCGCGGTGGCTGAGTTGAAATGGACTTTCCTGAGGATGGGTCCTAATGTGTTTTTGTGTCCATGAGGGCCTTGGAATGGGGCGGTGGCACCGGGACCCTGAAGTACTCTCCTAAGCTTTGGACATGGCTCCCATGCACAGGTTTCCTTGTGGAGACGAGATGAGTTCTGATGGGTGCCTCAGGAAAACCCCTATGCTCGTATTGGAATCAGGCTTTTGAGGACACATGCCTGTAACCCAAAGCAATGGATCCTATTATGGCCTAGGGTCCTGTCTGGTCAATCTTCTTCTCTGGGGACATCCATCTATGGTATGAGTGGAGGTCGATTATCAGCTGGTGTCAGACAGCCCTTGTTTGTTCCAGGCGACCTACACTATTGGGATGGCCTCAGGGACTTTTGAGATTTCTCCTAATTTGTACGATTTTGGACCATGGAATGGGCAGAATTCCCATGGATTGGTAGGCACAGTCCTAATGTGTGGCTCCAGGGGTTCAGGCTGTAGGGTGTGTGGCCCCAGACTTTGAGGACAGAAGTCTGAATACACAAACTCAGCTTAGGTTTGGGGACGTAGGTATGGCAGGCCCGATCGACAAACCATGAGAAGAACTCTTCAGGATATGAAGAAAGTGCGACTCTGAGGTGCTTACTCAGGCTTTTGTCTCGGGATTTTGTATCAGTGATGGTCGTGGAATGACGGGGAGGCCTCATGGGCCATGGACGAATCATCCTCTCTGAGGATTTTGCCCGATTCCCAATTGCTTTTTGTCAATCTGTGGGATGGGAGGACTCATTTCAATTTTGTTACCTCAGGTGTCCCACCAAAAGAGGAATTCCAAAGCCAAGCCGTGGGGAAGACTGAAGGGACAACCCGAACTATGGTTAAAAATTGGGGCCTAGGGGCATGGCAAGCCCAATATGCTATCTCTTCATCCAGCCACTGAGTGGCCTTACTTGAGTACTGGGCTCAGCCTGAGCGTTACAATGTGTGTTTGGGACCAATGTGGCCCGCGAGCATGGGCGGGGCCTCATGGGACTCACTGGTTTCAACTACACTGAACGTTGGACAACATGCCAACCACAAGGTTTATTGCCATGGGGAAGGAGTCTGATTTCTGCAACACCTTCAACCCTGGGCAGTGACTGGAGATAAGGTCTATGTTCTGAAACCTGAAAACAGATGTTGGGAAGAAATGACGACCTAAGGCCATGGAGGCTCGATGTGCTCAGTGTGCGGCCAGCTGTCTAAGAGGGGCCAGGGGGTCCAGGCTCAGGCTGTGTCAGAAAGGGCATTAGTGCCCTGTTCAGCCTATGTATTTGGGGTACAGCCAAGGTCGGTGCAGGTTGATCCTCATTTGGGGTTACTGGGTAGCCCCAGAAGACTATGTTTTTCTTCTGAAGAGCCGGCAGAGTGCTGCATTGTAGTTCTGGATTGCCAAACTGGAGGGCTTGTGGGCCAGTAGTCTGACGACAAAAGTCTGAGAACACAAGCTAGGCTTAGGTTTCTGGGTGAGGCCATGGCACGCACAATCTACAGACCTGAATCGAGATCTCGTGCATCTGAAGTCAGGGCGAGGATCAGACGATCGCTCAGGTTGGAGTTTCTGTCCCTGATGGCCCCTTCATGAATGGGCGGGGGCATCACGAGGCCATGGGTATTTTCCCACGATGGGAGTGTGAGAAGCTCCAAACTACAGAGAGTCTTCTGCAGGACAATTGAGACCTGTTGTTTGGCTCCAGGCCAATGATTCTGAGCAGGGTTCTAAGGATGGAATGCTGGGTAGCCCACCTCTCATTCCAATTGTCTCCTAGCAACAAAACAGGTTAGATCTCCTGGATCTGTGGGGACCAACCGAGGACGCTGAGTTGAAATGGACACTCCTGGGGATGGGTCCTAATGTGCTTTTGTGTCTATGGAGACCTTGGAATGAAGCGGTGGCACTGGGGCCCTAACGGGTTCTCCTAAAAGAGGCTTTGACACAGCTCCAACGTGCAAGTTTCCCATGTGTAGATGAGATGTTTTCTGATGGGTGAGTCAAGAAACAGCTATATGCTGCTTTTGAAATCCAGGCCTCTGAGGAGAGATGCCTGGAAACCAAAGCAATGGATCTGATTAGTGCCTAGGGGCCTGTTCTTTCCTTCATACCTCGGGGACATCTGTCTATGGGTCTGAGTGCAGGTAGGTGCTCAGTTGGGCTCAGATTGCCCCTGTTTTTCCTGGGAAGCCACCACTATTGAGATGGATCAGGGACTTTGGAGGTTTATCCTATTAGAAGGGTTGTGGCCATTGGAATGGGCACACACAATTCCCTTGGAGAGGGCAAGTACAGTCCTCAGGTTTGGCTCCAGGGGCCTGAGCCTATAGGTTGTGTAGGCCAGGGCTGTTTGGACAGTTGTCTGAAAACACAAACTCGGCTTATGTTTCGGGTCATAGGTATGGCAGGACTGATCTACAGACCATGAGGAGAACTCTTCGGGATTTGAAAGAAGGGCGAGTGTGAGGCTCCTGCTCAAGTTTTTGTCTCTGGATATCGTGTCACTCATGGTGGTGGAATTTCTGGGTGACTTCATGGGAAATGGACAAGTCTTACTCTCTGGTGGTTTGGCCCCGTTCAAAGATTTTGGGGTCATTCTGTGGGCTGGAAGAAGTCCGTTTTTTTTTGTTGTTGATGTTGTTTTCTTTTTTAACCTCAGGTGTCCCACCAATTGAGGGATTCCCTAGTAGAGTCCTGGGGAGGGGCGACTGGACAATCAGAAATCTGGTTAAAAATTGGGGCCTAGGGACATGTCAAGCCCATTATGACATCTAATGGTCCAGCCACTGGGAGGACTTACTAGAGGACAGGACTCATGCTGAGGGTCACAATGCGTGTGTATGCCCTCGTCGCACTCAAGGATGGGCGGGGCCTCAGGGTGAATGCTGGTTTCTCCTACACTGAACGTTGGACAACGTGCCAACCACAAGGGTTCTTGCCATGGGTAAGGAGGAGTTCTGATTTCTGCATCACACTCACCCCTGGGCAGTGATTGGAGATAAGGTCTCGGGTCTGAAGCCTGAAAACTGAGGTAGGGAAGAGATGATGACCTAAGGCCATGGCGGGTTTTAGGTGCTCAGTGTGTGGTCAGCTTTCTGGGTGTTGGTCAGGAGGTCCGGGCTCAGGTTGTGTTCGACAGTGCATTAGTGCCCAGGTTAGAATATATAATTTGGGTAAAGTCGAGTGCTGTGTAGGTTTACCCTCATTTAAGGTGCCTGGGCAGCTCACGAGGCAATAATTTTTTTTCTAGAGGGCAGGCAGAGTGCTGCATTGTGGGTCCGGAATTGCCAAACTTGAGGGCTTCGGGGCCAGGAGTGTGAGGACGGAAGTCTGAGAAGACAAGCTAGACTTGTGTTTCAGGGCGAGGGCACGGCAGGTACCCCCTGCAGATCTGAACCAATATCTCATGCATCTGAAATAAGGGCGAGGATCAGACGTTGGCTCAGGTTGGAGTTTCTGAGCATGACGGCTGCTTCATGAAGGGAGCGGAATCTCGAGGCCATTGAGGTTTTCCCACGTTGGGAGTTGTGGGATGCCCCATTCATGGATTCCTTCTTTGGGACAATTGAGACCTGTTGGACAGCTCCAGGACATCCCATATGGAATGACTCCAGAGCACCGTTCGCGGATGGATGCCTGGGAAGCCCGCCTGCATTCCAATTGTCTCCTAGCAACAAGACAGTTTAGATCTGATGGCTCTGCCGGAGCAACCGGGGTGGCTGAGTTGAAATGGACTTTCCTGAGGATGGGTCCTAATGTGTTTTTGTGTCCATGAGGGCCTTGGAATGGGGCGGTGGCACCGGGTCCCTGAAGTACTCTCCTAAGCTTTGGACATGGCACCCATGCACAGGTTTCCTTGTGGAGACGAGATGAGTTCTGATGGGTGCCTCAGGAAAACCACTATGCTCGTATTGGAATCAGGCTTTTGAGGACACATGCCTGTAACCAAAGCAATGGATCCTATTATGGCCTAGGGTCCTGTCTGGTTCAATCTTCTTCTCTGGGGACATCCATCTATGGTATGAGTGGAGGTCGATTATCAGCTGGTGTCAGACAGCCCTTGTTTGTTCTGGGCGACCTACACTATTGGGATGGCCTCAGGGACTTTGGAGGTTTCTCCTAATTTGTACGATTTTGGACAATGGAATGGGAAGAATTCCCATGGATTGGTAGGCACAGTCCTAATGTGTGGCTCCAGGGGCCCACGCTGGAGGGTGTGTGGCCCAAGACTTTGAGGACAGAATTCTGAAAACACAAACTCAGCTTAGGTTTGGGGACGTAGGTATGGCAGGCCCGATCGACAAACCATGAGAAGAACTCTTCAGGATATGAAGAAAGTGCGAGTCTGAGGCGCTGCTCAGGCTTTTGTCTCTGGATTTTGTATCAGCGATGGCCGTGGAATGTCGGGGAGGCCTCATGGGCCATGGACGAATCTCCCTCTCTGAGGATTTGGCCCGATTCCCAATTGCTTTTCGTCAATCTGTGGGATAGGAGGACTCATTTCAGTTTTGTTACCTCAGGTGTCCCACCAAAAGAGGAATTCCAAAGCAAAGCCGTGGGGAAGACTGAAGGGACAACCCAAACTATGGTTAAAAATTAGGGCCTAGGGGCATGGCAAGCCCAATATGCTATCTCTTCATCCAATCACTGAGTGGCCTTACTTGAGGACTGGGCTCAGCCTGAGCGTCACAATGTGTGTTTGTGACCAATGTGGCCCATGAGCATGGGCGGGGCCTCATGGGCCACACTGGTTTCAACTACACTGAACGTTGGACAACATGCCAACCACAAGGTTTCTTGCCATGGGGAAGGAGTTCTGATTTCTGCATCACCTTCAACCCTGGGCAGTGATTGGAGATATGGCCTAGGTTCTGAAACCCTATTACCGAGTTAGGGAAGAGATGACGACCTAAGGCCATGGCGGCTCGATGTGCTCAGTGTGCGGCCAGCTGACTGGGAGGGGCCAGGGGCTCCAGGCTCAGGCTGTGTCAGAAAGGGCATTAGTGCCCTGGTCAGCCTATGTATTTGGAGTACAGCCAAGGTCAGTGCAGGTTGATCCTCATTTGGGATTACTGGGTAGCACCAGAGGACAATGTTTTTCTTCTGGAGGGCCGGCAGACTGCTGCATTGTAGTTCTGGATTGCCAAACTGGAGGGTTTGTGGGCCAGTAGTCTGACGACAAAAGTCTGAGAACACAAGCTAGGCTTAGGTTTCTGGGTGAGGCCATGGCACGCACAATCTACAGACCTGAATCGAGATCTCGTGCATCTGAAGTCAGGGCGAGGATCAGACGATCGCTCAGGTTGGAGTTTCTGTCCCTGATGGCCCCTTCATGAATGGGCGGGGGCATCACGAGGCCATGGGGGTTTTCCCACGATGGGAGATGTGAGAAGCTCCAAACTGCAGAGAGTCTTCTGCAGGACAATTGAGACCTGTTGTTTGGCTCCAGGCCAATGATTCTGAGCAGGGTTCTAAGGATGGATGGCTGGGTAGCCCACCTCGCATTCCAATTGTCTCCTAGCAACAAGACAGGTTAGATCTCCTGGATCTGTGGGGAGCAACCGAGGACGCTGAGTTGAAATGGACACCCCTGGGGATGGGTCCTAACGTGCTTTTGTGTCTATGGAGACCTTGGAATGAAACGGTGGCACTGGGGCCCTAACGGGTTCTCCTAAACAGAGGCTTTGACACAGCTCCAACGTGCAAGTTTCCCATGTGTAGATGAGATGTTTTCTGATGGGTGAGTCAAGAAACAGCTATATGCTGCTTTTGAAATCCAGGCCTCTGAGGAGAGATGCCTGGACAACAAAGCAATGGATCTGATTAGTGCCTAGGGGCCTGTTCTTTTCTTTTTACCTCTGGGGACATCTGTCTATGGGTCTGAGTGCAGGTAGGTGCTCAGTTGGGCTCTGATTGCCCCTGTATCCTGGGACGCCACCACTATTGAGATGGATCAGGGACTTTGGAGGTTTATCCTATTAGAAGGTTTGTTGCCATTGGAATGGGCACACACAATTCCCTTGGAGAGGGCAAGTACACTCCACAGGTTTGGCTCCAGGGGCCTGAGCCTGTAGGTTGTGTAGGACAGGGCTGTTTGTACAGTTGTCTGTGAACACAAACTCGGCTTATGTTTCGGGTCATAGGTATGGCAGGACTGATCTACAGACCATGAGGAGAACTCTTCGGGATTTGAAAGAAGGGCGAGTGTGAGGCTCCTGCTCAAGTTTTTGTCTCTGGATATCGTGTCACTCATGGTCGTGGAATTTCTGGGTGACTTCATGGGAAATGGACGAGTCTTACTCTCTGGTGGTTTGGCCCCGTCCAAAGAGTTTGGGGTCATTCTGTGGGCTGGAAGAAGTCCGTTTTTTTTTTTTTTCTTGTTTTTTTCTTTTTTATCCTCAGGTGTCCCAACAAATGAGGGATTCCAGAGTAGAGCCCTGTGGAGGAGCGACTGGACCATCAGAAATTTGGTTAAAAATTGGGGCCTAGGGACATGTCCAGCCCATTATGACATCTAATGATCCAGCCACTGAGAGGACTTACTAGAGGACAGGACTCATGCTGAGGGTCACAATGCGTGTGTATGCCCTCGTCGCACTCAAGAATGGGCGGGGCCTCAGGCTGAATGCTGGTTTCTCCTACACTGAACGTTGGACAACGTGCCAACCACAGGGTTCTTGCCATGGGTAAGGAGGAGTTCTGATTTCTGCATCACACTCACCCCTGGGAAGTGATTGGAGATAAGGTCTCGGTTCTGAAGCCTGAAAACTGAGGTAGGGAAGAGATGATGACCTAAGGCCGTGGCGGGTTTTATGTGCTCAGTGTGCGGTCAGCTTTCTGGGTGTTTGTCAGGAGGTCCGGGCTCAGGTTGTGTTCGACAGTGCAT
Source organism: Mustela nivalis (assembly GCF_964662115.1). NCBI lineage: Eukaryota > Metazoa > Chordata > Mammalia > Carnivora > Mustelidae > Mustela > Mustela nivalis. Next base: position 536,100 of record NW_028136383.1, read on the forward strand.
TAGTGCCCAGGTTAGACTATATAATTTGGGTAAAGTCGAGTGCTGTGTAGGTTTACCCTCATTTAAGGTGCCTGGGCTGCTCATGAGGCAATAATTTTTTTTCTAGAGGGTAGGCAGAGTGCTGCATTGTTGGTCCGGAATTGCCAAACTTGAGTGCTTCGGGGCCAGGAGTGTGAGGACAGAAGTCTGAGAAGACAAGCTAGACTTGTGTTTCAGGGTTAGGGCACGGCAGGTACCCCCTGCAGATCTGAACCAATATCTCATGCATCTGAAGTCAGGGCGAGGATCAGACGTTGGCTCAGGTTGGAGTTTCTGAGCCTGACGGCCGCTTCATGAAGGAGCGGAATCTCGAGGCCATTGAGGTTTTCCCACGTTGGGAGTTGTGGGATGCCCTTTTCATGGATTCCTTCTGCGGGACAATTGAGACCTGTTGGACAGCTCCAGGACATCCCATATGGAATGACTCCAGAGCACCGTTCGCGGATGGATGCCTGGGAAGCCCGCCTCGCATTCCAATTGTCTCCTAGCAACAAGTCAGTTTAGATCTGATGGCTCTGCCGGAGCTACCGGGGTGTCTGAGTTGAAATGGACTTTCCTGAGGATGGCTCCTAAAGTGTTTTTGTGTCCATGAAGGCCTTGGAATGGGGCGGTGGCACCGGGACCCTGAAGTACTCTCCTAAGCTTTGGACATGGCTCCCATGCACAGGTTTCCTTGTGGAGACGAGAAGAGTTCTGATGGGTGCCTCAGGAAAACCCCCATGCTCGTATTGGAATCAGGCTTTTGAGGACACATGCCTGTAACCCAAAGCAATGGATCCTATTATGGCCTAGGGTCCTGTCTGGTTCAATCTTCTTCTCTGGGGACATCCATCTATGGTATGAGTGGAGGTCGATTATCAGCTGGTGTCAGACAGCCCTTGTTTGTTCCGGGCGACCTACACTGTTGGGATGGCCTCAGGGACTTTGGAGATTTCTCCTAATTTGTACGATTTTGGATCATGGAATGGGCAGAATTCCCATGGATTGGTAGGCACAGTCCTAATGTGTGGCTCCAGGGGCCCAGCCTGGAGTGTGAGTGGCCCAACACTTTGAGGACAGAAGTCTGAAAACACAAACTCAGCTTAGGTTTGGGGACGTAGGTATGGCAGGCCCGATCTACAAACCATGAGAAGAACTCTTCAGGATATGTTGAAAGTGCGAGTCTGAGGCTCTTGCTCAGGCTTTTGTCTCTGGATTTTGTATCAGCGATGGCCGTGGAATGTCGGGGACGCCTCATGGGCCATGGACGAATCTTCCTCTCTGAGGATTTGGCCCGATTCTCAATTGCTTTTCGTCAATCTGTGGGATGGGAGGACTCATTTCAGTTTTGTTACCTCAGGTGTCCCACCAAAAGAGGAATTCCAAAGCCAAGCCGTGGGGAAGACTGAAGGGACAACCCGAACTATGATTAAAAATTGGGGCCTAGGGGCATGGCAAGCCCAATATGATATCTCTTCATCCAGCCACTGAGTGGCCTTACTTGAGGACTGGGCTCAGCCTGAGCGTCACAATGTGTGTTTGTGACCAATGTGGCCCGCGAGCATGGGCGGGGCCTCAGGGCCACACTGGTTTCAACTACACTGAACGTTGGACAACATGCCAACCACAAGGTTTCTTGCCATGGGGAAGGAGTTCTGATTTCTGCATCACCTTCAACCCTGGGCAGTGATTGGATATAAGGTCTAGGTTCTGAAACCTGAAAACTGATGTTGGGAAGAGATGACGACCTAAGGCCATGGCGGCTCTATGTGCTCAGTGTGCGGCCAGCTGTCTGGGAGGGGCCAGGGGGTCCAGGCTCAGGCTGTGTCAGAAAGGGCATTAGTGCCCTGTTCAGCCTATGTATTTGGGGTACAGCCAAGGTCGGTGCAGGTTGATCCTCATTTGGGATTACTGGGTAGCACCAGAGGACAATGTTTTTCTTCTGGAGGGCCGGCAGAGTGCTGCATTGTAGTTCTGGATTGCCAAACTGGAGGGCTTGTGGGCCAGTAGTCTGACGACAAAAGTCTGAGAACACAAGCTAGGCTTAGGTTTCTGGGTGAGGCCATGGCACGCACAATGTACAGACCTGAATCGAGATCTCGTGCATCTGAAGTCAGGGCAGGATCAGACGATCGCTCAGGTTGGAGTTTCTGTCCCTGATGGCCCCTTCATGAATGGGCGGGGGCAACACGAGGCCATGGGGGTTTTCCCACGATGGGAGTTGTGAGAAGCTCCAAACTGCAGAGAGTCTTCTGCAGGACAATTGAGACCTGTTGTTTGGCTCCAGGCCAATGATTCTGAGCAGGGTTCTAAGGATGGATGGCTGGGTAGCCCACCTCGCATTCCAATTGTCTCCTAGCAACAAGACAGGTTAGATCTCCTGGATCTGTGGGGACCAACCGAGGACGCTGAGTTGAAATGGACACCCCTGGGGATGGGTCCTAATGTGCTTTTGTGTCTATGGAGACCTTGGAATAAAGCGGTGGCTCTGGGACCCTAAAGGATTCTCCTAAACAGAGGCTTTGACACAGCTCCAACGTGCAAGTTTCCCATGTGTAGATGAGATGTTTCCTGATGGGTGAGTCAAGAAACAGCTATATGCTGCTTTTGAAATCCAGGCCTCTGAGGAGAGATGCCTGGAAACCAAAGCAATGGATCTGATTAGTGCCTAGGGGCCTGTTCTTTCCTTTTTACTTCTGGGGACATCTGTCTATGGGTCTGAGTGCAGGTAGGTGCTCAGTTGGTCTCAGATTGCCCCTGTTTTTCCTGGGAAGCCACCACTATTGAGATTGATCAGGGACTTTGGAAGTTTATCCTATTAGAAGGGTTGTGGCCATTGGAATGGGCACACACTATTCCCTTGGTGAGGGCAAGTACAGTCCTCAGGTTTGGCTCCAGGGGCCTGAGCCTGTAGGTTGTGTAGGCCAGGGCTATTTGGACAGTTGTCTGAAAACACAAACTTGGCTTATGTTTCGGGTCATAGGTATGGCAGGACTGATCTACAGACCATGGGGAGAACTCTTCGGGATTTGAAAGAAGGGCGAGTGTGAGGCTCCTGCTCAAGTTTTTGTCTCTGGATATCGTGTCACTCATGGTCGTGGAATTTCTGGGTGACTTCATGGTAAATGGACGAGTCTTACTCTCGGGTGGTTTGGCCCCGTCCAAAGAGTTTGGGGTCATTCTGTGGGATGGAAGAAGTCCGTTTTTTTTTTATTGTTGTTTTTTTCTTTTTTATCCTCAGGTGTCCCACCAAATGAGGGATTCCAGAGTAGAGCCCTGGGGAGGGGCGACTGGACCATCAGAAATTTGGTTAAAAATTGGGGCCTAAGAATATGTCAAGCCCATTATGACATCTAATGGTCCAGCAACTGAGAGGACTTACTAGAGGACAGGACTCATGCTGAGCGTCACAATGCGTGTGTATGCCCTCGTCGCACTCAAGAATGGGCGGGGCCCCAGGGTGAAAGCTGTTTTCTCCTACACTGAACGTTGGACAAGGTGCCAACCACAGGGTTCTTGCCATGGGTAAGGAGGAGTTCTGATTTCTGCATCACACTCACCCCTGGGAAGTGATTGGAGATAAGGTCTCGGTTCTGAAGCCTGAAAACTGAGGTAGGGAAGAGATGATGACCTAAGGCCATGGCGGGTTTTATGTGCTCAGTGTGCGGTCAGCTTTCTGGGTGTTGGTCAGGAAGTCCCGGCTCAGGTTGTGTTCGACAGTGCATTAGTGCCCAGGTTAGACTATATAATTTGGGTAAAGTCGAGTGCTGTGTAGGTTTACCCTCATTTAAGGTGCCTGGGCAGCTCACGAGGCAATAATTTTTTTTCTAGAGGGCAGGCAGAGTGCTGCATTGTGGGTCCGGAATTGCCAAACTTGAGGGCTTCGGGGCCAGGAGTGTGAGGACGGAAAACTGAGAAGACAAGCTAGACTTGGGTTTCAGGGTGAGGGCACGGCAGGTACCCCCTGCAGATCTGAACCAATGTCTCATGCATCTGAAGTCAGGGCGAGGATCAGACGTTGGCTCAGGTTGGAGTTTCTGAGCATGACGGCCGCTTCATGAAGGGAGCGGAATCTCGAGGCGATTGAGGTTTTCCCACGTTGGGATTTGTGGGATGCCCCCTTCATGGATTCCTTCTGCGGGACAATTGAGACCTGTTGGACAGCTCCAGGACATCCCATATGGAATGACTCCAGAGCACCGTTCGCCGATGGATGCCTGGGAAGCCCGCCTCGCATTCCAATTGTCTCCTAGCAACAAGACAGTTTAGATCTGATGGCTCTGCGGGAGCAACCGGGGTGTCTGAGTTGAAATGGACTTTTTTGAGGATGGGTCCTAATGTGTTTTTGTGTCCATGAGGGCCTTGGAATGGGGCGGTGGCACCGGGACCCTGAAGTACTCTCCTAAGCTTTGGACATGGCTCCCATGCACAGGCTTCCTTTTGGAGACGAGATGAGTTCTGATGGGTGCCTCAGGAAAACCCCTATGCTCGTATTGGAATCAGGCATTTGAGGACACATGCCTGTAACCCAAAGCAATGGATCCTATTATGGCCTAGGGTCCTGTCTGGTTCAATCTTCTTCTCTGGAGACATCCATCTATGGTATGAGTGGAGGTCGATTATCAGCTGGTGTCAGACAGCCCTTGTTTGCTCCGGGCGACCTACACTATTGGGATGGCCTCAGGGACTTTGGAGGTTTCTCCTAATTTGTACGATTTTGGACCATGGAATGGGCAGAATTCCCATGGATTGGTAGGCACAGTCCTAATGTGTGGCTCCAGGGGCCCAGCCTGGAGGGTGAGCGGCCCAACACTTTGAGGACAGAAGTCTGAAAACAGAAACTCAGCTTAGGATTGGGGACGTAGGTATGGCAGGCCCGATCGACAAACCATGAGAAGAACTCTTCAGTATATGAAGAAAGAGCGAGTCTGAGGCGCTTGCTCAGGCTTTTGTCTCTGGATTTTGTATCAGCGATTGCCGTGGAATGTCGGGGAGGCCTCATGGCCATGGACGAATCTTCCTCTCTCAGGATTTGGCCCGATTCCCAATTGCTTTTCGTCAATCTGTGGGATGGGAGGACTCATTTCAGTTTTGTTACCTCAGGTGTCCCACCAAAAGAGGAATTCCAAAGCAAAGCCGTGGGGAAGACTGAAGGGACAACTCGAACTATGGTTAAAAATTGGGGCCTTGGGGCATGGCAAACCCAATATGATATCTCTTCATCCAGCCACTGAGTGGCCTTACTTGAGGATTGGGCTCAGCCTGAGGGTCACAATGTGTGTTTGTGACCAATGTGGCCCGCGAGCATGGGCGGGGCCTCATGGGCCACACTGGGTTCAACTACACTGAACGTTGGACAACATGCCAACCACAAGGTTTCTTGCCATGGGGAAGGAGTTATGATTTCTGCATCACCTCAACCCTGGGCAGTGATTGGAGATAAGGTCTAGGTTCTGAAACCTGAAAACCGAGGTTGGGAAGAGATGACGACCTAAGGCCATGGCGGCTCGATGTGCTCAGTGTGCGGCCAGCTGTCTGGTAGGGGCCAGGGGGTCCAGGCTCAGGCTGCGTCAGAAATGGCATTAGTTTCCTGGTCAGCCTATGTATTTGGGGTACAGCCAAGGTCGGTGCAGGTTGATCCTCATTTGGGGTTACTGGGTAGCCCCAGAGGACAATGTTTTTCTTCTGGAGGGCCGGCAGAGTGCTGAATTGTAGATCTGGATTGCCAAACTGGAGGGCTTGTGGGCCAGTAGTCTGACGACAACAGTTTGAGAACAGAAGCTAGGCTTAGGTTTCTGGGTGAGGCCATGGCAGGCACAATCTACAGACCTGAATCTAGATCTCGTGCATCTGAAGTCAGGGCGAGGATCAGACGATCGATCAGGTTGGAGTTTCTGTCCCTGATGGCCCCTTCATTAAAGGGGGTGCATCACGAGGCCATGGGGGTTTTCCCACGATGGGAGTTGTGAGAAGCTCCAAACTGCAGAGAGTCTTCTGCAGGACAATTGAGACCTGTCGTTTGGCTCCAGGCCAATGATTCTGAGCAGGGTTCTAAGGATGGATGGCTGGGTAGCCCAACTCGCATTCCAATTGTCTCCTAGCAACAATACAGGTTAGATCTCCTGGATCTGTGGGGAGCAACCGAGGACTCTGAGTTGAAATGGACACCCCTGGGGATGGGTCCTAATGTGCTTTTGTGTCTCTGGAGACCTTGGAATGAAGCGGAGGCACTGGGGCCCTAAAGGGTTCTCCTAAACAGAGGCTTTGACACAGCTCCAACGTACAAGTTTCCCATTGTAGATGAGATGTTTTCTGATGTGTGGGTCAAGAAACAGCTATATGCTGCTTTTGAAATCCAGGCCTCTGAGGAGAGATGCCTGGAAACCAAAGCAATGGATCTGATTAGTGCCTAGGGGCCTGTTCTTTCCTTTTTACCTCTGGGGACATCTGTCTATGGGTCTGAGTGCAGGTAGGTGCTCAGTTGGGCTCAGATTGCCCCTGTTTTTCCTGGGAAGTCACCACTATTGAGATGGATCAGGGATTTTGGAGGTTTATCCTATTAGAAGGGTTGTGGCCATTGGAATGGGCACACACAAGTCCCTTGTAGAGGGCAAGTACAGTCCTCTGGTTTGGCTCCAGGGGCCTGAGCCTGTAGGTTGTGTAGGCCTGGGCTTTTTGGACAGTTGTCTGAAAACACACACCCTCCAGGCTAGTCCCCCTGGAACCACACTTCAGGATTTTTCCTTCCCTCTCAAAGGGAATTCTTCATATTCCATTGGCCACAACCATATAAATCAGGAGAAATCTCCAATGTCCCTGGGACCATACCAATTTTGTAGGCCGCTTGGAACAAACAGGGGTGATCTGACACTAGCTGAGCAACTAGCTCCACACCAACTCGTAGACAGATGTCCCCAGAGAAGAACATTGAACAGGACAGGCCCCTAGGCCCTAATCAGATCCATTGTTTTGGTTTCCAGGCATCTCTTCTCAGAGGCCTGGTTTCCAATACCAGCCTATGGGGTTTCCAGAGGCCCCTTCAGAGCAAGTATTGTCTGCACATTGGAAACTTGCTCGTGGAGCTATGTCAGAACCTCAGAGGCCTGGTTTTCAATACCACCATATGGGGGTTTCCTGATTCATCAGTCAGAACAAATGTCTTCTCCACATGGGAAACGTGCTCTTTCAAGCTGTGTCAAAACCTCCGGCTAGGAAAATCCTTCAGGGCCCCGGTGCCACCACCTCATTCCAAGGTCTCCATGGACACAATCCCACATTAGGACCAATCTGCAGGAGAGTCTATTTCAACTCAGTGCCCTTGGGTGCTCCCCTAGAGCCAGCAGATCGAACCTATCTTGTCACTAGGAGACAATTGGAATGTGAGGCGGGCTGGCTAGGCATCCATCTGTAGAAAACTACTCTGAAGTAATTCCATATGGGACGTCCTGGAGCCATCCAACAGGTCACAGCTGTCCTGCAGAAGGAATCCTTGCGCTTTGGAGCACCTCACAACTCCCATTATGGGAAAAGCTCTGTGGCCTCGTGGTGCACTGTCCCCTTCATGAAAGAGCCATCTTGGACAGAAACTCCAACCTGAGCCAACGTCTAATCCTCGCCCTGACTTCAGATGCACGAAATCTTGATTCAACTCTGCAGAGTGTGCCTGCCGAAACCCCGCCCCGAAGCAAAACCTAGCTATTGTTCTCAGACTTCGTCCTCACACTCCGAGCCCACCAGCCCTCCAGTTAGGGAATTCTGGAGAGACACAATGCAGCACTCTGACTGCCCTCCAGAAGAGAAACGTTGTCCTATGGGGCTAACCAGAAACACCAAATGAGGATCAACCTGCATGCCACTTGACTCTACCCCAATTATACAGTTTCACTTCGGCGTTAATGCCCTGTCTTGCACAGCCTGAGGTCTGAATTCCCAACCGACACCCAGACAGCTGGCTGTACACTGAGCACATCAGACCCGCCATGGCTTTAGGTCATCATCTCTTCCCAACCTTGGTTTTCAGGCTTCAGAACTTAGACCTTATATATACTCACTACCCAGGGGTGAACGTGATGCAGAAATGAAACTCCTTCTTCCTCAAGGCAAGAAACCTTGTGGTTGGCATGTTTTCCAACGTTCAGTGTAGGAGAATCCAGTGTAGCCCATGAGTCCCCGCCCATGCTTGAGAACCGCAATGGGCACAAACACATTGGGACCCTCAGTGTGAGCCCTGTCCTCAAGTAAAGCCTCTCAGGGGCTGGACCAAGAACCCGCATTGCCATCCCTAGTCCCCCAATATTAATGAGAGGTTGAGAGGTCTAGTCACCTTTATTCAGGTCTCTGCTCTGGAACCCCTGAGGAAAAAAATATCGAAGGGTCTCCTCCATCCCCTGAATGAGCCCCAAAACTTGGGATCTGACCAAATCTTAAAAGAGAAAGAATCATCCATGGCCAAAGAGGTCATCCCGTCATTCCATGGCCACCATTGACACAAAATCTAGAGACAAAAGCCTGGAGATATGCCTCACACTTGCCCTTTGTTCATAGCCTGAAAAATTCTCCTCACGGACTATAGATCAGGCCTGTCATACCTACGTCCCCAAACCTAAGCTGAGTTTGGGTTTTCAGATTTCTGTCCCCACTGTCCTGGCCCACACACCCTCCAGGCTGGGGCCCCTGGAGCCATGCCTCAGGACTGTGCCTGCCTTCTCCAAGCAAATTCTGCCCATTCCATTGGCCACAACCCTAAAGATTAGGAGAACACTCCAACGTCCCTGAGGCCATCCCAATAGTGTTGGCCACTCAGGGCAAACAGGGTGATCTGTCCCAAGATGAGCAACTACCTCAACTCAGACCCATAGACAGATAACCCCAGAGAAGAAGATTGAACCGGACAGGCACCTAGGACCTAATCAGATCCATTGCTTTTGATTCCTGGCATCTCTCCTCAGAGGCCTGTTTTCCAATACCAGCATATGTGTTTTTCTGGAGGTACCAGTCTGAACAAATCTCATTTCCACATGGGAAACATGCATTTTGGAGCTGTGTCACAACCTCCAGTTAAGGGAAACCTTCAGGTCCCAGCAGCCAACACCCCATTCCAAGGTCTCCATGGACACAAACCCACATTATGACCCATCAGCAGGCGAGTCCATTTCAACACATCCCCTTTGGTTGCTCCCCAAAAGAAGCAGATCGAACCTGCCTTGTCACTAGGAGACAATAGTAATGTGAGGCGGGCACTCCAGGAATCCATCCTTAGAACCCTGCACTGCCGTGGTTCCGCATGGGACGTCCTGGAGCAATCTGACCGGTCTCGACTGTCCCGTAGAAGGAATCCTTGCCGATTGGAGCAACATACAATGCCAATCGTGGGAAAGTCTCCATAGCCCCATGATGCCCCCCACCATCATGAAGGGGCCATCCGGAACAGAAACTTCAACCTGAGCCTACGTCTGATCCTCGCCCTGACTTCAGATGCATGAGATTTAGATTTAGCTCTACAGAGTGTGCCTGCCATGATCTTGACCCAAAACATAAGCCTAGCTTGTGTTCTCACACTTCCTTCCTCACAATTCTGGCCCACAAGCCCTCCAGTGTGAGAATTCCGTCGCCACAATGCAGCACTCTTCCTTCCCTCCAGAAGAAAAACGTTGCCCCTGGGGCTACCCAGAAACGCCAAATGAGGATCAACCTGCATGCCACTCAACTTTACTCCAATTATACAGTCTAAGCTTGGCACTAATGCCCTGTCTGACACAGCCTGAGCCTGGACCTCCTGGATGACACCCAGAAAGGTGGTGTCACACCTAAGGACTGTGCCAGTGCTCTCCAAGGGAACTCTGCCCGTTTCATTTGCCACACCCTTACAGATTAGGAGAAACCTCCAATTCCCAAGACCATTCCAATAGTGTTGGCCTCCCCCAACAAACATGGGTGATCTGACACAAGCTGAGCAGTGACCTCCATTCTGAATCTTAGACAGAGACACTCAGAGGAGAATATTGAAAAGGACAGGCCCCTAGACCGTAATCAGATCCATTGCTTTGGATTCCAGGCATTGTTCCCCAGATGCTTGGTTTCCAATACTAGGTTGTGGGGGTTTCAGAACAAATCTCGTCTCTACATGGGAAACTTGCTCTTTGGAGCTGCATCAAAACCTCAGGTTAGGAGAATTCTTCAGGGCAACAGAGCCACTGCCCCATTCCAAGGGATCCATGGACACAAATCCACATCGACTGATCCTCATGAGATTCCATTTCAATTCAGCCCCCTCGGTTGTTCCCCCAGTGACAGCAGATCAAATCCTCCTTTTCACTAGGACACAATTGGAATGCAAGTTGGACTGCCCAGGCATCCATCATTAGAACTGTGCTTTGGAGCATTTCTTATGGGACGTCCTTGATCCATCCAAAAAGTCGTGACTGTCCCGCTGACGGAATCCTTGTGGTTTGGAGCATCACACACTCACAAAGTTGGAAATCTTCCATGGTTTCCTGATGCCCCCCCCCCACCTTCATGAAGGGGACATCATGTACAGAAACTCCAACCTAAGCCAACATCTGATCCTCGCCCTGACTTCAGATGCACGAGATCTCATTTCAGGTCTGTAGAGTGTGCCTGCCATGTCACCGCTGCGAATTCAAAGCTGAACTTGTGTTCTCAGACTTCTGTCCTAAAACACCTGGCCCACAAGCCCTGAAGTTGGCAATTCTGGAGCCAGAATGCAGCACTCTGCCTGCCCTGCAGAAGAAAATCTTTGCCCTATGGGGCCTACCAGAAACCCCAAATGAGGACCAACCTTCACATCACTCGACTGTACCCCAATTATACAGTCTAGCCTGGGGACTAATGCCCTGCCTGACACAGCCTGAGCCCAGACCTCATGATGGACACAGACATCTGGCCGAACACTAAGTGCATTGGACCCACCATGGCCTTAGGTTGTCATCTCTTACCAACCTCGGTTTTCAGGCTTCAGAATCTAGACCTTATCTCTACTCACTGCCATGCCGTGTACGTGATGCAGAAATCAGAACTCCTCCTTCCCCATGACCAGAAACCCTGTGGTTGGCATGTTGTCCAACGTGCAGTGTAGGAGAAACCAGCATGGCCCATGAGGCCCCAGACATGCTTGAGGGCTGCGATGGGCACAAACACACATTAGGATCCTAAGCATGATCCCTGGCCTCAAGTAAAGCCTCTCCGGGGATGGACCAAGAGCCCACATATGGAGATTACCATGCCCCTACTCCCCAGGCCTTAACCAGTGCTTGAGAAGTCTAGTCACCCCTACTCAGATCTCTTCTCTAGAATCCCTCCTTGGTGGGACACATGAGGTTAAAAAAAAAAATAGAGAAAGGACTCCTACCGTCGAAAGAATGACCGCAAACACTTGGAATTGGGCCAAATTCACAGACAGAAATACTCGTCCATGGCTGATGAGGCCATCCTGACATTCCACGGCCACCATTGACACAAAATCCGGAGACAAAAGCCTGAACAAAGCGCCCTTTGTTCAAAGACTGAATAATTCTCACGGTCTGTAGATCGGGCCTGCCATACCTATGTCCCCAAACCTAAGCCACGTTTGTGTTTTCAGACTTCTGTCTCCATTGTCCTGGCCCACACACCCTCAAGGCTTGGCCCCATGGAGCCACACCTCAGGACTGTGCCTGCCCTCTCCATGGGAATTCTGCTCATTCCTTTGGCACAACCTGACAGATTAGGAGCAACATCCGAAGTCCCCGAGGCCACCCCAATATTGTAGGATGTCCGGGACAAACAGGGACCATCTGCCACAAGCTGAGCCACTACCTCCAATCAGACCTGTAGATAGATATCCATAGAAAAGAAGATTGAACAGGACAGGCACCTAGGCCTCAAACGGATCCATTGCTTTTGTTTTCACGTATCTCTCCTCAGAGGCCTGGATTCGAATACCAGCACATGGGGGTTTCTGGAGCTACCAATCAGAACAAATCGCATGCCACATGGGAATCATGCTATATGGAACTGTGTCAAAACCTCCAGTTAGGAGAAAATTTCACGTCACTGGAGCCACCGCCCCATTCCAATGTCTCAATGGACACAATCCCACATTATGACCCATCCTCAGGAGAGTCCATTTCAACTCAAACCTGGCGGTTGCTCACCCAGTGCCAGCAGATCAAACCTGCTTTGTCACTAGGAGACAATTGGAATGCGAGTTCGTTGCCCAGGTATCCGTTGTTAGAACTCTGCTCTGGAGAAATTCCTAATGGGGTCTCCTTGATCCATTCAACAGGTCTCAACTGTCCTGCAGAAGGAATCCTTGTAGTTTGCAGCATCACACACTCGCACCGTGGGAAAACCTCCATGGCCTCGTGATGCCTCCACCTTCAGGTAGAGGACATCATGGACAGAAACTCCCGTCTGATCCTCGCCCTGACTTCAGATGCATGAGATCTCAATTCAGCTCTGCAGAGTGTGCCTGCCTTGCCCTCGCCCAAAACCTAAGCCAGCTCACGTTCTCAGACTTCCGTCCTCACACTCCTGGCCCACAAGCCTTCCACTTTGGGAATTCTGGAGACAAAATGTAGCACTCTGCCTGCCCTCCAGAAGAGAGACTTTGCCCTAGGGGTCTACCCAGAAACATCAAATGAGGATCAACCTGCAATTCTCTAGACTGTACCCCAATTATACAGTCTAGCCTGGGCACTAATGCCCTGTCTGACACAGCCTGACCCCAGACCTCGTGACCGACACCCAGACACCTGGCCTCACACTGAACACAACGAACATGCCATGGCCTTAGGTCATCATCTCTTCCCAACCTTGTTCTTCAGGCTTCAGAACCTAGACATTATCTCCACTCACAACTAAGTGATGTACGTGATGCAGAAATCAGAACTTCACCTTCCCCATGACCAGAAACCTTGTGGTTGGCATGTTGTCCAACGTTCAGTATATGAGAACCCAGCATGGCCCATGAGGCCTCAGACATGCTTGAGGGCTTCGATGGGCACAAACACACATTAGGACCCTAAGCATGAACCCTGGCCTCAAGTAAAGCCTCTCCGGGGCTGGACCAAGAGCCTGCATATGGGACTTGCCATGCCCCTACTCCCCCAATCCTAGCCAGAGCTTGAGAAGTCTAGTCAACCTTATTCAGAGCTCTTTCCTGGAATCCCTCTTTGGTGGGACACATAAGGTAAAAAAAAAAAAAAAAACAAAAAAAAACACCAAGATAAAGAAAAAAAAAAAGTAAGGACTCCTACCATCCAAAGAATGACCCCAAACACTTGGAATCTGGCCAAATCCACAGAGAGAAATACTCGTCCATGGTCGATGAGGCCAGCCTGACATTCCACGGCCACCATTGACACAAAATCCGGAGACAAAAACCTGAAAAAGCGCCACACACTTGCCCTTTGTTAAGAGCCCCCAAAATTCTCAAGGTCTGTAGATCGGGCCTGCCATACCTATGTCCCCAAACCTAAGCCGAGTTTGTGTTTTCAGACTTCTGTCTCCATTGTCCTCACCCACACATTCTAAAGGCTGGGCCCCATGGAGCCACACCTCAGGACTGTGCCTGCCCTCTCCAAGGGAATTCTGCTCATTCCTTTGGCACAACCTGACAGATTAGGAGAATCATCCAAAATCTCTGAGGCCATCCCAATAGTGTAGGATTTCCTGGACATACAGGGACCCTCTGGCACAAGCTGAGCCAATACCTCCAATCAGAACCTTAGACAGATATCCATAGAAAAGAATATTGAACAAGACAGGCACCTAGGCCCTAATTGGATCCATTGCTTTTGTTTTCAGGCATCTCTCCTCAGAGGCCTGGATTCCAATACCAGCATAAGGGGGTTTCCAGAGCTACCTATCAGAAAAAATCTCGTCTCCACATGGGAATCTTGCTCTATGGAGCTGTGTCATAACCTCCAGTTAGGAGAAAACTTCAGGTCACTGGAGCCACTGCCCCATTTGAATATCTCCATGGACACAATCCCAAATTATGACCCATCCTCAGGAGAGTCCATTTCAACTAAACCCCCTCGGTTGCTACTCCAGAGCCAGCAGATTGAACCTGCCTTGTCGCTAGGAGACAATTGAAATGCGAGTTGGGCTCTTCAGGCATCCATCCTTAGAACCCTGCTCTTGCGTCGTTCCTTATGGGACATCCTTGAGCCATCCAACAGGTCTCAACTGTCCCACAGGAGTCCTTGTGCATGGAACACCTAACAACTCATATCATGGAAAGCTTCCAAGGTCACATGATGCCCCCAATCTTCATGAAGGCAGATCATGGAAAGAAACTCCAACCTGAGCCAACAGCTGATCTTCGCCTTGACTTCAGATGCACGAGATCTTGATTCAGCTCTTCAGAGTGTACCTGCTGTGCCCTCACCCCAAAACCTAAGCGTAGCTAGTGTTCTCCGACTTCCGTCCTCACTCTCCTGGACCACACGCCCTCTATTTTGGGATTTTCGATGACACAGTGCTGCACTCTGCCTGCCCTCTAGAAGAAAAATATTGCCCTATGGGTCTACCCAGAAACCTCAAATGAGGATAAACCTGCAAGTCACTCAACTGTACACCAAATATATAGTCTAGCCTGTGCACTAATGCCCTGTCCGACAGAACCTGAGGCCTGAATTCCCAACCGACACCCAGACAGCTTGCAGTACACTGAGAACATCTGAACCGCCATGGCCTTAGGTCGCCATCTCTTTCCAACTTCGGTTTTCAGGCTACAGAATCCTAGACCTTATCTCTACTCACTTCCCATGGGTGAACGTGATGCAGAAATCAGAACTCCTCCTGCCCTCTCGCCAGAATCTTGTGGTTGGCATCTTGTCCAACGTTCAGTGGAGGACCCCTGTAGGGCCTACAGGGGTAGTAGTAGGGCCCCTGAGGGTAGTGTAGGGTCCCTGAGGCCCTGCCTATGCTTAAGAGCTGCGGTGGGCTCAAACACACATTGGGACCCTCAGTTTGAGCCCTGTCCTCAAGTAAAGCCTCTCAGTGGCTGGACCATGAGCCCGCATATGGGGCCTGCCATGCCCCAAGTCACCCAATCTTAACCAGAGGTAGAGACATCTAGTCACCCCTACTCAGGGTTCTGCTCTGGAAACCCTCTTTGGTGGGACATTTGAGGTAAATAAACACAGAAAGGATCCCTCCCACTCACAGAATGACCCCAATCACTTGGGATTGGGCCATCCCAAGTGATTGGGGTCCAGAGAGAAAGACTCGTCCATGGCCCATGAGGCCAGCCCGACATTCCATGGCCACTATTGACACAAAATCCAGAGACATAAGCTTCAGCAAGCGTTCACACTCACCCTTAGGTCATAGCCCAAAAAATTCTCCTCATAGTCTGTAGATTGGGCCTGCCATACCTACGTCCCCAAACCTAAGCCGAGTTTGTGTTTTCAGACTTCTATCCTGACATCCCTGTCCCACACACCCTCCAGACTGAGGCCCCTGGAGCCACACCTCAGGACTGTGCCTGCCCTCTCCAAGGAAATTCTTCCCATTCCATTGGCCACAACCCTACAGATAAGGAGAAACCTCCAAAGTCCCAGAGGCCATTCCAATAGTGTAGGCCACCCAGGACAAAGAGGGGCGATCTCTCACAAACTGAGCAACGACGTCAACTCACCCGTAGACAGATAACCCAAGAGAAGAAGATTAAACTGGACTGGCCCCTAGAATGTAATTGGTTCCATTGCTTTTTTTTTCTAAGCATCTCTCCTCAGAGGCCTGTTTTCCAATAACAGCATATGGGGGATTCCAGAGATACCAATCAGAACAAATCTTGTCTTCACACGGGAAACTTATCCTTTGGAGCACTGTAAAAGCCTCCAGTTAGGAGAAACCTTCAGGTAGCCGGAGCAACCGCCCTATTCCAAGGTCTCCATGGACACATACCCGCATTATGACCATTCGGCAGGAGAGTACATTTCAACTCAGCCCCGTCGATTACTCCCCCAGAGGTAGAATATCAAACCTGCCTTGTCGCTAGGAGACAACTGGAATGCAAAGCAGACTCTCTAGGCATCCATCCATGGAATCCTGCTCTGGCGCCGTTCCATATGGGATGTCCTGGAGCCTTCCAACAGGTCTTGACTGTCCCACAGAAGGAATCCTTGCAGATTGGAGCATCTCACAACTCCTATCGTGGGAAAACCTACATGGCCTCATGAGAGGCTCCCCTTTATAAAGGGGCCATCATGGACAGAAACTTCAACCTGAGCCAACTTCTGATGCATTGCTTTGGTTTCTAGGTATCTCTCCTCAGAGGCCTGGTTTCCAATATCAGAATATGGGGGCTTCCTAAGGAAACAATCAGAACAGATCTCATCTCCACATGGGAAACTTGCTCTTTGGAGCTGTGTCAATACCTCAGGTTAGGAGGATCCTTCAGGGCGCTGGCACCATGGCCCAATCCCAAGGTCTCCAAGGACACAAACTTACATTATGAACCATTCTCAGGAGAGTCCATTTCAAATCAGCCCACTCTGCTGCTCACCCAGAGCCAGCAGATCAAACCTTCCTTGTCACTAGGAGACAGTTAGAATGGGAGGCGGGCTGCCCAGGCATCCATCCTTAGAACCCTGCTCTGGAGAACTTCTTTATGGGATGTCTTGAATCCAACCAACCTGTCTTGACTGTCTCGCAGAATGAATCCTTGTGGTTTGAAGCATCACACAATAACACTGTGAGAAAACCTCCATATCCTCATGATGACCCACACCTTCATAAATGGGACATCATGGACAGAAACTCCATCCTAAGCCAAAGTCTGATCCTCGCCCTGAATTCAGAAGCATGAGATCTCGATTCAGCACTTGAGAGTGTGCCTGCTGGGCCCTCGCCTTGAAACCTAAGCCTATCTTGTGTTCTCAGACTTCCGTCCTCAGAATCCTGGCCACACCCCTCCAGTTTGGAAATTCTGGAGACACAATGCAGCACTCTGCCTGGTCTCCAGAAGAAAAATGTTGCCCTATAGGGCTAACCAGAAACGCCAAATGAGTAACAACCTGCATGCCACTCGACCATACCCCAATTATACAGTCTAGCCTGTGCACTAAAGCCCTGTCTGACACAGCCTGAGGGCAGACCTCCAGTCCAACACCAGGACAGCTGGCCGTACACAGAGCATATCATACCCACAATGGCTTTAGGCCATCATCTCTACAGAACCTCAATTTTCACCTTCAGAACCTAGACCTTATCTACACTCACTGCTCAGGAGTGAACGTGATGCAAGAATCAGAACGTCTCCTTCGCCATGGCAAGAAACCTTGTGGTTGGCATGTTGTCCAACGTTCATTGTAGGAGAAAGCAGCATGGACTATGAGGTCCCACCTATCCCTGAGGGCCACAATTTGCACAAACACATATTGTGACCCTCAGCGTGAGCCCTATCCTCATATGAAGCCTCTTAGTGACTGGAACAACAGCCTACATATGGGGCTTGCCAAGCCCCTAGTCACCCAATCTCAACCAGAGTTCGAGATGTCTAGTCACCCGACTCAGGGCTCTGCTCTGGAATCCCTCTTTGGTGGGACACCTGAGGTAAAAAAAAAAAAAATACAGAAAGGACTTTTCCCATCCACAGAATGATCCCAACCCCTTGGGATCAGGCCAAATCACCAGAGAAAGAATTGTCCATGGCCCTTGAGGACACCCCGACATTCCACGGCCACCGTTGACACAAAATCCAGAGACAAAAGCCTGAGCAAGCGCCACATACTCGCCCTTTGTTCATAGCCCGGAAAATTCTCACGTTCTGTAGATCGAGCCTTCATACATACATCCCCAAACCTAAGCTGAGTTTGTGTTTTCAGACTTCTGTCCCCACAGGCCTGGCCCACACACCATCCAAGCTGGGGCCCCTGGAGCCACCCCTCAGGACTGTGGCTTCCCTCTCCAGGGGAATTCTGCCACTTCCATTGGCCACAACCTTATAGATTAGGAGAAACCTCCAAACTCCCCGAGGCCATCCGAATAGTGTTGGCTGCCCAGGACAAACAGGGATGATCTTTCACAAGTTAGGAAACTACCTCCACTCAGACCCAGAGACAGATATCCCCATAGAATAATATTGAACTGGACAGGCACTTAGGCCCTAATCAGATCCATTGCTTTTGTTTCCAGGCATCTCTTCTCAGAGGCCTGGTTTCCAATACCAGCATAGGGGGATTACTGAGGCACTCATCAGAAAAATCTCGTCTCCACATAGGAAATGTACTCTTTGGAGCTCTATAAAAACCTCTGTTTAGGAGAAACTTTCAGGGCCCCGGATCAAGCGCCCCATTCCAGGGTCTCCATGGACTTAAACGCACATTATGATCTATCCTCGGGAGCCTCCATGTCAACTCAACCCCCTTGGTTTCTCCCCCAGGGCCTGCAGATCAAACCTGCCTTGTCGCTAGGAGACAACTAGAATGGGAGGTGGGCTGCCTAGGCATCAATCCTTAGAACCCTACTCTGGAGTCATTCCATATGGGACATCCTAGATCCATCCAACAGGTCTCAAGTGTCCCACAGAAGGAATCTTTGCAGTCTGGAGCATCTCAGAACTCCCATTGTGGGAAAATCTACATGGCCTCTTGAGACGCTCCACTTTATAAAGTGGCCATCATGGACAGAAACTCCAACCTGAGCAAACGTCTGATATTCGCCCTGACTTCAGGTGCATGAGATCATGATTCAGCTCTGCAGAGTGTGCCTTCTGTGCCCTCACCCCCAAAACTAAGCCTAGCTTGTGTTCTCAGACTACAGTCCTCACACCCCTGGCCCAAAATCCCTACAGTTTGGCAATACTGGGGCCACAATGCAGCACTCTGCCTGCCCTCCCAGAGAAAAAACGTTGCCTTATGGAACTACCTAGAGACCCGTATGAGGATCAATTGAACGCCACTCGACTGCACCCCAAATATTCAGTCTACCCTGTCTAATGCCTTGTCTGACACAGCATGAGCCCACACCTCCAGACCTACGCTCAACAGCTGGCCGCACACTGAGCTCATTGGACCCAACAGGTCCTTAGGTCTTCATCTCTTCCCAACCTCGGTTTTCAGGTTTCAGAACCTAGACCTAAACTCCAATCACTGTCCAGGGGTTAACGTGATGCAGAAGTCACAACTCTTCCTTCGCCATGGCCAGAAACCTTGTGGTTGGCATATTCTCCAACGTTCAGTGTCGGAGAATCCAGTGTGGCCCATGAGGCCCTTCCCATGCTTGAGGGCCTTGTTGGCACAAATAGGCATTGTGACCCTCAGCATGAGCCCTGTCCTTAAGGAAGGCCTCTCAGTGTCTGAATCAAGAGCCCACATATTGGACATGCCATGCCCCTAGGCCCCCAAACTAAAACAGAGGTGGGGTTGCCCAGTTGTCCCTCCCGAGGACTCTGCTCTTGAATCCCTCCTTTATTGGGACACATGAGGTACAAAAAATAAAATAAAATAAAATAAAAAACAGAAAGGACTCCTCCCGTCCCACAGAATGTACCCAAACTCTTGGGATTCGGTCAAATCCTCAGAGAAGGAAAGCCGTCCACAACCCATGAGGCCACGCCAGCATTCCACCCACATTGTTGACACAAATCCAGAGACAAAATCTGAGCAATCACCTCAAACTCACACTTTTTCATATCCTGAAGTGTTATCACGGTCTGTAGATTGGGCGTGCCATAACTATGTCCCCAATCCTAAGCGGAGTTTGTGTTTTCAGATTTTTGCTCCACAGGCCTGGCCCACACACCCTCAAAGTTGGGCCCCTAGAGCCAAACTCAGAAGTTTGCCTGCCCTCTCCAGGGGATTTCTGCCCATTCCATTGACCACAACCTTATAGATTAGGAGAAACTCCAAAGTCCCGAAGCCATTCCAATATTATAGGTCGCCCAGGACAAACAGGGGCGATCTGACACAATCTGAGCAACTACCTCACCTCAGATACTTAGACACGTATCCCCAGCAAAGAGATTGAACCGGACAGGCACCTAGGCTCTAATCATATCCATTGCTTTTGTTTCCAGTCATCTCTCCTCAGAGGCCTGGTTTCCAATACCAGCATATGGGAGATTCCTTAGGCACTCATCAATTCACAATTCTCTTCTCTACATAGGAAACATACTCTTTAGAGCTCCATCAAAACCTCCGGTTATGAACATCCCTCAAGGACCCGGATCAAGACCCCATTCCAAGGTCTCCATGGACACAAATGCACATTATGACCCATCCTCAACTCACCCATTTCAAAACACCCGATTCGGTTGCTCCACTAGATCAGGCAGATCGAACTTGCCTTGGCTCTATGAGACACCTGGAATGGGAGGCAGGCTGCCCAGGCATCCATCCTTAGAACCCTGCTCTGGATAACTTCCTTATGGGATGTCCTGGAGCCATCCACCGGTCTCACCTGTCCCACAGAAGGAATCATTGCGGTTTGGAGCATCTCACAATTCAAATCGTGGGAAAAACTCCATGTCCTCGTGACACCCTCCCATTCATGAAGGGGCCATCATGGACAGAAACTCCGACCTAAGCCAACGTCTGATCCTAGCTCTGTCTTCAGGTATACGGGATCTTGAATCATCTCTGCAGAGGGTGCCTGCCGTCCCTTCACCCCGAAATCTAAGTCTGGCTTGTGTTCTCAGAATTTTTTCCTCACACTCCTGGCCCACAAGCCTTCCAGTTTGGGAATTCTGGAGCCAGTATGTGACATTGTGTCTTCCCTCCAGAAGAAAAATGTTGCCCTCTGGGGCTACCCAGTAACCACAAATGAGTACCATCCTGCACGAAACTCGACTGCACCCCAATGATACAGTCTAGCCTGGGCACTAATTCCCTGTCTGCCACAGCCTGAGCATGCACCTCCCAACCCACACTCAACAGCAGGCCGAACACTGAGCACATCAGACACACCATGGCCTTAGGGCTTCATCTCTTCCCAACCTCAGTTTTCAGGCTTCAGAACCTAGACCTTAAATCCAATCATAGTCCAGGAGTGAAAGTGTGGCAGAAATTAGAACTCCTTCTTCCCCATGGCCAGAAAACTTGTGGTTGCCATATTGTGCAAAGTTCAGTGTAGGAGAAACCAGCATGGTACATTAGGCCACCCCCTAACTTGAGGGGCTCTTGGGCACAAAAACACATTGTGAAACTCAGTGTGAGACCTATCCTCAAGGAAGGCCTCTCAGTGTCTGGACCAAGAGCCCACATATGGGGCTTGCCATGTTCTTAGGTCCCAATGTTAAACAGAGGTCTGGTTGTCCAGTTGCCCCAACCCACGACTCTGCTCTGGAATCCCTCTTTTGGTGATCCACCTGAGGTAAAAAAAAAAAAATAAACAAAAAAAAATAAAAATAAACAAAAAAACCAGAAAGGCCTCCTCCCTTCCCACAGAATGAACCCAAACTCTTGGGATCAGGTCAAATCCCCAGAAAGGGAGCCTCATCGATGGCCCATGAGGACACCCCGACATTCCATGGCAATCGGTGACACATTTCCAGAAAAAAAAAAAAAAAGCATGAGCAAGCATCTCACATCGCCCTTTGTTCATATCCCGAAGAGTTCTCCTCACGGTCTATAGATCGGGCCGGCCATACCTACATCCCCCAACCTAAGTGGAGTTTGTGTTTTCAGACTTTTGTCCAAATAGCCCTGGACCACACACGCTCCACACTTGGGTCCCTGGAGCCACACCTCAGGACTGTGCTTCCCTTTCAAGGGAATTCTTCCCATTCCATTGGCCACAACCTTGCAAATGAGGAAAAACCTCCAAAGTCACCGAGGCCATCCCATTAGTGTAGGCCGCCCAGGACAAACAGGGGTGATCTCAAACCAGCTGAGCAACTACCTCCACTCAGACAACAGATGTCCCCAGAGAAGAATATTGAACCGGTCAGGCCCCTAGGCCCTAATCAGATCCATTGCTTTGGTTTCCAGGCATCTCTCCTCAGAGGCCTCGTTTCCAATACCAGCATATGGTGGTTTCCTGAGGCACCATTAAAAACAAATCTCGTCTCCCCATGGAAAACTTGCTCATTGGAGCTTTGTCATAACCTTTGGTTAGGAGAATCCTTCAGGGCCCTGGTGCCACTGCCCCATACCAAGGTCTCCATGGACTCAAACCAACATTAAGACCATCCTCAGGAAGGTCCATTTCAACTCAGCCCCCTCTGTTGCTACCCCAAGACAGCAGATCAAACGTTTATTGTTGCTAGGAGACAATTGGAATGTGAGGCTGGCTGCCCAGGCATCCATACTTAAAACGCTTTTCTGGAAAAATACCATATAAGACGTCCTGTAGCCATCCAACAAATCTTAATTGTCCCACAGAAGGAATCCTTGCGGTTTGGAGAATCTCACAACTCCAATAGTGGGAAAACCCCCATGGCATCATAATGCCCCCCCTTCCTGAGGGGCCCACATGGGCAGAAACTCAAACCTGAGCCAAAGTCTGAACCTCGACCTGACTTCAGACGCATGAGATCTCAATTCCGCTCTGCAGAGTGTGCCTGCCATGTCCTTGCCCTGAAACCTAAGCCTAGCTTGTGTTCTCAGACTTCTGTCCTCACTCTCCTGGCCCACAATCCCTCCAGTTTGGGAATTCCGAAGCCACAATGCAGCACTCTGAGTGCCCTCCAGAAGAAAAACTTTGCCCTATGCTGCTAATAAGAAACACCAATGATTTTCTAATGCATGCCACTCGATTTTAAAGCAATTATACAGCCCACCCTGTATACTAATGCCCTGTCTGGCACAGCCTGAGACAAGACATCCCAAACGACACCCAGACAGCTGGCCCCAACCTGGACACATAGGACCCGCTATGGCTGTAGGTCGTCATCTCTTCCCAACCTCGGTTTTCAGGTTTCAGAACCTAGACCTTATCTCCAATCACTGCCCAGGGGTGAACGTGATGCAGAAATTAGAATTCCTCCTTCCCCATGGCCAGAAACCTTGTGGTTGGCATGTTGTCCAACGTTCAATGTGGGAAAACCTGCATTGTCCGAAAGGACACGCCAGTGCTTGAGGGCCGCCTAGGGCACAGACATGCATTGTGACCTGCAGCGTGAGTCCCGTATTAAAGTAACGCCTCTCAGTGGCTGGACCAAGATCCTGCATATGGAGCTTGTCATATCCATAGGCCCCCAAACTTAACCAGAGGGCGAGTATTCCAGTTGTCAGTACCTACTGCTATGCTCTAGAATCCCTCTACTGGGGGAACACATGAAGCAGAAAACAGGACACTTCCCTTCCCACAGAATGACCCCAAACTCTTGGGGGCTGGACAAACTACCAGAGAGGGAGACTTCTACGACCCATGAGGCAACTCCTACATTAAACGTCCATTGTGGACAAAACATCCAGAGACAAAAGCCTGAGCGACTGCCTCCCTCTGACCCTTCTTTCATATCCAGAGGAGCTCCCCTCATGGACTGTAGATCAGGCCTGCCGTAACCTCAGCCCCAAACCTGAGCTAAGTTAGGGTTTTTGGATGTCTGTCTGCACAGCCATGGCCCTAATGGCCTCCAGGCTGGGGTCTCTGGAGCCACACCACAGAACTGTGCCTGCTCTCTCCTAAGAAACTGCCCATTCCAATGGCCACAAC
The DNA here is from genome assembly GCF_964662115.1 of Mustela nivalis. NCBI lineage: Eukaryota > Metazoa > Chordata > Mammalia > Carnivora > Mustelidae > Mustela > Mustela nivalis. Next base: position 559,728 of record NW_028136383.1, read on the forward strand.
TCTACAAAATAGTAGAAACCTCAAGGTCCCCAAGGACATCCCACTACCACAAGCCGCACTGGACAAATAGGGGCATTATGACACAAGCTGAGCAACTACTATCTCCATGCAGACACACTGACAGATATCCGCAGAGACAGAAGATTGAACCAGACAGGCCCCTAGGCCCTATTATGAACTCTTGCTTTGGTGTCCAGGTATCACTCCTCAGAGGCCTGGGTTCGAAGACCAGCATACGGGCTTTCCTGAGGCACTAGACAGAAGACTTCTCATCTCCACATGGGAAGCTTCCTTGTTGGAGATGTGTCAAGCCCTTCGGGTTGGAGAATCCTGCAGAGTCCCTTAGCTACTGCCACATTCCAAGCTCTCCATGGCCACCAACCCACATTATGACTCATCCTCAGGAGAGTCCATTTAAACTCAGCCATCTGGGTAGCTCACCCAAGAGCCCGCAGATTAAGCGTGCCTTGTCTCGACCAGGCAATGGGAAGGTGAGTTGGCCTGTCTCGGCATCCATGCTTAGGCCCCTGCTCTCGAGTCTTTCTGTATGGGGCATCCTGGAACCATCCAATAGTACTCGACTGTCCTGAAGAAGGAAACTTTGAAGTTTGGAGCAGCTCAGAACTCCCAGCGTAGGGAAACTTCCCTGGCCTCATGACGCCCCCACCCCCTTCAGGAAGGGGCCGTCATGGACACAAACTCCAGCTTGAGGCAACATCTGATACTCGCCCTGACCTCACCTGCAGGAGATCTCGATTCAGCCTCTGCAGAGTGGGCCTGCCATGCTCTTGGCCCCAAAACTTGTGCTAGCTTGTGTTTTCAGACTTCCTTCCTCACAATCCTGGCCACACCCCTCCAGTTTGGCAATTCTGGAGACACAATGCAGCACTCTGCCTGCCCACCAGAAGAAAAATGTTGCCCTATAGGGCTAACCGGAAACGCCAAATGAGTAACAACCTGCATGCCACTCGACCATACACCAATTATACAGTCTAGCCTGTGCACTAAAGCCCTGTCTGACACAGCCTGAGGGCAGACCTCCATCCAAGACCCAGAAAGCTGGCCGTACACAGAGCATATCACACCCACAATGGCTTTAGGCCATCATCTCTACCCAACCTCAGTTTTCACCTTCAGAACCTAGACCTTATCTCCACTCACTGCTCAGGAATGAATGTGATGCAAAAATCAGAACTTCTCCTTCAGCTTGGCAAGTAACCTAGTGGTTGGCATGTTGTCCAATGTTCATTGTAGGAGAAAGCAGCATGGACTATGAGGCCCCACCTATCCCTGAGGGCCACAATATGCACAAACACACATTGTGACCCTCATCGTGAGCCCTATCCTCATGTAAAGCCTCTTAGTGACTGGAACAACAGCCCACATATGGGGCTTGCCAAGCCTCTAGTCCCCCAATCTCAACCAGAGTTCGAGATGACTAGTCACCCCTACTCAGGGCTCTACTCTGGAATCCCATTTTGGTGGGACACCTGAGGTAAAAAAAAAAAAAAAAAAAACATATATATATATATATATATATATATATATATATATATATATATATATATATACACAGAAAGGACTCTTCCAATCCACAGAATGATCCCAACCACTTGGGATCAGGCCATATCACCAGAGAAAGAATTGTCCATTGCCCTTGAGGACATCCCGACATTCCACGGCCACCGTTGACACAAAATCCAGAGACAAAAGCCTGAGCAATCGCCACATACTCGCCCTTTGTTCATAGCCCGGAAAATTCTCACGGTCTGTAGATCGAGCCTTCATACATACATCCCCAAACCTAAGCTGAGTTTGTGTTTTCAGACTTCTGTCCCCACAGGCCTGGCCCACACACCATTCAAGCTGGGGCCCCTGGAGCCACACCTCAGGACTGTGGCTTCCCTCTCCAGGGGAATTCTGCCATTTCCATTGTCCACAACCCAGTAGATTAGGAGAATCCTCCGAACTCCCCGAGGCCATCCGAATAGTGTTGGCTGCCCAGGACACACTGGGATGTTCTTTTACAAGTTAGGAAACTACCTCCACTCAGACCCAGAGACAGATATCCCCATAGAATAATATTGAACTGGACAGGCACTTAGGCCCTAATCAGATCCATTGCTTTTGATTCCAGTCATCTCTCCTCAGAGGCCTGGTTTCCAATACCAGCATATGGGAGATTCCTTAGGCACTCATCAAAACAATTCTCCTCTCTACATAGGAAACATACTCTTTAGAGCTCCATCAAAACCTCCTGTTATGAACATCCCTCAAGGCCCCGGTTCAAGCACCCCATTCCAAGGTCTACATGGACACAAATGCACATTATGACCCATCCTCAACTCACCCATTTCAACACACCCGCCTCGGATGCTCCCGTAGATCCAGCAGATCGACTTGCCTTGGCTCTATGAGACACCCGGAATGGGAGGCAGGCTGCCCAGGCATCCATCCTTAGAACCCTGCTCTGGATAACTTCCTTATGGGATGTCCTGGAGCCATCCAACAGGTCTCGACTGTCCCACAGAAGGAATCATTGCGGTTTGGAGCATCTCACAATTCCCATCGTGGGAAAACCTCCATGTCCTCGTGACACCCTCCCCTTCATGAAGGGGCCGTCATGGACAGAAATTTCGACCTAAGTCAACGTCTGATCCTAGCTCTGTCTTCAGGTATACAGGATCTCGAATCATCTCTGCAGAGGGTGCCTGCCGTCCCCTCACCCCGAAATCTAAGTCTGGCTTGTGTTCTCAGAATTTTTTCCTCACACTCCTGGCCCACAAGCCTTCCAGTTTGGGAATTCTGGAGCCATTATGTGGCACTGTGTCTTCCCTCCAGAAGAAAAACGTTGCCGTCTGGGGCTACCCAGTAACCACAAATGAGTACCATCCTGCACGAAACTCGACTGCACCCCAATGATACAGTCTAGCCTGGGCACTAATTCCCTGTCTTCCACAGCCTGAGCCTGCACCTCCCAACCCACACTCAACAGCTGGCCGAACACTGAGCACATCAGACACACCATGGCCTTAGGTCTTCATCTATTCCCAACCTCAGTTTTCAGGCTTCAGAACCTAGACCTTAAATCCAATCACAGTCCAGGAGTGAAAGTGTTGCAGAAATTAGAACTCCGTCTTCCCCATGGCCAGAAAACTTGTGGTTGCCATATTGTGCAACGTTCAGTGTAGGAGAAACCAGCATGGTACATTAGGCCACGCCCTGACTTGAGGGGCTCCTTGGGCACAAAAACACATTGTGAAACTCAGTGTGAGACCTATCCTCAAGGAAAGCCTCTCAGTGTCTGGACCAAGAGCACACATATGGGGCTTGCCATGTTCTTAGGTCCCAATGTTAACCAGAGGTCTGGTTGTCCAGTTGCCCCAACCCACGACTCTGCTCTGGAATCCCTCTTTTGGTGGTCCACCTGAGGTAAAAAACAAAAACAAAAACAAAAAAAATAAACAAAAAATCAGAAAGGCCTCCTCCCTTCCCACTGAATGACCTCAAACTCTTGGGATCAGGTCAAATCCCCAGAAAGGGAGCCTCATCGATGGCCCATGAGGACACCCCGACATTCCATGGCAATCGGTGACACATTTCCAGAAAAAAAAAAAAAAAAAGCATGAGCAAGCATCTCACATCGCCCTTTGTTCATATCCCGAAGAGTTCTCCTCACGGTCTATAGATCGGGCCGGCCATACCTACATCCCCCAACCTAAGTGGAGTTTGTGTTTTCAGACTTTTGTCCAAATAGCCCTGGACCACACACGCTCCACACTTGGGTCCTTGGAGCCACACCTCAGGACTGTGCTTCCCTTTCAAGGGAATTCTTCCCATTCCATTGGCCACAACCTTGCAAATGAGGAAAAACCTCCAAAGTCACCGAGGCCATCCCAATAGTGTAGGCTGCCCAGGACAAACAGGGGTGATCTCAAACCAGCTGAGCAACTACCTCCACTCAGACAACAGATGTCCCCAGAGAAGAATATTGAACCGGACAGGCCCCTAGGCCCTAATCAGATCCATTGCTTTGGTTTCCAGGCATCTCTCCTCAGAGGCCTCGTTTCCAATACCAGCATATGGTGGTTTCCTGAGGCACCATTAGAAACAAATCTCGTCTCCCCATGGAAAACTTGCTCATTGGAGCTTTGTCTTAACCTCGGGTTAGGAGAATCCTTCAGGGCCCTGGTGCCACTGCCCCATACCAAGGTCTCCATGGACTCAAACCAACGTTAAGACCATTCTCAGGAAAGTCCATTTCAACTCAGCCCCCTCTGTTACTACCCCAAGACAGCAGATCAAACGTTGCTTGCTGCTAGGAGACAATTGGAATGTGAGGCTGGCTACCCTGGCATCCATACTTAGAACCCTGTTCTGGAAAAATACCTTATAAGACGTCCTGGAGCCATCCAACAAATCTTAATTGTCCCACAGAAGGAATCCTTGTGGTTTGGAGCATCTCACAACTCCAATAGTGGGAAAACCCCCATGGCCTCATAATGCCCCCCCTTCCTGAAGGGGCCCACATGGACAGAAACTCAAACCTGAGCCAAAGTCTGAAGCTGGACCTGACTTCAGACGCATGAAATCTCAATTCAGCTCTGCAGAGTGTGCCTGCCATGTCCTTGCCCCGAAACCTAAGCCTAGCTTGTGTTCTCAGACTTCCGTCCTCACTCTCCTGGCCCACAAGCCCTGCAGTTTGGGAATTCCGATGCCACAATGCAGCACTCTGCCTGCCCTCCAGAAGAAAAACTTTGCCCTATGCTGCTAATAAGAAACCCCAAATGATTTTCTAATGCATGCCACTCGATTGTAAAGCAATTATACAGCCCACCCTGTATTCTAATGCCCTGTCTGGCACAGCCTGAGACAAGACATCCCAAACGACACCCAGACAGCTGGCCCCAAACTGGACACATAGGACCCGCTATGGCTGTAGGTCGTCATCTCTTCCCAACCTCGGTTTTCAGGTTTCAGAACCTAGACCTTATCTCCAATCACTGCCCAGGGGTGAACGTGATGCAGAAATTAGAATTCCTCCTTCCCCATGGCCAGAAACCTTGTGGTTGACATGTTGTCCAACGTTCTATGTGGGAAAACCTACATTGTCCGAAAGGCCACGCCAGTGCTTGAGGGCCGCCTAGGGCACAGACATGCATTGTGACCTGCAGCGTGAGTCCCGTATTAAAGTGACGCCTCTCAGTGGCTGGACCAAGATCCTGCATATGGGGCTTGTCATATCCATAGGCCCCCAGCCTTAACCAGAGGGCGAGTATTCCAGTTGTCAGTACCCACTGCTATGCTCTAGAATCCCTCTACTGAGGGGACACATGAGGCAGAAAACCGGACACTTCCCTTCCCACAGAATGACCCCAAACACTTGGCGGCTGGACAAACTACCAGAGAGGGAGACTTCTACGACCCATGAGGCAACTCCTACATTAAACGGCCATTGTGGACAAAACATCCAGAGACAAAAGCCTGAGCGACTGCCTCCCTCTCACCCTTCTTTCATATCCAGAGTAGCTCCCCTCATGGTCTGTAGATCAGGCCTGACGTAACCTCGGCCCCAAACCTGAGCTGAGTTAGGGTTTTTGGATGTCTGTCTGCACAGCCATGGCCCACACAGCCTCCAGGCTGGGGTCTCTGGAGCCACACCACAGAACTGTGCCTGCTCTCTCCTAAGAAACTGCCCATTCCATTGGCCACAACTCTACAAAATAGTAGAAACCTCAAGGTCCCCAAGGACATCCCACTACCGCAAGCCGCACTGGACAAATAGGGGCATTATGACACAAGCTGAGCAACTACTACCTCCATGCAGACACACAGACAGATATCCGCAGAGACAGAAGATTGAACCAGACAGGCCCCTAGGCCCTATTATGAACTCTTGCTTTGGTGTCCAGGTATCACTCCTCAGAGGCCTGGGTTCGAAGACCAGCATACGGGGCTTTCCTGAGGCACCAGACAGAAGACCTCTCATCTCCACATGGGAAGCTTCCTTGTTGGAGTTGTGTCAAGCCCTTCGGGTGGAGAATCCTGCAGAGTCCCTTAGCTACTGCCACATTCCAAGGTCTCCATGGCCACCAACCCACATTATGACTCATCCTCAGGAGAGTCCATTTAAACTCAGCCTTCTGGGTAGCTCACCCAAGAGCCCGCAGATTGAGCGTGCCTTCTCTCGACCAGGCAATGGGAAGGTGAGTTGGCGTTTCTCGGCATCCATGCTTAGGCCCCTGCTCTCGAGTCTTTCTGTATGGGGCATCCTGGAACCATCCAATAGTACTCGACTGTCCTGAAGAAGGAAACTTTGAAGTTTGGAGCATCTCACAACTCCCAGCGTAGGGAAACATCCCTGGCCTCATGACGTCCCCACCCCCTTCAGGAAGTGGCCGTCATGGACACAAACTCCAGCTTGAGGCAACATCTGATACTCGCCCTGACCTCACCTGCAGGAGATCTCGATTCAGCCTCTGCAGAGTGGGCCTGCCATGCTCTTGGCCCCAAAACTCGTGCTAGCTTGTGTTTTCAGACTTCCTTCCTCACAATCCTGGCCACACCCCTCCAGTTTGGCAATTCTGGAGACGCAATGCAGCACTCTGCCTGCCCTCCAGAAGAAAAATGTTGCCCTATAGGGCTAACCGGAAACGCCAAATGAGTAACAACCTGCATGCCACTCGACCATACCCCAATTATACAGTCTAGCCTGTGCACTAAAGCCCTGTCTGACACAGCCTGAGGGCAGACCTCCAGTCCAACACCCAGAAAGCTGGCCGTACACAGAGCATATCACACCCGCAATGGCTTTAGGCCATCATCTCTACCCAACCTCAGTTTTCACCTTCAGAACCTAGACCTTATCTCCACTCACTGCTCAGGAATGAATGTGATGCAAGAATCAGAACTTCTCCTTCGGCTTGGCAAGTAACCTAGTGGTTGGCATGTTGTCCAATGTTCATTGTAGGAGAAAGCAGCATGGACTATGAGGCCCCACCTAACCCTGAGGGCCACAATATGCACAAACACACATTGTGACCCTCAGCGTGAGCCCTATCCTCATGTAAAGCCTCTTAGTGACTGGAACAACAGCCCACATATGGGGCTTGCCAAGCCTCTAGTCCCCCAATCTCAACCAGAGTTCGAGATGACTAGTCACCCCTACTCAGGGCTCTACTCTGGAATCCCATTTTGGTGGGACACCTGAGGTAAAAAAAAAAAAAAAAACATATATATATATGTTATCCCAACCACTTGGGATCAGGCCATATCACCAGAGAAAGAATTGTCCATTGCCCTTGAGGACATCCCGACATTCCACGGCCACCGTTGACACAAAATCCAGAGACAAAAGCCTGAGCAATCGCCACATACTCTCCCTTTGTTCATAGCCCGGAAAATTCTCACGGTCTGTAGATCGAGCCTTCATACATACATCCCCAAACCTAAGCTGAGTTTGTGTTTTCAGACTTCTGTCCCCACAGGCCTGGCCCACACACCATCCAAGCTGGGGCCCCTGGAGCCACACCTCAGGACTGTGGCTTCCCTCTCCAGGGGAATTCTGCCATTTCCATTGTCCACAACCCAAAAGATTAGGAGAATCCTCCGAACTCCCCGAGGCCATCCGAATAGTGTTGGCTGCCCAGGACACACTGGGATGATCTTTCACAAGTTAGGAAACTACCTCCACTCAGACCCAGAGACAGATATCCCCATAGAATAAGATTGAACTGGACAGGCACTTAGGCCCTAATCAGATCCATTGCTTTTGATTCCAGTCATCTCTCCTCAGAGGCCTGGTTTCCAATACCAGCATATGGGAGATTCCTTAGGCACTCATCAAAACAATTCTCCTCTCTACATAGGAAACATACTCTTTAGAGCTCCATCAAAACCTCCTGTTATGAACATCCCTCAAGGCCCCGGTTCAAGCACCCCATTCCAAGGTCTACATGGACACAAATGCACATTATGACCCATCCTCAACTCACCCATTTCAACACACCCGCCTCGGATGCTCCCGTAGATCCAGCAGATCGAATTTGCCTTGGCTCTATGAGACACCCGGAATGGGAGGCAGGCTGCCCAGGCATCCATCCTTAGAACCCTGCTCTGGATAACTTCCTTATGGGATGTCCTGGAGCCATCCAACAGGTCTCGACTGTCCCACAGAAGGAATCATTGCGGTTTGGAGCATCTCACAATTCCCATCGTGGGAAAACCTCCATGTCCTCGTGACACCCTCCCCTTCATGAAGGGGCCGTCATGGACAGAAACTTCGACCTAAGCCAACGTCTGATCCTAGCTCTGTCTTCAGGTATACAGGATCTCGAATCATCTCTGCAGAGGGTGCCTGCCGTCCCCTCACCCCGAAATCTAAGTCTGGCTTGTGTTCTCAGAATTTTTTCCTCACACTCCTGGCCCACAAGCCTTCCAGTTTGGGAATTCTGGAGCCACTATGTGGCACTGTGTCTTCCCTCCAGAAGAAAAACGTTGCCCTCTGGGGCTACCCAGTAACCACAAATGAGTACCATCCTGCACGAAACTCGACTGCACCCCAATGATACAGTCTAGCCTGGGCACTAATTCCCTGTCTTCCACAGCCTGAGCCTGCACCTCCCAACCCACACTCAACAGCTGGCCGAAAACTGAGCACATCAGACACACCATGGCCTTAGGTCTTCATCTCTTCCCAACCTCAGTTTTCAGGCTTCAGAACCTAGACCTTAAATCCAATCACAGTCCAGGAGTGAAAGTGTTGCAGAAATTAGAACTCCATCTTCCCCATGGCCAGAAAACTTGTGGTTGCCATATTGTGCAATGTTCAGTGTAGGAGAAACCAGCATGGTACATTAGGCCACGCCCTGACTTGAGGGGCTCCTTGGGCACAAAAACACATTGTGAAACTCAGTGTGAGACCTATCCTCAAGGAAAGCCTCTCAGTGTCTGGACCAAGAGCCCACATATGGGGCTTGCCATGTTCTTAGGTCCCAATGTTAACCAGAGGTCTGGTTGTCCAGTTGCCCCAACCCACGACTCTGCTCTGGAATCCCTCATTTGGTGGTCCACCTGAGGTAAAAAAAAAAAAAAACAAAACAAAAACAAAAACAAAAACAAAATAAACAAAAAAAACAGAAAGGCCTCTTCCCTTCCCTCAGAATGACCCCAAACTCTTGGGATCAGGTCAAATCCCCAGAAAGGGAGCCTCATCGATGGCCCATGAGAACACCCCGACATTCCATGGCAATCGGTGACACATTTCCAGAAAAAAAAAAAAAAAGCATGAGCAAGCACCTCACATTCGCCCTTTGTTCATATCCCGAAGAGTTCTCCTCCCGGTCTATAGATCGGGCCGGCCATACCTACATCCCCCAACCTAAGTGGAGTTTTACGTTTTCAGACTTTTGTCCAAATAGCCCTGGACCACACACGCTCCACACTTGGGTCCTTGGAGCCACACCTCAGGACTGTGCTTCCCTTTCAAGGGAATTCTTCCCATTCCATTGGCCACAACCGTGCAAATGAGGAAAAACCTCCAAAGTCACCGAGGCCATCCCAATAGTGTAGGCCGCCCAGGACAAACAGGGGTGATCTCAAACCAGCTGAGCAACTACCTCCACTCAGACAACAGATGTCCCCAGAGAAGAATATTGAACCGGACAGGCCCCTACGCCCTAATCAGATCCATTGCTTTGGTTTCCAGGCATCTCTCCTCAGAGGCCTCGTTTCCAATACCAGCATATGGTGGTTTCCTGAGGCACCATTAAAAACAAATCTCGTATCCCCATGGAAAACTTGCTCATTGGAGCTTTGTCATAACCTCTGGTTAGGAGAATCCTTCAGGGCCCTGGTGCCACTGCCCCATACCAAGGTCTCCATGGACTCAAACCAACATTAAGACCATTCTCAGGAAAGTCCATTTCAACTCAGCCCCCTCTGTTGCTACCCCAAGCCAGCAGATCAAACGTTGCTTGTTGCTAGGAGACAATTGGAATGTGAGGCTGGCTGCCCAGGCATCCATACTTAGAACCCTGTTCTGGAAAAATACCTTATAAGACGTCCTGGAGCCATCCAACAAATCTTAATTGTCCCACAGAAGGAATCCTTGCGGTTTGGAGCATCTCACAACTCCAATAGTGGGAAAACCCCCATGGCCTCATAATGCCCCCCCCTTACTGAAGGGGCCAACATGGACAGAAACTCAAACCTGAGCCAAAGTCTGAACCGCGACCTGACTTCAGACGCATGAGATCTCAATTCAGCTCTGCAGAGTGTGCCTGCCATGTCCTTGCCCCGAAACCTAAGCCTAGCTTGTGTTCTCAGACTTCCGTCCTCACTCTCCTGGCCCACAAGCCCTCCAGTTTGGGAATTCCGAAGCCACAATGCAGCACTCTGCCTGCCCTCCAGAAGAAAAACTTTGCCCTATGCTGCTAATAAGAAACCCCAAATGATTTTCTAATGCATGCCACTCGATTGTAAAGCAATTATACAGCCCACCCTGTATTCTAATGCCCTGTCTGGCACAGCCTGAGACAAGACTTCCCAAACGACACCCAGACAGCTGGCCCCAACCTGGACACTTAGGACCCGCTATGGCTGTAGGTCGTCATCTCTTCCCAACCTCGGTTTTCAGGCTTCAGAACCTAGACCTTATCTCCAATCACAGCCCAGGGGTGAACGTGATGCAGAAATTAGAATTCCTCCTTCCCCATGGCCAGAAACCTTGTGGTTGGCATGTTGTCCAACGTTCTATGTGGGAAAACCTACATTGTCCGAAAGGCCACGCCAGTGCTTGAGGGCCGCCTAGGGCACAGACATGCATTGTGACCTGCAGCGTGAGTCCCGTATTAAAGTGACGCCTCTCAGTGGCTGGACCAAGATCCTGCATATGGGGCTTGTCATATCCATAGGCCCCCAGGCTTAACCAGAGGGCGAGTATTCCAGTTGTCAGTACCCACTGCTATGCTCTAGAATCCCTCTACTGGGGGGACACATGAAGCAGAAAACAGGACACTTCCCTTCCCACAGAATGACCCCAAACTCTTGGGGGCTGGACAAACTACAGGAGAGGGAGACTTCTACGACCCATGAGGCAACTCCTACATTAAACGGCCATTGTGGACAAAACATCCAGAGACAAAAGCCTGAGCGACTGCCTCCCTCTCACCCTTCTTTCATATCCAGAGTAGCTCCCCTCATGGTCTGTAGATCAGGCCTGACGTAACCTCGGCCCCAAACCTGAGCTGAGTTAGGGTTTTTGGATGTCTGTCTTCACAGCCATGGCCCACACAGCCTCCAGGCTGGGGTCTCTGGAGCCACACCACAGAACTGTGCCTGCTCTCTCCTAAGAAACTGCCCATTCCATTGGCCACAACTCTACAAAATAGTAGAAACCTCAAGGTCCCCAAGGACATCCCACTACCGCAAGCCGCACTGGACAAATAGGGGCATTATGACACAAGCTGAGCAACTACTACCTCCATGCAGACACACAGACAGATATCCGCAGAGACAGAAGATTGAACCAGACAGGCTCCTAGGCCCTATTATGAACTCTTGCTTTGGTGTCCAGGTATCACTCCTCAGAGGCCTGGGTTCGAAGACCAGCATACGGGGCTTTCCTGAGGCACCAGACAGAAGACCTCTCATCTCCACATGGGAAGCTTCCTTGTTGGAGGTGTGTCAAGCCCTTCGGGTTGGAGAATCCTGCCGAGTCCCTTAGCTACTGCCACATTCCAAGGTCTCCATGGCCACCAACCCACATTATGACTCATCCTCAGGAGAGTCCATTTAAACTCAGCCTTCTGGGTAGCTCACCCAAGAGCCCACAGATTGAGCGTGCCTTGTCTCCACCAGGCAATGGGAAGGTGAGTTGGCGTGTCTCGGCATCCATGCTTAGGCCCCTGCTCTCCAGTCTTTCTGTATGGGGCATCAAGGGACCATCCAATAGTACTCGACTGTCCTGAAGAAGGAAACTTTGAAGTTTGGAGCAGCTCACAACTCCCAGCGTAGGGAAACCTCCCTGGCCTCATGACGCCCCCACCCCCTTCAGGAAGGGGCCGTCATGGACACAAACTCCAGCTTGAGGCAACATCTGATCTCGCCCTGACCTCACCTGCAGGAGATCTCGATTCAGCCTCTGCAGAGTGGGCCTGCCATGCTCTTGGCCCAAAAACTCGTGCTAGCTTGTGTTTTCAGACTTCCTTCCTCACAATCCTGGCCACACCCCTCCAGTTTGGCAATTCTGGAGACACAATGCAGCACTCTGCCTGCCCTCCAGAAGAAAAATGTTGCCCTATAGGGCTAACCGGAAACGCCAAATGAGTAACAACCTGCATGCCACTCGACCATACCCCAATTATACAGTCTAGCCTGTGCACTAAAGCCCTGTCTGACACAGCCTGAGGGCAGACCTCCAGTCCAACACCCAGAAAGCTGGCCGTACACAGAGCATATCACACCCGCAATGGCTTTAGGCCATCATCTCTACCCAACCTCAGTTTTCACCTTCAGAACCTAGGCCTTATCTCCACTCACTGCTCAGGAGTGAACGTGATGCAAGAATCAGAACTTCTCCTTCGCCTTGGCAAGTAACCTAGTGGTTGGCATGTTGTCCATTGTTCATAGTAGGAGAAAGCAGCATGGACTATGAGGCACCACCTATCCCTGAGGGCCACAATTTGCACAAACACACATTGTGACCCTCACCGTGAGCCCTATCATCATGTAAAGCCTCTTAGTGACTGGAACAACAGCCCACATATGGGGCTTGCCAAGCCCCTAGTCCCCCAATCTCAACCAGAGTTCGAGATGTCTAGTCACCCCTACTCAGGGCTCTACTCTGGAATCCCTATTTGGTGGAACACCTGAGGTAAAAAAAAAAAAATACAGAAAGGACTCTTCCCATCCACAGAATGATCCCAACCCCTTGGGATCAGGCCAAATCACCAGAGAAAGAATTGTCCATGGCCCTTGAGGACACCCCGACATTCCACGGCCACCGTTGACACAAAATCCAGAGACAAAAGCTTGAGCAAGCGCCACATACTCGCCCTTTGTTCATAGCACCGAAAATTCTTACTGTCTGTAGATCGAGCCTTCATACATACATCCCCAAACCTAAGCTGAGTTTGTGTTTTCAGACTTCTGTCCCCACAGTCCTGGCCCACACACCGTCCAAGCTGGGGCCCCTGGAGACACACCTCAGGACTGTGGCTTCCCTCTCCAGGGGAATTCTGCCATTTCCATTGGCCACAACACTATAGATTAGGAGAATCCTCCAAACTCCCCGAGGCCATCCGAATAGTGTTGGCTGCCCAGGACAAACAGGGATGATCTTTCACAAGTTAGGAAACTACCTCCACTCAGACCCAGAGACAGATATCCCCATAGAATAAGATTGAACTGGACAGGCACTTAGGCTCTAATCAGATCCATTGCTTTTGCTTCCAGGCATCTCTCCTCAGAGGCCTGGTTTCCAACACAGGAATACGGGGGATTCCTGAGGCACTCATCAGAAAAATCTCATCTCCACATAGGAAATGTACTCTTTGGAGCTCTATAAAAACCTCTGTTTAGGAGAATCTTTCAGGGCCCCGGATCAAGCGCCCCATTCCAAGGTCTCCATGGACTTAAACCCACATTATGATCTATTGTCGGGAGAGTCCATGTCAACTCAACCCCCTTGGTTTCTCCCCCAGGGCCTGCAGATCAAACCTGCCTTGTTGCTAGGAGACAACTAGAATGGGAGGTGGGCTGCCTAGGCATCAATCCTTAGAACCCTACTCTGGAGTCATTCCATATGGGACATCCTAGATCCATCCAACAGGTCTCAAGTGTCCCACAGAAGGAATCTTTGCAGTCTGGAGCATCTCACAACTCCCATTGTGGGAAAATCTACATGGCCTCTTGAGACGCTCCACTTTATAAAGGGGCCATCATGGACAGAAACTCCAACCTGAGCAAATGTCTGATATTCGCCCTGACTTCAGGTGCATGAGATCTTGATTCAGCTCTGCAGAGTGTGCCTTCTGTGCACTCACCCCCAAAACTAAGCCTAGCTTGTGTTCTCAGACTACCGTCCTCACACCCCTGCCCCAAAAGCCCTACAGATTGGCAATACTGGGGCCATAATGCAGCACACTGCCTGCCCTCCAGAAGAAAAACGTTGCCTTATGGAGCTACCTAGAAACCCGAATAAGGATCAACTGAACGCCACTCGACTGCACCCCAAATATGCAGTCTACCCTGTCTAATGCCTTGTCTGACACAGCATGAGCCCACACCTCCAGACCTACGCTCTACAGCTGGCCGCACACTGAGCTCATTGGACCCATCAGGTCCTTAGGTCTTCATCTCTTCCAACCTCAGTTTTCGGGTTTCAGAACCTAGACCTAAACTCCAAAACTGTCCAGGGGTGAACGTGATGCAGAAACCACAACTCTTCCTTCGCCATGGCTGGAAACCTTGTGGTTGGCATATTCTCCAACGTTCAGTGTGGAAGAATCTAGCGTGGCCCATGAGGCACTTCCCCTGCTTGAGGGCCTTGTTGGGCACAAATAGGCATTGTGAACCTCAGCATGAGCCCTGTCCTCAAGGAAGGCCTTTCAGTGTCTGAATCAAGAGCCCGCCTATTGGACTTGCCATGCCCCTAGGCCCCCAAACTTAAACAGAGGTGGGGATATCCAGTTGTCCATCCCAAGGACTCTGCTCTGGAATCCCTCTTTTATTGGGACACTTTAGGTACATAAAATAAAATATAAAATAAAATAAAATAAAAAACAGAAAAGACTCCCCCCATCCCACAGAATGTACCCAAACTCTTGGGATCGGGTCAAATCCTCAGAGAAGGAAAGCCATCCACAACACATGAGGCCACGCCAGCATTCCACCCACATTGTTGACACAAATCCAGAGACAAAACCTGAGCAAGCACCTCAAACTCACCCTTTTTCATATCCCTAAGTGTTATCACGGTCTGTAGATTGGGCGTGCCATACCTATGTCCCCAATCCTAAGCAGAGTTTGTGTTTTCAGACTTTTGTCCCCACAGGCCTGGCCCACACAGCCTCAAGGCTGGGCCCCTAGAGCCAAACTCAGAACTGTGCCTGCCCTCTCCAGGGGATTTCTGCCCATTCCATTGGCCGCAACCCTATAGATTAGGAGAAACCCCAAAGTCCCGAAGCCATCCCAATATTATAGGCTGCCCAGGACAAACAGGGGCGATCTGACACAAGCTGAGCAACTACATCCCCTCAGATCCTTAGACACGTATCCTCAGGAAAGAGATTGAACCGGACAGGCACCTAGGCCCTAATCATCTCGATTGCTTTTGTTTCCAGTCATCTCTCCTCAGAGTCCTGGTTTCCAATACCAGCATATGGGAGATTCCTTAGGCACTCATCAAAACAATTCTCTTCTATACATAGGAAACGTACTCTTTAGAGCCCATCAAAACCTCCGGTTATGAACATCCCTCAAGGCCCCGGATCAAGCACCCCATTCCAAGGTCTACATGGACACAAATGCACATTATGACCCATCCTCAACTCACCCATTTCAAAACACCCGCCTCGGTTGCTCCCCTAGATCCAACAGATCGAACTTGCCTTGGCGCTATGAGACACCTGGAATGGGAGGCAGGCTGCCCAGGCATCCATCCTTAGAACCCTGCTCTGAATAACTTCCTTATGGGATGTCCTGGAGCCATCCAACAGGTCTCGACTGTCCCACAGAAGGAATCATTGCGGTTTGGAGCATCTCACAATTCCCATCGTGGGAAAACCTCCATGTCCTCGTGACACCGTCCCCTTCATGAAGGGGCCGTCATGGACAGAAACTCCGACGTAAGCCAACGTCTGATCCTAGCTCTGTCTTCAGGCATACGGGATTTCGAATCATCTCTGCAGAGTGTGCCTGCCGTCCCCTCACCCCGAAATCTAAGTCTGGCTTGTGTTCTCAGAATTTTTTCCTCACACTCCTGGCCCACAAGCCTTCCAGTTTGGGAATTCTGGAGCCACTATGTGGCACTGTGTCTTCCCTCCAGAAGAAAAACGTTGCCCTCTGGGGCTACCCAGTAACCACAAATGAGTACCATCCTGCACGAAACTCGACTGCATCCCAATGATACAGTCTAGCCTGGGCACTAATTCCCTGTCTGCCACAGCCTGAGTCTGCACCTCCCAACCCACACTCAACAGCTGGCCGAACACTGAGCACATCAGACACACCATGGCCTTAGGTCTTCATCTCTTCCCAACCTCAGTTTTCAGGCTTCAGAACCTAGACCTTAAATCCAATCACAGTCCAGGAGTGAAAGTGTGGCAGAAATTAGAACTCCTTCTTCCCCATGGCCAGAAAACTTGTGGTTGCCATATTGTGCAACGTTCAGTGTAGGAGAAACCAGCATGGTACATTAGGCCACGCCCTGAATGAGGGGCTCCTTGGGCACAAAAACACATTGTGAAACTCAGTGTGAGACCTATCCTCAAGGAAGGCCTCTCAGTGTCTGGACCAAGAGCCCACATATGGGGCTTGCCATGTTCTTAGGTCCCAATGTTAACCAGAGGTCTGGTTGTCCAGTCGCCCCTCGCCAGGACTCTGCTCTTGAATCCCTCTTTTGGTGGTCCACCTTAGGTAAAAAAAATAATAATAAGAAGAAAATAAACAAAAAAACAAGAAAGGCCTCCTCCC
The DNA here is from genome assembly GCF_964662115.1 of Mustela nivalis. NCBI lineage: Eukaryota > Metazoa > Chordata > Mammalia > Carnivora > Mustelidae > Mustela > Mustela nivalis. Next base: position 576,423 of record NW_028136383.1, read on the forward strand.
TTCCCACAGAATGACCCCAAACTCTTGGGATCGGGTCAAATCCCCAGAAAGGGAGCCTCATCAATGGCCCATGAGGACACCCCGACATTCCATGACAATCGGTGACAAAATTCCAGAAAAAAAAAAAAAAAAGCATGAGCCAGCACCTCACATTCGCCCTTTGTTCATATCCCGAAGAGTTCTCCTCACGGTCTATAGATCGGGCCGGCATTACCTTCATCCCACAACCTAAGTGGAGTTTGTGTTTTCAGACTTTTGTCCAAATAGCCCTGGACCACACACGCTCCACACTTGGGTCCCTGGAGCCACACCTCAGGACTGTGCTTCCCTTTCAAGGGAATTCTTCCCATTCCATTGGCCACAACCTTGCAAATGAGGAAAAACCTCCAAAGTCACCGAGGCCATCCCAATAGTGTAGGCTGCCCAGGACAAACAGGGGTGATCTCAAACCAGCTGAGCAACTACCTCCACTCAGACAACAGATGCCCCAGAGAAGAATATTGAACCGGACAGGCCCCTAGGCCCTAATCAGATCCATTGCTTTGGTTTCCAGGCATCTCTCCTCAGAGGCCTCGTTTCCAATACCAGCATATGGTGGTTTCCTGAGGCACCAATAAGAACAAATCTCGTCTCCCAATGGAAAACTTGCTCATTGGAGCTTTGTCATAACCTCTGGTTAGGAGAATCCTTCAGGGCCCTGGTGCCACTGCCCCATACCAAGGTCTCCATGGACTCAAACCAACATTAAGACCATCCTCAGGAAAGTCCATTTCAACTCAGCCCCCTCTGTTGCTACCCCAAGCCAGCAGATCAAACGTTTCTTGTTGCTAGGAGACAATTGGAATGTGAGGCTGGATGCCCAGGCATCCATACTTAGAACCCTGTTCTGGAAAAATACCTTATAAGACGTCCTGGAGCCATCCAACAAATCTAAATTGTCCCACAGAAGGAATCCTTGTGGTTTGGAGCATCTCACTACTCCAATAGTGGGAAAACCCCCATGGGCTCATAATATCCCCCCTTCATGAAGAGACCAACATGGACAGAAACTCAAACCTGAGCCAAAGTCTGAACCTCGACCTGACTTCAGACGCATGAGATCTCAATTCAGCTCTGCAGAGTGTGCCTGCCATGTCCTTGCCCCGAAACCTAAGCCTAGCTTGTGTTCTCAGACTTCTGTCCACACTCTCCTGGCCCACAAGCCCTCCAGTTTGGGAATTCCGATGCCACAATGCAGCACTCTGCCTGCCCTCCAGAAGAAAAACTTTGCCCTATGCTGCTAATAAGAAACCCCAAATGATTTTCTAATGCATGCCACTCGATTGTAAAGCAATTATACAGCCTACCCTGTATACTAATGCCCTGTCTGGCACAGCCTGAGACAAGACATCCCAAACGACACCCAGACAGCTGGCCCCAACCTGGACACATAGGACCCGCTATGGCTGTAGGTCGTCATCTCTTCCCAACCTCGGTTTTCAGTCTTCAGCAATGTGGGAAAACCTGCATTGTCCGAAAGGCCATGCCAGTGCTTGAGGGCCGCCTAGGGCACAGACATACATTGTGATCAGCAGCGTGAGTCCCGTATTAAAGTAACGCCTCTCAGTGGCTGGACCAAGATCCTGCATATGGGGCTTGTCATATCCATAGGCCCCCAGGCTTAACCAGAGGGCGAGTATTCCAGTTGTCAGTACCCACTGCTATGCTCTAGAATCCCTCTACTGGTGGGACACATGAAGCAGAAAACAGGACACTTCCCTTCCCACAGAATGACCTCAAACTCTTGAGGGCTGGACAAACTACCAGAGAGGGAGACTTCTACGACCCATGAGGCAACTCCTACATTAAAAGGCCATTGTGGACAAAACATCCAGAGACAAAAGCCTGAGCGACTGCCTCCCTCTCGCCCTTCTTTCATATCCAGAGGAGCTCCCCTCATGGACTGTAGATCAGGCCTGCCGTAACCTCGGCCCCAAACCTGAGCTGAGTTAGGGTTTTTGGATGTCTGTCTGCACAGCCATGGCCCACACAGACTCCAGGCTGGGGTCTCTGGAGCCACACCACAGAACTGTGCCTGCTCTCTCCTAAGAAACTGCCCATTCCATTGGCCACAACTCTACAAAATAGTAGAAACCTCAAGGTCCCCAAGGACATCCCACTACCGCAAGCCGCACTGGACAAATAGGGGCATTATGACACAAGCTGAGCAACTACTACCTCCATGCAGACACACAGACAGATATCCGCAGAGACAGAAGATTGAACCAGACAGGCCCCTAGGCCCTATTATGAACTCTTGCTTTGGTGTCCAGGTATCACTCCTCAGAGGCCTGGGTTCGAAGACCAGCATATGGGGCTTTCCTGAGGCACCAGACAGAAGACCTCTCATCTCCACATGGGAAGCTTCCTTGTTGGAGTTGTGTCAAGCCCTTCGGGTTGGAGAATCCAGCAGAGTCCCCTAGCTACTGCCACATTCCACGGTCTCCATGGCTACCAACCCACATTATGACTCATCCTCAGGAGAGTCCATTTAAACTCAGCCTTCTGGGTAGCTCACCCAAGAGCCCACAGATTGAGCGTGCCTTGTCTCCACCAGGCAATGGGAAGGTGAGTTGGCGTTTCTCGGCATCCATGCTTAGGCCCCTGCTCTCGAGTCTTTCTGTATGGGGCATCAAGGGACCATCCAATAGTACTCGACTGTCCTGAAGATGGAAACTTTGAAGTTTGGAGCAGCTCACAACTCCCAGCGTAGGGAAACCTCCCTGGCCTCATGACGCCCCCACCCCCTTCATGTAAGGGCCGTCGTGGACACAAACTCCAGCTTGAGGCAACATCTGATACTCGCCCTGACCTCACCTGCAGGAGATCTCGATTCAGCCTCTGCAGAGTGGACCTGCCATGCTCTTGGTCCCAAAACTCGTGTTTTCAGACTTCCTTCCTCACAATCCTGGCCACACCCCTCCAGTTTGGCAATTCTGGAGACACAATGCAGCACTCTGCCTGCCCTCCAGAAGAAAAATGTTGCCCTATAGGCCTAACCAGAAACTCCAAATGAGTAACAACCTGCATGCCACTCAATTATACCCCAATTATACTGTCTAGCCTGTGCACTAAAGCCCTGTCTGAAACAGCCTGAGGGGAGACCTCCAGTCCAACACCCAGACAGCTGGCCATAAACAGAGCATATCACACCCACAATGGATTCAGGCCATCAACTCTACACAACCTCAGTTTTCACCTTCATAACCTAGACCTTATCTCCATTCACTGCTCAGGAGTGAACGTGATACAAGAATCAGAACTTCTCCTTCGCCTTGGCAAGAAACCTAGTGGTTGGCATGTTTTTCCAAAGTTCAGTGTAGTTGAAACCAGTGTGGCCCATGAGGCCCCGCCCATGTTTATGGGCCACATTGGTCACAAACACACATTGTGTCCCTCAGCCTGATCCCAGGCCTCAGGTAATGCCTCTCAGTGGCTGGATGAAGAGTCAGCATATTCGGCTTGCCATGCCCCTAGGCCCCAAATTTTACCCATAGTTCGGGTTCTCCCTTCACTTTTCCCCAGGGCTCATCTTTGGAATTCCTCTTTTGGCGGGACACCTGAGGTAACAAACCTGAAAGGAGTCCTCCCATTCCACAGATTGACGAAAAACAATTGGGATCTGGCCAAATCCACAGAGAGGAAGATTCGTCCATGGCCCATGAGGCCTCCCCGACATTCCACGGCCATCGCTGATACAAAATCCAGAGACAAAAGCCTGAGCAAGTGCCTGAGACTTGCTCTTTCTTTATATCCGGAAGAGTTCTTCTCATGGTTTATAGATCGGGCCTGCTATACCTACCTCCCCAAAGCTAAGCTGAGTTTGTGTTTTCAAACTTCTGTCCCCAAAGTCCTGGGCCACACACCTTCCAGGCTGGGGCCCCAGGTGTCACACATTAGGACTGTGTCTACCCAATCCATGGGAATTCTGCCCATTCCATTGTCCAAAACCGTAAAATTAGGAGAACCCTCCAAATCCCTGAGGCCATCCCAATAGTGCAGGTCGCCCGGGACAAACAAGGGTGGTCTGATACCAGCTGAGCATCTACCTCCACTCATACCATAGATGGATGTCCCCTGAGAAGCAGATTGAACCAGACAGGACCCTAGGCCATAATCGGATACATTGCTTTGGTTTACAGGCATGTCTCCTCAAAAGCCTGGATTCCAATACCAGCATAGGTGTTTTTCTGAGGCACCCATCAGAACAAATCTCGTCTCCACAAGGAGACTTTTGCATCGAGCTATGTCAAAAGCTTAGGAGAATACTTCAGGGTCCCGGTGCCACCGCCCCATTTTAAGGCCCTCATGGACACAAACACACATTAGGACGCATCCTCAGGAAAGTCCATTTCAAGTCAGTCACTCCTGTTGCTCACGCAGAGTCATCAGATCTAAACTCTCTTGTTGCTAGGAGAAAACTGGAATGCGAGGCCTGCTTCCCAGTCATCCATCCTCGAATGGTGCCCTGGAGTCATTCCATATGGGATGTCCTGAAGCTGCCCAACAGGTCTCAATTGTCCCGCAGAAGGTATCCTTGAAGGGGCATCCCACAACACCCAACGTGGGAAAACCTCCATGGCCTCGAGATTCCGCTCCCTTCATGAAGGGGCCGTCATGCACATAAACTCCAATGTGAGCCAACGTCTGATCCTCGCCCTGACTTCAGATGCATGAGATATTGGTTCAGATCTACAGTGGTACCTGCCGTGTCCTCGCCCTGATACACAAGTCTAGCTTGTGTTCTCAGACTTCCGTCCTCACATTCCTGGACACGAAGCCCTCAAGTTTGGCAATTCCGGACCGACAATGAAGCACTCTGCCTGCCCTCTAGAAAAAAAATTTGGCCTAATGAGCTGCCCAGGCACCTTATATGAGGATAAATCTACATGGCACTCGACTTTACCCAAATTATATAGTCTACGGGGGCACTAATGCACTGTCTGACACAACCTGAGCCCGGAACTCCTGACCAACACCCAGACAGTTGAACGCACACTGAGCACATCAGACCCGCCATGGCCTTAGGTTATCATCGCTTCCCTACCTCCGTTTTCAGGCTTCAGAATCTAGACCTTATCTCCAATCACTGCCCAAGAGTGACTGTGATGCAGAAATCAGAACTCTTCCTTACCCATGGCAAGAAATCTTGTCGTTGGCAGGTTGTCCAACGTTCAGTGTAGGAGAAACCAGGATTCACCCTGAGGCCCCGCCCATTCTTGTTTGCGAAGTGGTCATAAACTCGCATTGTGACCCTCAGTGTGAGTCCTGTCCTCTAGTAAGTCCTCTCAGTCACTCGACCATTAGATGTCATAATGGGCTTTACATGTCCCTAGGCCCAAATTTGTAACCAGATTTCTGGTTGTACAGTCGGCCCCCCCGCCAGGGCTCTACTCTGGAATCCCTCATTTGGTGGGACACCTGAGGTTAAAAAACAAAACAAGGCAAAACACAACAACAACAAAACGGACTTCTTCCATCCCACAAAATGACCCCAAAATCTTGCGATGGGGACAAACCCCCAGAGAGTAAGACTCGTCCATTTCCCATTAAGTCAACCGGAAATTTCATGACCATGAGTGACACGATATCCAGAGACAAATACTTGAGCAAGAGCCTGACACTCGCCCTTTTTTCATATCCCGAAGAGTTCTCCTCATGGTCTGTAGATCAATCCTGCCATACCTATGACCCGAAACATAAGCCGCGTTTGTGTTTTCAGACAACTGTCCAAACAGCTCTGGCCTACACACCCTACAGGCTAAGGCCCCTGGAGCCAAACCTGAGGACTGTACTTGCCCTCTCCAAGGGAATTGTATGTGCCCATTCCAATGGCCACAACCTACTAATAAGATAAACCTCCAAACTCCCTGAGGCCATCCCAATAGTGGTGGCTCTCCAGGAGAAACAGGAACAATCTGAGCCCATCTGACACCTACATGCACTCAGATGCATAGACTGATGTCCCCAGAGGTAAAAAGGTACGAACAGGCCCCTAGGCACTATTGGATTCATTGTTGTGCTATCCAGTCATCTCTCCTCAGAGGCCTGGATTTCAATACCAGCATATGGCTGTTTCCTGACTCATCCTCAGAACAAATCTCATCTACATATGGGAAACTTGCACGTTGGAGCTGTGTCAAAGCCTCTGTTTGAAAAAACCCTTCAGGGCCCCAGTGTCACCGCTTCATTCCAAGATCTCCATAGACACAAAAACATATTAGGATCCATCCACAGGAGAGTCCACTACAACTCAGCCTCCTGGGTTGCTCCCCCAGATCCAGCAGATCTAATCTGTCTTGTTGCTAGGAAACAATTGTAATGCGAGGTGGGCTACCCAGCCATCCATCCTTAGAACCCTGCTCGGAATCGTTGCCCTGGAGCCAACAAACAGGTCTCAATTGTCCTGCACAAGAATCTTTGCAGTTTGGAGCTTCTCACAACTAACATCGTGGGAAAACCCCCACGGCATCATGACCCCCCGCCTCTTCATGAAGGGCCATCAGGGACAGAAACACCAACCTGAGCGATCTTCTGATCCTCGCCCTCACATCATAAGCACGAGATCTCAATTCAGGTCTGTAGATTGTTCCTGCCTTGTCCTCACCCAGAAACCTAAGCCTAGCTTGTTCTCAGATTTCCTTCCTCAGACTACTGGCCCACAAGCCTCCAGTTTGAAAACCAGAACTATAATGCAGCACTCTTCCTGCCCTCAGGAAGAAAAACATTGCCCTCTGGGGCTACCCAGAAACTCCAAAAGAGGATCAACCTGCATGCCATACGACTGTACCCCAAATATATAGGCTGACCTGGGCACTATTGCCCTTTTTGACACAGCCTGAGCCTGGATTACCTGGCCCCACACAGAAAGCTGGCCGCTCAATGAGCACATCGGACCCGCCATGGTCTTAGGTCGTCATCTCTTCCCAACCACGGTTGTCAAGTTTCAGAACCTAGACCTTATCTCCAATCACTGCCCAGGCTTGAAAGTGATGCAGAAAAAACAACTCCTTCCCCGTGGCAAGAAACCATGTGGTTGGCATGTTGTCCAACGTTCAGTGTAGTTGAAACCAGTGTGGCCCATGAGGCCCCGCTCACGTTTGCGGGCCACATTGGTCAAAACCACACATTGTGACCCTCACCCTGATCCCAGTCCTCAATAAGGCCTCTCAGTGGCTGGATGAAGAGATAGCATATTGGGCTTGCCATGCCCCTAGGCCCCAAATTTTACCCATAGTTCGGGTTCTCCCTTCACTTTTCCCCAGGGCTCTTCTTTGGAATTCCTCTTTTGGCGGAACACCTGAAGTAACAAACCTGAAAGGAGTCCTCCCTTTCCACAGATTGACGAAAAACAATTGGGATCGGGCCAAATCCACAGAGAGGAAGATTCATCCATGGCCCATGAGGCCTCCCCGACATTCCATGGCCATCTCTGATACAAAATCCAGAGACAAAAGCCTGAGCAAGCGCCTCAGACTCGCTCTTTCTTCATATCCGGAAGAGTTCTTCTCATGGTTTATAGATCAGGCCTGCCATACCTACGTCCCCAAACCTAAGCTGAGTTTGTGTTTTCAGACTTCTGTCCTCAAAGTCCTGGGCCACACACCCTCCAGGCTGGGGCCCCTGGAGTCACACATTAGGACTGTGCCTACCCAATCCATGGGAATTCTGCCGATGCCATTGTCCAAAACAGTAAAATTTGGAGAACCCTACAAATCCCTGAGGCCATCCCAATAGTGCAGGTCGCCCGGGACAAACAAGGGCGGTCTGATACTAGCTGAGCATCTACCTCCACTCATACCATAGATGGATGTCCCCTGAGAAGAAGATTGAACCAGACAGGACCCTAGGCCATAATCGGATACATTGCTTTGGATTACAGGCATGTCTCCTCAAAAGCCTGGATTCCAATACCAGCATAGAGGTTTTCCTGTGGCACCCATCAAAACAAATCTCGTCTCCACAAGGAACGTTGTGCATCGAGCTATGTCAAAAGCTTAGGAGAATACTTCAGGGTCCTGGTGCCACCGCCCCATTTTAAGGCCCTCATGGACACAAACACACATTAGGACCCATCCTCAGGAAAGTCCATTTCAAGTCAGCCACCCCGGTTTCTCCCGCAGAGCCATCAGATCTAAACTGTCTTGTTGCTAGGAGACAATTGGAATGCGAGGCAGGCTTCCCAGGCATCCATCCTCGAACGGTGCCCTGGAGTCATTCCATACGGGATGTCCTGGAGCTGCCCAACAAGTCTCAATTGTCCCGCAGAAGGAATCCTTGAAGGGGGCATCCCACAACTCCCAACGTGGGAAAACCTCCATGGCCTCGAGATTCCGCTCCCTTCATGAAGGGGCCGTCATGCACAGAAACTCCCACCTGAGCCAATGTCTGATCCTCGCCCTGACTTCAGATGCATGAGATATAGGTTCAGATCTACAGGGATACCTGCCGTGCCCTGGCCCTGAAACCCAAGTCTAGCTTGTGTTCTCAGACTTCCCTCCTCAAACTCCAGGCCCCGAAGCCCGGAAGTTTCGCAATTCCAGACCCACAATGCAGCACTCTGCCTGCCCTCTAGAAAAAAAATTTGGCCTAATGAGCTCCCCAGGCACCTTATATGAGGATAAATCTACATGGCATTGGACTGTACCCAAAGTATATAGTCTAACCTGGGCACTAATGCACTGTCTGACACAACCTGAGCTCGGACCTCCTGACCAACACCCAGACAGCTGACCGCACACTGAGCACACCAGAACCGCCATGGCAGTAGTTCATCATCTCTTCCCAACTGCGGTTTTTCAGGATTCAGAATCTAGACCTTATCTCCAACCACTGCCCAGGGGTGCCTGTGATGCAGAAATCAGAACTCGTCCTTACCCATGGCAAGAAACCTTGTGGTTGGCATGTTGTCCAACGTTCAGTGTAGGAGAAACCAGCATTCACCCGGAGGACCCGCCAATTCTTGAGTGCGAAGAGGGCATAAACACGCATTGTGACCCTCAGCGTGAGTCCTGTGCTCTAGTAAGTCCTCTCAGTGGCTCGACCATTAGATGTCATAATGGGCTTGACATGTCCCTAGGCTACAATTTTTAACCAGATTTCTGGTTGTCCGGTCGGCCCTCACCAGGGCTCTACTCTGGAATACCTCATTTGGTGAGACACCTGAGGTTAAAAAACAAAACAAAGCAAATCAACAACAACAACAAAACGGACTTCTTCCATTCCCAGAATGACCCAAAAATCTTGGGATGGGGCAAAACCCCAGAGAGTAAGACTCGTCCATTTCCCATGAAGTCACCCGGAAATTTCACGACCATGAGTGACACGATATCCAGAGACAAAAACTTGAGCACAAGCCTCACACTCGCCCTTTTATCATATCCTGAAGAGTTTTCCTCATGGTCTGTAGATCAGTCCTACCATACCTATGACCCGAAACATAAGCCGCGTTTGTGTTTTCAGACAACTGTCCAAACAGCTCTGGCCTACACACCCTACAGGCTCAGGCCCCTGGAGCCAAACCTGAGGACTGTACTTGCCCTCTCCAAGGGAATTGTATGTGCCCATTCCAATGGCCACAACCCTACTAATAGGATAAACCTCCAAACTGCCTGAGGCCATCCCAATAGTGGTGGCTTCCCAGGACAAACAGAGGCAATCTGAGCTCATCTGAGCACCTACCTGCACTCAGACGCATAGACTGATGTCCCCAGAGGTAAAAAGGAACGAACAGGCCCCTAGGCACTAAACGGATCCATTGCTGTGGTATCCAGTCATCTCTCCTCAGAGGCCTGGATTTCAATACCAGTGTATGGCTGTTTCTTGACTCACCCATCAGAAAACATCTCATCTACATATGGTAAACTTGCACGTTGGAGCTGTGTCAAAGCCTCTGTTTGGAAAAACCCTTCAGGACCCCAGTGCCACGGCTACATTCCAAGGTCTCCATAGACACAAAAAGACATTAGGACCCATCCACAGGAGAGTCCATTTCAACTCAGCCTCCTGGGTTGCTCCCCCAGATCCAGCAGATCTAACCTGTCTTGTTGCTAGGACACAATTGGAATGCGAGGTGGGCTACCCAGACATCCATCCTTAGAACCCTGCTCGGAATCGTTGCCCTGGAGCCAACAAACAGGTCTCAATTGTCCTGCAGAAGAATCTTTGCAGTTTGGAGCTTCTCACAACTAACATCGTGGGAAAACCCCCACGGCCTCGTGGCCCCCCTGCCCCTTCATGAAGGGCCATCAGGGACAGAAACACCAACCTGAGCGATCTTCTGATCCTCGCCCTGACATCATAAGCACGAGATCTCGATTCAGGTCTGTAGATTGTTCCTGCCTCTTCCTCACCCAGAATCCTAAGCCTAGCTTGTTCTCAGATTTCCTTCCTCAGACTACTGGCCCACAAGCCTCCAGTTTGAAAACCAGAACTATAATGGAGCACTATTCCTGCCCTCAGGAAGAAAAACATTGCCCTCTGGGGCTACCCAGAAACTCCAAAAGAGGATCAACCTGCACGCCATTCTACTGTACCCCAAATATATAGGCTGACCTGGGCACTATTGCCCTTTTTGACACAGCCTGAGCCTGGATTACCTGGCCCCACACAGAAAGCTGGCCGCTCACTGAGCACATCGGACCCGCCATGGTCTTAGGTCGTCATCTCTTCCCAACCTCGGTTGTCAAGTTTCAGAACCTAGACCTTATCTCCAATCACTGCCCAGGCTTGAAAGTGATGCAGAAAAAACAACTCCTTCCCCGTGGCAAGAAACCATGTGGTTGGCATGTTGTCCAACGTTCAGTGTAGTTGAAACCAGTTTGGCCCATGAGGCCCCACTCATGTTTGCGGGCCACATTGGTCAAAACCACACATTGTGACCCTCACCCTGATCCCAGTCCTCAATAAGGCCTCTCAGTGGCTGGATGAAGAGATAGCATATTGGGCTTGCCATGCCCCTAGGCCCCAAATTTTACCCATAGTTCGGGTTCTCCCTTCACTTTTCCTTAGGGCTATTCTTTGGAATTCCTCTTTTGGCGGGACACCTGAGGTAACAAACCTGAAAGGAGTCCTCCCTTTCCACAGATTGACGAAAAACAATTGGGATCGGGCCAAATCCACAGAGAGGAAGATTCGTCCATGGCCCATGAGGCCTCCCCGACATTCCACGGCCATCTCTGATACAAAATCCAGAGACAAAAGCCTGAGCAAGCGCCTCAGACTCGCTCTTTCTTCATATCCGGAAGAGTTCTTCTCATGGTTTATAGATCGGGCCTGCCATACTTACGTCCCCAAACCTAAGCTGAGTTTGTGTTTTCAGACTTCTGTCCTCAAAGTCCTGGGCCACACACCCTCCAGGCTGGGGCCCCTGGAGTCACACATTAGGACTGTGCCTACCCAATTCATGGGAATTCTGCCGATGCCATTGTCCAAAACAGTAAAATTTGGAGAACCCTACAAATCCCTGAGGCCATCCCAATAGTGCAGGTCGTCTGGGACAAACAAGGGCGGTCTGATACCAGCTGAGCATCTACCTCCACTCATACCATAGATGGATGTCCCCTGAGAAGAAGATTGAACCAGACAGGACCCTAGGCCATAATCGGATACATTGCTTTGGATTACAGGCTTGTCTCCTCAAAAGCCTGGATTCCAATACCAGCATAGAGGTTTTCCTGAGGCACCCATCAAAACAAATCTCGTCTCCCCAAGGAACCTTGTGCATCGAGCTATGTCAAAAGCTTAGGAGAATACTTCAGGGTCCCGGTGCCACCGCCCCATTTTAAGGCCCTCATGGACACAAACACACATTAGGACCCATCCTCAGGAAAGTCCATTTCAAGTCAGCCACCCCGGTTTCTCCCGCAGAGCCATCAGATCTAAACTGTCTTGTTGCTAGGAGACAATTGGAATGCGAGGCGGGCTTCCCAGGCATCCATCCTCGAATGGTGCCCTGGAGTCATTCCATATGGGATGTCCTGGAGCTGCCCAACAAGTCTCAATTGTCCCGCAGAAGGAATCCTTGAAGGGGGCATCCCACAACTCCCAACGTGGGAAAACCTCCATGGCCTCGAGATTCCGCTCCCTTCATGAAGGGGCCGTCATGCACAGAAACTCCCACCTGAGCCAATGTCTGATCCTCGCCCTGACTTCAGATGCATGAGATATAGGTTCAGATCTACAGGTGTACCTTCCGTGCCCTGGCCCTGAAACCCAAGTCTAGCTTGTGTTCTCAGACTTCCCTCCTCACACTCCCGGCCCCGAAGCCCAGAAGTTTTGCAATTCCAGACCCACAATGCAGCACTCTGCCTGCCCTCTAGAAAAAAAATTTGGCCTAATGAGCTGCCCTGGCAACTTATATGAGGATAAATCTACATGGCATTCGACTGTACCCAAAGTATATAGTCTAACCTGGGCACTAATGCACTGTCTGACACAACCTGAGCTCGGACCTCCTGACCAACACCCAGACAGCTGACCGCACACTGAGCACATCAGAACCGCCAAGGCCTTAGGTCATCATCTATTCCCAACTGCGGTTTTTCAGGCTTCAGAACCTAGACCTTATCTCCAACCACTGCCCAGGGGTGCCTGTGATGCAGAAATCAGAACTCGTCCTTACCCATGGCAAGAAACCTTGTGGTTGGCATGTTGTCCAACGTTCAGTGTAGGAGAAACCAGCATTCACCCAGAGGCCCCGCCAATTCTTGAGTGCGAAGAGGGCATAAACACGCATTGTGACCCTCAGCGTGAGTCCTGTGCTCTAGTAAGTCCTCTCAGTGGCTCGACCATTAGATGTCATAATGGGCTTGACATGTCCCTAGGCCACAATTTTTAACCAGATTTCTGGTTGTCCGGTCGGCCCTCACCAGGGCTCTACTCTGGAATACCTCATTTGGTGAGACACCTGAGGTTAAAAAACAAAACAAAGCAAATCAACAACAACAACAAAACGGACTTCTTCCATTCCCAGAATGACCCAAAAATCTTGGGATGGGGCAAAACCCCAGAGAGTAAGACTCGTCCATTTCCCATGAAGTCACCCGGAAATTTCACGACCATGAGTGACACGATATCCAGAGACAAAAACTTGAGCACGAGCCTCACACTCGCCCTTTTTTCATATCCTGAAGAGTTCTCCTCATGGTCTGTAGATCAGTCCTGCCATACCTATGACCCGAAACATAAGCCGCGTTTGTGTTTTCAGACAACTGTCCAAACAGCTCTGGCCTACACACCCTACAGGCTCAGGCCCCTGGAGCCAAACCTGAGGACTGTACTTGCCCTCTCCAAGGGAATTGTAAGTGCCCATTCCAATGGCCACAACCCTACTAATAGGATAAACCTCCAAACTGCCGGAGGCCATCCCAACAGTGGTGGCTTCCCAGGACAAACAGGGGCAATCTGAGCTCATCTGAGCACCTACCTGCACTCAGACGCATAGACTGATGTCCCCAGAGGTAAAAAGGAACGAACAGGCCCCTAGGCACTAAACGGATCCATTGCTGTGGTATCCAGTCATCTCTCCTCAGAGGCCTGGATTCCAATACAAGCGTATGGCTGTTTCTTGACTCACCCATCAGAAAACATCTCATCTACAGATGGGAAACTTGCACGTTGGAGCTGTGTCAAAGCCTCTGTTTGGAAAAACCCTTCAGGACCCCAGTGCCACGGCTACATTCCAAGGTCTCCATAGACACAAACAGACATTAGGACCCATCCACAGGAGAGTCCATTTCAACTCAGCCTCCTGGGTTGTTCCCCCAGATCCAGCAGATCTAACCTGTCTTGTTGCTAGGACACAATTGGAATGCGAGGTGGGCTACCCAGACATCCATCCTTAGAACCCTGCTCGGAATCGTTGCCCTGGAGCCAACAAACAGGTCTCAATTGTCCTGCAGAAGAATCTTTGCAGTTTGGAGCTTCTCACAACTAACATCGTGGGAAAACCCCCACGGCCTCGTGACCAACCCGCCCCTTCATGAAGGGCCATCAGGGACAGAAACACCAACCTGAGCGATCTTCTGATCCTCGCCCTGACATCATAAGCACGAGATCTCGATTCAGGTCTGTAGATTGTTCCTGCCTTGTCCTCACCCAGAAACCTAAGCCTAGCTTGTTCTCAGATTTCCTTCCTCAGACTACTGGCCCACAAGCCTCCAGTTTGAAAACCAGAACTATAATGGAGCACTATTCCTGCCCTCAGGAAGAAAAATATTGACCTCTGGGGCTACCCAGAAACTCCAAATGAGGATCAACCTGCACGCCATCTACTGTACCCCAAATATATAGGCTGACCTGGGCCCTATTGCCCTTTTTGACACAGCCTGAGCCTGGATTACCTGGCCCCACACAGAAAGCTGGCCGCTCACTGAGCACATCGGACCCGCCATGGTCTTAGGTCGTCATCTCTTCCCAACCTCGGTTGTCAAGTTTCAGAACCTAGACCTTATCTCCAATCACTGCCCAGGCTTGAAAGTGATGCAGAAATCACAACTCCTTTCCCGTGGCAAGAAACCATGTGGTTGGCATGTTGTCCAACGTCCAGTGTAGTTGAAACCAATGTGGCTCATGAGGCCCCGCTCATGTTTGCGGGCCACATTGGTCAAAACCACACATTGTGACCCTCACCCTGATCCCAGTCCTCAATAAGGCCTCTCAGTGGCTGGATGAAGAGATAGCATATTGGGTTTGCCATGCCCCTAGGCCCCAAATTTTACCCACAGTTCGGGTTCTCCCTTCACTTTTCCCCAGGGCTCTTCTTTGGAATTCCTCTTTTGGCGGGACACCTGAGGTAACAAACCTGAAAGGAGTCCTCCCATTCCACAGATTGACGAAAAACAATTGGGATCGGGCCAAATCCACAGAGAGGAAGATTCATCCATGGCCCATGAGGCCTCCCCGACATTCCATGGCCATCTCTGATACAAAATCCAGAGACAAAAGCCTGAGCAAGCGCCTCAGACTCGCTCTTTCTTCATATCCGGAAGAGTTCTTCTCATGGTTTATAGATCGGGCCTGCCATACCTACGTCCCCAAACCTAAGCTGATTTTGTGTTTTCAGACTTCTGTCCTCAAAGTCCTGGGCCACACACCCTCCAGGCTCGGGCCCCTGGAATTACACATTAGGACTGTGCCTACCCAATCCATGGGAATTCTGCCGATGCCATTGTCCAAAACAGTAAAATTTGGAGAATCCTACAAATCCCTGAGGCCATCCCAATAGTGCAGGTCGCCCCGGACAAACAAGGGCGGTCTGATACCAGCTGAGCATCTACCTCCACTCATACCATAGATGGATGTCCCCTGAGAAGAAGATTGAACCAGACAGGACCCTAGGCCATAATCGGATACATTGCTTTGGATTACAGGCATGTCTCCTCAAAAGCCTGGATTCCAAACCAGCATAGAGGTTTTCCTGAGGCACCCATCAAAACAAATCTCGTATCCACAAGGAACGTTGTGCATCGAGCTATGTCAAAAGCTTAGGAGAATACTTCAGGGTCTCGGTGCCACCGCCCCATTTTAAGGCCCTCATGGACACAAACACACATTAGGACCCATCCTCAGGAAAGTCCATTTCAAGTCAGCCACCCTGGTTTCTCTCGCAGAGCCATCAGATCTAAACGGTCTTGTTGCTGGGAGACAATTGGAATGCGAGGCCGGCTTCCCATGCATCCAACCTCGAACAGTGCCCTGGAGTCATTCCATATGGGATGTCCTGAAGCTGCCCAACAGGTCTCAATTGTCCCGCAGAAGTAATCCTTGAAGGGGGCATCCCACAACTCCCAACGTGGGAAAAACTCCATGGCCTTGAGATTCCGCTCCCTTCATGAAGGGTCCGTCATGCACAGAAACTCCAACCTGAGCCAACGTCTGATCCTCGCCCTGACTTCAGATGCATGAGATATAGGTTCAGATCTACAGGGGTACCTGCCTTGCCCTGGCCCTGAAACCCAAGTCTAGCTTGTGTTCTCAGACTTCCCTCCTCACACTCCAGGCCCCGAAGCCCAGAAGTTTCGCAATTCCAGACCCACAATGCAGCACTCTGCATGCCCTCTAGAAAGAAAATTTGGCCTAATGAGCTGCCCAGGCACCTTATATGAGGATAAATCTACATGGCATTCGACTGTACCCAAAGTATATAGTCTAACCTGGGCACTAATGCACTGTCTGACACAACCTGAGCTCGGACCTCCTGACCAACACCCAGACAGCTGACCGCACACTGAGCACATCAGAACCGCCATGGCCTTAGGTCATCATCTCTTCCCAACTGCGGTTTTTCAGGCTTCAGAACCTAGACCTTATCTCCAACCACTGCCCACGGGTGCCTGTGATGCAGAAATCAGAACTCGTCCTTACCCATGGCAAGAAACCTTGTGGTTGGCATGTTGTCCAACGTTCAGTGTAGGAGAAACCAGCATTCACCCAGAGGCCCCGCCAATTCTTGAGTGCGAAGAGGGCATAAACACGCATTGTGACCCTCAGCGTGAGTCCTGTGCTCTAGTAAGTCCTCTCAGTGGCTCGACCATTAGATGTCATAATGGGCTTGACATGTCCCTAGGCCACAATTTTTAACCAGATTTCTGGTTGTCCGGTCGGCCCTCCCCAGGGCTCTACTCTGGAATACCTCATTTGGTGAGACACCTGAGGTTAAAAAACAAAACAAAGCAAATCAACAAAACGGACTTCTTCCATCCCCAGAATGATCCAAAAATCTTTGGATGGGGCAAAACCCCAGAGAGTCAGACTCGTCCATTTCCCATGAAGTCACCCGGAAATTTCACGACCATGAGTGACACGATATCCAGAGACAAAATCTTGAGCACGAGCCTCACGCTCGCCCTTTTTTCATATCCTGAAGAGTTCTCCTCATGGTCTGTAGATCAGTCCTGCCATACCTATGACCCGAAACATAAGCCGCGTTTGTGTTTTCAGACAACTGTCCAAACAGCCCTGGCCTACACACCCCAAAGGCTTAGGCCCTTGGAGCCAAACCTGAGGACTGTACTTGCCCTCTCCAAGGGAATTGTGTGTACCCATTCCAATGGCCACAATCCTACTAATAGGATAAACCTCCAAAGTTCCTGAGGCCATCCCAATAGTGGTGGCTTCCCAGGACAAACAGGAGCAATCTGAGCACATCAGAGCACCTTCCTGCACTCAGACCCATAGACTGATGTCCCCTGAGGAAAAAAGGAATGAGCAGACCACTAGGCACTAATCGGATCTATTGCTATGGTTTCCAGGCATGTCTCCTCAGAGGCCTGGATTTCAATACCAGCATATGGCTGTTTCTTGACTCACCCATCAGAACAAATCTCATCTACATATGGGAAACTTGCACGGTGGAGCTGTGTCAAAGTCTCTGTTTAGAAGAACCCATCAGGGACCCAGTGCCACCGCTTCATTCCAAGGTCTCCATAGACACAAAAACATATTAGGACACATCCAAAGGAGAGTCAATTTCAACTCAGCCTCCTCAGTTGCTCCCCCAGATCCAGCAGATCTAACCTTTCTTGTAGCTAGGAGAAAAATGGAATGCCAGGAGGGGTACCTAGCCATCCATCCTCAGAACCATGCTTGGAATCCTTGGCCTGGCGCCAACTAACAGGTCTCAATTGTCCTGGAGAAGAATCTTTGTAGTTTGGAGCTTCTCACAACTCCCATCGTGCGAAAACCCCCATGGCCTCGTGATTCCCCCCCTTCATGAAGGGGCCATCAGGGACAGAAAGTCCAACCTGAAGATCGTCTGATCCTCACCCTGACTTCAGATGCACGAGATCTCGATTCAGGTCTGTAGATTGTGCCTGCCATGTCCTCACCCATAAAAACTAAGCCTAGCTTGTGTTCTCAGACTTCAGTCCTCAGACTACTGGCCCACAAGCCCTCCAGTTTGGCAATCCAGAAGTACAATGCGGCACTCTGCCTGCTCCCTGGAAGAAGAACATTGCCCTCTGGGGCTACCCAGAAACCCCAAATGAGGATCAACCTGCACGCCATTTGGCTGTACACCAAATATATAGGCTGAAGTGGGCACAATTGCCCATTCTGACACAGCCTGAGCCTGGAACTCCTGGCCCCACCCAGACAGCTGGCCGCACACTGAGCACATCGGACCCGCCATGGCCTTAGGTCGTCATCTCTACCCAACCTCGGTTTTCAGGCTTCAGAACCTTGACCTTATCTCCAATCACTGCCCAGGTTTGAAAATGTTGCAGAAATCCGAACTCGTTTCCTTGGCATGAAACCTCGTGGTTGGCATGTTGTCCAACTTTCAGTGTAGTTGAAACCAGTGTCGCACATGAGACCCAGCCCATGCTTGAGGGCCACATTGGTCTCAAACACACATTGTGACCCTCCGCCTGAGCCCGGTCCTCAGGCAAGGCCTCTCAGTGGCTGCATGAGGAAACAGCATATTGGGCTTGCCATGCCCCTAGACCCTAATTTTTAACCATATTTCGGGTTGTCCCTTCACTCTTGCGCAGGGCTCTGCTTTGGAATTCCTCTTTTGGTGGGACACCTCAGGTAACAAACCCTAAAGGAGTCCTCCCATCCCACAGATTCACGAAAAAGAATTGGGATAGGGCCAAATCCACAGAGAGGAAGATTCGTCCATGGCCCATGAGGCCTCCCCGACATTCCACGGCCATCGCTGATACAAAATCCAGAGACAAAATCCTAAGCAAGCGCCTCAGACTCGCTCTTTCTTCATATCCTGAAGAGTTCTTCTCATGATTTGTAGTTCGGCCGTGCCATACCTACGTTCCCAAACCTAAGCTGAGTTTGTGTTTTTTGAGTTCTGTCCTCAAAGTCCTGGGCCACACACCCTCCAGGCTGGGCCCCTGGAACCACACATTAGGATGTGCCTAACCAATCCATGGGAATTCTGCCCATTCCATTATCCAAAACCGTACAAATTAGGAGAAACCTCCAAATTCCCTGAGGCCATACCAATGGTGTAGGTTGTCCGGGACAAAAAAGGGCCGTCTGACACCAGCTGAGCATCTACCTCCACTCATACCATAGATGGATGTCCCCAGAGAAGAAGATTGACCAGACAGGACCCCAGGCCATAATGGGATCCATAGCTTTGGTTTACAGGCATGTCTCCTCAAAAGCCTGTTTTACAATACCAGCTGAGGGCTTCTCCTGAGGCACCCATCAGAACAAATCTCGTCTACACATGGGAAACTTACATGTTGGAGCTCTCTCAAAGCCTCTGGTTAGAAGGACATTTCAGGTTCCCGGTGCCAGCGCCTCATTCCAAGGTCTCCATGGAGACCCACCCACATTAGGACCCATCCACAGGAGAGTCCATTTCAACTCAGCCCCCTCAGTTGCTCCCCCTGATCCAGCAGATCTAACCCGTCTTGTCGCTAGGAGATGATTGGAATGAGAGGCAGGCTTCCCAGACATCCATACTTAGAACCATTCTCAGAATTATGCTGTATGGGAAGTCCTGGAGCCAACCAACAGGTCTCAATAGTCCCGCAGAAGAATCTTTACTGTTTGGAGCATCTCACAACTCCCATCGTGGGCAAACCTCCATGGCCTCGTGATCCCGCCCCCTGTGCTTCATGAAGGGGCCATCAGGGACAGAAGCTCCAACCTGATCGATCGTCTGATCCTCGCCCTGACTTCAGATGCAGGACATCTTGATTCAGCTCTGCAGAGTGTGACTGCCGTGCCCTTGCCCAGAAACGTAAGTCTAGTTTGTGTTCTCAACTTCCATCCTCACATTCCTGGCCCACAAGCCCTCCAGTTTGACAATTCCAGAACTACAAGGCAGCACTCTGCCTGCTTTCCGGAAGAAAATCATTGCCCTCTGGGGCTACCCAGATTCCCCAAATGAGGATCAACCTGCATGCCACTTGACTGGACCCCAATTATACAGGCTGCCCTGGGCACTACTGCCCTTTCTGGCACAGCATGAGACTGAACCTCCTGGCTCGCACCCACCCAGCTAGCCACACACTGAGCACATCAGACCCGCCATGGCCTTAGGTCATCATCTCTTTCCAACCTCGGTTTTCAGGCTTCAGAACCTAAACCTTATCTCCAGTCACCACCCAGGGTTGAACATGATGCAGGAATCAGAACTCCTTCCCCATGGCAAGAAACCTTGTGGTTGGCATGTTGTCCAACGTAAAATGTAGTTGAAACCAGTGTGGCCCATGAGGCCCTGCAGATGCTTGAGGACCAAGTCGTTCACAAACATGCATTCTGACCCTCAACGTGAGCCCAGTTCTCAAGTAAGGCCTCTCAGTGGCTGGACCAAAAGACAGCATATTGGGCTTGTCATGCCCCTCGGCCCCAATTTTTAACCAGATTTCTGGTTGTCAAGTCTCCCCTCCCCAGGGCTCGGCTTTGGAATCCCTCTTTTGGTGGGACACCTGAGGTAACAAAACTGAAAGGACTCCTCCCATCCCACAGTTTGACCCAAAACAATTGGAATCGGGCCAAATCCACAGAGCGGAAGACTCGTCCATGGCCCATGAGGCCTCCCGGATATTCCACGCCCATCGTTGACACAAAATCCAGAAACAAAAGCCTTAACAAGTGCCTCACAATCTCTCTTTCTTCATATCTGGAAGAATTCTCCTCACGGTCTGTAGATCGGGCCTGCCATACCTACGTCCCTAAACCTAAACTGAGTTTGTGTTTTAGACTTCTGTCTCCACAGTCCTGAGGCACACACCCTGCAGGCTGGGGCCCCTGGAGCCACATCAAAACTGTGCCTTCCCTCTCCACGGGAATTCTGCCCATTCCATTGTCCATAATCATAAAATTAGGAGAAACCTCCAAAGTCCCCAAGGCCTTCACAATAGTGTAGGCCGCCTGGGACAAACAAGGGCCATCTGACACCAGCTGAGCATCTAACTCCACTAATACCTTAGATGGATGTACACAGAGAAGAAGATTCAACCGGACAGGCCCCTAGGCTCTAAACGGAGCCATTGCTTTGGTTTCCAGTTATCTCTCTTCAGAGGCCTATATTCCAATAACAGTATATGGGGGTTTCCTGAGGCACGAATTAGAACAAATCTCGTCTCCACATGGGAAACTTGTCCTTTGGAGATGTCTCAAAACCTCCGGTTAGGAGAATCCTTCAGGGCCCATGCACCATCGCCCCATTCCAAGGTCTCCATGGACACAAACCCACATTAGCATCCATCCTCAGGAGAGTCCATTTCAACTCAGCCCCCTTGGTTGCTCTGACAGAGCCAGCATATCAAACCTGTCTATTTGCTAGGAGACAACTGCAATGTGAGGCGGGCTTCCCATGCATCCATCCTAAGATCCCTGCTCTGGTGTCATTCTGTATGGTATGTACTGGAGTGATACAAAAGGTCTCAATTGTTGATCAGAAGGAATCTTTGTTGTTTGGAGCATCTCACAACTTCCATTGTGGGTAAACCTCCATGGACTGGAGATGCTGTCCCCTTCATAAAGTGGCCAGAATGGACAGAAATTCAAACCTAAGCCTAGGTTTGAACCTCGCCCTGACTTCAGATTCATGATATCCCGATTCAGATCTGCAGAGGGTGCCTGCCGTGCCCTCGCCCAGAACCTACGCCTAACATGTGTTCTCAGACTTCCGTCCTCACACTCCCCGTCCACAAGGCATCCACTTTGGAAATTCCAGAGCCACAATGCAGCACTCTGCCTGTTCTCCAGAAGAAAAACATTGCCCTTGGGGCTAACCAGAAATACCAAATAAAGATCAACCTGCACGGCACTCAGTTGTACCCCAATTATACAATCTACCCTGGGCACTAATGCCCTGTCTGACACAGCCCAAGCTTGGACCTCCCGACCAACACCCAGACAGCTGGCTCCACGCTAAGCATATCGGACCCAACATGGTCTTAGGTCGTCATCTCTTCCCAACCTCGGTTTTCAGACTTCACAACCTAGACCTTATCTCCAATCACTGCCCAGGGGTGAATGACATGCAGAAATCAGAATTAATACTTCCCCATGGCAAGAACTCATGTGGTTGACATGTTGACTATCATTCAGTGTAGGAGAAACAAGCATGCACCATGAGTCCCCACCCATGCTTGAGTACCACGAGGGCATAAACACGCATTGTGACCCTCAGCATGAGTTCTGTCCTCAATGAAGGCCTCTCAGTGGCTGGACCATTAGAAGGCATTTTGGGCTTGCCATGCCCCTAGGCCCGTATTTTTAGTTAGATTTCTTGTTGTCCAGGGTTCTGCTCTGGAATCCCTCTTTTGGTGGGACACCTTAGTTAACAAAACTGAATCCCACAGATTAACCCAAAACAATTGGGATCTGGCCAAATCCACAGAGAGAAAGACTCTTCCATGGCCCATGAGGACTCCTCGACATTCCACAGCCATCATTGACACAAAATCCAGGGGCAAAAGCCTGACAAGTGTCACACTTTCACCCTTTATTCATATCCCAAAAAGTTCTCCTCATAGTCTGTAAATCGGACCTGCCATACCTACATCCCCAAAGCTAAGCTGAGTTTGTGTTTTCAGACATCTGTCCCCACAGTCCTTGCCCACACACCCTCAAGGCTGGGCCCTTGGAGCCACACATCAGGTCTGTGCCTGCCCACTCCACAGGAATTCTGCCCATGCCATTGTCCATAATCATACAATTTAGGAGAAACCTCCAAAGTCCCCAAGGCCATCCCTATAGTGTAGGCCGCCCGGACAAACAGGAGCGGTCTGACACCAGCTGAGCAACTACCTCCATTTCATAAAATAGACAGATGTCGACAGAGAAGAAGATTGAACCAGAGAGGCTCCTAGGACCTAATTGGATGCATTGCTGTGGTTTCTATGTATCTCTCCTCAGAGGCCTGGTTCTAATACCAGCATATGTGGGTTTCCTGAGGCACCAATTAGAACAAATCTTGTCTCCACATGGAAAACTTGCTCTTTCGAGTTGTTTCAAAATCTCCGGTTAGAATCCTTTAGAGCCCTGGGGCCACCACCCCATTCCAACGTCCTCATGGACACAAACACACATTAAGACCCATCTTCAGGAGAGTCCATTTCAACTCAGCTCCCACGATTGCTCCTGCATAGCCATCAGATCGTACCTGTCTTGTGGCAGGGAGACAATTGGTGTAAGAGGCAGTCTGCTCAGGCATCCATCCTTAGAACCCGGCTCTGGAGTCATTCCATATGGGATGTCCTGGAGCCATCCAACAGTTCTCAATTTTCCCGCAGAAGGAATCCTTGCAGTTTGGAGCATCCCACAACTCCCAACGTGGGAAAACCTCCATGGCCTCGAGATTCCACCCCTTTGATGAAGGGGCCATCATGGACAGAAACTCCAACCTGCGCCTAAGTCTGATCCTCGTCCTGACTTCAGATGAATGAGATTTTGATTCAGATCTGCAGAGGGTGCCTGCCGTGCCCTCGCCCTGAAACTTAAGTCTAGCTTTTGATCTCAGACTTACGTCCTCACACTCCTGGTCCCGACGCCCTCAAGTTTGGCAATTCTGGACCCACAATGCTGCACTCTGCCTGCCCACCAGAAGAAAAATGTT